>NC_140493.1:70091214-70691214 GCF_964271855.1 Acomys minous | reverse complement strand
GGGAGAAAAGAAAAGAAAGAAAGCCCCAAAGAGTCTAATTCTGAGGATAGAGTCATGGTGACCTCCTCATAAAGCAGTGGGGGCACGGAGATGTTTTCTAAGTGCAAGTGCTTTACAAATTCTGCAAAATGTCTGCTCCCTAAAATTCCCCTGCTACGATAGGCTGAGATTTCCCCTTGATATAAATTCCCTTTCATCTGTGTCAACGGGAGCCGCCCTGGTCCTGAATTATGCTCTTGAATAAATAGCCACATAGGCACACACGTTATAAGCCAGGCATGTGTGCGTGTGCGCGCGCGCAGGCACACATACACATCAGAGGAAAGCACAGTTCTGGGGACCACGAGAAAGCCAGGCACACGGGAAAGGGGAACAAAGAGGCATATTTTATGGGCTTCCATCAAACACGGAATTATAACATGAGACAAGGCCTGCCAATGCCCCGGGTAAACAGGAGTTTAGCAGGCAGCCCCCAAACCACTAATGCAAGCTCTGTGCCCGTCCGAGCTTGGCAGATTTACTGTGGTGCATGGGTCCCATGGACCGCCAATACCACCTGATTTATACACCCGTGGAAAAAACCTCCCTCTGTAGCTTCAGAGCCTGTAATTTATCACCGCCGTTCATAACCATATTGATTGCCTTTAGAAAGGAGGTGCTGTGTGCATCGCAAAATCTATGTCTACATGTTAAAAGTGTTTCTGTATAAATCTCCCTTAATACCGCACTGTTTACTGCTTTCATTAAGGTTATGGCAATAACAACTGTATCTCTAAGTAAATCGAAACATTATTTTTCTGCCCGCCTTAGCATGCTCGCTCGATAACCTGGAGATGCCGAGGAAGGAGAGCCGTTCTGCCATCGCTGGGACCTGCTTAGGTTCTCATGCACCTGCTTTGAGTGAACGCTGGCGTGTGTGTGTGTGTGTGTGTGTGTGTGTGTGTGTGTGTGTATGTGTGTGTGTGTGTGCGCGCGCGCGCCCAACTATGGCTTACAATATGATCTTCAATGCACATTTTATCAGCCCTCAGAGTTCCTTCTGTCCAAGGATGGCAGGATAGAACACACTAGGGACAGATTGAGGCCCAGAATACGAATTTTCTTCCTTAACACTCAGAGCAGCCCAGTGGGCCAAGATGCTGGCCTGCCTGTCCTCACCTTCCTTTTAGCTGCAAGCATCCAGACAATGTGCAGGTTCTCTTCCTTAAATAATCAAGCCCGTAAACAAACTCCAGGGGCAGGCAGGCTCAGGGGGCAGTTGAAATTTTAAATGGTCGGAATTAAACCTCGCGTCAAATACAATTTATGTCCAGGCTCATGTGCTATTAGTTAACTGGGAGCCGAATCACGGGGGAACAAACAAACGGAGACAGAACGGCAGGGGATATTAATTGTGTGTGACAACCGGGCTCCAGCGGCCCTCTATCACTGTTACACACTATTACATTTATCATTAGCTCTCCCGGAGTCCTTTGCACGGCCGCCAGCCCATCCTGGACAGGGGAGGAGGCCTGCCAGGGAGGAAATTCAGTGCCATGCTGAAAAAACAACTTCCAAAAGCAACCCTGTCGAACTTGACAGAGGATCAGCAGATCCGCCAGAAGGCCTGCCCTTCCGCACCGTGTTCCAGCTCCCCCACCAGAAAGCGGGGACAGAGAAGGGCGGATGTCCGAGGCCTCCCACCACCTGACAGACATACCAACACAGATGTGCTCTCCCCACCACCACCACCAAGACCACCACCGCTGCCTCAGGTGCCCCTCAGGGAGCAAGGTAATCACAACAGATGCCACTGACCCTTCAGCCCCCATCTGCCTAAGGAAGGCAACAGACCCAACCGTTTCAGGCAGTCTAGGTTCCGAGAGAGCCCAGGCATGCAGGCAGATGCAGCCTGAACGCTCAATGTCCCCACCCCATCCCCCGACCCCTGAGATAGGCCCAGGTGGCCATGTTTGGCTCCCAGAGAGGGGAAGCTGGAACTTAGCCAGACAATGAAGCCTCACATCCTGGCTTCTGGGGCTACGAGGGTCAGTCTGGCCTTCTAGGAACACACTTCCGCCCCAGCCTGAGGACAGTCAGCGGTGTTAGCGTTAGAGACCAGCTAGAGAGAGTGTGTGAGGAGGCTGTGTCTGCATGCAGCATGCAGCAGGGGCCCCTGCAGGAAACCCTGTGTTAGGGATGGTTAGACACCCACGCAGAGAGGCAAAGAGCAGATAGCTCTGGTCCTCACAGTTTATTCTTTCTTTTCTGATACTTTGTCACCATATCCTGCAAACTGGAAACAGAAAGAAAATGGTGGGCCAAGGGGCCAGGAGGAGCGGATGGAGAAATCAGTGGACAAACTGAGGAGGACCCGCCTCCGTGGCTCTTTCTTCAGTAAGTGACATCATGGCTGGCTGAGATCAGGTAGAAGTGAGTAATAGAACCCTCAGAACCAGGCCTGCCTCGCTGCAGCACTCACCCACAAAGGAGCAAGCTTCCTGGGCTGCCCTGCCCTGCTCTGCCCATAGGAAAGGTCCTGACCCTGAGACAGGAAGTGGGGGGGGGGGTGCACTCTGGGATCTACCTAAGTGCTGGCCCCACCCCCACACCACTGGGCCACTGGATTTGCCACTTTCTCCTCACCCCAGGTCTACAAATCTCTCTCACGTCCTCCAAAAACCATTCCCTGGGTGGGTTTTATGTGAGAAGATCTCTAACACGGTTACAAGGCACCATGGGTCTTAAATCTCCGCTCCCTCTAGAGCAGGGCAGGCGCCGCCGGAAACGCAGCTAAACGCGGGAATAACTCATGGGGAGCAGGCAACACCAGAGCCAGGGCTTTGGGAAGCCCAGGGAGGGGAGACCGTGCCACCCGCCCCACCCCCACACTGTGAGCCTCTCCCTCCTGGGTCTAGTTAGCACAGGGAGGGTGACTCGGTAGCATGGCTGTGGTCACCTGGGCGTGAAATGGCACAGACCCTGCTACGTCTCACCTGTTGATAAGGTCCTCGTTCGTGTCGCTCTCCATCTCGTCCTCAATGGCGGCTTGCAGGTCCCCGATGCGCTTGAACGCCAGCTTTAGGTCAGCCTGCAGGCTCTGGTTCGCGGCTTCCAGGCTCTCAAGGTCCATCTCCTAGGAGGAGGGGTCTAGTGTACAGGAGGGCCACAGCGTCCCCTAGCATCTCTGAGGGGGCTGCAGCAAGTCACTCCCCGCCAGGCAGGAGCTACCCTGGTGCTACTCTAGGTTGGGGGGGGGGGCTCTCTGCCTCACCTGATGGAAACTTCTGGGACCACCCTTGACTCTCTTGCGTGTCCCCACCAAAGCCCAGGGTGAGATGAGTGTATACTTAGCAGGACTTGGCGGGGGTGGGGGGGGACTGAAATGCCCCACACAGCGCAGGGTGCCCCACACAGCATGGGGTGGGATGGGCCTCGGAGGGTCTCCAGCTTGGGACCTATGAGGAGCAGGACATTACCAGCTCATGTTTCTTGCGGCTGGCCTCGGCTTCCTTCCTGGCGAGCTCGCTCATCTCCTCCTTGGTGTCACGGAGCTGCCGCTGGAGCCTCTTGTTCTGTTCCTTCTCCCGGGTCTCGGCTGCAGTGCGCTGGTCCCGTTCCTCAGTCAGCTTCTCCATGTTCTCCTTGAGCCGGGTGGCCAGGCTCTGAGTGAGCAGGTTGAGAGAAGACAGAGCGGGCGGGTGGGTTATCAGGCAGACAGGCTGACGGCTACCGGGCAGGGTTTGGACTAGGAAATCTGGCCAAGCTCTCGCCCTGCTACTCAGTCATGGCTAAGAGATGTGAGTGGTTTGGTCACTTTTAACCCTCCATTACCGGCCCCCCCGCCCCCCCCCCCATCCCTTTGGTGTCTCCCTGTGTATGTAGGTGCACATGTGCGTAGGCCAGAAGTCAACCTGCATTATTCCTTAGGCAGCATCTATCCTGTCCTTTGAGATAATGGTCTCTCATTGAGACCTTAGAGCTCATCCATCAGGCTGTCTGTCTGTCTGTCCAGCAAACCTTGATGATCCTCCTGTCTTTGCTCCCCAGGGCTGGGATTATAAGCAAGTGCAGCTACACTTGGCTTTTTTTCCCCCCTTTTCTTTTCTTTGGTTTTTCGAGACAGGGTTTCTCTGTGAAGATTTGGCTGTCCTAGACTCACTTTGTAGACCAGGCTGGCCTCGAACTCACAGCAACCGCCTGCTTCTGCCTCCCGAGTGCTGGGATCAAAGGCGTGCGCTAGCACACCTGGCTACACTTAGCTTTTACATACATGCTGAGCAGACTCGGTTCCTCATCTATGCATGCAAAGCACCTTGCCAACCGATGTGTCTCCCTAGCCCCTTGCTGTCTGTCAAAGCGGGGAGAGGACACCTGCATCCAGGGGCCTTTGGAGGAGGCAGTCCGGAAGAGGAAGGGCTATGGTTACCATTGTTACTGCAGAGACCTGGGCAGAGGCTGGCCTGTCATGTAAGTGTCCCCATGGTCATCAGGGGTTTTTCAGAGATTCTCAAGTGTTCAGGGGTAGCTGGCTCCACTGAGAGGACCTGATTAAAAGACTCAGGCAGAGCTGTCTCTCTCGCCACCCTCCCCCGAATCTGTCTCCTTCAGAAACATGGACATGTTCTCCCTGCCAGCGGTAGGATGCTAAGCAGGAAGTGATTTGAAGCAGAGGCAGAGTGTGGAGGGAGGACTGAGTCAGTGTCCAGTGTGGTTCCACCAACTGACCGCCACTAGTCTGCGTCTGTAAAGTGACAGGCCCAGGCTACAGGGTCACTTGGGGTCATTTGTAATTTAACTCTGATGAGTCCAAACCACAACATTGCCTTTCTAAGTAGAAGGGACTCTGAGGACAGCCTGAGAGATAAGTAAGGTGACAAGTGGCAGCCGCAGAGCCTTCATCCACCATCAGTGGCTTCTTCTGGCCCCTAACAGCAGCATTAACCCTTTCCTGTATGTGACGTGGGGACCAAAATGTGACCAACTGCCCTGGAGTCCTGGGGCAGAGAATAAGCCTCTCAGCCCCTTCTAGCTCTCCTTGGTTTTCCATGTTGGGAGTTTTGCCCACACTTCTTTCCTGTGTCCAGGCTGGTACTGGCCTTGGCTGCTGTCTCCTACAGCCTGCTCTGCTGACAGAGGGACGGGGTGGGGGTGGGGGGCAACAGAGGACCTCTCCATTCACCACCATGAACATGTTCCCAAGCCTGCCTGGAAAGATGTCCATAAGCTCGGAAGGAGAAGAGCTTCAAACAGGATTACGGATGACCACTCAGAGTCGCCGTTGTCATACCTTTCTCTGTCCCACAAGGAGGACTGGGGCATGCAGGCTACAGGAGACCAGAAGACCAAGGGGCTGGGGTAGAGTATGAAGAAGCCATTGTGGAGACGGGAGGGATCAAGGCATGATGAAAAGTGGCCAACTTAGGGCTGGAGAGATGGCTCGGTGGTTAAGAGCACTTACTGTTCTTCTAAAGGACCCGGGTTCAATTGCCAGCACCCACATGGCAGCTCACAACTGTCTGTAACTCTAAGATCTGACACCCCCACGCCAGTGCACATAAATTTGAATAAAATAAAATATTAAAAAAAAAAAAAAAAGAAAGAAAAGAAAAGAGGCCAACCAAAAGGGGAAGTTCAAAGAAAGAATGAGCCGGGCACGGTGGTGCACGCCTGTAATCCCAGCGCTGGGAGGCAGAGGCATGCGGATCTCTGTGAGTTCGAGGCCACCCTGGTCTACAAAGGGAGTTTAGGACAGCCAAGGCTACACAGAGAAACCCTGGAGAGAAAGGGAGGGGGGGTGGCTGGTTACGGAGAGAAATGAAGACATTGGATGAGAGTAAGGAAGAAGTAGGACGGTAATAGAAAAGGAAGGAGAAAAGCAGAGCTGGAAAGGGTGGCAAGAAGTGAGGGAAAGAAAGTGAGGGGAGAAATATAAAAAGGAAGGGGAGAAGAGGAACGAGCCACGAGACAAGAACAGACTTCAGCCCTTGGAGCAGTGGTGCCATCCGCTGCATATTTATGAGCCTACCAGAGAGTGAGTGAGGGGGACAGGAGGGGGAGCGCGTGGCAGAGGAAAATATGAAGACGAAGAGCTAAGCTGCTCTGGTCCCTTGGCAGAAAGCAGGCACGAATACAGAATGTAAAACAGGCAGGCTTGGCGGCAGCCGGGGCCCAGAGAGCAGGCCAGGCAGGTGGGTGGGGAGCTCCCACCCTGTCAGCTGGCCTGGCAGCTTGGCAGAGGACTCTGAGGAGTGTCCCTGGCTTGCACAGCCCCTCGGAGCATGCGTGGCTCCAGCCAACAGCGCAGCGAGCGTTGCTTGGCCCGCAGAGCGGCGGCGCCCGAAGCTGAGCCCACCTCCAGACGCTTGGCTTGGGTCTTTTCGAACTCCAGGCGTGTCTCCAGCTCCCTGATCTTTGCTTCCTGCCTGCTGACAAGGGACTTGTCCACCATGGACTGCTCCAGGAACTCCACCTGGCTCTGCAGGGCTTGTATCTGGGGGTGGGGGGGTGGGAGGAAGAGAAGAAAGAACTGAGCCCAGAATGAGTCCAGAAAGGGAGGGCAGGGGCAAGTCTGGGGTACGCCACGTCACCATGGTGACTAGAAGGCTGAGGCAGGGAGAGATACAGAGGAGGGTGACAGGAGCTCCCTGCCCCGCGCCCTCCACAGCAGAGGCACCCCCACCTGCCCCTGCACTTGGCACTGATGTTGCCCTTCTGAAAGGACCGAGAGGGAATGAAAGTGTGAAAGCAAGGCAGCTGAAGTCAAAGCATCTACCATGGTGATGTGGCTCCAAGCCTAGCTCTTCCTGCCAGTCCACCCTGCCCTGTGGCTTCCTGGTGGTAGAGAGATGCACCCCACCACCACCACACTAGGAGACCAAGGCTCCACCCCTGGCTCCCACTCCCGGGCGGGGCGGGGGTGGGGGGGAACCCGTGGTACCCACCTTCTCCTGTAGCTCTTGCTTCTCCTTGTTGGATTCTTCTAACTGAGCCTGGAGGTCGTTCATCTGTGCCATGTCCCGGGAGGCCTGGGAGAAGAGAGGGAGAATGAGGAAAAGGCTTCCCCAAAACACAAATTCAGCCCCTTCCCATTGCCAGCCAGGGCATTTAGACCTCTGTCTTTCCAAAGACGTGTCTGTAGTCAGGTGTGGCAGAGCATGTCTTTAATCCCAGCACTCAGAGGCAGAGACAGGCGGATCTCTGTGAGTTCGAGGCCAGCCTGGTCTACATCGTAAGTCCCAGGTGGCCAGAGCTACATATTTGTTTTGTTTTGTGTTGTTGTTGTTGTTGTTGTTGTTGTTTTGAGACAGGGTTTCTCTGTGTAAGAGCCCTGGCTGACCTGGAACTCTCTTTGTAGACCAGGCTGGCCTTAAGCTCACAGAGATCAAAGGCCTGCAGCGCCACGCCCAGCTTATTTTATTTTATTGTTTTAAATGTCTAGCCGGGGATCTCTGAGGCAGCCCAGGGGCCGGTAGCTATGACGTCATTCCTGGCAGGGTACCTGGGCCACGGCTGCCTTATGCTTCTTCATCAGCTCATTCATGTCCTCCTGATCCTCTTCCAGCCGGTTCTGAATCTCATTTTTCTCACGCTGAAGTCGGCTCAGCTGCTCCTCCAGCTGGACAGAGGCAGGGGTAGATCAGAGGGCGTCAGGCCTGTATCTGCAGGCCCTGGGGTGACAAGTCCAAACCTGTGTCACCCATGCCACCTCTCTCGGTGGGGGAAGGACGTGATGGCATGTTGGAGTGGGTTCCAGAACCAGCAAAGCTGGCTGACGGGTTCTGGGCAGGGAGATGAGGGACAGCTGTTTGTGTGGGACACACAGACCCTGGGCTTCTAGGTGCTAAATGACAGCTGCTTTCCGGCAGCGATTTCAAGGCTAACGAGAAGGTAAAATTGTGACCATAACAAATGACCCATTATCCCGGTACATCAACCTGACTGCCATGCACTCTGCCCGCATCAGGCCTTGGGGAAAGGACATCCCCTGGCTTGGATTTTGTTCACCCTGGGGATGGACCACTCTTGGGTCATCCAGCTCTCCCAGCCTGGGGGGAGGGGAAGAGACAGGCACCAGCAGCTTCAGGAAATGAATGAATCTATTAGCCTGTAATTCCAAACCAAAATGACTGCGTTGGCTCCTTCTCTGCCCCATCCATCTTCTTACTGGGCTGTGGGGAGCTGGGGAAGCCTCCGCCAAGAAATTTATTAACTCAGATTTAAATAAAATGGTAATTTTATAACAGCCTTTTTTAACACAATTAAGGCATTTGAATTACTCACCTGGAAACTGCTGAGGAGCACAAATGTCACAAGATAAATCAAGCCTGGGAGATTGGCATCTCTCAACAGCAGGGTGACTGACTAGGGGCCATGAAGTCAACGGCCTCCTCTCCTACCCGACTCCTGGCCTGAGGAGGTACCGGTGGCCACATCCCAGGAGTGACTACTTAGCCGATGGATGGGCCGTGGGAGAGGTGGGGAATTAAAAGGGAGGCATTAAATAAAAGCCCTAATTAGCTGCCGCTTGGGCTTGTCAGTGGGCTGGGCAGTGGGAGGGAGAGGGAGCCTAGCCATCCTGTCCTCTTATCGGTGCTTCTGCTAATCTCGAGGCACCTGTTTACATCCCTCAGCCACATTAGCTGCCTTTATTTATGATTCCAGGGCCTGCGGCCAAGCTCCCAGAGGCAGGTGGTTAACAGGGAGATGTGTACCCTGGCTGGCTCCCTTCTTCTGCCAGCCCTCCTCCCTCTCAAGACTCTGCTCCAAGTGGGGGGGCAGAGTGGAGGAGGACGGGCGGGGGAGGGGGGCTGGAGGGAGAGTGTTCTATCTTGCAGAAGTCTGGCATGAGAGGAGCTGTGAGAGGTGCGGGGTGGCGGTGGGGGTGGAGAGGGTGAAGACAGCTCCCGACACCGCCCCCCCCACCCCCCCTACCCCCCCCCCCCCCCCCCGTGCCCAGCCCTGCCCAGACACCCTGCCCCTCACCGCTGCCTTGGCTTTGGCGATATCGTCAATCTGCAGGTGCAGGTCCTCCATCTCCACCTCCATTGCTTTCCGTGCTTTTACAGCAGCTGCACAGGTGAACTCCGACTCTTCCAGCTGGACACAGAGCCGCCCCGACCCAGGGGAGAAACATCAGCCACACCCTGGGGCACAAGGGCTGTGCAGGGCACTGGCTCACAGCGGGGCGGGGGTGAAGGGGCTCAGGCATTCTCGTCCTCCTCTGCCTCCTCCTCCTCCTCGTCCTCCTTGCTCCCTTCCTCTTTCTTCTTGAATGGCAGTCTAAGAGCCACAGCTGTGCTGTGGTGCACACATTGCTCTCTCCTCCATCAGGCATGAGGCTCCAGCCATACCACCCTAGGGCCTCGCAGCCATGCTGTAGGGCAGACACAGGCCCGCCCTGGGGAATCTAGCTGCTCTGAGTGGCTTGTCCTCATATTCCGGCCATCTTCCCTTCTAAGAACTTAAGAGCCAGCAAGAGGAACGAGTGAGCAGTAGACAGCCGAGCAGACGAGCTTCCTGGGCACCCCTGGGACAGCGGATGCAACCGAGCAAGGTACCTGGTTCTTTAGCTGAGCAATCTCCCTCTTGCTGGGGGCGTTGTTCTTTAAGTGGTCCAGCATGATCTGGGCATCCGCCAGCAGCGCTTTGGTGCGCTTCAGGTCTTTCCGCAGCCGCTTCTCTGACTCGAAGTCCCGCTGGTTCACCTAGAGGGGATACCATCCAGGAAGGCGCTGAGCTCCATTGTGGGATGGAGTGAGCAAGGATGCTCTGCCGGGCGGGGGAGCGGGGAGGGAGGCTATCGGATCATGCAGGCTAATGAGAAAGTCCTGGATGATGGATGATGCCCCTCGTCGATCCCTGTGATGTGGTACCCCGCTACAGTGCACCACCCCATCCCGAGTTCAGTGGACCGAGGTAGCCGTAGGGGGTCCCCACGCACCTGGTCACTGAGCGTGGAGAGCTTGCTCTCTAGCTCCCGCTTTTCCCGCAGTGCCTTCTGCTTGTCTTCGTACTCTTCCTCAAGTTGCACTTCCATCTGTTTTAACTGCAGAGTGATGGGGACACAGGCCCATTGTCCTTTTTGTGCAGGGCCAGGAGAGGCCCCTTCGCATGCTGTGCCTCATCCCAGAACCACGGGGCACGGCTGAGTGCTGGATAGGGTCAGCAGGCCACAAGCATCTACTAGAGCCCAGTAGACACCATACAGTGTCGGGAGTGTGGCGACCTGTCTGGCTAGGGTGGCCGGCCAGCCACAGGCAGCTCCGGTGGAGTACGTGAGCGGCTGCTCCTTGACACGGCAGCTGAGGAGCCACTGTTCTTTAGGGACCCAAACTTTTCCACAGACTGAAAGGCTAAGCCTGAGTCTAGACTCAAGCAAGACCCGAGTCCCAAGAGAGGAATTACTGGTCCAGAATAGTAGAATACAGGGGGCTAAGGTGGGGGGAAAAACAAAGCCTCTCACTTTAAAGCGGCCTAGGAAGAGCCCAGATACCGTACCTTCTTCTGACACGACTGCCGGGCCTCTTCCACCTCCTCATCACGACTCTCCATCTCCTTGGAATGGGTCTGTCTCATCCTCTCCATCTCCATCTCCAGGCGCAGCTTGGCCTGGGAGTTGGGAGTCAGTCAGGACTAGGTTCCATTCCCTACAAGGCCCTGCCTGAAGTGCACACACACCACCATCACCGTTCTCTTTGCCCGCTCAACGTCACCAGGGAAGCTGTAGTGTGTCACCTAACTACTAAATGCCTGGCCTAGGCTTGGGAAGAGGCTGGGAGGTGGAGATGATCTTGAAGCTGTCCCTTCCTGAGCAGTCCGCGCTGCCCCCCCCCCCCCCCCCCACGCCCCCCCCCCACCCCCCCCACCCCCCGCAACAGACTTGGCCCTCTGGCTGCATTATTATCTCCTGATTCTTTCCTTACTAGCTCCAACCCAGATCTGTGAAAAGCTCTATGGCAGCTTCACCGTCTTCAAATGTGCTCACACAACAGTTTTTGAGTAGGTGAATGTGTGATTGAGAGAAATAATGCATACATGCATGAATGAATGTGGCCCCTGCCCTTCCCTGGCCCGTGCTAATGGTGAGGGCACCAAATGTGGCCCCTGCCCTTCCTTGGCCTGTGCTAATGGTGAGGGCACCAAATGTGGCCCCTGCCCTTCCTTGGCCTGTGCTAATGGTGAGGGCACCAAATGTGGTCCCTGCCCTTCCCTGGTCTGTGCTAATGGTGAGGGCACCAAATGTGGCCCCTGCCCTTCCCTGGCCTGTGCTAATGGTGAGGGCACCAAATGTGGTCCCTGCCCTTCCCTGGTCTGTGCTAATGGTGAGGGCACCAAATGTGGCCCCTGCCCTTCCCTGGCCTGTGCTAATGGTGAGGGCACCAAATGTGGTCCCTGCCCTTCCCTGGTCTGTGCTAATGGTGAGGGCACCAAATGTGGCCCCTGCCCTTCCCTGGCCTGTGCTAATGGTGAGGGCACCAAATGTGGTCCCTGCCCTTCCCTGGTCTGTGCTAATGGTGAGGGCACCAAATGTGGTGCCTCATCCCTCCCTTGGCCAGCCGCCCTGGTACCTGCTCCAGCATCTGGATACTTCCCGCCTGCTCATCTAGCTCCTCTTCCTGATCTTTGACCTTGGCCTCCAAGTCCCGGAGCTGCTTCTTGACCTTGGCCAGAGAAGCCTCATCCTTGGACTCTTGGGAAGAGATGTCCTGGAGCTCAGCCTCCAAGGAAACGACCTTCTGGGTAAACCCTGCAATGTCCGTGTCTTTTTCCTAGAACAAAAGGGAAGGCGAGGTTGGCACAGGCTGTCCCTAGGCCTCGGGGGAGATGGAGAAGGAAGTGTGGGTGGGGTGGGTGGGGTCAGTCCTGGTACCTCCAGCTGCTGCTTCAAGCTGAAAGCCTCAGCCAGGAGCATGTCCTTCTCCCGCTGAAGTTTCTCCCTTTGCAGCTTCTCCCTCTGGGTCTCCTCGTGTGCCTGGGAAAGCTCGCTGTCAAACCTGTGCGGGAGCATGGTGGCCTCGTCAGAAGGACAAAGTCTAGGTCCCGGGCACCCAGCAACTGGCAGGAAGTGGTGCCATAGATAGAGACGAGACACCAACAGGGCTGGGGTGGGTGATGGCAGCAACTCGTGCGGTCATAACCTGGGTACCCGCTGACGTGGAATTGGAACTCAGGACTTACAGACCACTGAGGCCCCGGGGAACACTCAGTGCTTCGTCAAGTGCGCCTAAGAGGGCTCCACACACTGCTTATGGGAAAGAGGTAGGCCAAGCCTTGCCTCCGGAGACAAATCTTGACATTCTCCAACAGATCAAGGAATAAGGTGCCAGGGTAAGAGCAGAGCGGCAACAGACTGGGCAGAAATGATGTTTGGTTTGTACAACTCACTCTGTGTCCGACTCAGCAACTGCAGGTACAGCTGCTGGCTTCTACCCTGCCTCTGCCATCTGCCTCTGGCCGGTGACACCCACCTCTGTGGTACCAGAGTCACCCCCAAGGCACCCCAAGCTGAGCTGGACAGCATTCCAGCCAGACCCAGCTGGCAATGTGCTCTAAGAGGTACTCCAGGGCTGGAGAGATGGCTCAGAGGTTAAGAGCACCGTCTGCCCTTCCAGAGGTCCTCAGTTCAATTCCCAGCAACCACATGGGGGCTCACAACCATCTGTAATGTGATCTGATGCTCACTTCTGGCCTGCAGGTGCGCATGAAGACAAAGCACTCACATATAGAAAATCAATCAGTCAGTCTTTTTTTTTTTCCCAGACAAGGTTTCTTTGTGCAGCCTTGGCTATCCTGGACTCACTTTGTAGACCAGGCTGGCCTCGAACTCACAGTGATCCGCCTGCCTCTGCCTCCCGAGTGCTGGGATTAAAGGC
This sequence comes from Acomys minous, assembly GCF_964271855.1. NCBI lineage: Eukaryota > Metazoa > Chordata > Mammalia > Rodentia > Muridae > Acomys > Acomys minous. The sequence goes on along the minus strand of NC_140493.1, from coordinate 70,678,360 downwards.
GTGCGCCACCACTCGGTCTGGAGCCACCTCCTTTACTCCTCTCCTCTTGTTCCTTCTGTTTCTCACCCAGTGACTCTAACTCAGGCGCAAATTGCTGAAATCCCTCTTACACTTTCCCCGCGTAGAGAATCAGGGCCCTGTGGAAACCCCACAGTCCACCCCGCCTCCATCCCACAGCAGAAAAAAGGTAGGAACTGCGGGCAGCCATAACCTAATAAGTTGCACGGCGGGGAGTGCAGCGAGGTGGTAACTAGGCCAAGATGGCACTGTTATTGGGGTGCTCATGAAGGAGGGGTTTCTGCGAGGTGTCAAAGGTCAGAGTGGGGTTAAAGAATGTGGGAAGTGGACTGACTGCCTGGCTGTCCTGGGAGGGGCAGAGAAACCCTCCGAGTCCCTTGCTCTCCCCGGAGTAACAGGAAGCAGTCAGCAAGGAAGGAGACAGGGAGTTGGGGACACACGAGGTAATCCATCATTTGGAGGAGTCAGGGGTGGGGGCTCTGTTCTGCCCTGCTCACTCCTAGGATCATGGGGTGAGGTTACCCTTCACAAAGGTAATTGGTACCTTTATAGGAGCTGGCAGAGGGGGAACAGGCGCTGTTCCTGCTCCCTGGGGGCACCCCACTGTTCCCAGGGTGTGTGGGCTTCCTCACGCTGCTAATAAAGGCATCCCATTCCATCCCCAGCCAGGGAAATTAATTTAGATTGGATTTTCTCCTATGAGGGCTGCCCCCCCCCCTTTGTGTCATTACCATAATGAGATGGAAGTGGCACGGTAGTTTAATGACATTAGTCAGGAGACTGTGTTTGTGCAGTAGAGGCAAGTGGGAGCAACTCAGGCAGAGCGGGGCTGTGGGGCACAAGGGGCAGGGACGGGGACCCGTGGTTCTGGACTCGTCCTTTGGGACAGGTGACATGTTCGCTATGAGTGGGAGCCCGCCATGGCCCGAGTCCTCGTGGGAGGTCAGAAGTGAGCCTGTTCCACGGGCCGGCACCAGCGGCCACGCAGGGGAAGCTTTTGGGTCAGTGCAGGTCCTGTGGCTCGAAGGCCCCCCGAGAGGCCAGGGCAGGGCCACCCACCTCTTCTGCTTCTTCTCCAGCTCATGGTTTCGGACCTGCTGGCCCTCCAGGTGCAGCTTGGTGTCTTGCAGCTCACCTGTGAGCCGTTGGCATTTCTTCTTGAGCTGCTGTAGCGCCCGCTGACTCTCGTCACTATCTGCTTGCAGGTCCCCAAGCTAGAGGCAGAGAAAGGGTGCGTGGTGCATGGTGCAAGATCAGGGACGAGCTCAGAGGCCAAGATGGGATACCCCAACAGTAGTTGCTGGTCATCTCTTCAGGACTGGCTAACACCTTCCCCTGTTCCTCCCAGGGTCTGCCTGCCTCTGGCTTGTTTGCCAGTAGATGGTGGCACTGAGCCCCAGCCCTCCGGGCACAGGCCTCCGTCCCCTGGCCAGCCTCACCCGCCTCTCCAGCTGCCTCCTGCTCTGCTGCTCCGCCTCCATCTTGTCTTCCAACTCCTGCTGGAGCCGCTTCTTGGTGAAGTCCACCTCCCGAACGGCTCGCTCGTACTTCAGCCGCCACTCGCCCCCTGCGGGGGAGGGGCAGACAGACCCTGACTTGTTGAGGGTCTTCAGGAAGGGGTAGGGGATGGGAGGAGAGGGGCAGGAAGGAGGAGTAAGTGGAGCCAGGCCAGAGGGACCTTGGAGCATTTCTGGAGTGACGGCTAGAGGGAACCTGTGCTAGCTTCTCCCTGGAGGCCGCTGGGACCACGGCCTTCCCATTACCCTAGCGGTTCAACCCACTTATTCTCAGCACCTTGACACTGTAGTTTTGAGGGGTTTTGTTTGGTTGGTTTTTGAGACAAGATCTCATGTGTCCCAGTCTGTTGTACTTGAGTTTATTATGTAGTTGATGGTCACTTGGAATTACAAGGAGGGACCGCCATGCCTGCTTTTAGCAACTCTACTTTCCCATCTGTTTGCTATACTTTAGCATTAAAACAGCTCACAGACAATTGAGATGTAATATGAATAAATTAATAAACTATATTTAAAAGATAAATAAATAAAACGGCTCACAGAGGGAGGAGACGCCTGGGCAGGGTGTGTGTTTACCAGGGGACAAGCATCAGGGCCTGCGATTCAGACCCCCTCCACCTACCTCCTCCACTTGGGACCCACCTGCATCCTCATCGTCCACGTCCCCGTTGATCTCGGCCGCCCGAATGAGCCGGGCCTCCATCACCTCCATCTCCATCACTTCCATTTGCTTCTTCAGTGCATCGTACTGGGTCTGAAGGAAAGAGCCTGTGAGCCTTGCAAATCCTCCCTGTGAGTGTCCTAAACTGCACAGGCCACACGCTTGACCCCCGGCAGACAGAGATGTCAAGCTAGTAGAGGAGGCGCCGCGTGACCTCGGGGAAGCGGGGTGTGGTGGTCACTAACCTGCGGTCTTCACCCTGGCCCTGCCCTCACCTGGAGCTCTTTCATCTCCTTCTCAGCTCGGAGCCTCTCGGCCGTCTCTGCGTCCAGCAGCTGGGAGGCGGACTCTCCTGTGTTACGCTCATCAGTCAGCTCCGATGTCAGCTCCGAGATCTGGGGTTGGGGGAGAGAGGGAGGGGGGTGTCACCAGTTGAAGTGGACTGCCTCACTCAGCCCAGGACTCCTCCGGGCTCCGTGAGCCATGGCACTCTGGGCCAGTCTGCCTGGCGACTGGAGTCACTCACCCTGGTCTCCAGCCGGTCGCTGTTGAGTCGGAGCTCATTCCGTTCTTTCTCCACCTTTTCAAGCTTGCTGCGCAGCTGCAGGATCTCCTCCTGCAGGGAGCAAGGGGGCTAAGCGGGGCGCTGCACGGGGTGAAGACCCCAGGTCCATCTCCTTGAGGACACAGCGGAGAGACACATCCCTAACAGGAGAGCCTCCCAGGACTCCTGGACCAACACCCTTCTCCGTAAGCCAGGGGGTGCCTGCAGCAGTTTTATCCCAAGAGACTCCCCAGGGCCCAGACAAACCCCAGAGGGACATCTGCTGGGTGGGCATAATCCAACGACACCAGCTCTTCCAAGTGATGCTAAGAGCACACCGTAGGCCAGGACAAGCTAGCGAGATGCTCGTACACAGGCCGCCCCTCCCGGGACCCGGCTGGCCCTGGGGGCCCACGCACGTCTTTGTTGCGGATCTGCTCTTCTGACAGCTGAACTTGGATGAGGGGCCGCACGGTGGTGAAGAGCTTCCACCAGGGCCAGTCCTTCACCCCTTTGTTCTTCTTGATGTTCTTCTGCACGCAGCGGATGGCCAGGTCCTGGATCTGCAGTTGAGTTTGCCACATGAAGTACTTTCTGTTCCCCGGGGTCAAGCCGCTTCCCACCACCCCCACCAGCACCAACCCCCCGGGTCTGTTCCCCAGGACCCCGCCGTGACCCAGAACCGGACCACATTCTCCCACCCCCTCGGAGGATGGGCGGGCCCAGGAGTGGAGCACGGGGCGCTCGCATCCCACCATCATTAGGAATAATTTCATCTGCTTTATTTGCTGCCTGATTATTTCCAGCACCCTGGCCTAGCTGTGCTATAAAAGCTAATCTTGCTGAAACACAAGAGGCGGCAGTGCTGGCTGTTTTATGGACTTGCTAATAAGAAAAGGAGTCGCTGACACAGCTCCTTAATCTTCATAGAGTAGTCCATGAACCCAAGCCCACCTTTGCCTGGGCCCTGGTCCCCCCCCCCCGCCCCCACTCCCGCAACACAGCCCCCTCGCCAGGACGCACGGCCATGCTGCTGGGCACTCAAGCATGGTTCCCACTCTGGTCCAGGCAAGTTGCTCCCGCCTCCTTCTCAGATAGTAACTGCCTGGCCGCCCTGGCATGTAACCTGTATGCCCTCCCATGGGTCCTCTGCTATGCCACCTAGGCTGGGGTGTCCCTAGGGCAGCACCTTTCTCTTCTTGAAGTGCTGGCGGGCAAGGTAGCCCCTGCAAGCCGCCTGGAACAGGGTCAGGTGCCTGCTGGTTTGCTCGTCTCGCTGCTCTTCCAGCCGTGCCAACGTGCCTGCCCGGAAGAAAACCTGTCGGGGGGGGGGGGGGAGCAGCCTGGTAAAAGCCAGAGAATAGGCTGGGGTGGCAAAGAGAGAGAAGATGAGGTGCCAGAGGGACAGGCAGCAGGCTAGGGAGGGTGGACCTGGACGGGGAGAGCCTGAAAATCTACTTGCCCAAGAGAGGAGAGGCTTTGGCAGAGCCAGTCCCAGGTGAAAGGCTTTGGGTCTGGAGGAGTCAAAGTGGGGGAAGTCTAGCTTCAAAGAGGAATGACAGCAGCTCCGGGCAGAGAGGAACAGGAAGCCCTCCCTGGCCAAACAAGGAGGGAGGGCTCCACCCGTGCTGCTGTCACTGTGGCTCTCTGCTGGGCCCCGAGCACAGCGCCAGCCGCTGGGGTCAGGTGTGTCTGGGTGTGAGATCTGCATGTGGGGGTGGGGGTGGGGCTTCTGCCCTCCCACCCTCCTACTCAGCTACCTTTCAGCCACCTCTTCTTTCAGGTCAGTGCCCCACCTCTCTCCCCAGGTTTCACACTCTCACAAAGAAGCTGGTGAGGTGGGCGGGAGGAATTGGCCCCAGCAAGGGACCTGTCTTACAGGTTTGGGGGCTGGAAGACAGATGTGTAGGGAACCTGCTGGGCACCCTGCACCCAGCTGTTTCTCTCGCTCTTTGCTGCCCTGAGCGCGGGCCTCATAAGAGAAATGGAGCAGGGTGATGAAGACTCCGGCGTCCTTGAGAAAGGTCAAGAGGCACTAGGCCCATAGCCACCCTCACCTGGTGGGGTCTGTGAGGTGGCTGAGCTAAGCCAAGCCTGACAATCTGAGTTTGGTCCCTAAGACCCACATGGTAGAAGGCGAGAACTGACTACCTCAAGTTATCTTGAGCACCCATGTGTACTGTGGCCTGCACACATCCATAAACAAGTCAATAAATGAACATAATTTATCTCTAAAAAGGAAGACAGGATACAGAGATGGCTCAGCAGTTAAGAGGGCCACCTGCTCTTTAGGAGGACCTGAATTCAGTTCCGAGCACCCAAATCAGGTGGCTCACAGCTGCTTTAACTCCAGTTCCACGGGATTTGATGCCCTCTTCTGGCCTCTGCAAGCACCTCCAAACACATGGCATACACGTACGTGCGTATACGCACATGTAAGCAATACATTAAAAAAAAGAAAGAAAGAAAGAAAGAAAGAAAGAAAGAAAGAAAAGGAAACTCTCTTTTGTGGACAGGTGGAAATCAAGGAGAACACAGGTATTATAAAGCCCTTAGAGGGTTAGGATCCCCTTCAGGGAGAGTGGGGAGAGAGCCTAACCCTGAGGAGAAGGGTGCATCCATCGGCCTCACAGAAGCTTCATCCTCTAAGACTAAGCTTTGGAAAACAGCCAGCTGCAGTCCTTGTGACACTGCCCCAAATCCTACCGGCTGGCAAAGTGGGATTTCCCGTGCATCTTAAGTCTGAGATTACTGGAAATTCATGCCTCAGTTTCCAGTAACCTATAGAGAGCCACTGAGGGGAGGGATCAAGCAAGTCCTCTTGGTTAGCACCCAGGGAAGCAGGAGAGTGTGAAGACAGAGAGATGGAATGCCTCGGAAACACCCTGAGGTGCTTGCTGCATCTGTGGTCTGAAGGCTACGAATGCAAGCCTCAAACCTCCCCCCCACCCCCACCCCCGGCTCCCCCCCATCTTCCCCGAGGCAGGGTTTCTCTGGGTAGCCTTGGCCGTGCTGGACTCCTTCTGTAGACCAGGCTGGCCTCGAACTCACAGAAATCTGCCTGCTGCCTCCCAAGTGCTGGGATTAAAGGTGTGTGCCAACCTTTTGAACAAAGGAGTCAAGGGTCCTTTGGAGAGGATCTAAGGGGATGGCTCACCCTGTTAAATGCCTGTTACAGAAGCAAAGGGTCCTGAGTTCAGGCTCCCAGCACCCACATAAAAGCCAGGTGTGGTGGCATTTGTCCTTAACTCTGGTCCTGGGAACTGGGCAGGGGACAGAAAGAGGAGGATCTGGAGCTGGCTGGCTCTCCTGTCTAGCCAGTCAGTGATTTCCCACCTCAGTAAGAGAACCTGCTCAGAAAGTTAAGGTGGAGGGGGCTGATGAGGTGGCTCAGTGAGTTAAGTCCTTTGCCACCAAACCTGAGGACCTGAGTCTGGGCCATGGTACCCACGTGGCAGAAAGGAGAATGAACTTTTGCAAGTTGTCCTGTAACACAGGGTGCCACCCCACACCTCACCAACTCTCTCTTTAAATAACTAAATGTGCCGGGCGGTGGTGGCACATGCCTTTAATCCCAGCACTCGGGAGGCAGAGGCAGGTGGATGGCTGTGAGTTCGAGGCCAGCCTGGTCTACATAGTTAGTCCAGGACAGCCAAGATAACATAGAGAAACCCTGTCTCAAAAAAGCAATAAACAAACAAACAAACAAACAAACAAAATAAATAAATAATAATAAAAAATAAATAAATGTAACAAAATAATAAATAATAAGGAAGACACCAGATTCAATCCCTGGCCTCTATTTAACAGCACCCACTACAAGCACGCATGGATGAACACATTTATACACGCACAGAAAAAAAAAATTAGGATCCTTCTGAGTTTTGGGTGAAAGCCTATGGTCATCTCCTTTCTCAAGTACCCACTAATGCAGATTTAACAGCGTCAGGAGGCTCTCAGTCTTGGCCCAGCGAGGTCCGTGCACTGGAGCACTGTGATGAACACCCAGCCCTTGCTCTCCAGCCAGCGCTAAGTGCAGTCTGCGAAGCTGAAGTTTCATGTCTCAAAGCAAACACTCAACCTTGCCCCCTTTCCCCGTGAGGACCAGTAGGCCCCTGTGGCTCACCTGCCTCGCTTGGCACCTGGAAGGACTCAGGACAGCTGAGAGTCTAAGATGGAGCCAGAGGAAGGGCAACCTGTACAGGCCTGCCTCTGCCTGACATGTGTCTGGGAAACTGGAACTGGCTTGGAGGAGTGCCACACCCAGCACCCCCCAGCAGCGGTCCAGCCTGCTAGAGGGGTAGGAGGGCACAGGAAAGCCTGGGTGTGAACTAACCTGAGAGGCGCTGAGTAACTAAAGGAATGGTTTGTGTGTGTGTGTGTGTGTGTGTGTGTGTGTGTGTGTGTGTGTGTGTGTGTGTGTTGGAGGGTGATCAGAGAGAAAGGAAGGGAGCCAAATGTCATAGACAAAGGAGAGACCACAGCAGAAAAATGACACCAAAGGGGTTGGGACAAACATAGAATAAGGAGAGGAAGGGGAAACAGGGCCAGAAAGCAATAAACAGAGGGCAGAAGGGACTTTGAACACTCAGTGGAAAAGAGAAAGCCAAGGATCACAGACTGAGATGAAAAGACACAGTGAGAGAGGGTCAGGAGAAACGGAGACCTTGACTCAACCTGCAGACTAGAGGACGTGTGCAGGAGCGTCCTTTTCCTCTCTGCTGACAGAAAAGCAGCATTATCAACGACTCTGGGCCCTGTCCTTCCTCCGTGCCAGTCTCCACAGCACATTCGAGAATGCTGCCTATCCAAGCTTTCCAGCGAGGGGAGCGGTGAGCAGGGCTCCCTGCCTGTAGAACGACTGTTCAGATGACCCTCTGGTGTGCACCCAAGCCGGGCAAGCCTGGTGTTTTCACTACACATTCCATTCAGATGAGGAATTGGCCTGTGGGCAGGTAGGGGTGGCCCAGATTACCATGTTCTTGCTTGCTCTTATGGGCCCTGGTGGCATTCTGGAGCAGGCTTTCCAAGCCCCCTCTTTCCAAGTCTAGCCCCCTTCCTCCAAGACCAGCCCTTGGCCCTTCTGTTTCCTGCTCCCCGACATGGGCCCCAGGACAAGTTCAGAGCTAGGCTCCAACCCACTCCCCTACTGCCATCACAGAGGTTTCACAGTGCTGAGCCAGGCAGCCATCTTGACAAGAAAGTAAAGTCTGCTGAAACTGGAACATCTACACCCTGGCTTCTGGCTGAAGAAGAAGTGACTCCTGAGTGACGAGTCGGGGGCTGGAGGATGAGACTGAGAAGGGACACGGGTGGGGTAACACAGATGGAGGGAGGACTTCAAAGTGAAGGGCCAGCCATCTGACTAGGGCCACCAGGGAGAGAACACCTGGCTGCCCACCTGTGAAAGAACACCTGGCCGCCCACCTGTGAGAGAACACCTGGCTGCCCACCTGTGAGAGAACACCTGGCTGCCCACCTGTGAGAGAACACCTGGCTGCCCACCTGTGAGAGAACACCTGGTTGCCCACCTGTGAGAGAACACCTGGCTGCCCACCTGAGGGCAACTTACCCGACTCAGGCCCATGCAGCAGCTGCTCTTTTCCAGGTCCAGGGACTCCAGAAGCTCCTCCACAGCCTGCGGAGAGAAAGGCCATTGTCAGGGCCACACAGGCTCCCCACATCTGCATTCACTTGGGCCTCCCTTAGTCCCTCCTAGAAAGCCCCTCGGGTAGGGTCCCGTGGTGCCAGCCACTATGTCCACTCTGGGGACCAGAGGTGACTAGAAGAGGAACACATTGTGTTGCTGGGGACGGGGGAAGGGGGGCAAGAAAAGTAGAGACAAGAAAAGTGAAGTTAAAAAACATAAACAAAAACAAACTAAAACATGGAAGCCAGTCAGAAGTGGGGTGTGTAGGACTCCGGAAGAGGTTTGGCCTGAGACTCTTACCTACCAGTTAGAAAGGGGCATTTTGGGGATTGCCAACAAATTGAGCAAGGCCTGAGATCACAAGATGAGAGAGTGCGTGTTGCAACAGTGAGGGGGTGGGGCCTAAAGTGGGTGGTAAAGAGAGGTGGGTAACAATCCGGGTGTGGGGAGCCCCGTGTGCCTGGGAACTGTGCGTGGTTCTCCCAGGAAGGGACAGAGGCAGGTCACTCACAGGGCATGGAGTATGAGAAGAAGAACAGGTTTGGGAGGTAAGAGAGTGAGGTCTGAACGTGCTCAGTCTAGGCTAAGAGAGATCCAGGAGGTGGTGAGAGACACGTGCACGTCTGCCTGAGGCATTGATCCGGGGGTCATCAATACATATGTGGCAATGGAAGTGATGGGTGTGAATGAGGGTGACCAGGAAGAAACAGCAGGATAAAAATCGGGGTCACGGATAGAGTACTGCGGGGTGAGTGAGATCTTTACTACAGCGGTAAGTGGAGGCAGAAACTTCCAGAAGGAGCAAGAAAAATAGGGACAGGGGAAACTAGGCATGGTGGCAAAGAAAGCCAGCAGGGAACATTTCAAAATGACAGAGCTGCCAGTAAAGTCACTTGTCAAGAACTCAAGGAACAAGCTCAAGGGACAGCCAGGCAGGTGGTACACTTTCACTCCCAGCACTCCCAGAGGCAGGCAGATCGCTGTGAGTTCTAGGCCACCCTGGTCTACATGGTGTGTTCCAGGAGACTAAGGACTACAGAGTGAGACCCTGTCTCAAAGTAAATAAATAAATAAATAAATAAATAAAGTGACTGAAGAGGTGGTAGCTCAGTGGTTAAGAGCACCGTTGCTCTCCCAGAGAACCGGGGTTCCAATCCCAGCACCAACATAGTGGCTCACAATCGTCTGTAGCTCCAGCTCCAGGGGATCTGATGCCTTCTCCTGGTCTCTCGAGAAACAGAGAACAGAAAAATGCCCAGTGGCTTGGGCAACATGGAGGTAACGGGGAGGCCTGGCCCAGAATGCCAGGGCAGAAAGCAGGCAGCTGAGGTGGCAGGATAAAAATGGCGGCGGCGGGAGCTCAGGAGGGAAGTATGGACGGTCCCCGGCTGCAGAGTCGAGACACGGGGCAGCTTGAGAGCTGGACAAAGAGCCTCTCTCAGGGGAGGCGTACATCTATGGACCATTCTAACAGGGAAAGAGCTAGGAGAGGCTGAAGACCAAGAGAGAAATGGCTGTCTCTGATGGGGTAGAGGGAGATTTGAGGAGAAAGGCGGTGAATGGAACAGCAAGAAGGATCTTGGTGATATACCATCCAAGGGAGGACACACAGGAGCCTTACTAGGCCATGCCAAGGACCACCTAGAGTTGAAGATCACAAACTTATAGGAATTTTATTATTATTATTATTATTATTATTGTTGTTGTTGTTGTTGTTGTTGTTCATTTTTTGGTTTTTCAAGACAGGGTTTCTCTGTGTAGCTATGCTGGACTCACTTGGTAGACCAGGCTGGCCTCGAACTCACAGAGATCCTCCTGCCTCTGCCTCCCAGAGTGCTGGGATTACAGGTGCGAGCGTGTGCACGCACCACCACGCCTGGCAGCACCTGTAGGAATTTAAGTCTACAGAATTGTGTAGCTTCTTTGTATGGCCCTCGGGAGTCTAATATGAAGGCTGCAGCCACCCAAGGGCTGGCCTCAGAGTAGGGGTAAGACAGAGCTATAGAAGTCGCAGGAGACTCAAGAGGGATGAAAGGTCAGCGTTGGATAGGCTGGGCCACAGTGTCCAGGCTGAGCAGAAAATCAAGTCATTTTTTTTGTTTGGTTGATTAGGGTTAGGTTGGTTTATTTTTGTTTTTTAGTTTTTTTTGTTTGTTTGTTTCTCTATGTAGCCTTGGCTGTCCTAGAAGTCACTTTGAAGGCCAGGTTGGCGTCAAACTCAAGAGATCCATCCATCTGCCTCTGTTTCCCCCAACTGCTAGGATTAAAGGTGTGCGCCACCGCTGCCCGGCTAGTAAAATTTTAACAATAGTGACGGAACAGAGGATGGGTTGGGTCTAGGCTTGAAAGGTCTCGCTGAGTCTAACAGCAGACACCCTGAGCAGGAAGACCTACAAGTAGGATGCTGTGGTCAAAGACGCTCACATAGAAGTGGCCGTTTAGGAAGGACAGCATTTCCAGGGAGACAGGAGCAGTCTGAGGAAAGCTAGGATGGAAGTCAGGACCAATGAGAGGGGGGTAAGTGGAATGCTGACTGGCCTAAGGCTGCAGAGGCCTTTGATGAGGCTTCTGTTAGTGGGCAAGGCGTGGAACGTGCAGGGACAGAAGAGGCCACGCTGTGAGCTTTCCTTCCCCAGCCTACGGAGTATGCTCCCTTCAGGGAGGCCTCCTGAGGTGCTTTCACAGTCATGTTGGAAGCCAGCGCACAGGGAGGGAGCCTTTTGGTTGCCTGAGGAGTTGTCTCTGGGGGACAAGGTGGCAGTGTAACGTGATAAAGGCACCTCTTCTGCAGCCATTAGTTCATCATCCCTGATTGCAGGAGTCTCACAGACTTACACACTCCTGGCACGAAAGCAAACTTGCCACCTCAGCCTCCTCCTAGGAAGGATGCTTGCCCAGCCCTAGAAAACTTCCTGCTTCAGGAACCAGATCCTGCCATGAAAGCTGAGGCAAGGGACCCAGGGGCCATCAGCACGATACCAAAAGCACTAATCCTAGTTATCTGCCTGCGAGGCCGTGGCATGTTTACTCAGTATGACTGTCTGGCTTCCTAAAACACAGGCACCCAGATCTTTGGCCTTCTATACCAGTGGCTCCTCTCCAGTTCCTGCAGCCCCTGCTCTGAGCCGTCTTCACTCTGCCACAGCGTTGTGTCTCTGTCTTAGGCATGGTTGGCTGGGACTCTGTAACCTTGAGCAAGAGGCACATTGAGCTAGGCAGAGGGCTCTGAGTGAGTGAGGAAGACAGCGAAGATTCTGGCAAACCTACCCGTTTCTCATCCACCACTATGTAGTTGCGCCCGTGTTTCTTGGTCAGGTGGGGAGCCAGGACATCAAAGCGACGGCGGAACTCAGAAAACACCATGTGGTCTGGGTAACCTGGAGAGAGAACCAGAGCCAGGCCCATGGATACTTAGCTTGGTGGGGTGTGATGGGGAGGCGAAGGGGTGCAGGGGGGTGGGGCTTGGGGACAGGGAAGACCTAGAAGGGACGGACCCTCAGAGCTCTTCTATAACAGAACAGGAAGGCTTAGCTCAGGACAGAGCATGGAATGTGGCCCCAAGTTCCATTCCCAGCACCCAGTGTGTGTGTGTGTGTGTGTGTGTGTGTGTGTGTGTGTGTGTGTATGTGTGTGTATGTGTGTGTGTGTGTGTGTGTGTGAGAGGGGGGGGGGGAGGGAGGGAGGGAGGGAGGGGGGTCGTGTGGAGTGGTCAAGGTCACACAGCTATAAGGCACTGCATCTGGATTCCCAAGCCAGCCCCCACATTTTTCTTCAACTACAATCTGATGTCCTATTGTTTTTCCCGTATCAAGTCTTCAAGGCTCCAGTCTCTGCACTATCATAGAGTCCTGTACTTGGAAGGGTAGAGAGTCTCTGGGAGGTCACCTAGACCTCCCAGCCATGCCCAAATCAGCTGGCCCTGATCTTCATTTGGAGAAGGGGCCCCCTCCTCGATCGTGAGCTAAAGCCGTACTACAGGCCCGTCTTCCCTTTTAAACAGGGGCCCTGGACTCTGCTCTATATGGTGGTCAGAACATAGCTTTGCTCACTTGGTGACTACTTAGTGAAATGGGACTTCCGGTCTCCTGTCTCCTGGAGCAAGGTTGCAGAAAGGGGCTTCCTTCCTGCCCCACCTTGACCTTGAGTTTAAGGTAAATGGGATAAAAAAAAAAAAGCCCTGAAATTCTCTCTCCCTAAAGTGTCTGTGCTTGAAGTCTTCAAGGGAAGGGTTGAGATGGCTTCTGGCTGGGAACAAGGTCAGAGCAGTGGCCAGCAGGAGGTGACCCCAACTGTACTGCTCTCACCAGGGCTCCTAGTGGAGGGCCAAAAGGTCCCCTCCTCCAGACTACAGAGTTTCAAGGCAGAAACAAAACGGAGCCCAAGTGGATCTGCTTCTGCTTTCGACCAAGGAAACTGAGGCCCGGGATTGGAGGCATTGGGTTGCCCAAGGTCACAAAGGCTGCGGACTGCCGGCTGGAGGCAGAGGTGGACTTCACACCTGAGCTGCTGACAGCCAGCTGGGGGCTTGCTCTGGCCAGCCAGCTCTGGGAAACCCTCCAACTGGGGGATGAGGCTGATGCATGTGTCTGATAATTGAAACAGGAGGCGGGGGTGGGTGGGTGGGGGTGCTGAGGGGCCGAGACAAAGTGAGCTATTGATTGTATCTGAATTGCAATTAAATTGATGGGCCAGGATAGCAGGTCTGTACGCCTGGCATCTTAATTAATCATCAGCGCTATCGATGGTGGCTGGGGGCTGGGGGAGGGGGAGGCTGCCGCCGCTGGCCTCATCGATCCGCTTGTTTGAGTAAAGCACATTGATTTTGGTTCAGAGCGGTAACAATCTGGTTTTGAAATAATAAACACCAACTCCATATCAAGACGTGGGGACAGATCGATGATTTATTTAGGACAGGGTAGGGAGCCTGTTTCCTGGCTTTCGCTGCTGAAGAAAAGTGAGGGTGCCCATGGGGACGCCTCAAGGGACCTGTCTGCCAGTGGATGGGACCCAGCCTGCACGTCTAAGTGGGGGAGGGGAGGAGGGGGAAAAAAGAGCAGAAACCTGGCAGTTCCTAACTTCTCTGCATGAGGGGCTGGAGGAGGCAGCCTGCCTGGCTGGAATCCAGTCTTGCCACTGGGTGACCCTGGGCGCATTGCTTAGCCTCTCAGAGCCTTGCCTCCTTACTTGGGGACACTAGTTACCACTTCATGATGCCTGCTGCAAATTAAAGTGGTGGCTCACGCCTTTAATCCCAGCAGTTGGGGAGGCAGAGGCAGGTGGATCGCTGTGAGTTCGAGGCCAGCCTAGTCTACAAAGTGAGTCCAGAACAGCCAGGGCCGCATAGAGAAACCCTGTCTCGAAAAACCAAAAAAAAAAAAAAAAAAAAAAAAGTGTGAACGAGCTGAGAATAGCACCTGGCGAGCCATAAATACTGCATAGCTGGCAACTGCTACTACTGTCATCCTTGTTAGCTCCTGGAGCTGGGTCCATTAAAAGGATCTACCTGACCTTTCTTGGGAATTTTAAGTACTTCCAAGAGATTTAGCACCTGTTTTCCCTTTGGGCAGATAGTGCGAAAGGGCACTGAGTCTTCTATCTGTTGCTACGGGGCAGAGCTGACCTGCCCACACCAGTGACGACGGGCAAGGGGAGCATGGGATGGAGTGCGCGCAGCGCATGCGCACACATAGGACTTGAATGCGGAAAGGGAGAGGGGGAAAAGAGGAGTCCCAAAGTAGACAAGAATAAAGCAACAGGTTGGGCTGGGAATAGTAAGAAGAAAGAGCCTTCAGAAGGAAGGAAAGACCTCAAACCAGTCCCTAGACAGGACAGCGGCAGGGCGGGATGGGACCAGCTCCGGGAAAGAGCACCGGGTTTGGATGAGAGGGAAGATGCCTCACCTTGGCGGTACATGCGCATTGCATCAAGCACACGGGATCCCCGAAGCTGGGCACGGAGCAGGGACACATCCAGTTGCAGCAGCCCAGCCTCACAGGGGTCCCCTGGGGGCAGGTCCAGCTCACTGCTGCTGCTAACTCGTCGGGAAGAGGCAGATCGTGGCTCCCCGGGCCAGCCTTCAGCCACAGGCAGGAAACAGTGCACGAAATGCATCTTGGACCTCTTGATGGTGTCAATGAGGGCATCCTGACAAAGGGAAAGGGACCACTCTCAGTGCTCTGATGTCTGGGACCCTAGGAAGCTAGCATCTCACTCACAGGAGAGCAACTGGTCCACCACCTGCTAGGACATTGCTATGGCTGCACATGACTGCCCTCCTCAGGCCTGGCTAGCCAGTCATACCAACAGCACTAAAAAGCCAACTACCAGCCGGGTGGTGGTGGTGCATGCCTTTAATCCCAGCACTTGGGAGGCAGAGGCAGGTGGATCACTGTGAGTTCGAGGCCAGCCTGGTCTACAAAGCGAATCCTGGACAGGCAAGGCTACACAGAGAAACCCTGTCTTGGGGTGGGGTGGGGGGTGGGGTGGGGGGGAGGCAACTACCAACCCTACCAGCAGTGGTGAAAGCAGGTGGATCTGAGTGAGTACCACCGAGGCTATGAGTGCCCACCTGTCAGAAAGAACAAACCTGGGACCTTGCTGGACACTTACCACTTGTAGCTTAATCTGTATGCACAGCGACTTCTTCTTGACAGCCGCCATGCCAGTGGTAAAGGTTTTCCTCATGCTAGTCGCCCGGCGCAAGGCCAGCTGGGAGCCACCTTCCAGGCCTGCAATGGATCCTGAGAGCACCGTGGCACTGCCTGCCCGGCCCAGAAACAGGTTGCTGATGATCTTCCTGCAGGAGGAGGCAAGACCAGAAAAGGAATTACAACCACAGGGCAACAGAGGCTACGTTCCCCTTTACCCCCGTTCCTTAGGTACCCTCCGCCCCAATGCACAGGCAATATGGCTGTGGCCAGAAGCTCGGGCCATCTTTGCTGGGGCAGTATG
The DNA here is from genome assembly GCF_964271855.1 of Acomys minous. NCBI lineage: Eukaryota > Metazoa > Chordata > Mammalia > Rodentia > Muridae > Acomys > Acomys minous. The sequence goes on along the minus strand of NC_140493.1, from coordinate 70,663,019 downwards.
CCCCATAGCCTACAGCAAAACTGGAAGAGAAAACCCAAGACCGACAGAGACCATGCAGGCAAGGATTGGGCAGTGGGGGCAGTCCTCTCCTCTTCCTCACCAGCGAGGGCAGAAAAGAGTAGACCGTCCAGCACACTTGTTCATTATCTCTCTTCCACAGGGCAAGGGTGTGTGTGTCTTCACTGCTAACTGCCCAGCCCCTATAAATCCCTCTCTACAGAGGAAGTAACTAAAAATCTATGACATAAATGAATGGAGGACGAGGCTTATGTGATTTCTAGGTTTTTTTTTTCTTTTTTTTCCGAGACAAGGTTTCTCTGTGTAGCCTTGGCTGTCCTGGACTAACTTTGTAGACCAGGCTGGCCTCGAACTTGCAGCGATCTGCCTGCCTCTGCCTCCCGAGTGCTGGGATTAAAGGCGTGCGCCACCACCGCCCAGCTGATTTCTAGGTTTTAACTACTTTTCCCACCCCTCTGGGTAGCCCTGGCTGTCCAAGAACTTGCTCTGTAGGCCAGGCTGGCCACAAACTCACAGAGATCCGCTTGCCTCTACCTCCCGAGTGCTGGGATTAAAGGCATGTACCATCACTACTCAGTGATTTCTAGGTTTGAAAATAATTGTTTAGTGTTTTAATTTTTGTTGAGGGGGTCTGAGAAGGCCGCTCAGCAGTTCAGAGTGCTGACTGCTCTTGCAGAGGACTCAAGCTGCCAGCACCTATATCTCAGGTGGCTCACAGCCACCCAGTAACTCCAGCTCCAGGGTGTCTGATGCCCTCTTCTGGCCTCCATAGGTACCTGCACTCATGTGCCCATCCCCTCACCTCACAATACACATAACTTTAAAAAAAAAAAAACCTTTTAAAAACGTAGCCAAGGATAACCTTGAACTTCTGACTCCCTTGCTACTAGTTTCTGAGTGTTGAGGTTGTAGGTGTGTGCCACCAAGTCTGTTGACTGTGTTGTTTCTGCTTTCTCTGAAGAGTGTGAGGGTTGTCGTTCAGACTGCGACCCTCTCACCGTATGTCTCTCATCTCTATTTCTGCAGGCCATTCCTGTGTCCGACAAGCCCATGTGGCCTTGACTGTTGTCTCTCAGGGACTGGAGGCTTATCTGCCTTGCTGGTGATGGGACTCTGGCACATCACCAGAGGAAGGGAACCCAGAAAACAGTTGTGGGCACAGGGTATGAGATGGCCTTACTTCTGGGAATCCTGCAGGAGCCGGGGTGCGTTCTGGGTGGCTGGGTTCTGCTTGGTGTAGTTCAGCCAGCCGGCCACATTGTACTCTACCCAGTTGGTACCATGGCTGTGGCCCAGGAGAAAATGCCTTGGTTTGCTACTGCGTAGAAGTGGACTCTGGCCTGAGGGTACGTGAAACAAAGTTCAGAATTTCAGGGCACAGCTAGAGAGTGCCACCTGGCTTCTCCAAAGCAGAAGGGCTGTCCTCCAGGCACCACCCACCTTTTTTGTCACCTTCCTGGGGCCCGTAATAGGAGAAAAGACGGTCGAGGAGGGCATCCTCAGTGGCACCTGGCACCAGTGCCTCCTCTTCCAGGAGCCACAGTAGTCCCCTTGCCTCGTCAGCATGAGCCAGTGAGCGAACCTGTGGACCAAGGTAAAGATCCAGCTCAGCCACGTGGAGCTGTGCAAAAGGAGCAGCCCCCTCCCAGCCACACGCTGTTAACTGTTAACGGCTATAATCACATTTGCTTGAATTTGACGAGTGTGGCGCTGGCTGCTCACTGCTGACACCTCGTGGAAGACATGGGCATAGACGGGGGACGGGAAAGAGCTGAGAAAGAATGCTAAGAACCCACCACAAAGGCTTGCTGGGACTTTGGGTCCGAAGACTGAAGCGTCTTCTGATGTGCACCCATACTCAGAGCTTCTCCTCAATCCTCATCTCCCCAGAGAGCACGGGAGCAAGGCCAGCCCCATACTGCCCTCACTCTCCGGCCGACTCGGTGGGACAACCGACGTCTGTAAGTCTGTGCGCGGCCAAAGCTCAAGGGAGGCCTTTCGCCGCTTATTTATTTTGAATTGGGGTCTAACTGTGTGGAGCAGGGTGGCCTCAAACCCACAGAGGCCGATCTGACTCTACCTCCAGAGCGTTGGGATTAAAGGCGTGTGCCACCACACCCAAGCTTGAAAGAAGGCTCTTAATGAGCGATGGCTGTGGGGTTAACATTGGCCCTCACAGGAAGAACCCAGAGAGCGCCCAGACCACTGCTGGCCAAACCCCTGAGGCAGGTGACTCTATATGGAGGGAGTGGCTAACAGAAAAGCAGCGTGGGGGACAGCAGGATGTGTCCCCATCGGAAGGGAATGACTGACTGCCACTTATCCTGGAAAACCACGCAACTAGTGAGTGTTAGCAAATACTCATCCTCATCCTCCCTGCCCCCCCTCCCCTCATCCTCCCTGGCCCCCTGACCCCTGACCCTCACCCTCCCCGGCCCACCCACCCTCTCCTCTCCCTCTCACGTGTGTATACACGTGTATACACATGCATGTGGAGGGCAGAGGCTCTTGCTCAGCTTGTCACCACCTTATACACTGAACTTGTATAACTTGTGTAAGGTGGAGACAAATGGCCTGAATTTGCCTAGTCTGTCTGGCCAGCTCCCTGTCTCGTTCTCCTGAGAGAGTTCCCAACCTCCTCATCCTCACACAGAGCTACCCCCTGGCCTCTAAGCCTCTGGCTTCTTCAAGAGAGGGCGGAATTCTGCTTCCCAATATCCCATGGGGACCAAATAAACTAGGCTGTGGCTACATCTGGCCTGGAGGCGCCTTTGCTGTGTCTCTGCGTCTCCCTTGTCTTCCATAGGCAGGAAAAACTGCCCACACCCCATTCTTGCTTGGCTTTTAGAGCCTGGCAGACAAGAAAAATAAGCAAAGCGCTGTTTCCCCTCTCTTTGATCTGCTGCCTATGTCTTCTCCCCAGAGAAGGGAGTCGGGATGACTCCCGTAAGGCTGAGGACCAAGTGGGTGGTGACAGTAGCTGGAGATTGAGGGTAGAAAGGAGTGACACGGTAGGTGGCACTGAAGACCCGCTCCCCAGAACCATCAAACAGAAACCTAAGAGAGGATGGCTGGTTTGCAGCCTAACACATGTCTGCCCCCTGCTGCTCAGGAGATGCACGGACAACTTCCTCCCACCTGAAGCTGGCAAAGGCTCTCCAGGGAGGCCACCACGGGAGGCCAGGTGTCAGGAGTGGAGACACGGGCTTCCCCGCAGAGCCTCTGGGTACTGTAAGCCTTTGTTGCCCAAGCCTGTGCGAGCCCAGCAGGGCCCACAGCAGGGAAACAGGGAGAGCAGGCGTAGCAAAACCACCACTCTCCAAAAACCCTGTACAGCCTGCAAATCCCCAAGCTGAAGACGGATCACCAAACGCCAAGGACTCATTAGGGCAGCCAGTGCCCCAGGCAACAAGATGTCCAAGATACTGGCATAAAAGGTGACAGCTTGTCCCCAAGGTTGTGGGGTGAGGACTCACTCATATCCTGTCATTTCCCCCTTGGGGTATTTTTAAATTTGACACTGTTTTCCCTGTTTCAGGGTGCTGCTGCCTCCTTACCCAGGCCCTGGTAGACCGCATCTGTCTTCCCCTTGCAACAGGGAGAGGAAATGATTGTGTCCTCTGGATTTGGGTTCTCAGGCCCCCTCCCCTACTCCCCCAACACCCTACCCCCATCCGACCCCTACCCCCACAGCAGCAGCCATCGGGGCTTGGGGCAGGTACACTGAGGGCTCAGTCAGACTCAGGACAGGGTCAGAGCCTCAGGTAGCAAGAGAGAGAGGAGAGACATTTCCTTGTTTGGCTGGGGCTCTGGATTATGGCTCCCAACGGCACTAGGCAGGAGTGTGCCACCTTCCCAGCCAGACTGAATGCTGAAGGGGAGAGCGTGTGCCCTGTAGTTGTGCAGTGCATACTAGGAGGGCGTGACCCATCCTCAGCCCACAGTGGCGGCCCCAGCAGCAGCTCAGTTGGGAGGGCTCTATCTACCAGATGCGGAGGAGTGGGAAAGAGTCGAGGCTAGCCCAGGCTTCCCTGACATTCCATACCAGGGGCTGGTGGGAAGCCTGGTCCACAGCGGCCACGGAGTCATCTGTGGCTGGCTCCAAGTCATCAAATGCCAGTTCGATGTTCTCCTAGGAAAGAAGGTGCAACAGTAATGCCTAAGGGGCTACGAAGGGTGCGCACCCACGGGAGCGGGCTAGGAAGGGTGTGCACCCACAGGAGCAGGCTACAAAGGGCCGCTGGAGTCAGCAAACCCAAAGCCTCGTCTCTATGCAGGAGTCCCCCAAACTAGCTAAAAGGACAAACTGCTCATTACCTCCCAAGGTAATACTCAGTATTTCCTGACAGCTAAAATTCTCCTAATCTCTCTTTATACTAAAGCGCAGTCACACTCCGCTGCTATCCACATCCGTTGATCAGGCGACACAGAATAAGCCAGCCTTCTCTCCATTTCACACAATCATCCTTAAAAATCATGAAGACAAAGTCACATCCCTCCCTCTGGGGTCCTCTCTCATCCAAGGCAAATATCCTCATGTGCAGGAGGAAGAAATCCCAGGACTCACATACCAGAGACCTCTTTAAAGGGAAGGGCTCAACAGCTAGCCACCATCTTAGATTCTAAGAGACCTGGGACAGGGATCTGGGAGAAAAGGCACCCAGGCCCACCCTGAGGCGGGCGCTGCACTGTGGCAATTCAAAGACTGGAAAGGGGGTGGGGCTGGGGACGCATAAAGTGGCACTAAGGAGACCTCCCTGGGACGCTGAATATGCCTTCAGCTTCCTGGAGTACAGACTGTCCACAAAGAAAAGACACAGCAGCTAAGGGCCAGGACAAAAAAATCTCACTCCAGAAAAGAGAGAGGGCAGAAATGAGAAGGGGACGGGGAAGGTGGGGGGTGGGGTGGGGTGGGGGGGGGAGGTGCAGAGAGCTGAGAGTCAGTGTTGCACTTGTGCAGAGGCCCTGTCCGAAGGAGAGGTGGAGTAGGGCTCGGGTGACCTCCCGGCGACAGCTACCAACCTCCTTGTATCTCTCCAACTCCTGCAGGAAGGCACGCTCGTGGAACAGCCTCTGCAGCCTGTCCTGGGCGTAGTTGTGGCACAGCTCCTCAAAGGAGGCTCCCCGGGCTGACCCGCCCCACTCAGGGTTCTGGGAGCCTGGCGTATCCACAATCATCACGGAGCAGAGCGAGTGCTGGCTAGACTTGAGAGCCCTTAGCCGGGAAGAGCCTGGGGTCAGAGCTGGGCGGGGCACCACCACACAGTGGGCGGTCCCCACTTCTCCACTCCCCCACCCCCACCCCCGCATGTGGCCTACCCCTTTCCCTGCCCGCGTACTCCTCAGGGTCCTCACCTGGCTTACAGGGACAATGAGTCCTCTGCTGGTAGAGGACGGCCCTGCCTAAGCCACCACAGAAGTAAGCATCAACCGCACTTCTACTAAAGCAGAAAGGGGGGGGGGCGGGGCTCTGGGTTACACTCGGCACTTACCTGTTCACCAGGGAGATGAGGAGAGTAAAGAGCTCGCTGTAGAGGCCAGATGCCATGCCCTCTAAGCACTCCAGAGCACTCAGTTTGGTGCCTAGGGGGATGAGAGGAGCAGATGACCACGCTTGCTTCGTTCGCGGGGCCACCCCATCTGCCCAGGAATGCCTTCCACCCACAGTCAGCATGGAGTCCCGGGGCTGCCTCACCGGAAGCATCTGTTAACTCTGGTCATCCCCCCGCCCCCTCCACGACGGCAACAAGTCCCAGACAAGGCCTTCCAATCCCACGCCTCAGCCAAGGGGCCCCAGGGAACTGTACCCTCTCCCAGGCCGCTCTCCTCGGGGCCCTGGCGGAAGGAGGTGGACCGCTGCAGGGTGCCCCCTTTTAGCTGGTGCTTGAAGATAGCTGAGGAGAGTTCTTCCAAGCTGCAGCCCAGCAGGTATGCGGCCTTCTGGGCCCACTCGTGGCGGGCAAACTGCTTACGTCCAGCTGTGGGGTTGGGGAAAAAAAAAAAGGCCCAGCACTTTTGGTTCTCCTGAGGACAACTGAAGACCGCTGTGACTTTTGGTGCACCTTCACCCCATAGGATGGGGGAGTTGGCATCTTCCGGAGGCCAAAGACGGCCCTGCTAACACCACTTGAGCATGGCATGGGAACAGAATAGCCAGCAGCTGCCAGCTCTTCCCGAGTCCCTTAAAGGTGGAAAGAGGCCTGTCCTAAAAGAAACACTAATTCCACAGGCTGCCACTAGGGGGCACACAACCAGTTGCAAAATCCCTTGTATCCAGGGGCATCCAGCTTGAGCTGAGTGAGGACAGGGTCAGAGGATGAGGAGGCCCAGCCAGCAGGAGGACTGGAGCCCTATGTGTCTGCAGGGGTTTTAGCAAGAGACAGCAATTGTACCCGTCCTTTCTCTGGATACATTAAGATAGCCCCACCCCCAGCCCTACCCAAAGGGAGACCATGGACACCTTAATGGCTCAACTGTGGTGAGGCAACAGAGCCGCAGGAGAAAGGGAACAGCCCACACAGACATATGCGCCTGAGCCAACATGTGTCTAATCACAGCAATTAGGGAAAGCTAACAAGAAACAAGGTTTTTACCTTCAGCGGCTTCTGTAAGGCAAAGGACCAGCATGCAGCATGCAAAGAAAAACATCGTGTTAGCAAACAGTCATCAGCTGAGCCCGCCAGGCCCTCGGTGAGGGACTGTGGGAGGTAGGGGGTTTATGAAGATGAGCAGGCAAGACAGCATGATCGTATCTGGCTCTGAGATACAGAAGTGCACAGTCTCAGAGGAATGTGTTTGTGGATGTCATTAACTGACAGAAAGAGAGACCCACAGAAGATGTCCTGCTATACATATGGGTACACATGTATACTACACACACGCATGTGTGGGCACATGTACACACACACTACACATTACACACTATATACTACACATGCACCACACACCACACACACCATACACAGACACACACCATATACACACACACACCCTCACATCCACACCCCCACACATCCACACACACACCACACATCACACACACTGTACACACACCGCACACATATCACACACACACACACACACACTACACATGCCACACACACACCACACAGCACACACACTGCACACACACCGCACACATATCACACACACCACATACACACTACACATGCCACACACACATTACACACCGCACACACACCACACATCACACACACCGCACACACACACACCACACACACCGCACACACACATACCGCACACACACACCACACATCACACACACCGCACACACACACACACCACACACACCGCACACACACACACCGCACACACACACACCACACATCACACACACCGCACACACACACACATCACACACACCGCACACACACCACACATCACACACACCGCACACACACACCACACATCAAACACACCACACACACACCACACACACCGCACACACACACACATCACACACACCGCACACACACCACACATCACATACACCGCATACCACACACCACACATCAAACACACCGCACACACACCACACACACACACACATCACACACACCGCACACACACCACACATCACATACACCGCACACACACACCACACATCAAACACACCACACACACACCACACACACCGCACACACACCGCACACACACACACATCACATACACCGCACACCACACACACACACACATCACACACACCACACATCACACACACCACACACACCGCACACTACACACCACACATCACACACACCGCACACACATAATACACACCGCACACACGCACACCCCTGTGAAATACTAGAAACTGAGGAGAGAATGCAGCTACTTAACACTCCAGAGCGTCCCATCTGCAGTCACAATTGAGAAGGGTCGGAGGAAACCTGGGCCTGATTCCTCGGAGTGCAAGACCTTCTCTCAGGACACAGCCACACGCCCTCACACCCTCCTCCCCAACATCTGAAGATCCACCTCTGCAGCCCAGATACCCACTTGTTCCCTGCATGCACCACAGCCACCACCGACCGCTTCCCAACTCCTGCTAAGCAGCCCTCACATTCTCACATCTCCAAGAAGACAGCGCAAAAGCCAGGAGTGCTTTCGCAAGGCAGGAGGAAAGGGGTGAAGAGCTGCTACAACCATGGCCCTTCGGGGGCCATATCCAAGAAAGAGAACAGGTTGCGCCCCAGCCCTCCACAAGCATGGATCCCGAGTGCGGAAGCCCAGTCCACCCATCACCAGGTGCCTGCTGCCCCCTAGTGGCCGCCACTCTGACATGCAGGACAAAGAGCAGCAACTACCAGACCCGTGGGTGGGAAGATATGAGGAGGAAACTGGTCTCAGGAAGCCCCAGGTTCCGGGTGCAAAATGGGAAGGAAAAAAAAATCTGATATTTTATGGGGGGCTCTAAGGAGTCCCACAGCCATCAAGCTCCTCTTCCACCCTCAGCTCAGGGCTTCTCCTGAGACCAGTTCTCCGTGTCAGGAGTATGAGCCCAGAGCCCAGAAGCCCAGGGAAGCACCAGGACAGTCAAGCACGTCCCTACACCCCAAGGTCAGTTACCGGCTTGTTCCTCAAGGGCCTCTATCAGGAAGGGAATGAGAAGGAGAGTCACTCGTCGCCCCACTGCCCCGCGGGAGTACCCCTCCCATCCCTCAGCCCCACACCCCACACCCGAGCCACCCACTCACCCCTCACTGTGCTCTCTGCCTTGACAGCTAAGGCCCAGCCTCAGGCAATCGGGGCCAGAGATGTTTCTCTAGCCTGCCCTGATGCGGGACAGGGCACAAGTCCAAGTACGTGTGTGTGTGTGTGTGTGTGTGTGTGTGTGTGTGTGATTGAGGGAGGGGGCAGGAGGTGGAGGTTGTCAGTAACAACCTTCTGAGTATGGAGGACAAGAACAAACCGCACAAATGGGGAGGGACCTCCAAGGCATTCTGGGTAACGGGACGGGCTGCCCGTCCATTACCTTTGGTAGCTCCTGCAGCCCCCAGGTGGTAGATGGAAGCCAGGATGAGCCAGCAGGCCTTCTGTTCCTCAGGGGAGATGGCCAACACCTTCATGGCTGTCTGGAGTTTGCTGAACTGCTGAGCAGCCCTCTGCTTCTCCTCAGGCTGGAGGGCAGACAGAGATGCTGGCTCTCACCCTCAGCCGGCTTCCCTTCCAGCATTCCCCATCCCACTGCATCTCCTAGGGGTGCAGCACCAGGCTAGCCCCAGGCTGACCAACTCAGACCCCACGGGACGGCTCTCACCTTGGCCAGGGGCATGATGCCAAACACATTGTTCTCTGCCAAGTGGTTCAGGTGGAGCTCTGTCCTAGGAGTACAAATGCGGCATCGGCGTGAGGTTCGGTCCCTCTCAGGGGTGACTGTGCAGTCCATTTGCCTGTCACAACCCCCTCTCCCTCACCCACGGCCAGAACCCGGCCACAGAGGAGCGAGGAGCCTGCCTAAAGGGCACATCTGCTGCAGGGAAAAGAGCCGCCTGCTTGGCCTGGCGCAGGGAGCCAGTCGGAAGGCATTAGATGGAAGAACATGGTAGAAGCATCCGACATGCCGCGGCGGAGGGCCAGCTGGATGGTGCTGGAGAAGGCTCGCCTTTCAGACCAGCGCAGCTTTCGGCAGCTGTGCAACTGCATGCACGCCATCTACCACCTGCGTCCAGGTGCGCTCCTTTCCCGGACCCAGAGACCACTGAACACCGAGGGGCCAGGTGTGTCCCCTTCATACTGTATGACCCCAAGATTTAGAACCAAGTGATTCCTAAATGGCAAGACCTGAGTCTCTACCATCTCACCATCCCTAGGGCCCAGCTTGGAGCCAGCGCGCAGCGTCCCATCTCACCTGAGGGTGCCATCCCCACAGGCCAGCAGGTAGTAGAAGACGTTGAAAGTGGCCTCGCCGGCTGGGCGCCGGGCCACACGCAGCCTCTCCAAGAGCATCGTCTGTGGTGCAGCAGGAAGAAAGGTCACGGTCCTCCCACCCCTGACATCCAAGCCCAGGGGCCCCTGGGGTATCCTATTCCCAAGTGCTAACCACCTACCACCTCACTCCAAGATCAGAAAAGTAGCAGCCAGAGCCAGGCAAAAGAAAAAATGTCCCAGTTCCTGGAATTAGGGTGGGGGTAGGCACTACCATGGAAACAGCCCCTCCCCCCACCACCCAGAGTGATGGATGCTTATGGCAGAAAACTTCATTTACGGGATGGCAAGATGGCTTAGCAGACTAAAATGCTTGCCACTGAGCCTAACAAGTTGGACTTGATCCCCAGGACCCACGTGATGGAAGAAAATAACTGATTCTAATAATAAAAAAAAAAAAAAGAAAAAGAAAAAGAAAAGAAAGAAAAGAAAATAACTGATCCCCACACATGTGCCATGGTGTGCCGGTGTATGTGTATATACACAGACAGACAGACAGACAGACAGACAGACACACACACACACACACACACACACACACACACACACACACAAATATAAATGAATAAATGTAATTTTAAAAAAAAATTCTACTGAGCATGGGAGAAGATCGGTGTGCCTGGGCCTAACTTTATTGCCACGTGTTATAGCACTAACCTGGGAGAAGTCCTAAGTCCCTGACGTCTCAGAAAGTGGGCAGCACGGGGTGGGGTTCCCGGCAGCAGGATGGGGAGGGGGAGGGGTGATGGGCAAGCGGCCTGGAGGGCAGAGTGGGGCCAGCACAGGCCAGACCAGCCTATGATGTCATGGTCTCCATTGCATCAGGGCAGAATCCCAGGTTAATGGGACACCAGAGAGGATGACTCCCAGGGCATGAAACCATGGCTTCAGCTTTGCTCCCTGGGCCCAGGCAATGCCCGTTACCTGAATGGAGGCCGAGGCCACCTGGCCAGCTTGGTCAAAGTCCAGGGAGAGGATCTGGGAGAAGCGGGTGGCACTGCTGTTCATGATGGTCGGGCTGTTTCCAAAGGCTTCCAGGAGGGTGGACAGGGCCTGCCACTTCTCCACTGCAGAGCACAGGCCCAGGGAACATCAGGACAACCAGGGACAGCTTACCCCCCACAAGCCCCTGGCTCCAGGATGTCCCAGACAACAGCCGCCCAGAGACTGGGGTTGGGGAGTTCAAGGGGTGGGGGTGGGGAAGGGGCAACATCTAGGGGAGCCATTCTCCTTCCCCCACACCCTACACGACCCCATGTCTGTTTCCCCTGCTGCCCTGACTCACCAGAAAACACCTTGCTCCCGCTGGTGCCAGCGATGGTAGCCAGATACTGCACCAGATGCTGAAAGCTGGTGGTCTTGCCGCTGCCGCTGCTGCCCAGAAGGACAATGGACTGGTCCTGGCGGCTCATCAGCATTGCCCTATACGCAGTTTGGGCCACGGCGTAGATGTGGGGTGCCATGTCCTCCCTCCGACACCCCTTGAACATGTGCATTACCTTGAGCGGCAGAGGCACAGAGGGGAGAAGGAGGCCCTTAGAACTGAAGCCACCTAGTCCTAACCTCTAGGGCTTGCCTATCTCTGTAACGTCACTCTGCAGATGCCCAGGTATCTTGGGGGCGGGGGTGGGGGTGGGGGGTAGGGGTGGGGTGGGAGGTTGGGGAAGGCCAGGCATGGAAATGCAGATGCCCGTGGACTCTATTAGAGACTGCAGGATGGCCTTCTGTCTCCACCCTCTGACTCCTCTTCCCAAGGTCAACGGTGAGAGTCAACAGGGGCAGAAAAAGTCGGGTGGGGCGGGCGGGCAGGCAGGCAGGCGGGTCGGAGGGAGGCACACCTTCTCTGAATACACAGCAGGGGCCCCTCGGGGGCTGAGGACGAGCAGGCTGGGGCCGGCATAGGTGTGCAGCAGGCTAGCCCCATAGCGCTGGCGTAGTGTGTGCAGGGCGCTGGACTCGTTGAGATACACCAGGGAGGCGAGGTCTTCCAGGCGGTCACAGGAGGGAGCATTCGCCTAGGGAGACAATGAAGACGCAGCAGCTCCCGCCTCCATCCCGCGGGGGACAGGCCTGCCCTGCCTGCGTCCTCCCTCGCCAGCAGCCTCCTGCCAACCTTCTCTACATCCTCTTCGTCCACATCCAGGATGGCTCCATCGTGGTCTAGTTTGACACGCACCTTCCCCTCAGGTAGGCTGAGCTCCTCCGACTTGAGCTGGCTGGCTGCAGAGCAGGGACGGTTGGACTTGGGCCTGGGAAGTTCTACTACTCTCCTTAGACTTTCTTGGTCCTGGCTTCCTCCCCGGGTGGCTCACCGGCCTCTCCTTGCTTACTGCCAGGCCTCAGCCAGGAGTAGAGGCATCCCCCCCCTTTGTCAGCCCTGAGTCAAGCCCCAGCGTCTACACTCCAAAGACTCACCTAAGGAGAACCCATCCTTATGGACCAGCCACACCTTCTCCGTCTCATACCAGGCCTCCTCGGCGGCAATCTGCTCTTCCGTCCTGGCCTGTGGAGGGAAGGGAGGAATAGACAGGCATTGCTTTAAAAGATAGGGAGATGAGGACAACAGGAGTGGGGAAAAAAAAAAAACCAAAACCAAAAAAAAAACAGGGGAGGAAAGGGCTACAAGTTGAGGCGCTGGGCGCGTGGAAAACTTAGGTGGGAGACACGGGACACGGGAGTTTGAGAGGGGTCAGGAAGGGAGGGTAGGAAGCCAGGAGCTCTGAGGACAAAGACAATGACATCAGGGATTATACCAACTTTGAGGGTCCAGGGACACAGGGAGCTTTGTTGCCAACAGAGAACCAGCTGCAGGAAAGCAAGACACCAGGCTGCGCTAGTGCATCCTGCGTGGGAGCCCGTGAGAGCTGCACCCTGACTCACCCGAGCCCTGAACTCTATGTCTGGGACACAGTCACTTGTTCTTTCGTTCCAAAAGAAAGGCCTCCTCCCCTAAGCTGGGAAGAGCCATTTCCTGCACCCTAGGGGTCTGCATTACGGAGTAATAAGAGGCCCTAGGCTCTAGCCTAAAGATGTTCTGTGTGGGCGAGGGGATAGTGCCCTGCTCTTCCAAGTCACAGTCGACAGGGGCCTCTACTTGGAAGACGGTAGCCACACAAACCTAGTGGGCATGTTAACATCACATGAGGGCACAGGGCAGCACGGGCGAAGAGACAGCGCTGATATAGAAAGCACAGAAGTGGACATGAAAATGAAAAGGCTGGGAAGCCCCACCCCCCCCACCCCCCCACCAGGGCAGAGGTCACCAATCAAAATAGGCATTCATAGGCACTCTAATAATAACACTTGAATTAGGAAACCGTAGCACCAGAGGCACTGGGACATGGCTACCATAGTTTTCCAGCTCCTTGGCGGCATGTGGGCAAAATGTCAGCAATATCACAGCCCCCTGAGGGAGGCTGGCCACCCCAGAAGCAGACCAACCCTCAGGCTGGCACTGGCTCCAACACTCTCCCCAGCTGGCAACACCCTAGGTGTGTCCCTTTCTCATGAAACCCCAAAGTGAGGCGGAGACACCACCCTGTGACACTGAACCCTGAGTGAGGGACAGAAATGGCATGAACAGGTTAAGTAGAAATACTGAATAGTGTGAACAGGTTAAGTAGAAATACTGAATAGTCCGCGCCACGTGTCTTAGCTTTGAGAAGGAGGGAGGTCACTGGGCTGATCGGAGCAAAGCTGCCAGTGCAGAGGCAGGCAGATCGGATCGCTGAGAGTTTCAAGGCCAGTCTGGTCTATATAGTGAGGTTTAGAATAGCCAGGACTACACAGACTCTGTCGCAAAAGATAAGTCGCCAGTGGTTTGTATTTTATGTGCATTGGTGTTCTGCCTGCATGTATGTCTGTGTGAGGGTGTGGGGTCCCCAGGAACTGGAGTTACAGACAGTTGTGAGCTGCCATGTGGGTGCTGGGAACTGAACCTGGGTCCTTCAGAAGAGCAGCCAGTGCTCTTAACTGCTGAGCCATCTCTCCAGCGCATGTTTTGTGTTTTTCAAATCACGTGCAGCAAGTGAAACTTTGGTCCTGAGTGAGCATGTCTTAAGGCCATGTTTGAGTGATGTCACAGTGTCATGGCCTATGTGAGAGCAAGTGTCTCACACTGGCCAGGAGGTGGAGACAGAGGCCATCTTATCTTTAGGCTGGAGCTAAGGTGAGGAAGGAAGGTCTTTTTGGTTCTTTCCTACCCAGGGTGATCAGGACAGCAATTCCTGGGCTCCCGTGGCTGAGAGGCAAAGCTGGGCCACAGTGCTCCCTGAGGGCCACACGTGCTCCCTGGGGGCTACGGTGCTCCCCGGGGGCCACAGGTGCACCATCTCAGCTCCCCTGGCTCCCCTAACACAAAGTGGGAACCTGGAGGGAAAGAGGCCTTACACTCCAGCAGGAGGCCCGAGCACAGACGCCAACCCAGGTGCAAGGTGGGGATGCTGGGTTGTCACCGGTGAAAGCGGAGGGCTCCTGAGTGGGGCAGGAGCACCCTACCTGGCTGTGGGCAGGAGAGACGGCCTCGGGGTCCAGCTACCAGCAGCAAGCAAAGAGAAAGAGAGAGAAAGGTGAAGACAGGTAGAGACTACTGCAGGTGCCCTCCAAAGAGCCCCCCAAGACCAGTGAGCCAGCACTTGCCCAGGACTGGGGTAGGCAAAGTGGGGAGAGGCTCTTGTTATCATCAGACCTAGGGAAGGAAAGCTCTTGCGGGGCATTCCTTGCGGCACACAAGCGTCTGTCCTCACTCTGTCTTCAGCCAGTCTCTCCTGATTAGACTCCCTCCTCCGTGGCCATGGAGGGTCAGGCCACCTCACAACACCCAAGGATGGGGCCCCCTGGGATCCTCCAGCTTCCCCCCTCCCCAGGGCACCAGCCTCCCTATGGCTAACTAGACATCAAAATAATGCTGTCCCGTCTCTCTAAAAAGACGCCCTAGGGTGCCACTTCCCAAGCCAAGGGCTACATTTCAGAGCTAGTACAAGGGAACTGACAGGCTAAGTCTCAGACGGCTTCCTCAACCCCCACTGCACCACATGGCAAAACAGAGGTGTCATTTCACCCAGTTCCAACCATCGGGCTACCTGTCACCTGCCCAACCCTTGAGCCGGCCTTGACCCCTACATTACAGTCTGGCTACTTAAAGCCCTCCAAAGCCTTTCTGGCGAAAATGAGAACCAGGCAAGCCTTGGGCACTGCTCATTAGAAATGAGAAAGGAGCCGGGCAGTGGTGGCGCACGCCTTTAATCCCAGCAATTGGGAGTCAGAGGCAGGAGGAGATTCCTGTGAGTTCGAGGCTAGCTTGGTCTACAAAGAGAGTTCCAAGACAGCTAGAGCAGTTACACAGAGAAACCCTGTCTCGGGGAGGAAAAAAAAGGTTACTATCCACATGGGTCTAAACACCAGGCATCAAAACCGACTCCTGCCTTGTCATACACCAGGCCCTAACACTAATGAGTGTCCTCAAAGTAGGAGACCAGGGCTGGAGAAGGGGACTAGATCTCAGCCATGAAGGGCCCCCTCCATGGACCAGGTACTAGTCTGTCTAGACTGTCAGTGAGGGCTCATGGACAGCCATGGGGTTCCTTTCCACACACACACACACACACACACACACACACACACACACACACACACACACACACACACACACATACACACACACTGGCGCGCACCCACGCACACAGCCCAGCCACCAGCCTTGGGAAGAAGAGGGCCAGGGATTGGGAACCCCACACACGAGACAGGTGGCATTACAGAAGCTGTGAAGATCCTCTCAAGTCGCTGGTGTGCATCCTCTGGGGGACTCAGCCGGACCTCAGGGTCAGCTCCTGCCTAAAGGTTAAACCACTATTAGTCCTGGCCCAGGGTTCAGCCGGGGCACCACACGCCAAGCTCTCAGCCCAGGAAGCTACTGGGATCCAGCGCAGAAGTGGAGCAGGGTCAGGGAGGCAAGCCAAAGCGCTAATCTGAGGTTTGAAACTATATGACAGGAGAAAGGAACAGGTAGGTGCCTGTGAGGCTCACCGCTCTAACAGTCGTAAGCTCTAAATGACCGTTACCCACACATGTCCCATTCACTCCTGTCCCAGGATGAACAAGGGATGAAAACCAGGTCAAGACACGTCTCAGCCCCCAACTCCGCCTTAGTGCAAACAGAGAGTACAGAGAGCCGGAGGGAGAAGGCAACGGCCCAGGATAGGCATGGGCCACTTGCTGGCTCCTACAGTTTCCCCAAGGGACAGAAGTTCAGCTCGTACCCTGACCATTGGGCCAGGAAGCCCCTGCCAACTCTTCCCGAGGTGAGGAAGGGTGGCAGCTGGCTTTCCTCTACATCCTGCAATACCCAGGAAGAGTAGCTACCAAGAGGAAGTACCCAGTAAGCGCCTCAAGGCCCCTCAGGCTGCTGCCCTGGCATCCACCTCACTCCTCGCTAGCTACAGGAAACCTGAGGCAGCTCAGGAAAAGCCATGTGGGAGTTAATGCCGACCCCCCCACGCCGGGGAACAGGACTTCCCAAGTGTCCTGTGGCCAGACTGGATGTTCAGGCCAGGCCTGAGGAAAGCAGTGATGGCACTGAGAAATGTCATCAACATCGCTGTCAGTCCTTACCATTGTGGGGACCTGGTGCCAGGGAACAGGCTTGGCACATAACCTGCACCAGATCTAATCCATGTATTGCCTCTTGTTTGTAACTCAAAATCCAAAGACTCCCCCAAACAAAGGCGTTCTCTTAATTATTTTGGCGGCAAAATCTGCTGGTCCTTTTATCCTCCTGCAGGGAGCATATTCATGAGTCCGCTTTGGACATAGTCACACACGTTTGCTGCAGGCGGCTGCTTGCACGTATGCCATAAAACACACCAAAACAAAACAAAAAAAACAAAAAGAGCCGGCCCTGGTGGCGCACGCCTTTAATCCCAGCACTTGGAAGGCAGATGCAGGAGGATAACTGAGAGTTCAAGGCCAGCCTGGTCTACAAAGTGAGTCCAGGATAGTCAAGGCTACACAGAGAAACACTGTCTTGAAAAACCAAAAAATAAACAACAAGAAAAAAGCACTAAAAAAAAAAATTAATTCCCAGTACTTAAGACTTCACAGAAGAGACTACTAAGGACCCGCATTAAAAATGCCACTTTCCAGACAGCATTAAAAACTCCCACTTGCCAGACAGGCCCTTAGTGATGGACCTTACTGAAGTGTCACAGGGGTGTGGATGTGAGCCTGGGCCACCTGACTTAAGAAAACTGTTTCTACCTTGCAGTCTTCTGCCAAGACTCTTTAGCTTTAGATATGGTGGGTCAAGCTGGCTCTGTATAGCTAGAGACCAGGTCTTTTTTTTTAACATTAAAAAAAAAGATTTACTTATTATTTATACAGTATTATGCCTGCATGTGTGATGTATGCCCAGAAGAGGGCACCAGATCTCACTACAGATGGTCATGAGCCACCATATGGTTGTGGGAATTGAACTCAGGACCTCCGGAAGAACAGCTCTTAACCTCAGAGCCATCTCTTCGGCCTCTACAGACCGGGTCTTGACTTTTATGGAAAGGCCTACACCATGCTGGTTAGCAGTGCCCATCTCAGCAACCAAACCAGAGCCCAGGCCATCACTCGTTCTGACACAAGGTTAATAAATAAGAGTCATGCAGCCCATGCCACGGGTGGGCACGTGACCCTGGGGCCAGCTTTGATCATGCGAAGCCCTTTTAGGTTTAAGGAAGCCACCGTGAGGGTGCTAAGCCCTCAAGTGAGGGACAGGAGAGGTTAATGGCACACTTGGGTGGGTACCTCCTGCTGCACACCAGAGGCTGGTGGTGACTTGGGCTGCTGTTCTCCAGAGGAGTTCAACTTGGGGCCAGCCAAGTTTGGTTCAGCCAGTTCTTGTGCCGGGGCTGGGGAGCACTGTTTATTTGAGGTTTCAGGCTTGGCTGGGGATCCTGCTTTCTTTGGGGAGTCCACCATGTCTGGAGAGCCTGGTTTTCCAGAGGGGGCTGGCTCCTGGCTGGGGGCCTTCTCTCCTTTCCCAGGAGGCTGCTTGCTGCGGGACTTGTGGTCCTTGCCCCGGCCCCGAGACATCAGGCTGCGTAGGCCCACAGAGAGCTCATCCTTGGCTGCCTCTTTCTTTGCTTCAGGCTTTGATGGAGCCGGAGGAGGAGGAGGAGGAGGCGGTGGTGGTGGGGACTTGGGACCAGAGGCTGTCTTTTCTCCCTTCTTGCCTCGAGCCGGGTGCTCAGGGGACTTGGCTCCTCGGCCTGGAGGCTCCTTGGCATTCCCAGGCTCCTCACCAGGCAGCACCTTGCTCACCACCTTCCTCACTGCATTTGCCACCCGCTTCCGGGACAGACCCTGAGCCTCCTCGTTTGGGCCTTCGGCTGAGGCAGCGCCTAGGCCATTCATAGTGAGCGTGGGTTCAGGGCTGTTGGCTCTCTGGGAAGTCTCTGAGGGTACCGGGCTGATGGCAGGCTGAGGGCTCCTAGGTGGACCACTGCTGTCCTTAGAGCTGCCCTCTAGCTATAGTCACATAAATACAGGTAGACATGAGTAGCCACCCCACGTACCTACCCAAGTCATGCATACAGGATGTAAAGGGGTGTGGCCTCAGGCCCCAAGACAGATCTTCCATTCACCCACCAAACAACACACAGATCCAAAAGCTCCCTTCTCCGTGCCTCACCGCCTTCTAGAGTCTAGACAGCCAGACAGACCAAGCGCATCAAAAAGCTTGGCTTCTCTTTCTTACAAAGCACCCCGCTACCCACCCCTAGGAGGTGTGAAGGCAAAGTAAAGACACCAACACAAAGGGCCCCAAATCCCACGTCCCACGAGCACCCTAAAATCACTGTTATTAAGTCAGGGTTGCAGCCAAGACACAATCCACCCCCCCCCCATGCCCTCCTGGCCGGTGAGGGGGTCAAGCAGGCCTATCTCCTCCCCGGGGACTTCCTGCCTTGTCATTCCTACTTCTTCATTATTCTGTTCTCTAGGCAATCAGACCCACAGCCTTACCATGCCCAAAGAAAAAATCAACAAGGTACTCCTCCTGAGTCAAGCTTCTCCTCCAAGCCAGCTCCTCTGGTCTGCAGCCACTGTCTCCCCTTCGCCTACACTCTCAAGAGCTGCAGAGAGCCAAGGCTGGCATTGCTTCCCTTCTGCAAACTTCCCACGGGCTTAAGAGACTCCTACCTCCCAGAGGGCGTGTGTGGAATAATGGGAGGAAGGGGAGGCAACTCAGGACCACGAAGGGTTAATTAAGCATTCCAGTAGCCAAAGCTAGACCCACTGGAAAGCAGGGTCCAGGCTCAGCTGGGTGGGTGCCAGCCTCTGGGCACTCAGAAGTTGCCTGGTGTGTCAGCACTTCTAGGGTACCCACTCCCTCACTGATGCTCTGCCAGGAACCACATGAGGAGGGCCACGTTGGCTAATGGCAGGGCAGAGTTTCCTGCAAATCTAGCCACACTGCCTTGGGAGACAAGGTCAATTTGGGAGCTGACCAGAAAATGACTTTGCTAACTCGCTGAGCTGGATAGCTCAGTCCTCAATCCCCCCAGAGCAACTGTGCTTCTAGATCTCACTGTTTCAAAGGTCTGGCTGCCATGCCTGTTTACAGGCTCGCAGATGACAGACCTGCCACATGCACAGGACACTGCCCTCTGCTCTACAGGGGTTCTGCAGCAGGGGTGAAGAGGGAGGGCTGGACAGTGGCTCTCCTTCAGCTTCTTAGGCCAAGAGTGTATTCAGCGGCATGTCAGGGCACGGTGGCACTGACCATAGCCCCAACTGCCACATCTTTCTGCCTTCTGGTTCCTGGCTTCCCTCCCATCCCCCACGGGTGAAGATGAGCACATGGTAGTAGTTGCTAATGCATGCATAGTGTTTTGCTTGCTAGACAATCTCCTAAGCACTTTACATGTTATAAGAGGGGGTGGGGTGGGGGTGGGGTGGGGAACATGGGCTACTCTGAGGCCCCTTCCTCACATATCTCAAACACATCCCTTTGAAGTCACAGGTTAGCCTTGGCCTTCCAGGATCGTTTGCAGTTCCAAGGAAGCCATATGCCTGGCTAATCAATTATCCGAGGAAGTGGGAAGCTAGGACAGCTGCCATTTGGGGTAAGGAAGCATGGTTTTTGTACTCTAGTTTACCCAACCTGGCCCAACCTGGCAAACTGCACCGTCTCTTGGACACATCTCTGGAACCGCTGCTCACCCTGTAAGAGCCCAGCTTTATTCAGGGTCTCTGTCCCAAGGAGATAGGGACTGGGGACATTGGGCAGCTGTGGGCAGCCTTCACATTGTGCACAAGGCAGCTGAGGGGTGGGGTGGGGTGGGGTGGAGCAGAAGCAGCAGCAGCAGCTGCCATGAGTCCCTCTGTGCCCTTGTCTTGGGCCACCCAGCGCCGGCTGAAGAACCCAACAGCTGAGCTCTCACTTGGTCGGCTCTCCCTGACCTGAGTGTTTACCCACCCAAGCACTGCAAGCCTCAAAGGGTTCAAGAAACCAAAGCTGAAGGCAGTCAACTAAATGGGGCTGTGGGGACCCCAAAGCACCTTGGCTCCCCTCCCCAGTCCCCAGTTCCTACACCTAAAGTGATGCCACACACACTGCACTTTCCACCCCATTACTGACATCCCCTGTAACTATACTGGCAACACTGAAAGGGACAAGGCCAACCCACACCCATACGCGCGCGCGCGCGCACACACACACACACACACACACATCTCAGGGAAGCACTTACAGCCCCTTCCTCTTTTCCCGGAGGGCCAGGTTTTGACACACTTTTGTCCTCCTCTTTAACCTGAGGGAGCAGACAGAGAAGTCACTGGCAAGTCAAAGCTGGGAGAAAAGATCAAGGGGCCTTTCTCTCCCTGAGAAGCTGAGTGGTGCTGGAGCGGGGGTCTGAGCATGACACCTCTTTTCCTGCGGTCTAAACTGCCCAGAGACAGTGTTTTAAGAACCAAGAGTCTCTATGAAAGTAAAGATCCAAGGACACTGGGGGGTGGGGGTGGGGTGGGGGCAGAAACCAGTCCACTGGGGCTGTCAGAAGTTCGCAACATCATGGTCTCAGGGTTACAAAACTGACAGCCATGCAGATGTGGGGGGAGGAACCCCAAAGTAAAGTGAGATATGGAGGAGAGAGACGCGTGTGACTGGGGTCGGGGTTTGTGTTCCAGCCGGAGCCAGGAGCCTGAGTCAGACAGGAGGTCCAGAGCCAGGGGAGGCAGCAGCCACCGTAGCTATCTGGGAAAGGGCTGGGGCTGTAGATGCTTTGAAGGCTCTTCCGGCTCAGACACTGACTGGGAATGGGCTTCAGGAAAGGCTCCTGTAGCACCTCAGCATCTCTCCCTCCGTGCAGTCCCAGGAAATTCAGTGTCCCTTCTTTCCCCCAGGCAACCAGCTCCGTTCCTAAGCCCCCAGCACCCTCAGCATGCCTTTCTTTCCCTGCATAATGGGAAGACAGGCGCCCAGGAAGAAGCCTTGATTTCTAATGGAAGATATTCTTAGCAACATCCAAAATCAATTATCCAATAAGGAAGTGGGGCTGTTCATTTTCAACCAGGGTCCATGATCAATGCTGAGCTCCCATTAGCAGTGCCTGGACACTGCCCAGCGTGATGGGTACATTGGAGCTACATCTTGTCTCCAAAGCATATTCAGGGGTCACTTAGTTCTCACGGACATGGACAAGGTGAGGGGAACGATGGCAAAACAGCGGAAAACCTTCCTACTTCAGAAACTGGGGTCTGGCCCGGCCCAGTGGCGCACAGCTGTAATCCCAGCACTCAGGGAGGCAAAGGCAGGCGGATCTCTGTGAGTTCGAGGCCAGCCTGGTCTACAAAGTGAGTCCAGAACAGCCAAGGCTACACAGAGAAACCCTGTCTCAAAACAAAAAAAAAACAACAATAACAAAAAACAATAAAACAAAAACAGAAACTGGGGTCTGTGCAGAGAATGGGGTGGGGGGGGTGGATAGAGAGGATACATGCAGGGGGGCCAGGTCAGTGCCTGTGTCCTCCCCACCAAGGGCCATCACCCCTCCCCACAGGGATCACACCATGCGTTAGCCCCTAGGCACACAGGTTAGTGGAAAGCAAGTATTCCCAAACCACAGACACTCTCATTAGTGCACATGGTGCTGTTAGCTTGCTTCAGATATGGCCTAGATTCTAAGTTCACTCTGAGTCCCACACCAGCTCCAAACCTCTCCTTTCTCCAGTAGCTTGTGTTTGGGGTCCCAAATGGCTGTCCAAGGAGAGGCACTGGAAACCCTGGTTGCCGGGGGCGCCCCCCTCCCCACCTCCCCGCCCTGGGACACTGGGCTCTGGTATGAGCTCAGGTCTGGATTTAGCCTCAGGCTGACTCACGCCCTGCCCCCCCCCCCAAAGGTTCTGGTTGCTGTAGGTCATTGTCCAGCCAGAGACTGTGCTTATGCACAAAGGCATGCCCAAGTCTGCCACAGCCTAAATTACTCTCTGGACCCAGATGCCAACTGGCCTGACATCCCCCAGTCGCAGTTCTTTTTTTCGTCTACCCACCTCATTGCCCAGACTCAGGGAATCTGAGTTCCAATGGCATCAGGGCTGAGCCTTCCCCCAGAAGCCCAGGGTCCCAGGGGTGAGTCTGAATTACAGGCTGTGGAGTGGGGGGGGGGCAGTGCTCAGGGATTAACTTGGAGGGGCACCATGGGCACAAAAGGCGGCTCATCTTACCAGAGGTGGGGCTCAGGGAGGAGAGTGACTCAGCACAGAAGACCATCAAGATAGAAAAGTGCTCCCCAGCCACTGGCCACTCTCCCTGCGCCCCCCCCAAGTGCACGCACATGCCCCAATCCGTCACTAGCTTCCCCATGCTAAGCACATAAGAGAAGCGAGGTTTTGAAATCCAACTTCCCTTTTGCTCCCAGAAGGCAAATCGCGATGAAAAGGCCATAGTGCTTGAAGGCAGCCCGCACCCTGAGTCACAGAAGAAACAGGGGCAGAGCCTCTCAGGGGCTCCAAGTCTTCCTAACTGCCAGGACCCGCTGCGACAAACACTGTGGGTAACAAGAGCAAAGTGGGACAGAAGGAAGAGGAGGAGAGGTCACAAAACCCAGGTCACAGTGGGGGTGAGTAACGTCCTGTTGGAAACAAACAAAGGCAAGATGGGTATAGGACAGAGATCCCAGGCTAACCCAGGAAGTTGTGTCCTCAAGTAAGCTACTTTACCCCTCTGGGCCTGTCTGGAGAGTTAGGGGCTGGGCCGGTCCGGATAATGAATAAAGGCACCATTAAACCCAGTACTGTAGGAGTCAGGGACACTAGGCAAGCTGCCTCAGGACCCCAGCACCTCTGCCTTCCACCTGCAGGCAGGAACAGGAGGTCTGTGGAACAGCAAAGCTTTCCTATCTGCTGGCCCTAGGCACCGGCATCCGCCCTTGCCCAGGAGCGCCTTCGCCTGAGCACCACTGGATTCTACAGAACTGAAGTGTTGCGCTGTTCCTACAACTGACTGTGATAAATAAACGGTTAGAAATTAGTGTTGGTAGCTGGGTGGTGGTGGGCGCACGCCTTTAATCCCAGCACTCGGGAGGCTGAGGCAGGCGGATTGCTGTGAGTTTGAGGCCAGCCTGGTCTACAAAGCGAGTCCAGGACAGTCAAGACTACACAGAGAAACCCTGTCTCAGAAAGAGAGAGAGGGGGGGGGGGAATTAGTTTGAAATGCTGGGGATGGCACCTCGGGTGTCACACATACTAGGCACCCTCCACCTAAGAGCTATACCCTAGCCCTGTTTATAATCGGCTCCATTGACGTCTGTCTTACTAATCAGTTAATATGCTACAGGCTTTAAATTTGTTTAGTTAATTCATTTGCCCTTTGAACTGGTGTCTGAGTTTTCCTGTTGTCTAAGGCAGCCCCACGTGATCCAGAGGGACACTGGCCACTTAGACATCTGGTTTACCCTCTGCACCAGCTGCTCTGGGAGCATCACTGGCATGTGATACTCCCCCCATGTCAGTGATGCTCCCTCCATGTCAGTGATGCTCCCCCCATGTCAGTGATACTCCCCCCATGTCAGTGATGCTCCTCCCATGTCAGTGATGCTCCCCCCATGTCAGTGATGCTCCCCCCATGTCAGTGATGCTCCCCCCATGTCAGTGATGCTCCCCCCATGTCAGTGATGCTCCCCCCATGTCAGTGATGCTCCCCCATGTCAGTGATGCTCCCCCCATGTCAGTGATGCTCCCCCCATGTCAGTGATGCTCCCCCCATGTCAGTGATGCTCCCCCCATGTCAGTGATACTCCCCCCATGTCAGTGATGCTCCCCCCATGTCAGTGATACTCCCCCCATGTCAGTGATGCTCCCCCCATGTCAGTGATACTCCCCCCATGTCAGTGATGCTCCCCCCATGTCAGTGATGCTCCCCCCATGTCAGTGATACTCCCCCCATGTCAGTGATGCTCCCCCCATGTCAGTGATACTCCCCCCATGTCAGTGATACTCCCCCCATGTCAGTGATGCTCCCCCCATGTCAGTGATACTCCCCCCATGTCAGTGATGCTCCCCCCATGTCAGTGATGCTCCCCCCATGTCAGTGATGCTCCCCCAGAGGAACTTGCCTTGTGCCTTGGGAGAGAACTGCCTGAGTCTCTCCTCTCTCTTCCTTAGAGCTGCCTGGGACCAGGAGCAGGCCCTGTCTACACGATATGGAACAGAGAAGGAACCCCGGCCCCAGGGCTGATGGCCTCTGTAACAGTGACTCCGATGTAAAAATCACTTTTCTCCTAGAACTAGAGACTTGCTGTAGAGCAAGGATTCCCAGTGAGAAGGACCCTTGTCCCTGACAGACACATTTCTGCTCCAGCAATTTCAGCCATTTCCAACATTAATTACTGAGTATGGAAAGCCCAGACTGAGATGAACCATATACAAGGTATTTAACATAAATATCCTTATTTATTCTTTCTTTCCTCCTTTCATCCATCCATTCATTGTTCCAATCATTTATTTGTGTGTGGGTGTACTCCCCCATGCAGAAAGGCGTGGAGGCCAGAGGTTAACATCAGGATGTCTTTCTCAACCACGTCTCCACCTTATATCTTTTAATTTGATTAATTAATTAATTAATTTACTTAGATTTTTTTTTTTTGAGATAGGGTTTCGCTCGAACTCACTCTGTAGACCAGGCTGGCCTCGAATTCACAGAGATCGACCTGCCTCTGCCTCCCGAGTGGAGTGCTGGGATTAAAAAGTCGTGCGCGCCGGGCGGTGGTGGCGCACGCCTTTAATCCCAGCACTCGGGAGGCAGAGGCAGGCGGATCGCTGTGAGTTCGAGGCCAGCCTGGTCTACAAAGTGAGTTCAGGACAGCCAAGGCTACACAGAGAGACTCTGTCTCGAAAAACCAAAAAAAAAAAAAAAAAAAAAAAGTCGTGCGCCACCATGCCCGGCCTTAATCCGGATTTCTAGGAATCATTATCTCCATTTCACTAATGAGGAAAAGGAATCTTGAAAGCGATTATGTCACTAAGATAATATATAACGGGACATGGATAGATTAGTTGTATTGGTTTTCTTGGGGCCGGGGGCGGGCGGGAGTTGTTTTGTTTTGAGACAGGATCTGGCATTTCCAAAACCTGCCTCAGCTCACTGTCAGCCAAGGATGATGACCTTGAACCCTGGATCTTCCTCCCTCCACCTTCTCTGTGGAACTTGTATTTAAACTAAAGTTGGTCCAACTCTAAGGTCTATCCTGCCACCTCCTCTTCCTCAGGGTCGAGCTCCAAGAGATCGGACTCACACCAAGGCACGAGCTGACGGTGCAGCCTGCATTAGTGTCCAGTTTTTCCAAACTGAGTTTCTTAGCTTGCAAAAGGGAGACTCGGGTATAACCCCATCATCACCTTCTAAAAGCCCTGGCCATCTCTCTCCCTGTGTTACTTCTGACCTCTGCCCTTGGAAGAAAGGCAAGGAAAGCAACACTCCCGAGAGTCACCTCATACTTCCGCCCTCCTCATAGCAACCCACTTTACAGAGAAGGAAAAGAGAGAGAGAGTTGCTGTGAGAGGCTCCCAGCTAGTAAGTGGCAGAGCTGGCACTCACAGCCAGGAGAGGTCTTGGTCACTATGCCATTCCCTGGCTGGGATTTCCTCCTGGCCAGGACTGTCTCTTACGCATCATACAAGTGTTTGTCACATGACAATGCTGGGAACGGGCGGGGGGAGGGCAGGGTTCTTGGCCCAAAGCTCAGTCCCATCTGTCTCTTTCCCCCCAAATACTCTACAGACAGTAAGTTTTGTCCATCCTGACTCTCAGAGATGGGACACAAACGAGAGAGGTGAAATCTCCAAACTTAGCAACAATAAATAGATAGCAAACTCGGAGCCCTGGGACCGGGATGAGGGAGGAAGGGAGGGACGTGCTGAGAATGTATCCTCTCTGGCCTAGCCAGCCCAGCTGCAGGAGTGTATGCCCAATGAGCTGGCATCAAGGAACAAGGAGTAAAAGAAAAGCCAGAAGTTCATGCGAGTGTGTGTGTGTGGTTTTTTTTTCCATAGATGCACGATACACAACAGCCAAACTGCAAACAACCCAAGGGACTAAATTCAAAGATGGTTAGGTAAACAATGGCTCCAGCCCAACACATGGCTATGCTGCCGTTTAAACCGACAAAGATGTGGACAATGAAACCATATGGAAAATCCCTCACAAAATGACATCAACCGAAGAGAAGGAGAACATAAATCGCATGCAAATGGTGATCATAATAACTTTGTAAATGGTGTGAATTAGACACAATAGACATACTTGCTGTTTATTTTGCTGCGCAGTTGTTACTTACCGCTTGGTTTTATTGTAAAGATAACTAAATAGTCAATAAAAAAAGAAAAAAGAAAAGAAAAGGAGATAATAGCTACAAGCATTTGTTTTCAGAGGAGAAATCTGCTGAAAGACTGTCTACCCTCAGCCCCGAAGACGCCTGTCACCCAGGAAGACAAGGCTGAGTTTTACCCTTGCAGGTGCCAGCACCCACCACCCTCCCTTAGCCACCACAATCCACTCTGTTAAGGGGAACTCAGGCTGCCGTGATGGCTCAGAGGTTAAGAGCACTGGCTATTCTACCAGAGGACTTGGGTTCAATTCCCAGCATCCACATGGCAGCTCACAACTGTTTGTAACTCCTGTTCCAGGGAATCTGGCACTCACACAGATGTACATGCAGGCAAAACACCAATGCACATAAAAATAAATGAATCTAGCCTGGTGTGGTAGCACACACCTTTAATCCCAGCACTCCGGGAGGCAGAGGCAGGCAAATTGCTGTGAGTTCGAGGCTAGCCTGGTCTAGAAAGTGAGTCTAGGACAGCCACGGCTACACAGAGAAACCTTGTCTCGAAAAACCAAAAATAAATAAATAAATAAATAAATAAATAAATAAATCTTTAAAAGAAAGAAAGAGGGAGGAAATGGGAAAGGAGGGATGGAGGGAGGAAGGGAATCAAAGCCACTGGGCAGGAATGCACACCCTGAAAGGCGTGTCTAAGCCAGACATCCAAGTCCCAAGAGCAGCAAGTACCTCCAAGAGAGACTGTGTCTAGAGGGGACCAAACCGCGATCAGTGGCCAAGGTAAGTTTCCAGCCTGTCGCCCTGTGCCAGCCTTGGCTATGTTCTTCCGTCTCATCCTGAGGACAAGGAAGCCTAGGATCATCTCCTCTCTCTTCATCCCCATTCCAGGGCACAAAAGGAGCATCTCAGGAGAGCCCCCCCTTGACAATCTCAACCCAGCACCCATTTATCTGAGGAATAGGGAGAGGGGCGGGGAAAGAAATGAAGGGGGGGGCTGGAGAGATGGCTCAGAGGTTAAGAGCACTGGCTGCTCTTCCAGAGGTCCTGAGTTCAATTCCCAGCAACCACATGGTAGCTCACAGCCATCTATAATGTGATCTGGCGCCCTCTTCTGGCCTGAGGTGTACATACAGACAGAGCACTGTATACATAATAAATAAATCTTTAAAAATATATAGAGAGAGAAAGAAATGAAAGGGAAGAAATAGCAATAACTTTTTTTCGGAGGTTCTGGGAATCAAACCCAGTGCCTCACCATGCTAGGCAAGCAGGCTGCCACCGAACAACGCATCCAGCCTCAACGTCTTTACTGAGCATCTTCCTGGTGCTGGGCACTGTGCTCAGCCCCTAACAGGTGCTGTCCCATCTGATGCCCACAATGTCCCTTTGAGGCAGACACCAGCGTGAGCCTTGCTTTACAAGTGAACAAAAGGAGATCACGTGACTTTCCCACGACCTCATGACAAGTGACAGATCTAGAACTCACACTCAGATCTGTTCTTTTCCAAACCTCCCTTCTCCTATACCATGGCCCTTCCACATCAGCGGCTGGAGCAACAGCTCGGGTAGACAGCAGTAGTTCCCATCAGTGACCTGCCTCGCAGCTCATGACCCAAACACACTCTTCAGAGAGCTGCTTGGAAGGGAGTTCTGCAGGGAAGGGCCTGAAGGCCACACTGCCAGCCAGAGGAAGAAGAGCTGGCCCTCCCCCCACTGCAGGGCGGAACAGAAAGCAGCAGAGAACCCTGGGCCACTGCCCACCAGCCTGGAGGAAGCAGGTGCACTGGGATGGCTTCCTGCTGCCGCTGCAGTTGCAGAAGGGCCAGGGTTTCCTCCAACAGACAGACAGACAGACAGACAGGCCTACTGAAGGCCTCCCCTCCCCAAGGACACTCGAGGCTCCTCCGCGGGGCACTCTGCCATCTGCTAGCATCATTTCCCGTGGCCCTGAATCTGTGACAGACAAGGTGCTGGTGGCCTGGGTGTGCAGGGTGGGGTGCGGAGTAGGCTAGAGCCGGAAGCACCCAGCTCACAGAGGGAAGAGCTCTCTCCAGCACCACCCTGCTCTGCCCACACACACCTCCACAATGGTGCCAGCTTGGCAGCTGGAACAGGGCAGTTTCTTCGGGCACAGAGAGGTGCAAACGCTATGGGCACATCTCAGGCTTCTGATACACTTCCACGCCAGTCCAGCCCACACTCTGCCAACTGCTGACTCAATTGAAAACCTTACCCTTAGTGGCTGGGGGAGCAGAGGAAAGGACAAGATGGCCTGGGAGGCAGCTGTGTCTCTCCTCACTTGCTTTTTTAAGGAACTTACTTCTCTGGTATAATCTCCGCTAAAAGAAAGTCACGGGCTGGCAGGATGCCAAACCTGAGGACCCGAGTTTGGTCCTCAGAACTCCCACAAGTTCTGGGAGGAAAAGAACTAACTCTCACAAGTTGTCCTCTGACCTCCACACACATGCTAAGGCATGCGTGCGTAAACACACACGTGTACACACACACACACACACACACACACACACACACACACTGAATAAAGACACAAAGTTTTCTTCTTTAAATTAAAAATAAAAAGAGGCTCACAGGCAGGGCATCCCTGAGATGAGTGTCCCGGTAAGTATCCTGGGCGTAGGAATGGAAGAAGACAGTAAGAAGACCCCAGCCAACCTCAAAGCCCTGTTTTCCTGTCTAGTCCAGAGTAAGAGGGCAGAGCGGGGCTACGATACCAGCGCGAAGCAGGACCAAAATCTCCAAAGAGATGCCTGGGTTCCTGGGCTTTGGAGAAAGTAAAAAGCCTCCACAGCCATCATCACTGTGGGAAAGGCGTGCCTCGCCTGTGGGGCGGAGGAGGCGGCCCCAGGAAACTGAGGTTTAGAAGATGACTCCCCATCAAAGCTCCCCAAATCATGAGTCAGGCCCAATATGTGCCTTGCCTCTTAGGGGTTTTGAGGCAGCTGGGGCTGCGTACTGACCTTTCGACCAAGTAACTGAGAGAGGAGCCCCAAGGCAGCCCCACCCCCTTCCTCTCCACCTACTGCTGCCACATCTGGGGAAATAACAGGACTCCTTCCTTCCCGAAATGAGGAAACATAACGGGGAGCCTGGGACATTTCCTTTCCGGGGTTGGGGGGTCAGAAGGGCACTCACCCGCATGGCCAGGCGTGGAGCACCCGAAGCACGGAGTCTCCTCTCTCTGCTGCTCCCGTTAGCAGCTCAAAATAGCACAAGCTGCAGCCCCGCCCCTGGTCCCCTCCCGCTCCCAGGCCCCTCCCGCTGCAGCTGCCCAACCCTGCCGGAGCGGTGGAGACAGCAGAGGCTAGAGCGCTGGCACAGCCGTACCAGGTATGCCCACAGCCAGAGAGCAACGGGTCTGGGTGGAGGCTCTTCAGATAAGGGCATGGGTTGGGGACAGACAGTGTCCTGGGGTTAGGGACAGGAGACGGGAAGGGTGGCACTTTCCTTCTGCCAGGCACTCAGGCTCCTGGACAGCTGAGCTGATATGGGCCCCTAAAAATAGCAAAGGAATTTGAGACCTGCAGCCCCCGACCCGACAGGCCAAGCTTGAGACTACCACATGCACGCTCACACACACACACACGCACACACACACACACACACACACACACACACAGAGCAGCAGCAGCGTGCATGAACTCAATCACAGCGCCGTGTACGTGAGAGCACTTCAGTCACACGCCTAACTATGCCATCTAAGTACTGTAGGAGAACTAACACTGCATCCAGTATGACATTTGGGGTTCAGGGTCCAGGCTCTAGGCCCAGGCAGCAGTCCTGTAAGGTCCAGCAAGAGCAGAGACCCCGACAAGATCAGGCTGAGGCCTCCTGCTACCGCCTCATTAGAGTAGACCTGCAGGGAGTCAGTTGCTCTCCCCTTAAGCTACACTGCCCTCTCCCACACACCAGCCAGCTGCTGCATAGGCAGAGGAAAGTGGGGTGGGTGTGGAGGGGTGGGCAGGCCTTAGCCCTGCAAACAGAGGAAACTGGGGGTGTCTGGCCAATGAACAATTGTCAGTGAACAGCTTGTGCTCCTTGGGAGAAATCGGGGCCTGGCTCTAGTCAACACTACCAGATACCCAAGTCACAACTATATAGATCCCCGGGGAGGCCGAGACGGGATGCTGAGAGAAAGAGGGCAATGAAGAAAAAGACAGGACCTGCCAAGGGTCTGTAGAGAAAAGGAAATAGTCATTGCTTCCTCCTTCCTCTCCAGGGAGGGAGGGAGGGAGGGGTTGGAAAAACCCAAGCTTGTTACCCATGGCCTGGTTCTAAGCACCACTGGTCCTGAAGGTGTTATACTCTCAGCAAGAAAATGATAAAAACTGCTCAAAAGGACCGAACTCAACTCTTCTTTCTTTCTTTCTTTCTTTCTTTCTTTCTCTCTCTCTTTCTTTTTTGTTTTGTTTTGCTTTGTTTTTTAGGGTTTTTTTTTTTTTCCAGACAGGGTTTCTCTGTGTAGCCTTGGCTGTCCTAGACTCAGTTTGTAGACCAGGCTGGCCTGGAACTCACAGAGATCCACTTGCCTCTGCCTCCCAAGTGGTGGGATTAAAGGTGTGCGCCACCACGCCTGGCTTTTCCTTCTTTTTTTTTTTCTCTTTTCTTTTCTTTCTTCCTTCCTTTTTATTTTTCTTTGTTTGCTAGCTTGTTAATTTTTGTTTGTTTTTGAGACAGGGTTTCTCTGTGTAGCTTGGCTATCCTGGAACTCACTCTGTAGACCAGGCTGGCCCTGAATGTACAGAGATCCACCTGCCTCTGCTTCCTGAATGCTGGGATTAAAAGCGCGTGCCACCACTGCCCAGCCTCTCGACCTTTCTATATGACACTGTGCAAATCACCTAGTCTTACCATCCCACACACATGTGCACACACATACACAGACTCTCAGGAAACACACTTCTCTGCTTTCCAGGGAAGTGGTACACCTTCCTAGGGAGGTCCCCTGGCAGAGTCAAAGATTCTCTTGGCACAGTGGGGCTCACTGACACCCTGAAAGACTAGATCTCACCGTTTCCCTCTCAGTTTCTGACTTAATTGGTCTGGGAAGGAGCCCTGGGCACTGGCATTTCTAAAACATGCTAGATGATTCTTTGGGTGTTTTTTGGTTGTTGTTGTTTTGCTTTGTTTTTAATGTGTATGAGTGTTTTGTTTACATTTGTGTATGTGCACCACATTTGTGTCTGGTACCCAAAGGAGTCAGATCTCCCAGGACAGGAGTTGCAGATGGTTGCAAGCCACCACATGGGCTCTGGGAACCAAACTTTGGTCCTGTGCAAGAAAAAAACAAAAAACAAAGGCTCTTAACTGCAGAGCCCTCTCTCAGCTCCGGTTCTGCTTTCTGTGAGACAGTTTCATTTTATGGCCCAGGAGGACCTGAAACTCCTTATGTAGCCCAGGTCACTTCAAATCCTTAGTTAATCCTGCCTCAGCCTCCCGAGTGCTGGGATTAAACATATACACCGTCATGCTTAGTGTGTTGTTTTGTTTTTGAGAGAATCTGGCTAAGCAGCCCAGGTTGGCTTTGAAGTTGAGATCCTCCTGTCTTGGGCTCCTGAAGCTGGGATTACAGGTGTGTGCCCCCAAGCCAGGCTCCTGGTGATTCTGGCTTAAGACGAGGCCAAGAACTGAGGCAGGCATAACGCCTAGCACTAATGTGCCCAACTGTTGGAGGGATGATGGATGAATAGGAGCTGGATGGATGGACAGATGGATGATAGATGGATAGATAGATGATGGACAGATGGATGGATGATGGATGGATGGGGTGGATGGATGATGGATGGGTGGATAGATGGATTGGGTGGATGGATGATGGATGGTAGATGGATGGATGGATGGATGAGGGTGGAAGGATGGATGGATGGATGGATGGTAGATGGATGGATGGATGGATGGTAGATGGATGGATGGATGGGGTGGATAGATGATGGATGGGTGGATGGATGGATGAGGGTGGATAGATGATGGATGGGTGGATGGATGGATGAGGGTGGATAGATGATGGATGGGTGGATGGATGGATGAGGGTGGATAGATGATGGATGGGTGGATGGATGGATGAGGGTGGATAGATGATGGATGGGTGGATGGATGGATGAGGGTGGATAGATGATGGATGGGTGGATGGATGGATGAGGGTGGATAGATGATGGATGGGTGGATGGATGGATGGTAGATGGATGGATGGATGGATGGTAGATGGTTGGATGGATGGATGGTAGATGGATGGATGGATGGATGGATGGTAGATGGATGGATGGATGGATGGATGGTAGATGGATGGATGGATGGA
Organism: Acomys minous; assembly: GCF_964271855.1. Classification (NCBI taxonomy): domain Eukaryota; kingdom Metazoa; phylum Chordata; class Mammalia; order Rodentia; family Muridae; genus Acomys; species Acomys minous. Next base: position 70,629,914 of record NC_140493.1, on the reverse strand, counting down.
TGGATGGTAGATGGATGGATGGATGGATGGATGGTAGATGGATGGATGGGGTGGATAGATGATGGATGGGTGGATGGATGGTAGATGGATGGTAGATGGATGGATGGTAGATGGATGGATGGATGGATGGATGGTAGATGGATGGATGGATGGATGGATGGTAGATGGATGGATGGATGGATGGTAGATGGATGGATGGATGGATGGATGGTAGATGGATGGATGGATGGATGGATGGTAGATGGATGGATGGGGTGGATAGATGATGGATGGGTGGATGGATGGTAGATGGATGGATGGGGTGGATAGATGATGGATGGATGGATGGATGAGGGTGGATAGATGATGGATGGATGGTGGGTGATAGATGATAGATGGGTGGATGGGCTGTGTAGTCCTGGGTAGGTGACTTTAATTCCCTCATCTCTACACTGAAGATTATGCTTCTACTATTTCCCAGTCAATATGAGGCAAGTATGGCATAGATAGAAAAGAGTGAGTTCTCAACGTTTGGTCCCCAGGCCAGCAGCATCCACATCATCTGGGCACTGGCTAGAGATGCTAAAGCCTCACACTCCAGCCTCCTGAGTCCAGAGCGCTGGGGCCCAGCCTTTGTGCCTTCAGCCGGCCTTCTAGTAATTTGGAGGCACGTTAAAGTCTTAGAACCACTGCTTGAAAGGACTTATTCACAGTGTACTGCAGTTAAAGATAAAACCTTCAGACCCACACTTCCTGGTTCGCTCTTGGCTCTTTCACATAGTAACTATATACAGTAAACACTGGTCTATTGTGCAATTTTCTTCATCTGTAAAGTGGGGAAATAACAGTACCTATGGCATAAGAGTTAGCGTAGCCTGAAAGACTGTGCACATACAACGCTCTAAAAACACTGTCCAGTGCTGGACTGTGGACTCCAGGGGGTAGAGTAGTTATTTACCATGTTTGGGTTTCTGGGTTCTATCCCCAGCACTTGGGGGAGGGCACCAATAAACAACATGTAAATATCAGCTGAGAAGATGTCTCAACGGGTAACAACACTTGCTGCGTAAGCACAAGGACGTGAGTTCAAAGCCCTGGAGTGCACATGAAGGAGGGCCAACAGTAGGAGCTGGAGAAATGGCTCCAAACTTAAAAGCACAAGAGGCAGGAGGATCTCTGTGAGTTCAAGGCCAGCGTGGTCTACAGAGAGAGTTCCACGACACCTAGAGCTGTTATACAGAGAAACCCTGTCTTGAAAAACCAACAAAACAAAAAAACCCACACACAAAAACAAAAGCACACCCCATCCCTCTCTTCCAGAGGACCAGAGTTTGGGTCACAGCACGTATGTCATCACAAATGCCCGTAACTCCTGCTCCCATGGATCTAGCGCCCTCTTCTGGCCTCTGTGGGCACTTTCAAGCATGTGATATATACTCACATAGACACATCCACACACACTTGGGCATGCTTGGGCATACTCGCATACATACACACACACACACACGTGCATGAACACATGTGTATGTATGCATGCTCAAGCACACCTGGTGTGGTCATTTGTATGCCTGTAACTCCAGGACCTCTGCCTATACAGAAGTGCACATATCGCCACATACATAAATGGATCCACATAAATACACAGCTTTCTACTAAAGAGTGATTGAGGACGCCGGGCAGGGTGGTGCACGCCTTTAATCCCAGCACACAGGAAGGAAAGATTAGGTGGATCTCTGTGAGTTTGAGACCAGCCTGATCTACATAGTGAGTTCTGGGACAGCCAGGGCTGTATAATAGAGACACCCTGACTCAAAATACAAAAAGATTGAAGAAGACACCCAGTGTCCATCTCTGTCCTCCATATATGTGCCAAAAAAAAAAAAAAAAGTTAGAGTGGAAAAAAAGTAAGTACTGCTATCTTAAAAGTGGGGGGAGGGCGCTGGAGAGTTGGCTCAGGGGTTACGAGGGTCCCAGGTTTGGTTCCTACATGGTAGTTCACAACCATCTGTAACTCCAATGACAGAGGATCCAACATGCTCTTCTGACCTCACAGGCATCAGTCATGCATGTATGTGTGTCATAGATACATACGTAAAACATTCACACGTATAAAATAAGAATAGAAGCCAGGAGGTGGTGGCAGACACCTTTAATCCCAGCAGTTGGAAGGCAAAGGCAGATGGTTCTCTGAGCTCAAGGCCAGCCTGGTCTATAGGAGTGAGTTCCAGGACAGCCAGGGCTTCCCAAAGAAACTCTGTCTCGAAAAACTAATCAATCAATTAATTAATTAAAAAGAATAAATAAGGGGCTGGAGAGATGGCTCAGAGGTTAAGAGCACTGGCTGCTCTTCCAAAGGTCCTGAGTCCAATTCCCAGCAACCACATGGTGGCTCACAACCATCTATAATGAGATCTGGTGTCTTCTTCTGGTAGAAAACACTATATACATAATAAATAAATAAATAAATAAATAAATAAATAAATAAATATTTTTAAAGAGAACAAATGTTAGGTCTGGTGGCTCACTCCTTTAATCCCAGCGTTCTGAAGGCAGAAGCGGAGGGAGATGGAACTCTGTGAGTTCAAGGACAGCCTAGTCTATCTAGAGAGTTCCAGGAGCTGTCAAAAATAATCATAGTAAATAAATCTAAAAGAATTTAATTTAAGTGAGAACGGAGAGATGGCTTAGTCAGTAAAGTGCCTGTTGTGTTAGCATGAAAACTTGAGCTGGACCCCAGCACCCATAGAAAACCTCAGGCTCAGGAGAGATGGCTTGGTGGTTAGCAATAGCTGCTCTTCCAGAGGACCTGGGTTTGCTGCCCAGCACCCACACGGTGGCTCGCAACTGTCTGTCACGCTAGTTCCAGGGAATCCAACCCCTCTTCCGGCCTTCATGGATTCTACATACACACGGTCCATGGATAACTGTGCAGCAAAATGCCAATCCCATCAGCCAGGCAGTGGGGGCACACACTTCCGACCCCAGCGCTGAGAGGATGGAGATGGGGGGATCCCCAAAACTTGCAGGCCAGCAAGTCTAGCTGAGTTGGTGGGACCCAGGTTCAGTGAGAAGCACTGCCTCTATAAAGAATAAAGTAGAGAGCAAGTATGACATCCAACATTGACCTCTGGTCTACAACACACACACACACACACACACACACACACACACACACACACACACACCTTGTAAATGGCCATGAGGTTTCTAAATAGAAATTCTGAGCGGGACAGTGTTGGCACATACCTCTAGTCCCAGCCTTCAGGAGACAAAGGCAGGCGGATCTCTGTTGAGTTCGAGGCCAGCCTGGTCTATAACAGGTCAGCCAAGGCTACACAGAGAAACTCTGTATTAAAAAAAAAAAGAAAAAGAAAAAGAAGAAGAAGAAGAGATGGAGGATGATAAGAACAAAAGAAAGAAAGAAACTTGCTTATCATTTGCCTAACACCTGCAAGGCCCTGCATTGAATGCACTGGGGAAAATGCCGTCTAGCGTACTAGCTTTTCAGTAAACTTTAACTATCCTCACATACTAAGAGTACTGGGAAAGTAAAAGGGTGCGTGTGCAGGAGATGACTCAGGGGTAAGAGCGCTGGCTGCTCTTCCAGAGGATCCAGGTTCAATTCCCAAAATCCGCCTGGTAGCTTATCATAGTCTATAACTCCAATTCCAGAAGACCTGACACCCTCTTTCTTTATAATATTCAATCCATGTCCAAAGCTTCCTGCCCCCAAGGCACACTGTCCCCACTGTGATGGCACTGGGCCTTTCCGCTGGACCACAACAGCTTGTTTTCTGCCCCACTGACACCATTCAGAGGGCGTCAGTACATCAGGGGCAGTTGCCAAGCTCAAGTCTTGGGCTAGGTGGATGACAAGGCCAGGCGCCCTTTGTCACCGCCTGTTTGTTTTTTAATCTTCTCGGAATGATGTCAAGCTGTCCACTGTCATTTGCCTGACTGTCCACTGTCCACTGTCACTTGCCTGACTGTCCACCTGCGGCCAGCAGCCTCACTCCCTTCCAATAAATTTTCTTGTAAGAGCTAGAGAAACGTATAGCCAGGCCTGGGAGAGGAAGGCCTGGGCTTTCCAACAAAGCCTCAGCATCTTCCACTGTGATTGCTTGCCAGCCTCAGCAGTGCCCTGGAAGGTGATGTCTGGGTGACGGAGATGCCACTTCACCTGCAGCTCTGAGTGACTGGCAGCTATGTCCCCACACAGATCTCTTTTCTACCAGAATGGCTAAGTCTGGTCATTTCTCCGAGCTGTTTGGTTCCATGGGAAAGTCACCACAAAGCAGCTGCATGTCCCCTAGAGAAAAGGGCAGGCTCTTTGGCCAGAGAGGAATACCTGAGGCCCCAGAGACCACTGGGAAATCATCCCTTACCACAGCCAGTCTTAGCAGGGCATGGTAGCACACGCTTTTAATCCCAGCACTTGGGAGACAGAGGCAGGTGGATCTCTGTGAGTTCGAGGCCAGCCTGGTCTACAAAGGGAGTCCAAGACAGCCAAGGCTACACAGAGAAACCCTGTCTCAAAAAACAAAACAAGGGGCTGGAGAGATGGCTCAGTGGATGAGAGCACTGACTGCTCTTCCAGAGGTCATGAGTTCAATTCCCAGCAGCTCCATGGTGGCTCACAACCATCTATAATGAGATCTGGTGCCCTCTCCTGGCCTCCAGGTGTACATGCAGGCAGAGCACTGTATACATAATAAATAAATAAATAAATAAATCTTTAAAACAAAACAACAATGGCAGCCAGTCTTCCTGTGCAGGTGCTGTCCCACCATGGTCCATATCCTCAGTGAGACCGAGGACATCTCTGTAGCCTCCATGCAGCAATCCACAGCCAGTAAGACCAGGCCCAGGCCCCTCCACCTGCCTCCAAACACAGTCACAGTCGGGAACCTGCCCTTTCCACTCTCTTCTCCTCACCTCTCCCTGTCCATGGCGGGCCTGACTCCCTCTCATTCTGTCATGCTACCTCATGCAAATGTCCCTACATTCCCTGCCACGTGGCCACCAACCCCTCCACCTTGCCGAGCCTTCCCAATTCCGAGAGACCCACCTATAGCTCTGCTTTCTTTAGGATACCTCTCTGGGATATAAGGGGGTGGGGGGAACGGCCCATGCAGAAGTGCAGTGCAAAGAGGGCAGAGCATCGACACAGGCCTGGGGCTGAATCCTGGCTCAGCCTCTTTCTTTGTTTTTTTGTTTTGTTTTGTTTTTTTGTTTTTTGAGACAGGATTTCTCTGTGCAGCCTTGACTGTCCTGGACTCACTTTGTAGACCAGGCTGGCCTCGAACTCACAGCGATTCGCCTGCCTCTGCCTCCCGAGGGCTGGGATTAAAGGTGTGCGCCACCACTGCCCAGCCTTCAGCCTCTTTCTTACCATCTGATCTAAGACAGAATAATTCCACCTTCCCCCCCCCCCCCTTCGCAGTAGTAAAATATGATTCTTGCCTTGTGTGGTCGTTGTGAGACTATTAGATAGTACGTATAAGCTTATGTTCGACAAATTAAATTATAGGTGGTAACTACACGGTTAACGTCACCAAACGTCATCATTTAGAACCACAGCACCCACCGTCCGCACCTACGCTCTTGGTGTGGTAACTCTCTTACATATGGAGGGTCACACGTTGCGTCAAACTAGATTCTAAAGTCACCGTGTAATACAAATGTAGGATACAGTCAAAAGCTCCTGAGGCTGGAGAGACAGTTCGCTGGGGAAGAACACAGGCTGCTGCTCTTCCAGAGGACATGGGTTCGATTCCCATGGGTTCAGTTCCCACGTGGTGGCTCACAGCTACCTCTAACTCCAGTCCCAGAGGATCCTATATCCTCTTCTGGCCTCTGCCAGGCAACAGGCGCACACACATGGTACACAGCCATACATGTAGGCAAAACACCCACCCACACAAAAATAAGTAAATAAATCCCCTAAAATCTCTAAAAACCGCTCAGCCAGTAGAGTGCATATGGTTCACGCTTTCAGTTATCTGAGGTTAGTCATGGTTTGAAAACACTAGATGACTCCAGAAATAAACAGTTGTTATAGGCTTTAAGCTGCACTTAGTGAGCCAGGCAGGACAGCCAAGGCTACAAAGAGAAACCCTGTCTTAAAAAACAAAAACAAAACAAAATTTGCACATAGCTCAGAGTAGCATAATGAAATTTCCCATCATCCCACTCCATCCCAACCAAGACATGAATCCATGCCACAGACGCTATCTGTCCGGGAGTCACTGAGTAAGCCATCCTGTCACAGGATCCTGGGCTGTGTTCATGCAACAATAATGACCTCAGAGGGGTGGCAAGGTAGCTCAGTGGTGGGGTACTTGCCAAGCGTGCTGAACTCCCTGGATTCAGTTGCTAGAACTGTTAAGTAAATAAACACTGCCCCTAATGGGGGAGTGATGAAGGCAGAAACTCAGACATGCCAGAGCGAAGCTAAGAAGTGCTTCCTGTAGGTGAGAACCCAGCAAGACTTTTTTGGAGAGAGTTGACATTTATGAAACCTTTAATTACAGCATATTGTTATTAATGCTTGCTGTTAATCTCTTACTGTGCTTAATTTGTAAATTAAACTTTATCACAGGTATACATACAGGAAATAAACATCCTTTCTAGGACTCAGTATTAGCCAAGCTTTTGGATATTTACTACGGATGTTGGAACACATGCCCCCCTGTGGTTGAGGGGTGAACCACTGTACCATTCTGTACAATATGTCTCCGTGGAAGCACAATGCACAGTGTGTACAACGTATAATAGAAATACCCAAAATGCTATTTTTTATGATTTTAAGCCAATATAATTTCTTGCACAAACATATAGTTGGACTCACTGAACTTTACTGTGTGAACGCCATGACTACAGAGCCCAAAGTAACGTTCTGAATGGTTACTGACTGATGGCATATGTTTAAGCCGGCTCTCCCATAAGGAACACCTTCTGCCTCTTTTTCCCATCTGTAGAGACTGGTCCTCCACACCTTAGCCAGAGTTGACTCCACCTTGCAGCAAGCTACTGTTTAGTCATTTTCCACGCCAGGCTGCTTCCCGTGGCCTGGTGGTGTTTGCAGGGCCCAGCAGAAACCCTGATAAGTGAGCATAGGACACACACAAACTTACTGCTTTCCCTGACTCTGCTCTGGTCCATGCCTTTTCGTTGTCTGGCCCTGGAGTTAAGCACTGGGCGGCACTCAGAACCTAAGTTGACAACAATTATGTTGCAGACTATAACCAAATGAAATAGGACCTCGGTGCTGGTGACGGCTTGGTGAAATCAAGAAAAATACAACTGTCCAGTGTCCGTCCCTCTGTAAGTAGCCCCTAATAAAGTCGGTTTTACTTGTCAAAACGAATCGGAAGGGCTGTCACTCAGTGGTAGAGTGCTTGCCCAGTACGGCTCTCTCCCGCCCCATCCCCCCCCCCCCCCCCCCCGCCCATAACAAACTTGAATGAGTCACTCTTGCGGTTGCTGGTGCTGGGGCGTATTTGATTTTGTATCTTCCTAAAGGACTTACTCAAAAAACATCCTACTCTCCCGCACTAAGCACACAGCACGTATTCAGCAAACCACGGGATTTACCCAACTCATCTCGAAGGTGCAATACTAAGCTGAATGAAATGGGGTTGGGTGTCAAGGATTTCCACACGGGACCAAAACTGTAATGCTCTGCACCGCCATGATGTTAGAACGACAGGGTGAGAGGTCCTCGGCCCTGCAGATGGCTAAACGGAGCCGTGGGAGGTCCGGTGGGACGCTGTGAGACGCAGAGGAAGCTGGCCACGCAGCTGGCAGTGCAGTGTAACACCTCGCAGCGAACGCTGTGGGGAAATACACCGTCTGGTTCTTTTCCATCTGTGGAGAACTAGCTGCCCTTTGAACAGGCATGGCGGGATTGTTTGTTCTTGTAACTCCGTCGCTCATCGCTACAATTGCTCAGAGACGAGGCATACCCAAGGATGAGTGAATGGCACAAAGCAGTGACGTAGTTTCTGACACCCCCTCAAAGAATGACCAGGCGAGGAAAGGACAAATGCACCCCAATAGTTATAACTGAGATGAGAATGTGCTCCCCAAGCAAGGTCACCAACAGAGTTCTGGGGAATCAGGCACACAGGGTACAAACAGCTTGCAGCCAGGCCATGAAACAAAAGGTTTTTATTTGTTGGGTTTTGTTTGTTTGTTTGTTTGTTTTGGGGCCTCCAACTCAAAGTGATCTCACTCAAGGGCACAAGTGCTGGTATTACAGATTGTTGGTTCATCAGAAAAAATGTGAGGTGGGAAATATTAAAACTGAGGTTCTCTCTCTCTCTCTCTCTCTCTCTCTCTCTCTCTCTCTCTCTCTCTCTCTCTCTCTCCAGACAGGGTCTCTCTGTGTAGCCTTAGCTGTCCTGGACTCGTTTTGTAGACCAGGCTGGCCTCGAATTCACAGCGATCCCCCTGCCTCTGCCTCCCAAGTACTGAGATTAAAGGCGTGCGCCACCACGCCTGGCTTGAGGTTCTCTTTAAAACCTTAAGCAAAAGCATGTTTCCCAAGCCCATTTGTCCCTAGTTACTCCTGTAAATCTAAACTCCTATAACTACATACATGTATGTATATATATATATACATATATATATATATGCCATATATATACATACATGTACACACATAGAAACAAACAAATAATAAATAATCTGTGTTCATTCGATCAGGCTGAGATGGCCCAGCGGATAAAGGCACCAAGTTGGACAACCTGAGTTTGATCCCAGAATTTACATGCTGGTAAGAAGTGAGACCATGAGATCTCCAACCTACATTCATATGTGCTGCAGCATGTTCATGCTTACACACACACAACAAATTAAAAAAGCAAATGTGAAAGGATCTATAAATCAGGCATGGTGGCGCCTGTAATCCCCGCACATGGGAGGCACAGGCAGGTGGAGCTCTGTGAGTTTGAGGCCAGCCTCATCTGCAGAGTGAGTCCCAGGACAGCTAAGGCTATGCAGAAAAACTCTGTCTCAAAACACAAAGGAAGAAGAGGAGGAGGAGGAGGAAGAGGAAGAAGAAAAAGAGGGAGGGGAAGGGGAGAGGAGTCATCATCTACAGGACCAAGAGATGACTTAGCACTTAGAAGCAATGCTGCTCTTTCACAGGACCCAAGTTCAATTTCCATAACCTACATGACAACTCACAACTCACAACTATCTGTAACTCCAGCTCCAGGGGGATCTAATGCCCTCACACAGACAGACATACAGGTAAAACACCAGTGCACCAAAAATAAATAAATAAATAAATAAATAAATAAATAAATAAATCAGGCTGGAGAGATGGCTCACTGGTTAAACAGCACTGGCTGCTCTTCCAGAAGGCTTGGCGTCAATTCCCAGCACTCACATGACAGCTCACAACTGTCTGTCACTCCAGTTCCAGGGAGTCCGACACCCTCACACAGACATACATACATACAGGCAAAACACCAATGCACATAATTTTTTTAATCATTGAAAAGATAATAATAATTTTAAAAAATCTATAAACACTGTTTTCATAAATGAGTACCAATTACACAATGCTTTTGCTACTAGTTTACAGTATCTAATAACAAAAAACAAATGGGTAAGAAGGCACCAGCCACCAATGGTAACAGGTGCACCCCACCAGAGGACTTCTGAGGTCCCACACCAGCTTTAAAGACAGTGTTTACAGAAAAACGCCAGAGCAGGGGTGCCTCGGTATTTTAATGGCACTAAGTGATCCACGGATCCCGAAAGGGAAGCAGCCAAACTCCTTAAAAAGGCAGAAAGATGGCCCCATAGAGGGTAAGGGCAGGTAAAAGGAAACCTGGACTGTCTGAAAGCCCAGCCACTGAGAGCCCTTGATGTCCAAAGCGGCCTTAGACCTGACTATCTCTGCACTTCCTGTTCCGCCCGCGGAACAGGGTGGAGCCAAGCTCGGCGCATGCGCTTGGAGCTCCATAGCCTCTGTGCCCTGCAGTGCCACCGGAGCCCGGCAGAGGGCAGCCTTCCCCCTCTCATGGATCTGTTGGCGCCTGCACGCCTGCAGGATTTCACCTCTGCTGGGGAGCTGAGGCTTCAGGGGGCGCTGCAGCAGCAAGAAGGCCTCTGGCTTTACCCCAAAGAGAGTGCAAAAATGAGCTGGGCGCCTACTTTTTTTTTTTTTTCATTACTGACTTATCTTCAGTACCTGAAATAGTTCCAAGATGTAAAAGACGTTTAATAAGTGTTTACCGATGAAATAAAATGAAAGAAAGAATGAATGAACAACTGAGTTTATAGTTTATAGACTCAAGCCACACCTTGAATTTTATAGTGGGAAGAAGTCTGAGACAAGAAATCAGTAGAGTTAGAGCGCACGAGGCGGGCAACTACAGATCGAGGTCCGGGGACTCAGGGATCAGCCAGTGCCGGCCCCTCCACTCCACCCTCACGCATCCAAAGCTCGGCTCAGAGAGAGCCTTGTACCACCACACCATTGTGCCTGCTCTGCCAAGAACGGGTGTCTGCCTCCAAAACTAAACAGTCAGGTCCTGGCTGCTTAGAGAGACCACTGGTGGCTTCAGGGGTCCTGTTTCTCTCTAGGAACTCTGGCTCCTGGGGATTTCCTCAGCTCCTGGGGATTTCCTCAGCTCCTGGGGATTTCCAAACAGCCTGTCCCTTCCCAAGTTCCCACAAAGCCCAAAGCCCAGGACCAGTCTCAATGACAGTTTCCCCAGGTTCCGCCTCACGTCTCAGGGAGACTTGGGTCTCTGCGGCTACTAAATACACCACACTGTCTATATTCACGTCCCATGCTGTCTGCCTGACGCTCGAGGATGAACACAATGCGGCATTGTGCTCTTTTCATATAAATGACCGCTTTTCTCTGTTTCCACGGAAGGATAAAGGAGAACCGGCCTAAGGATTCGGCTACACTGATTTAATAAAGCCTGAGGAAGCTCTTCCAGGGGGTGGGAGCCGGCATCCTGTAGGACTCATTCTCAGAGAGTCTCCTTCAGGCGCCCTCAGGTCCTGCTCCCGCCACCCCCACCCCCAGCCTCCCCCTCCCCCTAACCCCCCCCCAACACACACACAACACAAGAGGGAACACAGAGCCAGTGTTTGAAGATCTGCGCTCACTTCTGGAGGCCCTTACAGGGCCTGTTTCTAGAACCCTTTGAAGTAACAACAAAGCCAAGCCAGGTCCCCACAGAAGCAGGAAGGGAAAGCTTCTGCTTTGCCTACCTGACCTCCACCACCAAACACCACCACCACCCGGCCCCCCCCTCCCCCCCCCCCCCACGTGCACAGCCGCCAAACCCACTGGGCGTGTGAGCACCTGCGTGTTACCAAGCCCGGCAGAAGCCACGCTTCGCAACATGGGGAAGTGCTGCCCCACTTGTGGTGGCACATTTCCAGGGACCTGTTGTCCCCAGGGCACCGGGATCCCAGAGTTGGTGAAGTGGAGAAATTGCCAAAGAGAGCAAACCTTCCTTCCTGAGAGGAAGGGGAAATGCCACCAGGCCCAGCCTGGGGGGGGGGGGAGATGGGGGGGAGCCCTCTGCAGGAGGAGATAAGACTTCAAGAACTGCCTTCCTGCCCACACCTCACAACTCTAGGAGCTCTCTGGCTCTCTGTTCAATGCAGTAGCCACTGGCCAAAGTGGCCATTTAAATTAAAATTAAATAAAAACATCAGAGGTATTTCGCATTAAATTAACATCAAATTTAAAATTCTGTTTCTCTGTTGTGCCAGCCGCATTCCGAGTGTTCAGCGGCCACGTGACCACAGTACATTTCTGTTTCCCGGTGGTTTCTGTTGGACAATTCTGGCTCAGGAATTTCCCCCTCCAAGTTGCTAAAGGCCATTTTTATCCAAGACTCCTTTCAGAAAGTGTCCTGACTTGCCGCTGTTCCCTCTTCCCCCCTGCCCACAGTCTGCTTACACCCTGTTCCTCTGTCCCTGGGCCTCAAAAAGAAATGGGGGAGAGGGAGCTGTCGCAATTAGCATCTAGCCAATGAGCAGAAGTCGGACAGCACAGGGCTGAATGGAGGCTGAATGGAAGCCTGCCTCTACCCCAAGGCGCCCTGGCTCAGAAGAAAGCCCCTCAGTCCAGCACAATCTGCCCTTGTTTCCACAGCCTCTGGGCCAGGCTCGGGAATGTCGCGGCCGGAGGGTTTCCCCCACCAAAGCACTGGCTGCAAGAGAGGTGGTTGGTGGTGCCCCAGAAAGAGCCCTAAACGAAAACTTCAAGGTTTCGTTTCGAGGGCAAATAAAGTCCCAGGCCAGGACTTCTGCCACGGGGCAGTGAAGGCCAAATTGGACACCTCCCTCTAGACAGCCACATGAAGCCAGCGGGGTAGAGGAGAAGAGACTCCGGACGCCTGCTAGAGTGCCTCAGAGAAGCTCTAGTAGGCCTGGGTGATCAAAACAGGAGGCCACAGAACACATCTGGCTGCTAGCACATTCTACCACAGGGACTGAGCCTGAGGGGTCTGCTACATTAGTTAGAAAATCCACACGAGAGAGTGTGCACAAACTCCTATGGGTGACGAGGATGAAGGCCCAGAACAGCAGGCTAGAGCTGCCTCTCCGCTCTGGGCCTCTAGTCTTGCTTAGCACTAGTAGAGCTGGGCCGCCAGGAGCAAGACGGGCATGGAGACAGATAGCAACAGAGTAGGTTGGCCAACTGGAAAACAAATCGGAAAAGGACCGGTGCTCCGAAGGCATTGGCACCAGACGGGGTTTGACTGGGGAAGGCAAGGAAAACTCAGCACACATTTGAAAGACTGGCATGAAACTATAAAGAGCAGGTTGGACCTGAGGGCGAGCCACGCTCGCTGAGGTTACAGTGTGGCCCTGAGGAAGCTCAGACTGCTTCCCTGTCTGCACTGCAGAGACACTTTGGGCAAAGGCACTAGCCTCAGGGCATGTGTAAAGGCCACACGGCTGAGTCATTAGCAGGACCGGTGCCTGCGCCTGCAGCACTCCTGCGGGCAGATGGCCTCTGCTGCAGACACCAAGCGCTTCCTGGGGTTCAGAGGCGGATTGATGACAGGGATGATCATCTTTGAGCCCGGACAGAAGTCCTCTTAGCCATGGTTCCACCTGCTAGCGTTTCAGTTAGCCAGTCGACTGCAGTCCAAAACAACTGGACAGCAATTTTTTAAGAAACAAATAATCCATCAGGTTTCTCATTTGCTTATTGTTTTTGTTTGTTTGTTTGTTTTTTGTTGTATTTTTTTTTCCAGACAGGGTCTCTCTGTGTAGCCTTAGCTGTCATGGACTCACTTTGTAGACCAGGCTGGTCTTGAACTCACAGTGATCTGACAGCCTCTGCCTCCCAAGTGCTGGGATTAAAGTCATGCACCACCACGCCTGGCCCTTGTTTATTGTTTTTGTTTGGTTGTTTGGTTTGGTTTGGTTAGACAAGGTCTCATGTAACCCAGGCTGGCATCAGACTCACTACATAGTCCAGAGTGACCTTGAGTTCTTCCTGCTTCCATTTCCTAAGTGCTGGGTCTGCGGTGTTCATCAAGGCACGTGGAAATGGATACTTTTTATTACGATGTTCTCTCAGGATTATTTTATCTGTTACTGTTAATCTCTTACTGTACCTCACTTATAAATTAAACTTTACCATATATATACATGTATAGGAAACAGTATCCACTGTGGGTCTGGCACCTCTGAGAATAAGGGAAAGCATATTAAAAGGTTTTCGGGTACTATTCAAAGTGATTATAAGCTGGCGCGGTGGCACACGCCTTTAATCCCAGCACTCAGGAGATGGAGGCAGGTCCCATCTCCTAGTCTGAGGCCAGCCTGGGCTACAGATCGAGTTCCAGGACAGCTTCACAGAGAAACCCTGTCTCAGGGGGGAAAAGTGATCATAAATGTGCTACACCCATCAGTCTTCTGAAATACTTAGAAGAAAACACCACCATCACTCTTATTTTATAGTAGAGGAAAATAAGGCTCAAAGAAATGAAAGAATTTCTCCAACGTCCTTCAGCCAGAGGCCAGATTTGGATCAGGCACTCTAGCCGGGGCCCACAGATCACCCAACACACAACCACACGACAGTCCTGGGCCCACAGATCACCCAACACACAACCACACGACAGTCCTGGGCCCACAGATCACCCAACACACAAGCACACGACAGTCCTGGGCCCACAGATCACCCAACACACAAGCACACGACAGTCCTGGGCCCACAGATCACCCAACACACAACCACACGACAGTCCTGATCTCTTGGCCCTTCTTGCTCACTCTGCAGCCTTCCTCTTCCCTCTTGTCCCAGATGACCTGGAGGCAGTTCCTACCGGCAAAACCGCCCTTCCACCCAGCCCTTGTGCCTCGCATCACCTCCCACGACGACAGCTGCAGGCTGGGGACTGGCGGGGACAACAAAGACAGCGCCCTTACAGTTTAGGTCGCCCTCCTCCATGCTTACTATTTTTAATAAGTGCCTTCAGATGTATTTATTTTTATTTTCGTCTGTCTATGAGTGTTTTGTCTACATGTATGTATGTGGACCACACGCACACCTGGTGCCCTTGGAGGTCAGTAGAGGGCGTTAGATTCCCTGGAATTGAAGTTATAGATGTTATGAGCCATCACATAGGTACTGGGAACTGAACACTGATCCTCTGCAAGAGTGCATTTTTGCTTATTTGTTTGTTTGTTGTTTGTTTGTTTGTTTTGAGACAGGGTCTCTTTGTGTAACAGAGGCCCGGCTGTTCTAGACTCGAGTCGTAGACCAGGCTGGTCTTGAACTCACAGAGTCTGCCTACCTCTGCCTCCCAAGTGCTGAGATTAAGGGTGTGTGCCACCACCACGCCAGGCCCCAAGAACAAGTGTTCTCACCACTGAGTAACCTCTCCTCTCCAGTCCGTCTTTTGGCTGGTTTTGTCTGTTTGTTGAAGCAGGGTCTTATGCAGCCAGCTGGCCTCAGACTTGCTGTGTGGCTGATGCCAAACTTGAACCCTTGGTCCCTTTGCCTCCAACTCCCAACGGATACACAACAGATCACAGACGCACCCCACACCCAGCAAGGTTCCTCTTCCAATGGCGAAGAAAAAACACCTCAGAGAAGACACCTGTACAATAACAGTCAGAGAAAACACGAACAGGCCAGGGAACAATCAGCCTTGCCTTCACAGAGCCCCAGGCCTCTGCTGTGAAGCCGCTTCCTGTGGACAGAGAAGGGCAGGGCTGGAGGCTAATAGCACAGATGCTTTGGAAGGGGCTGGGGGGGGGGCGCCGCGGGGGGTGGAGAACAACCCATCCTGGACTCTGCGAGGGGAGCATGGGCAGCACCGAGGCCATGCTCACACTCAGGGTCCCTGCCACAAAGTCCAGTGGAGCAAGAGCCAGTCACAGTGCCTAAGTGAACACAGGGGCCCCCATGTGCCTATGCAGTGTGCGCTGCTCCCACCAGGGAGGGGAAGGGCGTCTCAGATTGGGGGGGGTCATGCTGGCACCCCTCACTTTCTCCAGTCCCCACTATCTACATAAGAAACTCATGTCAACCAGAAATCCTGAGGCCACAGGGCCATAGGGCTCCACCAGGCCCAGCTCTGAATGCTATGGGGAACAGGGCTGTTTGCTGTCACTGGATTCCAGGAAGGCAGACCACAGAAGTGCTCCACACACACCCTGCCTTAAAGGCCAGTTTCTCTCTTGATATTTATCCCTCCTCCTCATTCTCTGCATGTATGTGTATGTGCAGTATGCATGTTTGTGTATGTTGGGGAACGGTGTATGCATGTTCGTGTATGTGTGGTGGGGCGTATGCATGTTTGTGCCTGTATGCGTGTAAGCCAAAATCTCACACTAGGCACGCATCTTTCGAGATCATTTTCCTGCCTTTTCTTTCTTTCTTTCTTTCTTTTTGTTTGGTTTTGGTTTTTTGGTTTTTGGAGACAGAGTTTCTCTGTGTAGCCTTGGCTGTCCTGAACTCTCTTTGTAGACCAGGCTGGCCTCGAACTCACAGCGATCCACCTGCCTCTGCCTCCCGAGTGCTGGGATTAAAGTCGTGCGCCACCACGCTCAGCTTATTTTTTTTTTTAAGACTTATTTATTAATATGTATACAGTGTTGTCTGTGTGTGCACCTGCAGGCCAGAAGAGGGAATCAGGTTACATTATAGATGGTTGTGAGTCACGATGCGGTTGCTGGGAATTGAACTCAGGACCTTCGGAAGAGCAAGAGGTGCTCTTAACCACTGAGCCATCTCTCCAGCCCCTTCTTTCTTTTTTTCAAGACAGGGTTTCTCTGTGTAGCCTTGGCTGTCCTAGACTCATTTTGTATATTTATATTATATTTATAGGTGTGTGCCACAGTGCCCAGCTTTCTTTTCTTTTTTTTTTTTTTAAGATTTATCTTGTTTTAATTTTATGTGCATTCATGTTTGTCCTGAATGCATGTATGTATACACATGTGTGCCTGGTACCCATGGAGGACAGAGAAGGGCATTGGGCCTCCTGGAATTGGGGTTACAGTGGTTGCGAGCCGCGTGAGATGCTAGAAACCAAGAGCAGTGACCTCTTAACTGCTGAGCCATCTCTCCTGTCCAGCTCCTCTTTCCATTAAGGCAGCGTTTATCGCTGAACTTGGTGCTCAATCAGGACCTAATCTAGCTGGCCAGTGCTAAGCCTGCAAGGTCCTCCTGTCTGTGCCTCCCAGCGTTAGAATTACAGGCCACACATACACTTAGCTTTTGATGTGCACACGCTGATCCAAACTCAAGTCCTCTGTCCGTTTATCTACTGAGCCATCTTTCCAGTCCCTACTTGTCTTCTTTTCAATCTTGATATATGTCCAAATGAGTGGGACTTGATCCCACCCTGTGCCTGGTCCTTCAGGCAACCCAGGCACCTGTTCAGGAGGATACACGGCTATGCCAGGCTCAGCACAAGCTGAGTCCCCTCAGTGGCCGGAGTGTCGGACACACAGGCCATTACAGCCTGGGCAGCTCAGGGGCGGGTGAGGTGGAAGACGCCAGCCCAGCCATCAGCTGGCTGCACTCAAGCCAGTTCATTAAAGGAAGGAGGGAAGCAGTAGGCAGAGCCCATCAGCAAGAACTCACACGGGAGACAACATCAAACCCTTGCCCCTTGCCATGCATCTAGAAGGTTCTAGATAAATCTCCAAATAGTGTCCCTTCAATGTGATGGGTCTGGGCATGAAACTGGGTGTCCACAAAGGGTCATGACGTTCTCAAGCTGCCTGACAGTGCTGTCACCACTTGGCCTCTAGCCCATGCCACCCAGGGCTGAGCTCTCGCTTTCTACAGGAGCCCTATAGTTCTAGTGAAAGCACAGGCTCCTTTACTCATCACAGGACTGGGACTGCTAGTCTCCCCCCCACACACACACTCACCCGCACCCCCCCACAAGACAAGCCCACAGTGTGACATGAGCAGGTGCTCCCTGATGCCCTACCCAGACTGCACAACGGCTGGAGGGTTGGGGTGGGTGGAGGGAGGGGTGTTCCCTGTGGCCTGGAGCCATCTCTCTCTCCCTCTCACCTCACATTCAGCCCTGTCCTTCTCCAGAGCCAAGGATGGCCTCCAAGTGCCCTGGGTGAGACCTCCCTCCCTGCGTACGCCCTGTTTGTGCCACAGGGGCCTGGCAAGTGAGTGTAGTTAGGGAGGAAGGAGGAAGTGAGTCAGCTCCTTACAGAAATGGGAATGGGAGGGCGAAGAAATGAGATCAGGGGACAAAGGGCACAAGGGCTGCAAAGGTCACCAACAAAGGAACCTGGCCCTGGAAATGGTGAGAAGGCAGACACGGCTGACAAAGTCTGGAGAGTCACCTCCTGCTGTGACGGGATGGTCCCAGTGGACCAGAGAACCTGGTGCTGGTAGGCAGGCCCCACCTGAGGATGGAATCCGAGGCTACTCCCCTTCCTGTTTCGTGTCAGGGCTAGACTCGGCAAGGCCTTGTGGGAAAGGGCCAGCCTCCTCTCTCCTCAGGCCCCCCCTTCCCACTGCTGAGTCCTGTCAGTCCCTGAAGCCGTGGCTCCTCGGGACCTGACCAAGAGAGGGAGAGATGTTTACATCTGCCTGTGGGGGCCGAAAGCCTACTAGCCTGAGATCCAAGGACACAGCCGTTCCCACTGGCCTCTCTGGTGGCCTCTCTACCCATGTGGGAGCAGAGCCCCAGGCTCCAGCTGGGATTTGTTGCTGAGGCTGGAAGAGGTCCTTAGCGCGGACCTTCCCAGCCTGCAGACATTCCAGCACGGAGGCAGCCTAGGGGGAAACAGCAGGAAGGAAGAGGAAGCCGGGGGCCCAGGCCACATTCCAACCCCTCAGAGACCTGCGGACAGCAAGATAGGCACATTCCACTAGGGTCCCCTGACCGGACACTGCAGGCTCCCTTGTCACCCTGGGTCTCCAGTGCAAGCACAGGAGCAGGCAAGACCTAGGCCTCTCCCTCCCCAGGATGCTGATCCCAGATTCACGCAGAGCCTCGTTCTCCTCCACTCCTGTGAGAGATGCCAAGTCCCAACCACACAAGAGCTAGTCAGTGAGTCCAGGCCAGAGAAGCAACATTCTGCAGACAGGTCACGGAAGCCTGGCAAAGAGGAACGTTCTAACAACCTTGGCTACACAAAGAATACCAAACCAGGGAACAGGAAGCCAGTTTCTGGCTAAAGAACCTCTTGTCATCGTCTGCAAATGCCTGCATGGGTCCCCACCACTCACTCCCCCAACACTGACCTCCACCTGCTGCACGAGAGAAGCAACCAGATAACTAACCAAGTCCCAAAGGATGCTGCTACGAGGAATGGTGCGTGCTCCAAGGGTCGCAACGGAGGCCGTCGAGGAAAAGGATGGGTGCTGCTGAGGTGGGCCCAGACATGGTCTGAGAGGATCAGGGACCTGGGGAAGTGACATTTAGACTTCGGGAAATGTGTGCATGTGTGCATGTGTGCATGTGGTACGCAGGGGAAGGTACTGTGGTCAAGAGGAGTTACCCAGAATTCCATGTTAGGAGCCCATGAGAACCCAAGGGCTGGACACCCACCTGCTGGGCCCTCCACTGCCCTTAATCCTTCAGCTCCTGCCGCCACTGTCAGAGGTGACACTCCGGGGACTCTGAGAAGAGTGTGAGAAGAAGACGGGCCACAAAGGTGAGGAGGGCAATGTGCATGCCCCCTGGGTCTAGGATCTGACAGGAAAGCTGTGGGAGGGACAGCAGGGTGTATGTGTCCCTCCTTCCACCTGGGGGCACCGCACCCTAACCTGCCCAGGCAGCCACCCCAGCCTTCTAGAAGCTTCCCTCATCTACAGCACTTTTGCTACATCTGCAAGCGACCTGTTGCCACCCGCTGTTCGCTTCCTCCAGCTGACTCTGCAGGACACACTGAGAGCACCAGTCACATCCTTCTGGAGGACACAACACAGTCAACCTCTGGCAGGGAGACAAGGAACGAAGAAGGTTCTAGGCTTGGGGTCTGGGGGTGGGGGTGGGGGAGGCGCAGGTCTGAGGTGGGCTTCCAAGGGAGGGTTACAGCCTCACCTATAATTTCCCATTTTTTTCCTATGCTGCTCCTCAAGGCTTCTCTGTTCAGGGGAATCTTAGGTAGGTCCCGGCAATCACCCCCAGGGAGGACATCAGTTCCCACACCCACAGTGGTCTGGGTAGCATAGAGAAGCCAGAGTCTACACAGAGTGGAGGGATGCTGAGTGAGCCAGGGCAGAAGGCCACACCCTGATGCTGAAAGGCATATGGCAGGAGATAAAGAGACTCTCCGGTGTGGTGGCCCAGGTCTAAGGAAATCGTCTCCCAACCGAACTACGGTCAACTGAAAAGTAAGCTGTGCTGACAACACCCTCTGTATTGAACAGATCCTAGGCTGTTGCCAACCACCAGCCGGGAGCTGGAATTGCCCCTGAGACTGCACAGCAGGGGGCAGGGAAACCATGAAAAACACTCGACTCCTTCACAGTGCCTGTCTGACACAGTAAGTGCCCACAGACGTGCCTGATGCCCAGGGCACTTCCGCACCACGCCATGGACAATGGAGGCGCCAGACATCTCGTCCTGGCAGCAGGGGTGCCCCTACCTCAACTGGGTCATAGATCCCCGTGGCTCCCCCCACAGGCTGACTTCCGCTCCAGGCTTCAGGGGGAGAATCTAGCTGCTTGGAGCCTGGGGTGGCAGGAACCCCACTGGCAGGCAGAGTACATGCTTGTGGTTTCTGGGAAGTGCTGTAGAGATTTGCAGCATTTTTAAAATACTTGTGTTCCCGGCCTCCACACACACACACCCCCTTCACCCCACTCCCCAGCCACCCCCAGTCAGGGTGCTTGCCTATCTGGTATTTTCCAGAACCATTTCCATGTAAATAAGAGATTAGAAGGAAGCAGAGGGCATAGGGCAGTGTCCTGGGTGGCTTAGGGCAAGCCACTTTTAAGGCCCCGCCCCCATGCCAAGCTGCGCCTATAAAAACAGCCATTGACCAGAGTATGTACCCACACCCTGTTCAATGTGGCCTAGGCACTGTGCCCACCACCCACAGGCTGCGTGGCCGGAGCACTCCGGGCCTGCTGTTCATCGTAAGGAAAAAGGACAGAGAAAGGAGACCTGGCAGAACAGAGTTAGCTTTGCTCACTGCTCACGGTCCCTAGCAATCCAGGACAGTGAACCCCCAAGCTCCCCAGGACTTTACACCCACCACTTCTTGCACTTTTGACACCTGCCCACTGGGCCTTCATCACCACTGGGCTCTGGTGTGGCAACACTCTGATGTCAGAGGTGCCTGAAGCTTTGGCAATAAAATGAAATTAAAATTTCCTGTTTAAAACAAACAAAGAAACAAGCAAGCAAACAAACAAAACTCAAAATTCCTCTAAGGATCATTTGGGGGAAAATTAAGAACAGAAGCGCTACCGAAGGGCAAACCCAAGCAGCACCTAGCAGCCCTGCCCCTACCCCGACCCCTACCCCCACCACTCAGCAGCCCGCCAGCCGCAGTTTCCAAGCTGTCCTTGGTACCCCACAGGCCCCATTCCTGATGGCACCTCGTTGACAAGGTTAATGTGGCTCCTACCGTTCCCACCCAGGCGTCTTGAAATTCCCCAACAGCCAAAGGGACACTGGTGCCCTCTCTCCTGACGCTGCAGCCATGAGCAGCCAGTCTCCACTACAAAACCTGGCTGGGGATGTGGGCTACCCAGCATGCCTTCTCATCCCTTGGCTGACCTCTCTGCTTTTGTTTGTTGTTTGTTGGTTGGTTTATTTCAGTGCTGGGATAACATCCAGGATGTCCCCACACGCTAAGCAATGCTCGGCTAGGCGCTGGAGCCCCAGCCCCTGGGCTACCTTAAATAGAAGGGTTAGTCTGGGACTCCCCACAGATAGGAAACCTACAAGGAGACAGCACTGGAGAGCAGTAGAAAGCTGCATCCTTGGATGGCTCCATCCCTGGGCAGCAGGAAGACACTAACTCCCCAGAGTCTCATGCGGGTCAGCAGCTCGCCTGCTACATAAACATGCCTGTGTCCTATAAAGACCCCCGAACGACAGCACCCGGGCTAACCTGCTCACCCCCTGCTCTGTCTTCCCCAGAGACACCTAGAGGAAAGCTGCTGGGTGTCGCTGCTTATCCAATCTAACCCAAATCTCTGGGAGGAGCGAACAGATACATCTTTGTAGAATCAGGGGTCACTTCTGGCCTCTGTTGACTGTCACCTTTCCTAGGGTCAGACCTGGCCACTTCCTCCTTCCCACACTTCTGCGCGTGTGCTCAGTCTTATGCCAAAGCAGCTATGTGCTCGGCTGCGCATCCGTGCCTAGGTCTGTGCTTCCTCAAGGAAGTCATATTTTACTTAGTCAACCCCTCGTGCCCAGCACTGTGCCTGGCCCTTGAGCAGGCTTCACTGTCTGTCGGGGGTGGGGGGTGGGGGGGAGGGGGGAGGGAATGAGTGAATGGAAACTGGCAAGACCCAAGCCTGGGTCTTCGAACAGATGCCTGCTTGGTGGATAGTTGCAGCAAAAGACAGGTATTTTAAATTGATAGATAGATAGATAGATAGATAGATAGACAGACAGACAGACAGACAGACAGACAGACAGACAGACAGCAGTGACAGAATTAGGTGCTTCTGACAACCCTGCCAAGTCATTTTTGTCACTTAGGCCTCAAGTGTCTCTTAGCACTCTGGTTCACCTCTCCCCGCCTTCTACGGCACCCATCTTGTAGCTAGGGGACCAGGTGGAAAGGGTTTGCAAATTCTGCTTACTCCTTGTGAGACGGAGTCCCAAAGGCTGTCTCTCCCACTGGGGCCTTCAAAACGGGCCACGAAGAGCAGAGGCCTTGGCCCCCATCTGTGTGTGGGAGAGAACAGATGGCTAATCAACTCCCTCGGAGTTCCCTGGAGACAGGCAGCGTGTGGACACAGTTGACGGATGACCTGATGGAGCTACCGTCGGCAGGGGCACCCCCCCACCCACCCCTACCCCGCCCAGATGCCTGAGGATGCAGGGAGACTCTTGGCTTGGAAGCCCGGGTTGGAACCAATGCCAAGACGATGAGCAGAAGTCGCCGTAGGAAGAAGAGGGTTTAAGCTGAGAGCCCCAAGACAGCTGATGAGCCTCCCCACTCAGCTCCTGGGGTCTGTCTCAAGAAGCTGAAAACGGTGGGCTCACCCCGCCCCTCTGCTTGTCTGTGAGCCCTCACAGCTAACCCAAGTGGAAGAAGGTAGGAAGATTCTGTCAGCCCCGTGTGTTCTACAGTGAGCACAGCTAGGGATGGGGTTTCCTGTGGTACACTCTGTCCTGTCAGATGTTAGGTTTAAGTGTAAGGAAGAAGTCCTCCGGGCACCAGCTGGGTTGGTCCCATGGGGGCTGGCGCAAGCCGGGACTTCAAGGATACCAGCTGTAAGGTAGCGGCCACCAGGATCTCTGAGCTACAAGCATCCTCTTCCCTGGGGATGGCGTAGCAGCAGCTAGCTGGGAAAGGAAAGTGGCTGGGAAATGTGACACCAGGATAGTCCCTGAGCTATAAGGAGTAAACGTAGCGGCATCTGGGATGCCAGGCTCCGGGCCCCAGAGGCCTGGCTGTGGCTCGGCAGGGAGCTAGCAACAAATACCTCAGGGGATTCGTGCTTGAAGAAGAAAATTCCATCTGTTAAAAGCAGCATTAGCGGAGGAGGAAAAGACGAGCGTGGCAGGTATACCGTGACCTTGGCTCCGAGGTAAAGCGGTTTCCCTTTCACAGCTCCCTTTAAATCAAGGTTCCTTGAGTTCAGCCCAGCTAGCTGGCCAACACAGAAGGGATGCACAATGCGCATCTCTTTTTTTCTTTGTTAAATGTGTAGCCCAGGTTGGCCTCGGACTCGTGGTCCTCCGGCCTCTGCCTCCTTCAGCGAATCCTACAGGCATGCGCCGTCACAACGGGTGTTTCTTTAATTAATTAATTAATTAATTAATTAGTTTATTTATTTATTGAGACAGAGACTCTCTACATAGCCCTGCTGTCCTGGAGCCCACCATGTAGACCAGGCTGCCCTCAAACTCACAGAGATCCACCTGCCTCTGCTTCCTTACAGGCATTCACCGATGCACCTGGCTCTTTTCTGAGTTAGTTAAATAGATTTTTTTTTTTGTATGAACATTTTGCCAGCATGTATGTGTATGCACCTTACCATTCCTGGTGCCCCAGGAAGGCAGAAGAAGGCTTCAGGCCCCCTGGAACTGGGGGTTACGTTTGGTTGGAAGACATTGGGAACTGAACCTAGGTGTTCAGCAAAGGCAACAACTGCTTTCAACTGCTCAGCCTCTCTAGCCCGCCTCCTCTTTTTCTTCTTGTTTCTTCTTCTTTAGTATAATTATTAGTGTGTGTGTGTGTGTGTGTATGTGTGTGTGTGTGCACGCGTGTGTGTCAAGTACAGGCACGTGGAGGTCAGAGGACAAGTTTTAGAAGTTGGGTCTCTTGTTATTCTCTGGGGTCCAGGAACTAAACTCAAGACTGTTGGGCTTGCACGGTAAGTGTGTTGCCCGCCGTGCCCTATCTCTGGCCCTCAATGTGTATCTCTCAAATGAATAAGTGCAGGCCCCCTCACCCCCACTTCCCCACCCCCACCCCCTGCCGCCACTAACCTCCCTTCTGCAAAGCTGCCCAAACCCAACCAGTTCCAGTATAAAGGAAGGCCTGGAACACCAGTCCAGTGTGTCTGCCTAAGTCTGGCCTGCCTCCCCCAGCCTCCTCCACATCCATCCAGTGGAACTGCAAGACTGAGTGTCCCCCGGAGCTTGCTACTCCCCCTCACTGGGAGCGGGACTCCGCCTGCTTCCTCCACACTTCCTCCCCTTTCTGACTTTGGCACATCTGGCTCGTCACTTAGTGCTGAAAGGTCCCAGGCAGGTCACACGCTGCTCAGGCCACGGGGCATAGGTCTGGACAGTCCTAAGACACACAGCTGGACAAGAATAACGGCTGAAGGCTCTAACTTGCCCATCACCACACGCCATGTCCACACAGGACGTTCAAAATTCTTTTCGCTGTCCTTGCACCAAAAGATCACTGAGGCTTGAGGACCGCGTGCTCCAAGGAGATCTCTGCTCTCTAGCCTCCCACTGGGGTTTTCCATGGAGATCACAACTGGTGGGCCTCAGGGACAGTCAGGCTACAAACTGTCTCTGTAGTATAGATAAATCTAAACTATGACTAAGTTCCTTACGGCCTTACTCCTGCTATCTAACATACTGTTCAACGCCTCCTTCACTCAGGGCGAGAGGAACCTGCAGCAGAAGTCATCTCCCTCGGAACAGCAGCCACGGAGCCATACACCCCAGGTAGCCATGATTTTAAGTGGTTGGTCATATTGTTCTCACTTCTGAGGTCTAAACAGCACGGGTGTCCCATACCTTGATGCTCACATACTCTCGGATCGGGGAGTGGCACCTGTCAACCAACATCTCCTATTTAGGGCTCAAGAGATACGGTACCCAGGTCCCTACACTGTCTCTGTATGATGAGGCTGAACCCTTCCTCACCAACCACACACGGGCATCTCACTGGGGATGCCCAGAGAGCAGCTGAAGCTCAGGCCAAAGCTGATCTTAATCCAATACCCTTGAAAAATCACAAGGCTGAGGCTAGAGAGATGGCTCATTAGATAAGAACACAGTCAGCTCTTCCGGAGGTCCTGAATTCAATTCCCAGCACCCACATGGTGGCTCACACCCATCTGTGCTCTCTTCTGGCGTGTAGGTTAGAGCACTCATACATGAACTAAATAAATAAAATCTTAAAAAAAAAAAAATCACAAGGCTGAACGTAATCCTGTCACTCCAAAAGGACATGGGGGGAAACATCAGACCAGGAGGCCCAGCTGAATGACTGAGGACTTTCTCCCAGTGAGCTTTTGGGAGATTGCCTTCGGCTTCTTGTCACAGCACAGAAAGAGCAAAGGTGTGACTCGGTACATGAGCTTCCACTCTGGGGCACCCTCTCCTTGCGTGGCTCCCCCCTAACGGCCCAGCTTTCCATATCCACACTTGGTAAGCTCCGCTCACAGTTCTTGGGTACCCGGCGGGGGAGGGGGGTGGGGGGGGCGATGCTCAGATACCCCTTCCTCCCTGCTCACCCCGGATACTTAGGGAAACACTCACATCAGCCGGCTCCCTGCGGTGTCCCTCGCCAGTCCGCAGCCAGCTCCGGCTCAGCTCGCTGAGCTCTGGGATGGGCTGTACCTTGAGCCGCACACTGTCCCCAGACTGCCGGATCATCTCCACGATTTCATCCCTGGACTTATTTTCCACATTCTGTCCGTTAATCTCCACCAGCCGATCTCCTGGCACCAGCCCCAAGGCCAGGTCCTTGGTGCCTGCGCCTGGCTCGGCAAAGTGAACCACCCGCCGATAGGCCTGCCCCTCAGGGGCTCGGTCCAGCATGGTTGTGCGCCGCAGCGAGAAGCCAAAGTCTCCCGTGGGTCGTCGCTGCAACTCTAGCTCCCGGAGAGCAGGAGGTGGAGGGGGCAGCACAGCAGGGAGACGTAGGTCAGCGGGGAATCTTTTAGTCACCAGCTCGGGGACTCGAGACCGTGGTCCTGATCGAGGGATGCCTAGCCCAGGATGCTGCAATAGCTGTCCCTCAAGCGTCCTCACCTCTACCTGAGGTGATGGAGCTGCAGAGTGCTCAGAGGGGGTCGAGGTCTCTGAAGCACTCTCATCTCGGCTCCTCTGGGAGAAGGAGAAACGTTTGACAATCATCTGAGAGTTCTGCTTGGCCAGGGAGCCGAACTTGGCTGCCCGCTGCAGCACAGAGCCCCGGAAGCTGCCTTCCTCACCCTTGAGGTCATCACTGGAGCTGGCTGTGCTTAGGTGGCCCGAGTCCAGGATGACGCTGCCCCGATTGCTGTCAGAGTCGATGTCTGTCAGGTGCAGGTCGGAGCCGCTGGCCACCTTGATAGGGATGGGGTTGGAGATTTCCAGGCGCGTCTTGGATTCACGCTTGGAGGACCGGTTCAGGTTGAAGAAGCCGCGGCGCATGCTCATCTCTTCCAGACTCCGCAGTTCTGCGGCTGACATGCGCTCCTTCTTCTCCTTCTTCTCCTTCTTCTCCTTCCGCCCGCCATCTCTGTCCTTATCTTTCTTCATGAGGTTAAACATGGTGGATGTGCTGGTTTTAGGGGTTGTGTCCCCAGCGAACTATGAATGCTTAACACAGGGTCTTTGGACCCTACCTTGTAGCTGCAAGTAGAAACAGAGAAAAGCTATTCAGTTTTTTTCCCCCAGTTCAGAGACAGCTGGCACTAACGAACCAGTCACCCCTCATGGAGCGCTAACGGCACTAATGATGTGCCAGGCACTCTGATTTACATAATTTAATCTAACTCTACTTCATCCTCTAGACCAAAGTGTAGGTGTGCCTGGAGAGACTCGACCTACAGAAAGCACTATGGCAACCTGGAAGCCAAATGAAGAACAGAACGCAAAAGGAAACGGAAAGGACTCTGCAACATCACCTCCCCACAAGCATGTCCACTGAAGTGACGGGCACCCCACGTGACTGAGCTCCTTCCTATGTCTGGTATCCCCAGAATACCAGCCTTAGACCCTGCCTCAAAGACCCTGGAGGCTCCAATTTTTAAAAACAATATTCATTTGTATGAGTGTTTTGCCTGCCTGCCAGTATGAGAACATCGTGTGTGTACCTAGGGCTACAGAAGACCACAAGGGTGTTGGCTCCCTGGTCCTGGAGTTAGAGACAGTTGTGAATACCCATATGGATGCTGAGAACTGAACCCAGGTCCTCTGCAGGAGTAACAAGTGCTTTTAACCACTGAGCCATCTTTCCAGCATTTATGTGAAGTCACACACAATCCCTCCTCTTCAAGCCGGGCGGTGGTGGCGCGCGCCTTTCATCCCAGCACTTGGGAGGCAGAAGACGGTGGATCTCTGTGAGTTCGAGGCCAGCTTAGACTACAGAGTGTATTCCAGGACAGCCAAGGCTACACAGAGAAACCCTGTCTTACAGCAAGCAAGCAAACAAACAAGCAGCCTTCCTATGCAGCCCTCACAGCATTCCTGCAAAGTATACGTCTTCATGCCTGCTTCACAAATGAGAAAAACGTCCCTTGGGAAATTGGCTATTTCAGGTACCACTCATGAAATAAGTGGCCGTGCTAACTGTGTCCCTTCTGATGCTCTGGGTGCCCAGGGTAAGGCAGAGAAGGAAGGAAGGGGAAGTCCCAGACATACACAGGACAGACAGTATAAGGCGGGGGTGGGGTGAGGTCGGCTAGATAAACAGGATCCTGAAAAACTCACATCCTTTTCCCGAGACCAACACCTAAATATAGAATAAGGAAGAAAGTTGGGGCAGCCCGAGAGGAAAGCGCAGCTCCAGGATGTGAGCACCTGTGGTCCCAGCCTGCCCTGCCCCCTCCCCCGCTCTCATGTCCCGGATTGGGGCCAGGAGTAAGAAACCCCCTGGTGGGGGCGGAGCTCAGAGAGCCTCTCTTACTCTGACCAGCAGGGAACACAAAACAGAAGTAGGCCATGCCATCTAATCAGAAATTAACTGTAATTTTTCTCTCTCATGAATGCCTCCCCTCTGAATTCCAGAAAGAGGCTCTATGAGCTTACCGCCTGCAGCAATGGCCTATTGCCGGGCCCTGGACAGGCGTTCCCTCTCTCCACCCCTCCCCCAAGGGGAGGCAAAGCCCGCCGCTATCCCTATCCCACTGAGAGGGGCCGACTCCCACCAACCAAGGTCCAGGGCCCAGGACCTCTGCCGGGCGTGGTGGCGCAAGCCTTTAATCCCGGCACTCGGGAGGCAGAGGCAGGTGGATCGCAGTGAGTTCGAGGCCAGCCTGGTCTACAGAGCAAGTCCAGGACAGCCAGGACTACAGAAGAAACCCTGTCTTGAAAAAACAAAACAAAACAAAAAAAAAAAAACAATAACAACAACAACAACAGCAGCAAAAACCCACTCCCATAACATTCCTTTGTTTTTAAAGAAACCAGAAATTCTCACTACAATATCCAAACTGTTGCCATCTCTAAATATGTAGATTACATATGTAGATAAAATAAGATCCCGATATGGCCCTACAAATGCACCCCCTCTCCCCTCTATTCTTTCTCTCCTACCTAGAGTTGGGGGTTGAAAAGGTGGAATAAGGGTGGAGCATTAAATGCCAGTTACAGGATATATTATATTAAATGGAATATATTATATAATCTACATGAAGACATTGAGATAATTTACATTTAATATTCCATATTTTGTTTTGATATATATGTATATATACCTGTGTTGTTGTTGCTGTTGCTGTTGTTGTTGTTGTTTTCTGATATGGTCTCATTATGTGGTTCTAGCTGGGCCTGAGACTCAGTATTGAAGACCTGGTTGGCCTTGAACTCATGAAGAATCTTCCTGCCTCCTGAGATCTGCTGGGACTATAGGTAAGCACAACCACATCTGGCCCATCCATATTAAAATTTCCAAAAACCCAGTGCAAGGCTGAGTATGGTCCCAGGACTCAGGAGGCAGAGGCAGGAAGATCTTCGTGAACTGAGGCCAGCCTGGTCTACACTGAAAGCTCAGGACAGCCAGGGCGACAGAGAGAAACCTTGTCTCAAAACAGATAAATGAGTAAGATCCCAGTATGTAGTTTACACTTAGAGCACAATTCACTTCTGAGAGACTGTATTTAAGACTCTGGAGAACTCTAGTGATAAAGTGTGTCCTAGCTACATTTTTTTATTTTATTTATTTATTTATTTATTTTTTTGGCAACTTGACACAAGCTAGAGTTATCTGGGAAAAAGAGGAAAAAGTTGAGAAAATGCCCCCATCAGACAAAGGTGTAGGGCACTTTCTTGATTAATGTTTGATACGTGGGGTAGGCAAGCCCACTGTGGGTACTGCTACTCCTAGACAGGAGGTCCCAGGTGGAATAAGCAGGCTGAGTGAACTAAGCGGGGAAAGCCAATAAACAGCACTCCTCCACGGCCTCTACCTCAGTTCCTGCCTCCAGGTTCCTGCCTGAATTCCTGGCCTGACTTCCCTTCACGATGAACTGCGAAAACTCTTTCTTGGGGCTGGAGAGATGGCTCAGTGGTTAAGAGCTCTGTCTGCTCTTCCAGAGGACCCAGGTTCAATTCCCAGCACCCACATGGCAGCTCACAACTGTCTATAACTCTATCCAGTTCCAGAGGATCCAACACCCTCACACAGACATACATGCAGGCAAAATACCAATGCACATAAAATAAAATAAAGAATTTTTGTTGTTTTAAATAAAGAATTTAAAAAAAAAAAAACCCTTTCTTTCCCAAATTGCTTTTGGTCGTGGGGTTTATCACATCAAGAGAAGGCAAACCAAGATAGAATGTATTCACAGAGGGTAAGAAATCTGGTTATGGGGCTGGACAGCCCAGCTGTTCAGAGCACTGGCTACTCTTTCCAGGGGACCTGGGTTCAATTCCCAGCACCCATATGGCAGTTCACAGCTGTCTGTAACTCCAGGTTTAGGGCTTCTGACACCCTCACACAGACATGCATGCAGGCAAAACACAAATGAACATAAAATTTAAATAAATAAATAAAATGTAAAAGACAGAAATCTAGTTAGGTCACTAGCTCCCTATAGCCATTGTAGCAAGAACCTATTTCCCCCGCTGATCTCAGCTCCTCTGTGTGTACACTGCTGCACACATGTGTGGCTGTACATGTGCATATGGAAACCGGAGGTCAACCTCAGGCAGGGTCTTTCATTAGCCTGAAGCTCACAGAGTAGGCATGCTGGCAGGGCCACTGAATCCCAGGGATCCGCCTGTCTCTGCCTCCCCAGCTCTGGCATTACAGCCTGTACCACACCACACCTCGCTTGCTTGTCCTTTTATTTGTTTTGTTTTTCTTTGAGACAGGGTTTCTCTGTGTAGCCTTGGCTGTCCAGGGAACTCACTCTGTAGGCCAGGCTGTCCAGGGAACTCACTCTGTAGGCCAGGCTGGCCTGGAACTCACTCTGTAGACCAGGCTGGCCTGGAACTCACTCTGTAGGCCAGGCTGGCCTGGAACTCACTCTGTAGCCAGGCTGGCCTGGAACTCACTCTGTAGGCCACGCTGGCCTGGAACTCACTCTGTAGACCAGGCTGGCCTGGAACTCACTCTGTAGACCAGGCTGGCCTGGAACTCACTCTGTAGACCAGGCTGGCCTGGAACTCACTCTGTAGCCAGGCTGGCCTGGAACTCACTCTGTAGGCCACGCTGGCCTGGAACTCACTCTGTAGACCAGGCTGAGTCCCCGGCTGGTCTCTCGTGCTTACAAGACAAGCACTTGGCCAACTAAGCTATGTCTCCAGCTCCTCTGGGCCTCAGTTCTCCTCGGTAAAATTAAAAATTTTGCTTCTAAACGTTCCAATGAACAGTGTCTGGAAGCTGGAAGGCCAGCCAGGAGCAGTCGTGGCCAGCTGCCTCTGGCCTCAGCGGAGAGGGGGTGCTGGACAGCTGGCCCCACCGTCTAAGGGGACTATCCCCTCCCTAACCCTGCCGGAAACAAGGCAGTGATCCACCCTGTGCCAGGCTGTGGGATCTTTGCCTGGTCACTACCCACACCAAGATAAAGGACTTATGTAAACGATGGCTCCAGGGATACCTGGAGAAGAAAGTGAGAACAAATGGAAAAGTCTTGGAGACTTCAGAGGAGACAGACAAGGGAAGCTCAGCTACTGCCCAACCCCAGAAAACCCTACTGTCTACCAATGCTGTCCTTACCCAATCCTGGCTCAGCTGGAGGTTAGCCAGCTGAGCACTATCAACGGAAATCAGTCCCAAGGTTCTAGAATCATCGTTGAGCTGCAAGAGTCCCTATGAAGTAATGTTGTGCAGATCCCTCTCGGCACCAGGGCGTCCCTCACTGCCGCTGGAAGCGAGGGCCAGGCAGCACCACAGGGGACGGCTCTGACTGAAACTGTTAAGAATCTTGTATCTAGGCCTGGATTTGCCCCAGATCTCCAGGGGACCTTGAGCCTGTCACTTTGTTCAAGGTTGAACTAAGTGATCTAGACCTCTGCCAGCTCTAAAATTCCAACGGCCCTGCTCTCTTGTGGACACAGGTTAGCTATTAACGTCCTGTCAGAGACGGTCCTCCGGTGGCAAGCTTGTGGCCTTCGGAGGCTGTGAGTCACTCGCCACCCCTGCTCTGTGACTATTATGTGCACAGCTCACAAGGTAGCCTTTCCCCCACGTGTCTGCCACCACCTGGCTGCCTGCAACCCTCCCTCTCCAGAACCAAATCCTCCAGACAGCTGAAGCTGCCTCTGCCCCCTGTATTCCCCCACTCAACCTCGCTCACATCACTACAAAGCCCTGTTCCCTTCCTCAAGTCCTTGGACCTGCCAGCCGCTCCCGCGCTCCGGTCCTCAGCTGAAAGCCTCCGGCAGCTCTGCAACCACCACCTCCCGACCCTGCCTCTGCAGTGCAGTTCTCCTGCCCTGCCCCTTCCCCTCCTGCCCTCTCCTCTCCTCTCAGCAACTTTAGCCTTGTAATCATTCTGACTTCTTTCTCCCCTGACCAGAAAGCTTTTCCTAATTTCGACTGGAGGAAAAGTAAGTATGTACGTAAGTTACCTGGACACTCCTGTCTCCAAGGACAATCTAGCAGCGCAGCTGCATTATCGTTTTTTTAGGACAGAAGCCTCTAGAAGGCGGGAACCACTCAAATGTGCCTCCACAGAACAAGCCACAACTCATATGACAGGAATGGGCCTCAAAAACATTTGAAACAAGAGGGAAAGAAGCCACTGAGGAAAGCATGCACACTAATATGATTCTTTGTTTTGTTTTTTTCTTTTTCCTTTTTCAGGACAGGGTCTCCTATAACCCAGGCTGGACTTGAACTCACTATGTAGCTGAGGATGACCTTGAAGGTCTGATCCCCGCGACTGCTGGGATTGCAGGCACTCACCTCTATACCTAGACTCTATTTATTGCCGGCAAAACTAATCTATGGTGAGCAAAGCCAGAGCAACAGCTATTCCTGAGGACCAGAGGGCAGGAATATGTGAGACAGGGCAGGGGAGGACCTTCTAGAGCGATGGCCAAACCTCGTATGTTCATAGAGGTCTGAGCCAACAAGTTCCTATGGTTGTCAGTTGTTACCAGATAGTGTCCTGTAAGAACAGTGCATTTATTTGAGATTAAAAAGTTATAAGCTGGGCGTGGTGGCGCACGCCTTTAATCCCAGCACTCGGGAGGCAGAGGCAGGCGGATCACTGTGACTTCGAGGCCAGCCTGGTCTACAAAGCAAGTCTAGGACAGCCAAGGCTACACAGAGAAACCTTGACTCAAAAAACAAAAAAAAAAAAAAGTTATTAAAAAGAAGAAGAAGAAGAAGGGAGAAGTATAAAAAGAAGGAGGAGGAAGAAGAAAACTGCTGGGCACAGTGGCGCACGCCATTGATCCCAGCACTCGGGAGGCAGAGGCAGGTGGATCGCTGTGAGTTCAAGGCCAGCCTGGTCTACAAAGTGAGTCCAGGACAGCCAAGGCTACACAGAGAAACCCTGTCTCAAAAACCTAAAAACAAAACAAAATAAATACAAATATCAATTTCTAGTTTATAAATATATGCTACAGGATTTGGAGTAGAGCATACTGATAACTTTAATTTACTTTGGAATGTGTCAATTTTTTCATATAATTCCATAGATGGACAAGGAATTAAAATATAACGAAACGAGAATGAGAAATGGTGATTGTAAAATGTAAAAGGCAGGGTAGCTGTAAAATTCTTTAACTTTTCTGAATGTTTGCTGATCTCTGTGATAAGATGTTGGAAATCATATGTATACCAAGTCCTAGTAAATGAAAATGACAAAAAAGTAAACAAACCAAGTAAAGAGATCAGGCTTTGGCTGTCAGATAAACACACAGAATAGGGCTGGAAAGATGGCTCAGAGGTTCAGAGCACTGTCTTTTCTTCCAAAGGTCTTGAGTTCAATTCCCAGCAACCACATGGTGGCTCACAACCATCTATACTGAGATCTGGTTCCTTTTTCTGGTGTGCTGGTGTACAAGTAGGCAGAACACTATATATGTAATAAATAAAAATAAATAAATAAATCTTTTTTTTTTGAGCAGACAAAAAAAGACATAGAAACAAAAAGTTAATGCCTGAGCCTGTGCAGTGGTGCACGCCGGTAATCCCAGCACTCTGTGAGCTCAAGGCCAGCCTGGTCTACAAAGCGAGTTCAGGACAGCAAGGATGACACATAGAAACCCTGTCTAAGGGGGAAAAAAACTAATGCCTATGCTGCTTGGGGTAAGTCACTTAGAGACACCGAATGCTCCCTTCTCCTCATCTGTGAAGTGGACAGAATAATAGTACTTAACATAAAAGGAGTGGGAACTTTAAAAAAAAAAAGCTTTGTGCCAGGTGTGGTGGTTCGTGTCTTTAATCCCAGCACTCAGGGAGGCAGAGGCAAGCAGAAGGCTATGAGTTCAAGGCCAGCCTGGTCTACAAAGTTAGTCCAGGACAGCCAAGGCTACAGAGAGAAACCCTGTCTCAAAAAAAAAAAAGTGTTTTGCTTCTGTTAGATATCATTAATTATAACAATATTAGTGTGTGTCTGCACACGTGCAAATGTGACTAAATTAAGTCCAGACCTTTGTTGGTTTTATGTTTTGGTTTGGTTTGGTGGTGTTGTTGTTTATTGTATAGACATCACTTAATATATTAGATGCATATATAAATGTCCCTTTAAAAAAAGATCTTATTAATTTATTATGTACACAGTGCTCTGCTTGCATGTATGCCTATAGCCAGAAGAGGGCATTAGATCTCATTACGGATGGTTGTGAGCCACCATGTGGTTACTGGGAACTGAACTCAGGACCTTTGGAAGAGCAGTCAGTGCTCTTAACCTCTGAGCCATCTCTCCAGCCCTAGATGTTCTTACAGTGCCTAGCCACACAGGAAGCTCTCAACAATGGTACCAAAGGAAGCCAGGCATGGTGGTGCACGCCTTTAATCCCAGCACTCGGGGAGGCAGACACAGGCGGATCGCTGTGAGTTCGAGGCCAGCCTGGTCTACAAAGTGAGTCCAGGACAGCTAAGGCTACACAGAGAAACCCTGTCTCAAAAACCAAAACAAAACAAAAGAATGGTACCAAAGGGCTACCAAAGCAGCTAAAGGTACTTTCCATCTGAAATTCAAGCCTGGTGACTTGAATTTTCCCCTGTGAGGGTAGAAGGAAAGAATTAACCCCACAAAGTTGTCCTCCAACTTCCAAGCGTGTCATAGCACGCACTTCCCCTTAAATACAGACACACACGAACATGCGTATGCGCTTGCGCACACACACATTAATATTGTTATAATTAATGATATCTAACAGAAGCAAAGTGTTTCTTTTCTTTTCTTTTCTTTTTTGAGACAGAGTTTCTCTGTGTAGACTTGGCTGTCCTGGACTCACTTTGTAGACTAGGCTGGCCTCAAACTCACAGAGATCCACCTGCCTCTGCCTCCCGAGTGCTGGGATTAAAGGTGTGCGCCACCACTCCCGACCTGGCTTTTTTTTTTGTTTTTGTTTTTGTTTGTTTTTTTTTTTCCTTTTTTTAAGGACAAGCTACCCTCAAACTCAACGGGTAGCCAAATGGTGACCTTGAACAAAAGGTCTTCCTGCTTCCATCAACCAACACTGATGATAAGAGGCCATGAGCCAGCACAAATGTGACTAAATGCAGCCTAGATCTTTGTTGTGTTTCTGCTTTGGTTTGTTGTTGCTGTTGTTTGGTTTTTCAAGACACGTTTCTCTGTGTAGCTCTAGCTGTCCCATAACTCACTCTGTAGACCAGGCTGGCCTCGAACTCACAGACCTGCCTGCCTCTGTCCCCTGACTGCTGGGATTAAAGGTGTGCGCCACCACCACTTGGCTTTAGACCTTTGTATACGGACAGTAAAGCCCAAAGGTGTGAAGGTGAGTCAGCCAATGAACAGGTGGCTGGATGGATCTGGATCTACCGGCTTGTGTCCACAGGACTCCATAGCTACTGCTAAGACTAGATGGGAAACACACAGATGGAGGAATGCAAATAGCTAGCAAACAAGAACAGCAAGTCTGAGCTGGAGAGATGGCTCAGAGGTTAAGAGTACTGTCCGCTCTTCCAAAGGTACTGAGTTCGATTCCCAGCAACCACATGGAGGCTCACAACCATCCATAACGCGATCTGGTGCCCTCTGCAGGTAGAACAATGTATACATAATAAATAAATCTTAAAAAACAAAACAAAACAAAAAACCCAGCAAGTCAGCTTCCATAACTTGTGTGACAGGAGCATGTAGTATTTTTCACCTAGCAGTTTACATCAGTTAGGGCATGGAAAACACAGACTCTCATACATACGGATGGAAGTACAAACGGATATGACTTCCTTGAAAACTTTTAAAATTACATTTATTTATTCTGGGAGTGGGAGCAGATGTGCACAGGTGGAGGCCAGAGAACAAGGTATAGGACTCGGTTCTCTCGGCTCACGGTGTGAGCTCAA
The DNA here is from genome assembly GCF_964271855.1 of Acomys minous. Classification (NCBI taxonomy): domain Eukaryota; kingdom Metazoa; phylum Chordata; class Mammalia; order Rodentia; family Muridae; genus Acomys; species Acomys minous. The sequence continues at coordinate 70,593,914 of NC_140493.1, read as the reverse complement.
AAGATCAAACTCAGGCCACCAGGTCGTCAGTCTTTGAGGCAAGAGTCATCTCACTGGCCCCATAATTTCTTTCTTTCTGAGTAGACCAGGCTACTTTTATAATAGAAACAGGAACTGTTTCATGAGCTGGTATTTTTCTCCTTGCACGGGAACCATGCTAACCCCTGGACCATTCAGTTTTAGTGTAGATACTGTGAGAGTAAGCCTTGGCATAATTTTTTTAGTAGGGCAAGTGGGTAGTGTCTGTAAAATTACTTACATGTTATTTTTGACCATTCCATTCTTTTTTAGATTTTTTTAAAAAAATGTACGTGCATGTGTGTGCTTTCCTGAGTAACACCATGTGTGTGCAGGTACATGAAAAAGCCAGAGAAGGGTGCCCAATATGTTGGTTATGAGCCACACAGAACTGAACTTGGGTTCCCTGGAGCAAGAGCCATCTCTCCCGCTCCTGCCTGGTCAATTCTTCTTGTGGGTCATCTATAGATATAGCATAACTAATCTTTTATAATAGCAAATCTATAAACATAAATGTGTATCACTAGGGGAATTGATAAATTACAAAATAACTAGGAAGTTGTTAAGAAGGTGGAAGTAGAGGCTGTAGATATACATAACTCAGCATTGGCGTGCTCGCCCAGCACGCACAGGCCCTAAGTTCAATTCCCAAGACTGGAGTGGGCGGGGGAGGGGGGACATTACATTTGTGTACTGACTGGAAAATTTTTATTATACTATTACATTTTTTTTTAAAGCAAGTTGTAAGCCGGGTGTGGTGGCACATGCCTTTAATCCCAGCACTCGGGAGGCAAAGGCAGGCAGATTGCTGTGAATTTGAGGCCAGCCTGGTCTACAAAGTGAGTCTAGGACAGCCAAGGCTACACAGAGAGACCCTGTCTCAAAAAAACAAAAACAAAAACAAAAAAGCAAGTTGTGAGATAATATGTGCTAATTTTTTCATGCGTACAAGTGTTTTGCATTTATGTAGCTGTAGGCACTTGCCTATCGAGGCATTGGGTCCCCTAGAGCTGAAGTTTAGATAGTTATGAGCCATCATGTGGGTACTAAGAACTGAATTCAGGTCCTCTGGAAGAGCTCTTAACACTGAGTTAGCTCCCAAGCCCATGTTTTTAAAAAATTGTAATGCATGTATGTGTATCTGAATGCATGCATGTATATTACATGTTTTATTTGCATGTTCATGGGGTGGATGTATGCTTTGAGGAGGGCAATACAGATTTTAGAACAGTCAAAACCAGATTTGTGATTTATATATATATATATATATGCTTTAAATTTTTTTAATTATTTATTTTTATTTTACATGCATTGGTGTTTTGTCTGCATGTATGTCTGTGTGAGAGTGTCAGATCTTGGAAATTACACACAGTTGTGAGATGCCATGTGGGTGCTGGGAATTGAACCTGGGTCCTCTGGAAAAGCAATCAGTGTCTTTAACCACTGAGCCATCTCTCCAGCGCCTGTGCTTTTAATTTTTATTACATTTTATCCTTTTATCTGTGTGTATGAGCACACTTCCCATAGCACCACTGGGGATATAAGAGGACAATTTGTGGGAGTCAGTTCTTTCTACTCTGTAGGTCCCAGGATTTGAACTCGGGTCGTTGAGCTTGGAAGCAAGTACCTTTACCAGCTGAGCCATTTTTCTAACTCATGTTATAATTTTTTTACAATGTGAATACTCAACTGGTAGGGTGTGTGTGGGTGTGTGGGTGTGTGGGTGTGCCCTCGTGTGGGCCAGGGAATTAAGTGGGATTGTGTGCAACTTTTCTTCTACTTTGCTGCATTCTTTATTTTGTACATAAGATAGAAGTATACATGTTAAATCGTATTTTAATGTAACTCTCTAAATATCCATATAACAAGCCTTTAAAAGTTCCGCAGAGCTACCCATACAGCTCATCGGTAAAGGGTTTGGCTGGCACCTGTGATTGCCAGCACCGCACCAAAAACAAGTAGGGAGGGTAGCCATGTCAAAAAAAGAAAGAAAGAAAGAAAGAAAGAAAGAAAGAAAGAAAAGTCTTGACAAGGTAGTGGGCAATCCACCAGTATCAAAGCTGTAAACAGTATTTGCCATGGACAGTATAAGGCTTGCCTTCTTGTCTTTAAAAACTTTCCGTGACTTCTGCAGCTTTAGGACAGACTTAAATGGACCATCCTGCCACAGGAAAAGCAAAAACAAACAAACAAACAAAACACCCAAGAAAAGGAAAACTACTATAGCTTTAGCGTCGCTGATTTTGGGGGTGGGGGTGGGTAAGGAGGGTGTCTAACTAGGCTGCCATGGATGGATCCTTACTTCAGTCACCCAGCCCTCACCGCCCCCCTCCACCTCACACTCATAAATAAGTACAAAGGAAATGCCTTTCGGACGGGGCCCTTGGCCTCTGACCTCGGGAGCCGCGGTTCCCTCTAGCCTGTGGCCCCCCTCCAGGCCTGCATGCTAGGACGCAGCACCATGCAGGGTCGCGCATGCTGACCTGGCCTGCGCCCTGCTGCCGAGCCTGCCTTGCCCGCCTGGTTCTGCTGAGCTCCGCAGCGCCCGGCCCGCGTGACTCACTGCCAGGTCACACGGAGCTTATCTGGGCTCCAGGTGTGTACGCTTCTCACATGACATCAGCCGGCCCGCCCAGAGCAGCCCAGTAACCGTGCGGCCCTCTCACAGCAGCATCTGCAGCCCACCGCAGGCAGAAAGCTGCAGGCCGGGCCGGCCCCCGGGGGGGGGGGGGGAACCTGTGAGGGAGAATGCCCCAGGCCCAGCTCTGCCTCTCCAAGTGTCACCTCAGCCTCCAGCGCCTCCTTCCCGCAGCCCAACCCTGCCACTGCCCGGTAGGCCACCCAACCCTCCTGTGTGACCTTGAGCAAGTGGCGTCTCCTCACCAGCCTCTGGTCTTCCAACTGTAAAATCTTCAAGGGCTTGGCGGCACAAACGTGGCCCCAAACATCTGCCTGAGGGAAATTCTGCTCTACTACTCCAAAATTCAGGTTCGAATCCCTCTCTGCCTCCCACTTGCTGTGTGACCTTGAACCAATGCTAACATATATTTATACTTATATATTTGTAACACACACATATATGTATATATATATATATTCATTCCAACACAAACATATATATATATATTCCTAGTCAGAGACTAGAAAGTCCCTGGCACTGAGAAACCCACCCTTGAGCACTGTTAAACCATCCACTGAAAACCCCTGTTTTTCTAAACACAGAGAGAAGGGAGGCAAAGCAAGTGGAAGAACTAGAAAGTCGCCGCCCACTTCAACCACTCTAGCTCCCAACTCTACTGCTCTGTACCCTCTAATTCTGGCTACCCCAGAACACGGTTTAAAAATAAAAAATAAAATAAAATAAATACCTCGGTAGAGCTGGGGTGGAGAGAGAAAATGATAACTGGGGTAGGACGGTGTGCACAGATCTTAAAACTTTAAAACCTCATTCAGCAGGTCCCGAGTCCTGTGCCAACCTGTCAATCACGACACACACACACACACACACACACACACACACACACACAGAGCATCCCCTGCCGTTCCGCTTTTTCCCTCCATAGGAGGACTCACTCACGTAGATGCTCTGCTTCCAGCCTGTGGTGCCCACTCCAGGGGCTAGGGACAGATCTGTGGTTTGAAGGATCAGCCCTGCTGCTGCCCTGAATTCCTTTGACACAGTAAGTCTGCATGGAAGCTTCCGGAGTCCTGACTCCCTACTCCACCCCAGCAGGGTGGATTCCCTAGTCACAGAAGCCCCATCCTGCCCCACCCAGCTCACCTTCAGACACCTACTTCTGGGGAACCCTAGACTTAGCCGGCCCCGATTTTGGCAGACACGTGCCCCCTCCAGTGAGCAGCCTCCAGCAAAGCCTCTGAAGGGGGTATAGGCAGTAAGCCCAGACCACCCCGGAGTTAGGAAGGGCAGCATCTATGTGATGAGGGCAAGAAGCCCTCAGACACACAACCTGGGACCTGAGCCAGGCCAAAAGAGAGCAAACAAAAAAGACACACAGGGATGCCATATCTTGCCCTCAGCTATCCAAAGTCCAAGCTCTCATGGGAAGTGTCTGTCGCCTGTGACTCTTCCCCCTCCTCCCCTGCCTACAGCCCTTCCTCAGCTCCCAAAGCCTGCAACACAACAGCTCACCTCAAAGCCATTGTTTTCCTGGAACTGAGGCCCCACTCCAAGTATCCTCAATTCCAACCAGCCAAGCATACCTCCACCCAAGGCTATATATAACCAACCAAGTCTTGTCCAACAACCAGGAAGATGCTTCCTGGAAAACCTCAAAAGGACAGAGGGGAAGCTGAGGAGGTGGCAGGCCTTCGACAAAGAACCAAGGAGGCCTGTCAGGAAGCGGGAGACCTCAGGAGAGCAACTTTCAACATCCCCAAATAGAAAGTAGCCCCAGAAGCAGAAAGGGTGGGAGCACGGTTTAGGCGGGCCTATCGCCATGGCAACAGGACACCAACCCTCTCAAGAAAAAGGCTCCAGATTTGGAGAGCATGAGCCAAGGCAGCCTGACTCACCATGCTGCTAGGGTGGCCCTGCGTGTAGCCCTGGGGTGAACATGTCCTTTTTTCCAATATGCCCCCAGTGCATTCACTCAACTACCCCACAGGAGCACTTAGAAGGCCTCCTCAGATGCAGATGCGTCAGGGACACAGAGAGGCCAAGTCAACCTATGCAAACAAGCCCAGGGCATTAGCGAGATGAAGGGGGAAGGATCCTAATTCTGCCCTCTGGAGGACTACCTGAGGAAAACTCTAGACAGGAGAGCCCCCTTCAGGAAACACCTCCCTGCCTTCCCCCACACACTACGAGGCTGACAAATACCTGCCCTGTTGGCTAAAAGACCAGGCGAAGTGAAGTACAAAAACAAGCTGGCTGTCTTCCCTTCCCACCTCCAGCCACCTCTAGCTCGTTCTGGCGGCAGCCTTTCCGGCTAATCAGTGAGACACATGTGCCTTGCCACAGGGCGACACCCCCACAACAAAGCCCCAACCTGTGGTGTGTTCCTGTAGGCCTTATCTCTTCCAGGAGTGCGACCCATTGCTTGGGTCATGCTGGGTACCAACCTGCGTGCCTCTAGCACAGGGAGGGGCGGGGGCACCTGACCCTGCCATCTCCCCTTCCATTGGCGAAACAACTGGCAAGGCAGGTTCGCAGGGCGGGGCGTCGGTGCTCTCTCCCAGAGGCCTGGGGCAGACTGCCCTACCTTCCCACACACAGACACACACAGAAACACACACACACAGACACACACAGAAACACACACACACACACACACACACACACACACACACACACACACACACACACACACACACACACCACCCCCTGCAGGGAAAGGTGAAGTGGGCAACCAGTTACTCCGGGCAGCCTACGCTGCCAATCCCCCAAGCCTGACATTCGCCAACCCCGCATCATCTGTCCCTAGAGGAGGGGGCCGGGGAAGCGGGGTCTCTATTGTTTTGCCAGCTGTCTAGCTTGAGAGGAGCCCGCTGTCGGCCTGGCAGTGAAAGGGTGAAGGCCGCTGGCAGGGATAAAGGACTCTCGGCGGAGGTGCTCTCTTTCCTTACTGTCTTCCTCGGTGCCTCCTCGCCCGCTCGTTTCATCTGGGGGTCTCGGGCCTAGTCCAGAGATGCCCCCCGACCCAGTCCCGAGGCTGCAAGCCCTCATCCGGCAGCTCTGGGCCACCTGGGTCCTTTAAACCTTCAGTCCTCCCAAGCCGAAGGCCACCCTATCCAGCCTCCGGCGCCCAGCCTTGTAGCACGGGCCCCGCGCTTTCCCTGCCCGCCGCTCCGGATCGGCCCCCACCCGGGCTGTCCAGCCCCGCGGCGCCGCCAGGGACCAGAGCCTGGAGTCCGGGCCGCCGCTTCCAGGGGACAGGGGAGGAGCAGCAGCCGCCGGGCCCCGCCGGCCGGCCCGAGCCCACCGCGCCGCCCTCCCCGGCCCAGCTCACCACCGCCTGGCCGCCCGGTACTCACCGGCCGCCGGAGCCCGCCCGGCAGGCAGCAGGAGCGGAGACGCGGCATCCAGCGGCCCCGGCCGGGTCCCGGCTGCAGCGCAGCACGGCGCAGCGCAGCGCCGCCCCCCCTCGCGCCCGCGCGAGCCGAGCGAGCAGGAGGGCGCCCCCTGCTGGCCGGTGGCGGGATAGACGCCCGATGCCCGGGCGCGCAGCCAGACCCCGGGCCAAGCGGGAGCCCGGCGCTGCCCAGACGCTCGCTGCCCGCGATGGACTCCGAAGCCTCGGCGGCCCCGAGTCCGAGAGGCCTTTTGCCTGGAGACTTTGTCCGCTCCAACCACTGGAGGCTGCAGGGCATGTCTGAAAGGTGCTGAGCTGCACTGCCCAGGGAAGACACCAGAGGGACGCGCTAAATGCTTGGAATCCGGCCCAAGGCGGGCAGTTGGGCAGTCATGGGCTTGGTCAGGATTAGAGCTGTTCAGAGATGTAATTGAGTCTTGGTTGGCTGCCGCTTCCCGGGGTGGCTCTGAAGAGGTACACACAAGTCACTACCGGATGGTGCCAACTGGCTAAATCCCGGGTGGGCGGCATTTCCAGAGCTACACCCCAAGGTGGGAACAGGCTCACAATGGCTCCGTTTGAGAGGTTCCCCCGAGGCTCTGAGAAGTCTCTTTAGCACCCACAAGGCCCAAGTCCAGACCCCAGCATGGTGAGAGAGAGGAGCAAGTTCAAAACACCAGCTGGTGGTGGGAGTTCAGAAAGACACAACCATTTTGAAAGACGGCTAATTTAATTTAATTTGTTTTTTGAGATGGGTTTCCTCAGTGTAGCCTTGGCTGTTCTGGAACTTCTCGCTCTGTAGACATGGTTTTCCTCGAACTCAGAGATCCACCTGCCTCTGCCTCTGCCGCCAGAGTGCTGGGATGAAAGGTATGCACCCCGATGCAACAGTTTCTTGCAAAATGTAACCTCTTTTTGGTATTTAATTTTTAATTTTTTTAGTTTTTCTTTTTTTTTTTTTTTTTTTTTTTTTTTTTTGGTTTTTCGAGACAGGGTTTCTCTATGTAGCCTTGGCTGTCCTGGACTCACTTTGTAGACCAGGCTGGCCTCGAACTCACAGCGATCCGCCTGCCTCTGCCTCCCGAGTGCTGGGATTAAAGGTGTGCGCCACCACCGCCCGGCTCTCTTTTTGATATTTAAACAAATGAATTGAAATTATGTCTACACAAAAACCTGCATATGACTTTCTAACAGCTTCATTCATAATCTCTAAAATATGGGAGTGACATCTTCAGTAGATGTCTTTAGTAAGTGGATGAATCAGTAGAGGACATCCAGGCAACGAAATATTCAATTCCGAAGACAAATGATCAACCAAACCCATCAAAAGGTGCGGAGGAAGCTTATTGCGTATTACGAGGCAAAATAAGCCAATCGGAAAAGGCTATTTGCTATGTGATTCCAATGATTTGTTGTTCTGGAAAAGGCAGAGCTAGCAAGGTTCCTGTGGTGGTGGTGGTGACAGATTAGTGGTGTCAGGGGCTAAAGGTGGAGGGCAGAGCACAGTGATTTGTTTTGGGGGTGGTAAAACTGTTCTGTATGACACTACATTGGTGAACATGTGTCTTATAGCCAGGCATGGTGGCACCCACCTGTAATCCCAGCACTCGGGCGGCAGAGGCAGGCGGATCACTGTGAGTTCGAGGCCAGCCTGGTCTACAAAGTGAGTCCAGGATAGCCAAGGCTACACACAAGAGACTCTCTCAAAACAAAAACAAAAACAAAACAAACAAAAGGCATGTCTTGATACATTTCTGGAAATCCATAGATTGTATATCACCCATAATTAACCTCAGCTGGCGTGCTGGATAGTTAGTTTTATGTCAACTTGACAGGGCTAATGTCATCTGAGAGGAGGGAGCCTCAATTGAGAAAATGCCTCCAGAAGACCAGGCTACAGGCAGGCCTGTAGGGGATTTCCTAAATTAGTGATTAACAGGGGGGGGGGGGAGACTTATGGGGGGCGGGCCCAGCCCGTTGTGTGTGGAGCTATCCCTAAACTGGGGGTCCTGGGTTCTGTAAGAGAGCAGGTTGGGCAAGCAATGGGCAGCACTCCTCCGTGGCCTCTGCATCAGCCCAGGTTCCTGCCCTGTTTGACTTCCTGTCCCAACTCCCTTTGATGATGAACAGTCATGTGGAAGTGTGAGCCAAGTAAACCCTTCCCTCTCCAAGTTGCTTTTGGTCATGGTGTTTGGTTTTGGTTTTGGTTTTGGTTTTGGTTTTTCGAGACAGGGTTTCTCTGTGTAGCCTTGGCTGTCCTGGTCTCACTATGTAGACCAGGCTGGCCCCAAACTCACAGCAATCTGCCTGCGGTCATGGTGTTTTTATCACAGCAATTGTAACCCTAACTAGGACAGCTAGGTATGGTGCCATGTGCCCGTAGTCCTAACACTAGCTGGGTAAAAGTAAAAGGCGTATCCCAAGCCAACCTGGGTACTAAGTAAGACTCTGTCCCTCAAACATAACAGATGTTGTATGCTGTAGATTCTGGGTGATTGTGGTGTGCCAGTGTCTAGTCACTGTTGTGACAAGTGTGTAGCTCTGATGTTTAGGGCTTACAGTACAGGATGGTGGACGGCAAGAGTGCGTAAAACAATGTGTTTTCCACTCAGTTTTGTTCTAAATGACAAACTGTGAGGGTTGGAGGGTTGTTTGTTTGAATTTGGTTTTGGTTTGTCTGGCCTGGAACTCTCTCTGCAGACCAGGCTGGGCTTGAACGCACAGCGATCCCCCTGCCTCTGCTTCCTGAGTGCTGGGATTTAGGTGTGCGCCACTACCTTGTCTTGGCTATAGATGAAAGTAAAAGTAAACACCTCTCCCCCAACCCCAAAGAAAAATACCAGAGGAATGTTCCCACAAAAATAACCAAGTGCCATTGATTTGGTTTTGTTTTGTTTTTCGAGACAAGGTTTCTCTGTGCAATAGCTTAGGTTGTCTTGGAACTCTCTTTGTGGACCAGATTGGCCTCGAACTCACAAAGATCCACCTGCCTCTGCCTCCTGAGTGCTGGGATTAAAGGCGAGCGATATCATGCCCAGCTTGATGGGGGCGTCATTGATTTTGAGATGTAGTCTTATGTTGCCCAGGCTGGTCTTGAACTTCTGATCTCTCTGTTTGTGCCTCCGAAATGCTGGATTACTCACATGGGTCATCATGCCTGGTTTTGAGGATTTTTTGTTTGTTTTTTCTTTTCTTTTCTTTTTTTTTTTAAAAAAAGATTTATTTGAGCCGGGCGTGGTGGTGCACGCCTTTAATCCCAGCACTCGGGAGGCAGAGGCAGGCGGATCGCTGTGAGTTCGAGGCCAGCCTGGTCTACAAAGTGAGTCCAGGACAGCCAAGGCTACACAGAGAAACTCTGTCTCGAAAAACCAAAAAAAAAAAAATTTATTTATGGTATTTATCATGTACGCCTGCAGGCCAGAAAAGGGCAGCAGATCTCATTATAGATGGTTATGAGCCACCATGTGGTTGCTGGGAATTGAACTCAGGACCTCTTATAAAGCAGACAGTGCTCTTAACCATTGAGCCATCTCTCCAGCCCAGTTTTATAAAAGGCTGGGTTGAGATCAAATCTAGGCTTTCATGCATGCTATGCAAGCACACTAACAGCTGGCCTGTTCTTTCTTTCTTTCTTTTTTCTTTTCTTTTCTTTCTTTTTTTTTTTTTTTTTTTTTGTTCTTTTTGTTTTTTGTTTGTTTGTTTTGTTTTGTTTTTGTGACAGGGTCCTGCTATGTAGCTCTGCCCTCTGCCTCTATAGTACTGAAATTACAGACATGACCCATGGTACCCATCTCATTTTGAAAAAAAAAATCTATGGGGACTAGAGAGGTGACTCGGAGGCTAAAAGCACTGGCTGCTCTTCCAGAGGACTTGCGTTCAATTCCCAGCACCCACATGGCAGCTCACAACTGTCTGTAACTAACTCCTGTTACAGAGGATCTGGCACCTTCACACAGTTCAACACACAGACAAAACACCAATGTACATAAAATAATAATACATACATATTTTAAATGATTTTTTAAATATTTATTTATTTATTATGTATACAGTGTTCTGCCTGCATGTACACCTGCGCACCAGAAGAGGGCACCAGATCTCATTATAGATAGTTGTGAGGCACCATGTGGTTGCTGGGAATTGAACTCGAGACCTTTGGAAGAACAGCCAGTGCTCTTAAGCTCTGAACCACCTCTCCAGCCCAATAAATAAATCTTTAAAAAAAAAAAAAAGACTTCCAACACCTGGGGTGGCAGAGGCAGGTGGATCTCTGTGAGTTGGAGGCCAGCCTAGTCTGCAAAGTGAGTACAGGACAGCCAAGGCTGCACAGAGGAACTCTTGTCTCGAAAAACAAAGAGAGCGAGAGCGAGAGAGAGAGAGAGAGAGAGAGAGAGAGAGAGAGAGAGAGAGAGAGAGAGTGAGAGTGAGAGAGCGAGTGTCCCATTTAATCTTCACAATTACCCCATTGGGGAGTTATTGTTATTTTCCAATTTACAGGTTAGAAACCAGGTTTCTGAAAGCCAAGCCACCCACCCAAGGCCGTGTGTTTAACAGATAACAGATCTAGGTGCTTAATCAAAACTGCAAGGACGAATTGCAGGCAGGGAGTTTTCAGTGACTGGCGCCTGGGCTGTGGGCCCACACCGAGAGGATGCTTGACTAACTATCAGCTGCCTCAATTTCCTCACCTATAAAATGGGGATGATAATAATGCTTAGCTCCGTTCTGAAGGCTTGGAGAAGATTAAATGAATAAATTCAATTAAAACAATTAGCCCAGGACTTGAAATGCGGTGTGTGGTTGGCAAACGCCAGCTATTATTTATCTCCCTGCACCTCTATTTCCTCACCTGCAAAATGGGAGGTGCTAATAACAGGTACGTCCTAGAGTTAGTGTGCGCTGTAGCCCTCCATACTTGGGAGGCTGAAGGAGCCCCCCCCCCCCGAAGCCCAGGAGTTTGAGACTAACCTGGGAAAATGATGAGACTGGATTTATTTATTTATTTATTTATTTATTTTGAGACTGGATTTAAACAAAGCATCAACAACAAGCCTTTGCCAACCAGGAGATTCAACTTTGGTTTTGTTTTGTTTTTTATTAGCGTTACTTTGTGTGTATGTCTGTGCACCATGTGCTTGTAGTACCCACAGAGGCCAGAAGAGGGCGTCAGATCTCCTGAAACAGGAGTTACAGACGGTTGTGAGCTGCCATGTAGGGACTGGGAATCCAGCCTAGGTCCTCTGGAAGAGCTACGGCTGCTCTTAACAGCTGAGCCACCTCTCCAGGACCTCAAATGGTTGTGTTTGCTTTAAGAACACAGGAGACGTGACTCTGGGTATGGTAAGACACACCTGTAAGACACACACGGCCCTTGTGAGGCAGAAACTGAAAGATCATTGCAAGTTCAAAGCCAGTCTGAGAAGACACTGCTTCAGCTAAAACACAAACACAAACACACACACACACACACACACACACACAAATATAAATAAATAAATTAAATAGCTGGGTGTCCAGTTTTATCTACATATGGAGTTCCTGGCCAAACAGGGCTCACAAATAAATAAATAAATAAGTAAATAAATAAATAAAATACAAAAAGATTTTGTTTAGGGAAATTCAGACAACCACAAAAGTAATTGATAAACTCAAGCCTTTCTCAACTTCAGTAGTTACCGATGCGTGAGTGCTCTCAGCTGCGTTCCCGCCTCTGCCTGTTCAGTATAAATTTGAAGCAAACCCCAGGAATCACATCTTTTCGGCTGAAGATATTCTGGTGTTCCTCTAATATAAGGGCTATTGTGTGTTTTAAGTTTTTTACTTTGTCTTTATTCACATGTATGTGAATGTGTGAGGGTGTGGCGTGTGTGTAAGGGTACCTAGAAAGGTCAAAAGGTAATGTCAGACCCTGAAGTTATGGACAGCTGTGAGCTGCCCAGTAGGGGTGTGGGAACCCAACTCAGATCCTCTGGGAGAGCAAAAACCACTCCTGACTGCTGCTGAGCCATCTCTCTAGCTACCCTCATAATAATGATTATTTATAGCCAGGCAGTGGTGGTGCACACCTTTGATCCCAGCACTTGGGAGACAGAGGCAGACAGATCTCTGTGAGTTTGAGGCCAGCCTGATCTACAAAGTGAGTCCAGGACAGCCAAACCCTGTCTCAAAAAACAAAAAACAAAATACAAAAAAAAAAAAAAAAAAAAAAAAAGAGGAGAGAGAGAGAGAGAGAGAGAGAGATATTAATTGATCGGCTTATTTTTTTGATGTTTATTTCCTTTGTAAAATTTGTCTTATGTGGGCTGCAGAGATGGCTCAGTGGTTAAGAACATATGCCCAAAACAGGAGAAGAGGCTTTTGGTTGGGACTTGGTTTTTGGCTGTTCATCTCTGCACTTCAAGAGGCTTCTAAAGAGAACTCCTCCAGGGAAGGTTTCAAGGCTCTGGACTCCAGCTGAGGCTTGAGGTTCCAGCTGCTGCTCCAGGTTCCCCCAGCAACTTTGGTGGAATTGCTGGTCTGCTGAAATCCTGCTGACTACACCAGGGGCTGATATCTTTAAGGTTTCATTGTAGTGCTTTTTAAAATCCTTTTCTGATTGTTTGGGTTAGTCAGGTTGTTAGGAAGGTAGACTCGTTTAATAAGTTCATAATAAAATACAATTGATTAAAAAAAATTGAGCCTATAGAATCCTGTTTGGACAATGGTACCATTCCCCAATGGACATACATTCGAGGAGTGACAATAGCATCTGTTATTATTGAAGCATTTACTCTGTCCCCAGCTCTTTTCTCTGTTCCTTATATGTATTCAATCAAGAAACCAACGCAAAGCCAGGCGCCGTGGCGCACGCCTGTAATCCCAGCACTTGGGAGGCAGAGGCAGGCGGATCTCTATGAGTTCAAGGCCAGCCTAGTTGACAGACCAAGTTCCAGGACAGCCAGGTCCATGCAGTGAGACTCTGTCTCAAAAACAAAACAAAAACAAAACTCTAAATCTCCTCTGAGACTGAGACAACCCTTTTTTAAAATATATTTTGTTACATTTTTATTTATTTAAGGCATACACACCACTGTATGAACGGAGAGGTCAGACGATCACCCAGGGAAAGCTGATTCTTTCCCTTCCACCGTGTGGCTCCTGGGAATTAAACCCAAGATGTCAGGCTTGGCAGAAAGTGCCCTAATGGCTGGGCTTTCTTGCCAGCCCTTGGACAAACTCTGAACTGTTTGCTCCCGTAAAAGAAAAAAGTCAGGGGCTGGAGATGGCCCAGCCATTAGAAGCTGCTCCTAATGAACAACTCATAATAAGAAGTACGACCTGCTTTTGTAGAAGACCTGAGTTTGGGCTGGAGAGATGGCTCAGAGGTTAAGAGTACTGGCTGCTCTTCCAAAGGTCCTGAGTTCAATTCCCAGTGACCACATGGTGGCTCACAACCATCTATAATGAGATCTGGTGCCCTCTTCTGGTATGTAGGTACATGAGACAGAAGACCTGAGTTTGGTTCCTAACACCTGTGTTGTGTGGCTCACACCCACCTACAATTCTGCCTCCAGGTAGGTTCCTAGTACTCATGTGTTAACTCCTGTCTGTAAGTCTCGTTCCAAGGGATCCAATACCCTCTCCTGGACTCCGAGGGCACCAAACACTCAAGTGGTGCACAGACATACATGCAGGCAAAGCACCCATCCACATAAAATAATAAAAAATATTTTAAGTGTTGATAGAGAAATAAATCAATAAGACCTATGGGCTAGGGTGAGAAATGCTGGGAAGCCCAAAGAGAGGATGGGACTGAGGAATTTGTCTGTCTGTCTTTAGTCTATTGGGAGGAGAAGGCTGTAAGAGTGACACTAGGGGGACTGGAGAGATGGCTCAGAAGTTAAGAGCTCTGGCTGTTCTTCCAAAGGTCCTGAGTTCAATTCCCAGCAACTACGTGGTGGCTCACAACCATTATAATGAGATCTAATGTCCTCTTCTGGCATAAAGGCACAGATATAGGCCGAGCTGTTGGTGGATGGTCTGATGTATTTTAATGTTAATTACTGTTGGCTGTTTGTGTGACCCAAGCTTTTGTTTAATAAAAAGCATTATTATAAACTGTTTAGAAAAGTTAAGTAATACAAGTCAACTGTTGATCAATTCATGGTCATGTCAAGTATAGGAATATACATACTAGGTTTAACAGATAATTCTATAGATATTTGTGATAAAATAGTTAAATAAGGGCTGGAGAGATGGCTCAGTGGTTAAGAGCACTGCCTGCTCTTCCAGAGGTCCTGAGTTCAATTCCCAGCAACCATATGGTGGCTCACAACCATCTATGATGAGATCTGGTGCCCTCTTCTGGCCTGCAGGTGTACATGCAGACAGAGCACTGTATACATAGTAAATAAATAAATCTTTTTAAAAAATAGTTACATAAGGTCTTCAAAAACCTCAGAGACCTACAAAACATGGCATTTAAAAATCTTTTTTTTAAAGATTTATTTATTTATTATGTATATAGTACACATTAATTAGATCACATTATAGATGGCTGTGAGCCTCTATGTGGTTGCTGGGAATTGAACTCAGGACCTCTGGAAGAGCAGGCAGTGCCCTTAACCACTGAGCCATCTCTCCAGCTAAAAATCTTTTTATTGTTTTAAAGATTCTTTGACAGTAAGACCGGTTAACTCCCAACAGTACCCAGCCTAACACAAAAGACGATGAGCATTAAAGAACCTCCTTGTGGAGACAGCTTTGAGTGTGGCAAAACAGCCACAGGACAAAAATATCCTTGTTTCTCCCACAGAAAAAGTTCTGCCTAAAAATGGACAAGCTTAGATACAGGCAGAGTTGACAGCCAGACTCTACCAAGACAGGGTAAACAAACAAGTCCTCAACGGTTCCTGCTTCACAAATATGTCTGTCAGATATACTGGGCCAGAAGGCTAAAGACGATGCTCCAACGTTATATAGTTTTGGGTGTCTGTTTAGACAGTAAACTGTCCCTGTCATTTTTTCATTTTGGAAGCTGCTAACCTACACTTCACTTTTACTCAGGTAGTTAAATTTATTCCTTCTCAAGTCTCTGATGGGGTTAAAAACCAGATAGTTAATTTTAAAATTAAGCTTAGTTGTTTTAAGGGTTAAAAAGATACTTTTAAGTCTAGATAGATACTTTTAGGTTGATAAATTTGAGCTTTAATAGATATTGATTTAGGTTCAAAACTTTAGATTTACCAAGATAGAGTAGATAATATTTTCTATAAGGTTGGCAAATACATCTTGATTAAAAGTTATGTGTATAAGTCTTACCCATTGATTTTTATAATTTTTCATAATTGTACTTACTGTATATAAAAAAATGGCCTTTTTTATTTAGACAGAAAAGGGGAGATGTTGGTGGATGGTCTGATGTATTTTAATGCTAATTACTGTTGGCTGTTTGTGTGACCCAACCTTTTGCTTAATAAAAAGCCATCCCACCTGGGCAGGGCAAAGGAGATAGGTGGGGCTGAGAGAGAGAGGAATTCTGGGAAGAAGAAGGACCACCACAAAGAGGAAAAGGAAAGGACGGCCAGGAGGAGAGAGGAGAGAGACCTGAAGGGAAGAGAGGAAGGCCGCCATGGCTTAGCTGGAGGAGGAGCACATGGCCGGCTGCGTGGATGGAGGATCCGGTCCAGACGAAGAACGTGAGCAAGTATTTGGGATTATGGATGGGAGACAGCTTGATAAAAGTTATTAGAAACAGATGGCCCGGGATTGAGGCAGGGATCCCATGCCTGCCCCACTATGGGAGGTAGTTTAGAGGATTGATATCTGCCCTGCCCCAGGTTAACTATTTTAAAATATAACAAGTGTCTGTGTCTTAATGGATTGCTAGCCGGGCCTACTGATAATACACGTACAATATGTAAATGCATGTAAAAACAATACAGAGCACTGTATATATAATAAATACATCTCTTAAAAAAAAAAAAAACTAAAAAAGAGTGACACTAGAAGTGAACAGGGTTAGATGGTTTTGCAGCCCAGGCCTCCAAGGCGATGTTAACCGTGTATGTATGTGTTTGGCCCTGGGAAACCATCGGATGTAGTTGGTTTACAGATGAGGAACAGAGAAAGATTGTGCTGCCCAAAGCCACCCAGGAAGAGATGGAGAGCAGGGTCCCTGTGTTCAGACTGATAGAGGATTCCAGGGAAGCAGGGAAGGCTTCCAAGATGGAGCTGGGAATTTTCTTTCTGGGCTCAGCTCTTCATGAAGGCTTCTCTTTGTCAGTGTGGTTTCTTGAGAAGTCCAGGGAAGTCTCCTATCCCTGGAGACCTGCCTTCAGGGGAGGCGCAGGACCTGCCTGCCTAGGTGGGGTTGAATTGTGTACCATGGCTCATCATTGCTGAAAGCCGGGGTCAGTGACCCTGTCCAGGCGAGCCTCTCCGGGTGTGGTTCTGGGGGACCGGCTCCAGCATCCCTACCCAGGCGAGCCTCTCCGGGTGTGGTTCTGGGGGACCGGCTCCAGCATCCCTACCCAGGCGAGCCTCTCCGGGTGTGGTTCTGGAGGACCGGCTCCAGCATCCCTACCCAGGCGAGCCTCTCCGGGTGTGGTTCTGGAGGACCGGCTCCAGCATCCCTACCCAGGCGAGCCTCTCCCGGGTGTGGTTCTGGGGGACCAGCTCCAGCATCCCTACCCAGGCGAGCCTCTCCGGGTGTGGTTCTGGGGGACCAGCTCCAGCATCCCTACCCAGGCGAGCCTCTCCCGGGTGTGGTTCTGGAGGACCAGCTCCAGCATCCCTATTGCCTACGGCAAGCACCTCTTCTCAGCATCTATTTTTGTCCCCTCATGGAATTTTACATTTTGGATTCTGGAATTTAAATGTCAGCTCTTGTTGTTCAAAGCCATTCTAGACAACTTAGTAAGACCTTGTCTCAAAGTGAAAAGTAAAAAGAAGGCTGGGGATGCTGGGCTTAATGACTACGAACATCTGTTGCTTTTACAGGGCAGCTGACTTTGGGTCCCAGAACCCCCACCCCCACCCCCTATCCCCACACTGGGCAGCTTACAACCATCTATAACTCGAGCTCTAGGGGATGTGACCTCCTCTTCTGGACCCCTCAGGTACTTGCACTTGCACTCATACGCATGCGCGCGCGCGCACACACACACACACACACACACACACACACACCACTTAAAAATAAAATGAATTTTTTTTCTTTTGGTTTCCCCCTCCTCCTTCTCCTCCTCCTTCTCCTCCTCCTCCTCCTCCTCCTCTTCTTCTTCTTCTTCTTTTTGTTTTTTGAGACAAGGTTTCTCTGTGTAGCCTTGACTGTCCTGGACTTACTTTGTAGATCAGGCTGGCCTCGAACTCATAGTGATCCACCTGTATCTGCCTCCTTGAATGTTGGGATTAAAGGTGTGTGCTACCTGCCCTGCGAATAAACTTTGTTTTGTTTTGGTTTTGGTTTTTGTTGTTTTGGGTTTGGTTTTTTTGAGACAGGGTCTCTCTGTGTAGCCTTGGCTGTCCTGGACTTCCTCTGTAGACCAGGCTGGCCTTGAACTCAGTGATCCACCTGCCTCTGCCTCCCAAGTGCTGGGATTAAAGGCGTGCTCCACCACGCTGTGAGCTGCCGACTTAGGTGTTAGAAGGTGAACTCAGGTTCACTGGAAGATCAGCGAAAGCTTTTAGCCACTGAGCCAGCTCTCCAGGCCTTAAATTATCATGATTAGCCTTTAACCTCAGCACTCAGGAGGCAGAAGGTGGTAGATCTGTGAGTTCAAGGCCAGCCTGCTTTACAGAGAGAGTTCCAGGACAGCCACGGCTATACAGAGAAACCCTGTCTCCAAAAAAAAAAAAAAAAAAAAAAAAAAAACAATAAAAATTTACTTTTAATTTTATTTTTATTCGTGTGTGTGCCATTTGTGTACTGAACAGGTGCTTGTGGGAGTGTGGACCCAGAAGGAGGCACTGGATTTCCCTAGAAGTGGAATTACAAACAGCTGTGAGCCGCCACCAACTTAGGTGTTAGGAGGTGAACTCAGGTTCACTGGAAGATCAGCGAAAGCTTTTAGCCACTGAGCCTCTCTCCAGGCCTTAAATTATGATGATTAGCTCTTCCAGCTTCTTCTCAGCATCTCTACCCCCTATTCTGTTTTTTGAAACAGGGCTTCACTGTCTAACTAATGCTAGCCTTGAACTTGTCTCAGCCTCTTGAATGCTGGGTTCCAGATGTGCACCAGAATCCAGGTCTTTTGGGGGGAGGGTTTGGGGGTGCTGTAGCTCTGCAACATCACCACCAGCGCTATAGGCTAGGTCCGAAGCAGTAAGCAGTGTTACGCACACTTCATCTTATGATCATAAAGCTCCTATAAGGCACATTTTTTTTTCTAAGACTGGGTCTCATGTGCCTGGCCAGGGGATTTCTAGGGGCTCCCAAAACCCAGGCTGGATACCCCTGCCTATCTTTCCTCTGCTGGAAAAACACTGCCCTGATCTAGGATTTTCTCATCTGTCCAGAAGTGAGCTGCTGGACAGAGCAGAAGTTGAGAAGTGAGAGGTCAGGTCTGGGACCAGAAGCAGCAGTTCAAGTCTCACTGCTCCCTGGGGACACACACGCCATCACACACACTATAGGGACCAGAAGCAGCAGTTCAAGTCTCACTGCTCCCTGGGGACACACACGCCATCACACACACTACACCATATGCATAACACATCACACAGCAGTAAGAAAAATATCAGGAAAAAAATTTCCCCCCATAAAAAAAAAAAAAGAATCACATCAAGAACTATGTGTGGGGCTGGAGAGATGGCTCAGTGGTTAAGAGCACCGCCTGCTCTTCCAGAGGTCCTGAGTTCAATTCCCAGCAACCACATGGTGGCTCACAACCATCTATAATGCGACCTGATGCCCTCTTCTGCAGATAAAGCACTCATATGCAATAAATAAAAAATAAGTAAATCTTAAAAAAAAACTATGTGTGGCTGGGCGTGGTGGCGCATGCTTTTAATCCCAGCACTTGGGAGGCAGAGGCAGGTGGATCGCTGTGAGTTTGAGGTCAGCCAAACAAACAAAACACGTCATACACACCACATGCATATATATTACATACACACACCCCCAAAACACACACACCTTACCTCACACACACACACACACACATATTACACATGCACAATACATCACATAAACACATCACACACCACACCATACATATATCACACACATAAGACATGAGCATACCACATCACACAAATGCATACACATCACACATACATGTACACACATCACTTATGTACACACCACCTCTCTCTCTCACACACACACACCCACACACCCCCCACACACACGCACACCCACATATGCACACACGTAGAGTGACAGATTGCTTATCTTGGCCTGATGGAAGATCCCTTCTTCTCTTCTGAGTTTATTTAGAGCTGGGCATTGTCCACCCAGATGAAGACCTCATTTCCCAGTTTGCTTTTCAGCTGGCTGTGGTCATGTGACCTATACTCCACTAAATGCTGACATACGAGGTCACAATTTGGCAAATTCCAGTCAGCCTCAGCTGGACAACTTATTTGTTCCCTGTGCCGTCGGCTGAGGTTACTCGGTGGCATTTGTCTAGGACATGGAAGCCGTAAAGTAACTTCACTCACAAGTCTGCCCACCCATCCCTGCAGAACAGCTGGGTGTGTCAGCTGGAATCCCGCAGGTGGCCTCCCCTTTACCCAGCTGCTCGCGACTCTGAAAGGAACTGCTCCAGTGACAGAGACGACCCCTGGGCCCTTTTCCATCTGGGTTTCAGAGGTCACTTGGTACCACTTCTTGCCTACCTTACTTGAATACTCTACTGGTGAAAGTTGTCCTAGCACCCCAGAGGCTCGAAGTGAGGCCAGTCAAAGAACTTGCAGTCCCGTTTTTTTAAAAATCCTGTGCTTTACCGTTTCCTCCCCTCGTGCTCTCCGCGTGTACTGTTTGCGTGTAGGTTGATGCTGTGCGTGAACGCTGGTGCGTGGGCACCATAGTCCGGGCGAGTCCGCGTGTGGAGAGGCCAGTGCCCACCAGCACCTTGTTTGACACAGAACCTCTTTGTTTTCTATCACATAGGCCAGGCTACCTGGCTCCCTGGCTTCCAGGGGCGTAGTCGGCCTCCGATCTTGCTGTACTGGAACTCTGGCGTCACAGCGGCACCACCCAGGTCCTCACACTTGGGCGGCAAGTGCTTTACCACTGAGCCACCTCCTTGTTTGTTTTTGTTTTCTGAGACAGGGTCTCTCTATGTTATCTTGACTGTCCTGGACTCGCTTTGTAGACCAGGCTGTCCTCGAACTCACAGCCATCCGCCTGCCTCTGCCTCCCGAGTGCTGGGATTAAAGGGGTGCACCACCATGCTTGGCTTTAAAATCTTTTTTATGTAAGTTTTGTTGTTGTTGTTGTTGTTGGTTTTTCGAGACAGTGTTTCTCTGTGTGGCCTTGGCTGTCCTAAACTCTCACTTTGTAGACTAGGCTGGCCTCGAACTCACAGTGATCCACTTGCCTCTGCCTCTCAAGTGCTGAGATTAAAGGCGTGTGCCACCACACCCAACTACATGTTTGTTTGTTTGTTTGGGTTTTTCAAGACAGGGTCTCTCTATGTAGCTTTAGCTGTCCTGGACTCGCTTTATAGACCAAGCTGGCCTCGAATTCACAGTGATCCGCCTGCCTCTACCTCCCGAGTGCTGGGATTAAAGATGTGTGCCACCACTGCCTGGTTTTTTTTTTTTTAACTTTAATGTATTATAATTTATTCATATTGCATCCTGAATGTTATCCCCTCGCTTGTGACTGCCTGATTCATATGGATGTTTTTCCTGCATGCTTGTCTGTCTGTCTGTTTGTTTTCTTTTGTGTTTTGTTTTCTCTGTGCAGCTCTGGCTGTCCTGGAATTCACTCTGTAGACCAGGCTGGCCTCGAACTCACACAAACTTGCCTACTCTGCCTCCCAAGTCCTAGGATTAAAAGCGTGCCACCATTGCCTGATTTATGTGGCCGTTTTTCCTGCATATGTGTCTGTATTACCACTTTCATGCCCGAGGAGGCAGAAAGCATCAGTTTCCATGCAACTAAAGTCATAGATAATGTGAGCCGCCATATGATGCTGGGAATCCAATCTGAGTCCTCTGGAAGAGCAGCCAGTGTTCTAACCTCTGAGCTGTCTCTCTAGTCCTATGATTCTGATTTTAGCTAAATTTAAATTGTTTTTTTATATTTATTTATTTATTCAGTATTCTGCCTGAATGTGTGCCTACACACCAGACAAGGGCACCAGGTCTCATTACAGATGGTTGTGAGCCACCATGTGGTTGCTGGGAATTGAACTCAGGACCTTTGAAAAAACTGACAGTGCTCTTAACCTCTGAGCCAACTCTCCAGCCACAAGTTAAATTATTTTAAATAGGTCAGGTATGGTGGCGCACGTCTTTAATCCCAGCACTCGGGAGGCAGAGGCAGGTGGATCTCTGTGAGTTCGAGACCAGCCTGGTCTACAAAGTGAGTCCAGGACAGCCAAGGCTACACAGAGAAACCCTGTCTCAAAAAACAGAAAACAAAAACAAAAAAAGTTAAATATTTGGAAGCTTACCAAGTTCAGGGTACAGGACACTAACCCCATAGCTTCACCTTCTCCTCACCTCAAAAAAGAAAAGAAAGCCAGGTGCACTGGCACACACCTGTAATCCCAGCACTCTAGGAGGCAGAAGCAGGCGGCTCTCTGTGAGTTCAAGGCCAGCCTAGTCTATAGACCAAGTCCAGGACAGCCAAGGCTGCACAGAGAAACCTTGTCTCAAAATAAAAAAACTTAAAAAAAAAAAAGAAGGAAGGAAGGAAAGAAGAAAGAAAGAAAGGAAAGAAGAAGCAAGTTAATTCCTGGAGGAGCCTGCCTCATCCTTTCTTCAGGCAAAGCCTTTCCCCCAAAGAACTTGCTTTCCGGACAGGCTGGGGATGCCTGCGCGCTGAAGCTTGGGGTATGCCCCCTGGTGGTCAGAGAAGGAAGATCAGGAGGGTAGCCAACAGGACCCCAGACAACAGGACAAATACCAACATTCTAGAATTCCGCTCAGCCAGTGATCCCCTGCCAGCAGAGAGCCAGTGCCACAGACAATACACCTAACAGAAACAAGACATCGTATGACAGGTCCTTTAGGGTGACTGTCCACCTGGCTTACTCATAGGTGTACTCATTCCAAGTTGCAAGTAGACAAACTGTTATCTGGCCCAGTCACGTGCATCTTCCAACATGTGGCTCTAGACTCCATGACTTCACAAGACTGCAAAGATGAGTCAAGGTCTCAAGTAGCACAGGCTGGCCTCCACCTCCAGGCCGGGTTTGCAAGCATGTACCACCTCACCCCTGAAACTTAGGATCCTCTTGCCTCAGCCTCCCAAAGTCCTGGGATTACAGGTGTGCATCATTTTGCCTGGCCTCACATCAGTCTTAAAAGAAATAGGGGGGCTGGAGAGATGGCTCAGAGGTTAAGAGCACTGACTGTTCATCCAAAGGTCCTGAATTCAATTCCCAGCAACCACATGGTGGCTCATAACTATCTATAATGACATCTAATGTCCTCTTTTGTCATGGAGGCAGAACATTATGTACATAATAAATAAATAAATCTTTTTAAAAATAGAAAAAAAAAGCCAGGTGTGGTGGCACACGCCTTTAATCCCAGCACTTGGGAGGCAGGTGGATCACTGTGAATTCGAGGCTAGCCTGGTCTACAAAGTGAGTCCAGGACAGTCAAGACTACACAGAGAAACCATGTCTTGAACACTCCCCTCAAAAAAGCTTGGGCTGGAGAGATGGCTCAGTGGTTAAGAACACCACCAATTCTTCAGAGGTCCTGAGTTCAATTCCCAGAAACCACATGGTGTTCACAGCCATCTATAATGTGATCTGATGCCCTCTTCTGCAGATAAAGCACTCATATACAATAAATACGATGTAAAAAGCAAGAAAGAAAAAGAACTTCCTCTGGGAAGTGGTGGTGCACGCCTTTAATCCCAGCACTCAAGAGACAGAAGCAGGCAGATATCTCTGAGTTCAAGGTCAACCTGGTTTACAGAGAAAGTTCCAGGACAGCCAGGGCTGCACAGAGAAACCATGCCTAAGAAAGAAAGAAAGAAAGAAAGAAAGAGCAAGCAATAATGTTCAGTGCAGCCGAGGAAGAACACATGTGCCAGTTCTGTCACAGGGCCTATGGACCTCAGAGCCATATCACACTGTGTGCAAATATGTTAGCACATGATAAATATATATTGACAGTGTCTACTAATTGTGTGTGCTGCTCACCCAAAGGTTCCATTCCTGTGGATCTCCCAAGCAGCTGTGTATACCCCTATGTGAACCTGAGACGCAGACAAGGAGAATGTGTCTACCGACACCGTGAGTGATAGCAACAAAGTTAAGCATTTCTCATGGCCCTTTTGGGAGGAGAGGCGGCCACACGACACTTTCACAGGGGTGGCATATAAGATATCCCACATAGCATATCATTTACATTACAGTTCACAAGAGTAGCAAAAATCACAGTTATGAAGTAGCAATGACAATCTTTTTGTTGGAGGGGGGGGAGCAGGTCACCACAACATTAAGGAATTATCTTAAAGAGTCAAAGCATTAGGAAGGCTGAGAACCACTGGCCTAGGTGATTAGCAGCACTACAATAGAATTTTTATGAGCCATGGTACCACCCAGCAACGAGAATATACAAAGCGTAGCTTCATGCAACAACATGGGAGACTTGAACACACAGAGGTGAGGAAACTGAGTCCAACACCGACGAGCCAGCCTGCCGGTGGCATGCATGCATGCAAAATGCAAACAGCTAAAAAGAAGCTACAATGGCAGGGGGGTGAAGGAGAGATAAACCTGTTTCCCAAGTGTGGGGTGGTGAACGGTCTTGTGAGAGAGAACAGGTGAGGTTAATCCACTAGATGACCAACCACCTCACGCGGGAGCTTGATTGTTACCAGCTGAAAAGATCCCGTGAACAGACTCTGGGAGGAGATATACAAATGAGCCCGGAACTGGAGGCGGGGCTTTTGGAGACTTGGGATAGTTTTGGCTGTTCATTGCTGCACTTCGCGATGCTCCTAGAGAGAACCACTCGAGGGAAGGCTTCGGGGCTCCGGCTTCTGCTGAGGTTCCCGGTTCTGGTTACTCCAGGTTCCAGCAGAAGGAATCCTGCAGATTGTGCCAGGAGAATCTTTCATTGGAACTGATATCCTTACAGTTTTGTTATTGTGATCCTTAATCCTCTTTTCCTATTGTTTTGGTTAGTTGGGTTATAAGTGATGTACGCTCGGTTAATAAGTTGTAATAAAATATATTGGTCAAGAAAACAGCCTACGGGGGCGCGGTGGGGGGCGACTGGAGAAATGGCTCAGAAGTTATGAGCACTGACTGCTCTCCAAAAGGTCCGGAGTTCAAATCCCAGCAACCACGTGGTGGCTCACAATCATCTATAATGTGATCTGATGCCCTCTTCTGGCCTGCCGGTGAACAAACAGGCAGAGCACTGTATACATAATAAATAAATAAATAATTTTTTTAAAAAGCCAAAATAGAGTAGAAGCTAGTTTTAAGTGGAAAGGCAGTGGCTGGTGGCTCCTGGGAAGTCTCAAGCACGGATGCTGGGTAAGGTAAGCTCCATGAGTTCATCTCTGTGTATTTCATAAAATCTCATCAAATTATTTGTTCATAATTTGCACACTTTTGTGTTTGTTTTTGGTTTGGGTTTTGGTTTTTTGAGACAGGGTTTCCCTGTGTAGCCTTGACTATCCTGGACTCCACTTTTGTGTTTGTTATATTTAAAGTAAAAAAGTATCTAAAATTTCTTGGTGGGAGATGGGTGTGGTGGCACACACACCTGTAATCCCAACACTTAGGATACAGAGTCAGGAGAATTGTGAGGTCAATCAAGGTCAGCTGGCTACACTGGGAGGACCCTGTGTCAAGCAACCACTACCCAGCCAAGCAAACAAGGACTCCCCTGGGCAGGGCAGTGTCAGGACTTACTCATCATCAGCCGAAGCCCAGCGTCTCACAGGGTATCAGAATCAGGACTGTAATGCCCCTCATGGGAGGAAAGATGTGGGTCTCAGACACAGGAGCTGCATCCAGATTTCCTGCTCAAAGCCAGCCACAAAAGTGTTGTCCTGAAGATAAGACTCTAGAAACACTGTCCCACTGGGCTGTGGGACACGGCAGAAGAGCGAGGTGTGGGCCTGGAGTCTGGGGGAAGAAAACGCAGGGCTCCAACATTGTACCAGCGTCAGAGGTTTACTTGAGAACACACTAGACCTGCTGAGAATGCCTGGCCAGGAGGTTAGTTAGTCAAAACTGTTCAGCTATGACACAGAGCAAGCAAATACAAAAGCACAAAATAGGCCTCATAGTAAAATTTCCAAAACCTAGAGATGAGCATGACCTGACCTACTAAAGAAATAAATGAGTAAAGCAAATGCCAGCCAGGCGTGGTGGCGCATGCCTTTAATCCCAGCACTCAGGGAGGCAGAGGCAGGTGGATCACTGTGAGTTCAAGGCCAGCCTGGTCCACAAAGCTAGTCCAGGAAAGCCAAGGCTACACAGAGAAACCCTGTCTCGAAAAACCAAAAGAAGAAGAAGAAAGAAAAAGAAGAAGAAAATGCCATTTGGGTCTGGTAGTTCATACCTGTAATCTCAGCAGTTGGGACACTGAGTCAGGGGGATCCTGTGACTTGACGCCAGCCTAAGCTACCTTGTGAGACCTTCCCTCACAAAAAGACACAAATGTCACGACAGGGAGAGAGACGTACAGTGAATGAGAAAACTCATAACCTAGCTGCTACAGAAAATAGGACAAGCATAAGTTTCTGATGAAGGTCAACTTAAAAATAAGTGCTGAGGGGCTTGGAGAGATGGCATGTGCTCTTCCAGAGGTCCTGAGTTCAATTCCCAGCAACCATATGGTGGCTCACAACCATCTATAATGAAATCTGGTGCCTTCTTCTGGTGAGCATGTGTATGTGCAGGCAGAGCACTGTATACATAATAAATAAATATTAAAAAATAATAAGTGATGAGGACCAGTGGTCAGGTGTTTGTTCAGCATGTGTAAGACTCTGAGGATAGATGGATAAAGAGATAGATGACAGATAGACTGATGAATGATAGATAAGCAGATAGATCATTTAAAATGACCAATTACATAAAGAAAGGAATTAAATCTGTATAGTAATAATGAAAGAGATGTCATGGAGGAATATATATGTTTGAAAAAGAACTAAATATGGAAACTGAGGAGATAGCTCAATTGAAAAATGCTTGCCTTAACATGAGGACCTAAGTTTAAGTTCCTAGCACCCAGGCAGGCATGGTGGCGCACGCCTTTAGTCCCAGCATTCCGGAGGCAGAGGCAGGCAGAACTCTGTGAGTTCCAGGCTAGCCTGGTCTACAAAGCGAGTCCAGGACAGCCAAGGCTACACAGAGAAACCTTGTCTCAGAAAACCAAAAATAAAATAAAAATTCCTGGCAGCCATGTTAAAACAAGCACAGTTTGATGCATGTTTGTAAGTCCAGCTCCAGCATGCATGGGCAGAAGTGGGGGACAGAGGTAGACAACCCATGGATGACACATGTAGTGCAAGACAGTGTCTCAAAGACTAAGAGGGCACCAGCGGTGGTGGCGCATGCCTTTAATCCCAGCACTTGGGAGGCAGAGGCAGGCGGAAAAAGAAAAAATGCTTATCAATCGTGTTCCAGGTCCTGCGTCCAGCACTGAGCTCCACACACACAAAGCCAGACTAGAGGACAAGAAACAGAACTACAGGTGGCAGAGACAAAGTAAGATTATGCATTGCATAATTCATAACTCACACTGTGACAAGTATACTTACTATGCTTAGGAAGAATAATTCAGATTCTAGGTCTTAAAATGGTATTAATATGAGTGGATCTCAAAGACGGATTGTTGCCGGGCGTGGTGGCGCATGCCTTTAATCCCAGCACTCGGGAGGCAGAGGTAGGCGGATCGCTGTGAGTTCGAGGCCAGCCTGGTCTACAAAGTGAGTCCAGGATGGCCAAGGCTACACAGAGAAACCCTGTCTCGAAAAACAAAAAAACAAAACAAACAAAAAAAAAATCAAAGACGGATTGTTGATGTGTGTGTGGAGGGGTGTGTATGTCCAAGAAAGAAAGTGATTTGCAGAACTTATATGTATCACATACATCATATGTAATGTATGTATGTGCATCATTTATGAACAATTTTACACCCCACACACTGGCCAGCTGTGGTGACGCGCATCTTTGTTCTCAACACCGAGGAGGCAGAGGCAGAGGCAGGCCCAACTCCGTGAGTTTGAGACCAGCCTGACCTACATAGGAAGCCCCAGGCCAACCAGGACTACATGGTGAGCCCCTGTCTCAAAACAAACACACAGATAAAAGGTTTGAAGGCAGTGTGGCCAACTGTCGGCAGCATTTGCTAACCTCATCCTGTAAGGCATGAAGTGAGGGCTGCTGAGGCTCCTGAGAAAGTTAATCCTTGGTCTTTAGAAAGCCACAGGAGCCTCTCTGTCTGTCCTTGTCTTTCTGTCTCTCTGCACCGCCTCTCCTACCCCTCCCCCCCCAATGTGGCTCTGAACAGTGAAGCACACAGGGCCAGTGGCTACTGGAAAACACCCAACAATGAGGAAAGCAACCAGCCATAGAATGAAGTCAACGCTGACATCAGTAGAACAGCCTGGAAAAAGCCTAGATCTCAGAAACATCACTGAAGGGCTGGGGCCCAAACTTACCCGCCAGTGTTATTTTCTGTGAAAGGAACTAAGTGATCTTGTAGTCTAAGGCTCTCTGCGCAACTGACACAACGAAACTAGGGAAGTCTGAACACACAGAACCTTGGAGAAGGGGATTTGAAAGAGTCAGCCAAAGATTGGGTACCATGGCGAGAAAAAGAGTGATTCAGAATTGGTTCCCAGCAAGACATGGCTGCTTGTACCTGTCATCCATCCAGCCCTTGGGAGGCAGAGGCAGGATGACTAGAATTCAAAGTCATCACTGGCTCCTTCTGCCTGCATGTACACCTTCACGCCAGAAGAGGGCACCAGATCTCATTATAGATGGTTGTGAGCCACCATGTGGTTGCTGGGAATTGAACTCAGGACCTCTTGGAAGAGCAGGCAGGACTCTCAACCTCTGAGCCATCTCTCCAGCCTCTGAGTGCTGCCATTTCTAAGACAGGGATGTCAGAGGATGAGCAGGCTAGAGTTTGTGACACTAACGGCTGTATTGAGTTTAAGAACTCTGTTGGGAATCATGGATTTGGACACAGCTGGGAAGTAGTTGCTCAGCTCTGAAGCTGAAGGCTCTCCTAGGCTGAAGAGTGTCTGCCTAAAATGCATGTCCATCCTGGACCTCAAAATATGACCTGGCTGGAGAATCGTGTCTTTGGAGATAAGGTAATGGAAATTAAGTTGAGGTTATCCTGAATTAATGTTGACATAAATGCAATGACTGGTGTCCTTATAAAAAGGCATGTGTGCTGGGCGTGGTGGCGCCCACCTTTAATCCCAGCACTCAGGAGGCAGAGGCAGGTGGATCACTGTGAGTTCAAGGCCAGCCTGGTCTACAAAATGAGTCCAGGGCAGCCAAGGCTACACAGAGAAACCATGTCTTGGAAAAATAAAAATAAAAGGCGTGTGAGGGCTGGAGAGATTGCTCAATGGTTAAAAGCATTTATGGTTCTTCCCAGAAACATGCAGGGCACTTCATAACTGCCTATTACTCTAGCTCCAGGGACTCCAATGCCTCTGGCCTCCTTGGACACCTGCTCATGTGAACATACCCAGACAGAGACACACCTACTCACATAATTCAAAATAGTGTCTTAGTGCACAGCATAAAATGCATCCTTGTTTTTCAGTGTATTTACTTTATTTTTATGTGTATGAATGTTTTGTCGACACATGCGTCTGTGTACCACATGTGCACCTGGTTTCTGAGGAGCCCAAAGAAAATGTAGGATCCCACAGAGGTAAGAGTTACAGGTCGGAGCTGGAGAGATGGCTAAGTGGTTAAGAGCACTGTCTGCTCTCCCAGAGGTCCTGAGTTCAGTTCCCAGTAACCACATGTCAGCTGACAACTGTCGGTAGTAGTTCCAGGAGACATAGATGCAGGCAAAACACCAATGCCCATAAAATAAAAATAAATAATTAAAAAAAAAAGAGTTGCAGATGGTTGTGAGCTGCCTGGCATGCATGGGTGCTGAGAACTGAACTTTACTGAGCCATCTCTCCAGCCTCTCAAATGAATCTTAAAATATATATATATATTTGGTGGGGAGGAGCTTCTGGGGCACTGGCTGTGCAGCAGCATAAGAAACTTCTGCCTCAAAATAAAATAAAATAAAATAAAATAAAATAAAATAAAATAAAAAAAGAAACTTCTGCCTCCTGGAAGATGGGAGTTTTCCAGAGGGACAAGGCTTGTTCCTGATAGGTTTGAGCATGTAGAACATTCTAGTAAATGTAATTAGGGAAGGTGGTGAAACAGAACCAGTGAAGAAGTAGGCATTTTGTTTGGTTTTGGTTTTTCAACACAGAGTTTCTCTGGACAGTTTTAGCTCTCCTGGAACTCACTCCGTAGCCCAGGCTGGCCCCCATCCTAGAGATCACCTGCCTCTGCCTCCAAAGTGCTGGGACTAAAGGCATGTGCCACTTCCATCTGGCTTGTTCTTGATTTTGAGACACGGTGTCACATAACTAGGCTGGCCTCAACTTCTGGATTCTCCTGCCTCTACTTCATCCAGTGTTGGGATTTGTTGTTGTTTTTTGTTTGTTTGTTTGGTTGGTTGGTTTGGTTTGATTTGTTTTTTTTTATTAATTTATTCTTGTTACATCTCAATGATTATCCCATCCCTTGTATCCTCCCATTCTTCCCTCCCTCCTATTTTCCCCTTACTCCCCTCCCCTATGACTGTTCCTGAGGGGACCTCCTCCCCCTGTATATGCTCATAGGGTATCAAGTCTCTTCTTGGTAACCTGCTATCCTTCCTCTGAGTGCCACCAGGCCTCCCCCTCCAGGAGACATGGTCAAATATGAGGCACCAGAGTTCGTGTGAAAGTCAGACCTTACTCTCCACTCAACTGTGGAGAATGTTCTGTCCATTGGCTAGATCTGGGTAGGGGTTTAAAGTTTACCACCTGTATTGTCCTTGGATGGTGCCTTAGTTTGAGTGGGACCCCTGGGCCCAAATCTGCCTATCATAATGTTCTACTTGTAGGCTTCTAGGACCCTCTGGATCCTTCTACTTTGCTATTCTCCCATCTAGAGTCCCAATAGGATGTCCTCCCCTCTGTCTCAGTTTCCTGGTAAGTGAAGGCTTTCGTGGAACATGCCCCTTGGGCTATTGATTTGGTTTTTTGAGACAGGGTTTCTCTGTGTAGCCTTGGCTGTCCTGGACTCACTTTGTAGACCAGGCTGGCCTCGAACTCACAGTGATCGCCTGCCTCTGCCTCCCGAGTGCTGGGATTAAAGGTGTGCGCCACCACGCCCGGCTCAGTGTTGGAATTTCTACAACCATGTTTGACCAAAATTAGACATTAAAATATATATATATACGTATGTGGACACATAATAATTTTACATATTTATGAGATAAAAAATGTTTTTGTTCCCTTGGCATAGTATCTCACTACACATGTAGCCCAGGCTGGCCTCAAACAATGATCAACCTTCCTGTCCCAGCCTCTTGAGTACAAAAGTCCATGTAGCCTTGACTACATGAGACTCTGTCTCCAAATAAAAAACAAATAAAAGGAGCCAGATATGGTGGTACACTGTTTTATACGTACATGGGCCTATCCTTGTCTCTAAAACCTCCCCAAGCCAGGAGTGGTGGTGCAGGCCTTTGATCCCAGCACACGGGAAGCAGAGGCAGGAGGATCACTGTGAGTTTGAGGCCAGCCTGGTCTACAAAACGAGCCCAGGACAGCCAAGTCTACACAGAGAAACCCTGTCTCAAAAAAAAAAAAAAAAAAGAATGAAAGAAAGAAAAAAAATCTCCCCAAACAAAATAAAAATTCAGCAAAACTCAAAATACAGGTGCTCAGCAGCTAAACGCGCATACTGCTCTTGTTGAGGACCTGAGTCCTGTCCTCAGCACAATTGCCTGTAGCTTCAGCCCTAGGGGACCTGATGTCCTATTCTGGCCTGCATGGCCACCAGCATGCATGTGTGCCTGCACAGGCAGTTAAAACACATCCTGGGGCCTGGAAAGACAGCTCAGTGATTAAGAGTGCTCACTACTCTTGTGAAATACCTGGGTTAGGTTCCCAGCAAACACACGGTGGATCACAACCATCTGTAACCTGAGTTCCAGGGGATTTGGCCCCTCTTCTGACCTCCGTGTGCTCCTGCACGTGCGCGCGCGCGCACACACACACACACACACACACACACACACACACACACACACACACACACACTTATACACTATGGATAGATAGATAGGTAGATATATTTATAGAATAAATCTTTTAAAGATTTATTCATTTATTTGATGTAAGTGCCATATCTGCATGTACACTTGCAGGCCAGAAGAGGGCACCAGATCTCATTACAGATGGCTATGATCTACCATGTGGTTGCTGGGAATTGAACTCAGGACCTCTGGAAGAGCAGACAGTGCTCTTAACCTCTGAGCTATCTCTCCAGCCCCAGCCCCAGAGTAAATCTTTTTAAAGAATGTGTGGGTGAGCTGGGCGTAGTGGTGCACGCCTTTAATCCCAGCACTCGGGAGGCAGAGGCAGGTAGATCTCTCTGAGTTCGAGGCCAGACTGGTCTACAAAATGAGTCCAGGACAGCCAAGGTACACAGAGAGTGTACCTGACTCAGGGAGTGGGGGGGCGGGTAAGAAGGTATTGGTGAGATGGTTCATCAGTGAAAGGCAGTTACCACCAAGTGTGACAACTTGAATTGGTCCCCAGGACACACAAGGTGAAAGAAGAAAAACAACTCCCACAAATTGTCCTCTGACCTCCACAGGTATGCTGCGGTACACATATACCCGCAAACGCATATACACATATACACGTATATACATATACACATATACACGTACACATGAGATGGCGGGGGGGGGCAGGAAGAGAAGATGCAATTTTGAAAATATGGTAAGTTTGAGACCTCTTCACAGTTAGGTACTTTTTGTTGACTTATTGAAACTTAACTGGGTGCACAGTGTTTTCCCTCTCTACTCGGGCAGCCGTGAAGAAAGAGCGATCTACCACTGCTGGTCAGGAGTAGAGCGGGATGTTATCAGGAGGACATGTTCTGCCTAGACACTCATTCTTGGATCCGTTTTAGGGGTTCTAGTGGAAGGAAATGGCTCGGTCTGCAGAGCTGAAAATTCTGTGAAGCTGCATTGAGCTGAAGCGCTCACAAGCCTGTCTCAAATGGAAGAAGCTGGCCATGGAGTTCTCTGGCCCATGTACATCTCTCTCCCTCTCTCTCTCTCTCTCTCTCTCTCTCTCTCTCTCTCTCTCTCTCTCCTTGGAAGCAAAGGATGCTCTCAGAAGGTTGAGATGTCTCCCAAGTTCTCTGCTACCCCTTGGTGTTTTCAGCCTTTTCAGAATCAGCCAGGAGGCCCCAGACAACAAAATCAGACAGATGTGGTGGTGTTGTCCCTTGAGATACTATCTCACTATACATGTAGTTTATAGAGGTTTAAAGAGACAGAAAAGGACAGGGGAGGAAAGGCCCCCCAGAGCAGGCCCCCCAGAGGGGGAGGTAGGAGCTGGCTGAATGCTGACAGGGCCCTCGCTTTGTACCTTTCCTGCTGTATCCAGCAGAAATGATGCTCAGCTGCCTGCCTACCCCCATTGTCCACCCCACAATGTGCTGAGTCCACGGCCTCACTCCCCTACCCGCCCCCCCCCCAGAGGCAAGGGCAGGGGGACAAGCCACCCATAAAATTCAGTTGAGCACCAAGCATCCTTGGTACGTTGCCAAAGTATCGAGAAATTCAAATTTTAAACTGCCCAGATTACGCTTTGGAAGGGGAGGGTTGTCATATTTCCCCATGTCCCCTAGAGCTACACCTACTAGCTCATGTCACACCCATGGTTATCCTGCTTGTTTGTGCAATGCGTGTGTGGACTAACAAAATGTTTCCCAAACCATGTCTCCCATAGGCCTGCAGAAAACTAGGCTGACAAGGGCTGAGGATGGATTATGCTCAAGTCTCTTGGATTATATCATACTTGTGCACCTGAGTGCACACACACACACACACACACACACACACACACACACACACACACACGAGGTAGGGTGCTGATAAAATGGACTAAAAATAATAAATGACTGAAAAATGAGAGCTGAATAAATGTGGTCCCTCCCAACTCAAAGAGAACACTTATCTGACATTTTCCCGCTAGAGCCTGTTGCCTCCTTCTGCCGTCTCTATGAGACCCTAGCCTAAGATGGTATCTTATTTGGCACAATTAATGAAGCAGTTACCATGTGCTGAGGTCTGAGTACCTAGCACTATCGTTGCCACCTCAACCTCCTTATCCACTGGCTGTGTGGGCGAGCCAGCGATGATCATCCAATCCCAGGCACCAGAGCAGAGAGAAAAACCACGCACTTTGTGGTCAGATAGACATGGGTTGAATTCTGCTAGGTTTCGTGGCTTACAATCTAGCCCTCCCATTCCTCAGTTCACTCATCTGTAAGAAGATTGCAGCACGGGGCTGTCCTGAGGATCTGAAAAGAACTGTCAGACTCATGGTTGTATATTCTACAGTTACTAAGGATAAACAGGAACTCATGAAACCCAGTCATATACTGGCTGCTCCCTTCGTTTCTACTCCTTGGGGTAGCCCTTGCTCAAACTTCCCGGAAAAGAGACAGGACCAGGAGCTGGGGCTTTGAGGTCTTGTCCAATGTAGGACAGGCAGGCAAAGCAGGGACTCAGACAACAAAGAAGGAGGAGGAATGTTCCACACCTTTGTGAAGAGTCCTATAAAGAGGCTGGAGACATGGCTCAGGGCTAAAGTGCTGGTCTAACATGTGCAAGCCCTGGGCCTGGTTCCCAGTGCTATAAAAGAAACAACAGTCCCTCGAGCTCCCAAATTAGGTTATCGTCTTGAAAGTTTGGTAATTAGCACAGGACACTTCACAGTTCTCAAGTTTCTGGGACATAAGGTGTCAAAAGAAAATGCTGTGTGGGGTTGGGGTGGGGAGGCAGCTTAGGCTCCCTGTGCCTCCAGGAATGCCTGATGGATGACGGGTCATTGGTTTGCATGCTCACTGATTCACACACAGCCTCCCATGCAATGCTTTTGTGCATGTGTTGGGCTTTTCAATCAATCATAAAAGCCTCCATTCCCCCCCCCCCTAAAGTGAAAAATTAGCTAAATCAGTCTTTATTGAACCAACAATTCACTGGATCTTTACTCACTGGAGAGTAAAAAAAATCAGAAAGAGCCCAGGCAGGGTGCAAGGGCTGGGTGAGTGGGCTGTGCACAGCAGGCTGCTTATGGCAGTGGAACTGCCACATTTTCATCTGTGCCTCTTCCAGAGTCACAAAATGCATTCATTTTCTCAAAATGGACTTACCAAGCTAAACAGAAGAAGCAGATAATCAAGTGGTTATTTATTTTCAAAAATAGCTGTTTTGACCAGGCGGTGGTGGCACACACCTTTAATCCCAGCACTTGGGAGGCAGAGGCAGGTGGATTCGAGGCCAGCCTGGTCTACAAAACTAGTCCAGGACAGTCAAGGCTACGTGGAGAAACCCTGTCTTGAAAAACCAAAAACCAAACCAAAACCAAAACAAAGCAAAACAAACAAACAAACAAAAAACCAAACCCTGTTTTAATAGAAAATGGTTTTTGTTTTGTTCTGTTTGTTTGTTTGTTTGTTTTTCAAGACAGGGTTTCTCTGTGTAGCCCTGGGTGTCCTCGGTGTCCAGGGTGTCCTAGGTGTCCTGGAACTCACTCTGTAGACCAGGCTGACCTGACCATAAACTCACAGAGATCCACCTGCCTCTGCCTAGGACTAAAGGTCATCACTGTCCAGCTAACAGAAAGTGTATTTTTGTGTGGTGGTGCACATCTTTAATCCCAGCACTCAGGGAGGCAGAAGCAGGTGGATCTCTGTGAGTTCGAGGCCAGCCTGCTCTACAAAGTGAGTCCAGGACAGCCAAGGCTACACCTACACTGAGAAACTCCATCTCGACTCCCCTGCCCCCAAATAAACAAATAACAAAAGAAAATGTATTCTTGTTACTTAAAGTACAATGCCTACAGAGAAATATATTGTGAAAAAATTAGTCCCAAACCAAGATCCTTTTTCTGGGGCCCAGCTTCTAGAGAAAGTTCTACAAGGTGGGGCCATCTAAGCCAGTCCAGGAATTAAGGAATAAAAGAATGCTTCCCTAAAATGGCAGTCTGGAAGGGAGAAAAGGAAGTAAGAAAGAGAAAGAGGACAAGCAAGATGGCTCACCTGGTAAAGGTGCTTGCTGCCAAGTCCCACCACTGAGTCTAATCCCTGGAACCTACATGATGTAAGGAGAGAACTGACTCCCAAGATGTCCTCTGACCTCATCATGAGCATCACACACACACACACACACACACACACACACACACACACACACACACACCACAAATAATGTAATAAAAGCATTTTTTTTTTTTAATGTTTAGAAAAGTTGTTGCTTAGCAGTTAAGAGCACTGGCTGCTCTTTTG
The DNA here is from genome assembly GCF_964271855.1 of Acomys minous. Taxonomy (NCBI): domain Eukaryota; kingdom Metazoa; phylum Chordata; class Mammalia; order Rodentia; family Muridae; genus Acomys; species Acomys minous. Next base: position 70,558,099 of record NC_140493.1, on the reverse strand, counting down.
GAGAACCTGTTTGGTTCCCAGCATCTACATGGCAACTCACAACCATCTGTGACTCAAGTCCCAGGAGACCCAGTGACCCCTTGTGGCCTCCAGAGGCACCAGGTATGAACGTAGTGCACAAAGACAAACATGCAGGTAAAAACACTCATGAACTTTAAAAAGGAAAGGAAGGGGGGCTGGAGAGATGGCTCAGAGGTTAAGAGCACTGCCTGTCCTTTCAAAGGTCCTGAGTTCAATTCCCAGCAACCACATGGTGGTTCACAGCCATCTGTAATGAGATCTGGTGCCCTCTTCTGGCATGCAGACACACATGTGGGCAGAATACTGTATAAATAACAAATAAATATGATTTTTTTAAAAAAAAAGGAAGGAAGGAAAAGTAAAAAGGCTGAGCACATGCCTGTTAATTCCATCATTCTGGAGGCTAAGGCAGGAGAATTGCCTTGACTTGGAGGTCAGCCTGGGCTGCAGTGTAAAACAAAACTCAGAGTAAGATAGTTGTTCCCAAGCTGAATGACTTAGGTTTGACCCCTAGAACCTGAGTGGTAGAAAGAGAACCGACTCCTAAAAGTTGACATCTGACTTTTGCATGCATGCAAGCTCAACATTTGTGGGAGTATACGCGCGCGCACACACACACACACACACAAGTAAACATACACACAGTGATAAATAATAACAAAAATCCTCCAGGTTATGAGCTCCAAATTTTTAAAAAGCAACTTGAAATAATAAAATGAATATTTAATAAAACAGGGTAAGGTTTAGGTCTACACGTTAATTGTAATTAAGCTCAGTTCCTATACAGCTGGTTTTTGGTTGGTTGGTTGATTGGTTGGTTTTTTCAAGACAAGGTTTCTCTGTGTAGCTTTGGCTGTCCTGGACTTGCTTTGTAGACCAGGCTGGCCTCGAACTCACAGCAATCCACCTGCCTCTGCCTCCCAAGCGCTGGGATTAAAGGTGTGGGCCACCACTGCCCAGCTTACTTTTTTCCCCCCCTTGGAGACATCTCATTATATACATAGCCTGGGATGTTCTGGAATTCATTGTATAAACCAAGCTGGCCCTGGAATAGTAGAGATCCACCTGCCTCTGCTTCCTGAGGGCTGAGATTAAAGGCAGGTGTGCCCTACCCCACCAGGCTTTACTTTCACATTTAAGCGTGTGTGTGTGTGTGTGTGTGTGTGTGTGTGTGTGTGTGTGTGTGTGTGTGTGTGTTCGTTCGTTCCATTTTGATGTGTTTGGTAGAACCTCTCAAGACTTTAGGAAGGTCCTAGATGGAATAGTATAGGGACAAAGATTCACTTTGGAGCACTTCTATCCTCAGCTCCCAGCTGCTCTGAGAAGACCTCTCTAGGCAGCCAGCCCTGTGCAACAGTGGGGCCTCTGCACTTCTGTATCCCCAAACAAAGCTCTGAGGGACGCCTCGCCCTCAATAGGCTGAGCCACTAAAGCTCTGGGGATCAGGAGAAACAAAGAGAGAGGGGGAAAAAAAGAGTGCTGACAGAGTCACTGACCATCAGCTGCAGGGCTATAAAGAGAGGGCTCATCGAGGAGGCTGCACCAGATGGAGACCCAGACTGTGCAGCGGGAGCTGGGTGAGTAAGGCCTTGACTGTGCCGTTGCCTTTCCTTTCCTTACAAGAGACAAATGCAGAGGGAGAGCCGGTTGTCTCCTGCCTAGAGGCTAGGACCTTTGAAGGTAGAGAAAATAGGGGACTTTGGCTTGGGGACAGCTTTGTTTGCTACCTTAGGGAGTCACCTATGGCAACCACACCCTTGGAAATCAAGGTTCGGAGCCAGCAGGTTTACTGGGCACAGTGGGGGTGTGGCAGGCAAGGAATGCTGCTTATTTGAAGACTCCACATAGAGACTAATACCAGAATTTTCACGCATTAGTTCCTGGGCTGGAAGCCAGGGTAGAATCTTAAAGGCTGGTTCTTAGTCTAGATACCTGATGTATACCTGCCTGTCTTCTTTCTCCCCTCCCTCCCCTTTCCCCAACCGTCTCCTCAGCATACGGCCAATGGTGACTAACCTCTGTGGCCATTGGTCCTCATTCATAAAATGACGTGGTGATGGTATTTGGCTTGTGAGAACTAGATACATTAATGCATGCAAGGAAAGCAGGGTCTGACAGAGTGAGCCCTTGTTTTTGTTTGTTTGATTGGTTGGCTGGGTTTCTTTTTGTTTGTTTTGTTGTTTTGAGACAGAGTCTCACTGTGTAGCCCTGGCTGTCCTGGAATTCACTCTGTAGACCAGGCTGGCCTCGAACTCACAGATATACATACCTACTTCTGCCTCCCAAGTGTTGGGATTAAAGGCGTGCACTAACACACCCAGCCCAAGATATTATATCTGTATAATTACTATTTTTCTTTTTTTCTTTTTTTTTTTTTTGGTTTTTCGAGACAGGGGACTCACTTTGTAGACCAGACTGGCCTCGAACTCACAGCGATCCGCCTGCCTCTGCCTCCCGAGTGCTGGGATTAAAGGCGTGCGCCACCATGCCCGGCTATAATTACTATTTTTCATTTCACACACATATACACACAGTGCTAGGGATTGGATTGTTGGGCAAGCACTCTAGCACTGAACAACATCTGTAGCTTCAGCACCCTAACCTCATTCGCTAAGACTACTCTCACTATGTAGCTCTGGGTGGCCCGGAACTCATAGCCCTTACCTTTTTTTTTAAGATTTATTTAGCCAGGCGTGGTGGTGCACACCTTTAATCCCAGCACTCAGGAGGCAGAGGCAGGTGGATCTCTGTGAGTTCGAGGCCAGCCTGGTCTACAAAATGAGTCCAGGACTGCCAAGACTACACAGAGAGACCCTGTCTCGAAAAACCAAAAAAAAAAAAAAAAAGATTTATTTATTTATTATTATGTATACAGTGCTCTGCCTGCATGTACACCTGCAGTCCAGAAGAGGGCATCAGATCACATATTAGGTGGTTGTGAGCCACCATGTGGTTGCTGGGAATTAAACTCAGGACCTTTGGAGGAGCAGTCAGTGCTCTTAATCTCTGAGCCATCTCTCCAGCCTCAGAGCCCTTACTTTTACACTTAAGACAGAGTCTCACTAAGTTGTCCAACTAGGTCTTGAGCTTGCAATCCTCCTACTACAAGTAGCAGGCATTGGATGCCTGCACCAGCGAGCCCGGCTTCATTGAGTCTTTTTTTAAAAACTGCTCTATGCCCCATCTCACCACAGCGTTGGCATGGCACTGCATCGACCATGCAGGAATTGCCATCCTTTGCTATTGAGCTGCTTGCTCACCCAGTACGTAGCCAATAGTGACGTAGATGAGTTCTGAGATGAGCACTGAAAAGCAAGGGAGAAGTCAAAATCTGCAGGCTGGAAAAGGCAGAAGAGCCTCTGAGGCAGCAAGGTCAAAACAGCTAGGTCTAGATCTAGGAAACAGAGAAAGAAGGGTTGGCGGTATGGACAGGCAGAGCAGTAGGTCAGTTTGGGTGCTGGGAAGACCACGAAGGGTCTGAGCACAGACGGGACTTCCGGCCGTGCTGCCTGAATGACTAGAGACCTGCGGAATCCAGACAGTCATAAAGGAGTTGATATTGTGAGACTCGGGCAATGGTTTATGAAGCAAGCAAGAGGACAGAAGGTACACTTATCAAAAATACCAAATGCCAGCCGTGCGTGGTGGTGCACACCTTTCATCCCAGCACTCAGGGAGGCAGAGGCAGGCGGATCGCTGTGAGTTCGAGGCCAGCCTGGACTACAAAAGAGTCTAGGACAGCCAAGGCTACAGAGAGACCTTGTCTTGAAAAGCAAAACAAAAAAGTACCAAATGCCTTTGCAGTCCTCCGTCTGCATTACTTTTCTAGTTTTTACAGTGACTGCATGTAAAAGTCTTGTCCATAGGAAACCTGAGATTTGGGTAGCAGTAGCAGAGCCAGTATCCCAATCAAAACCTGGGACTTTAAGCCCCTTTTCCTTTTTTTCTGTACCTTCTTATCTCATTACCCCCTTCCTGAAAGCCACAGCACTGATATGTATTCTATCTTCCAGAAACTCTTCCAACCACCAAGATGGCTCAGACCAACCCTATGCCAGGGGCCTTGGGGCCATGGAAGGTAAGCTGAACCAATTACATGGAAAATGGAAGGATCCAATAGGGCAAAGCTGAGGTGCTGTCCCAAGGCTGTACTTATTTTTGAGACAGTGCCCAGTTCCCCCACCCCTGGCCAAAAAAAAAAAATTTTTTTTTTTTAAAAATGCTGTACTGTAGGAGGAATACCTAGAAACAGCTGGTGGTGGTGACGCACACCTTTAATCCCAGCACTCAGTAGGCAGATGCAAGTGGATCGATGTGAGTTCAAGGCCAGCCTGGTCTAGAAGGTGAGTCCAGGACAACCAGAGCTACATAGAGAAATCCTGTCTCAAAAACCAACCAACCAAAACAACAACAACAAACTAGATACAGTTGAAAGAAGGCTTTCCTTTTGGGTCCATGATGGGTGGGAGATACTTGCTTCCTAGGTCAATTCTAATTTGCCATTGGGTCGTAACTAACCCACAGGGTCCAGGCCTCCTTACTCTGAGGGTGGAGTTAGCCATGAGCTGAAGTGGCAGTTCCCAGTGTCTCTCTGACACTTAATCTTTTCCTCATTGGACAACTCTGAGACGAGCTCACAGTTTCAGGAGCTAGCCCAGTCAGGAACCAAATTCTAGTTGAAAAGATGGCTTATCACAACCCTCCCTTTATACTTAAAAGGCAAAGAAATGACCCACAGCGTGCTTTTAGCAGTCCCAGAATCCTGGCTTCTGGGTCACATGGTGCAGGACAGCAGAGTTCACAAGGCCCTGGTCTGTTGATTGAGCTTTCTATTGTTCCTGGAACACCATTCCTATCATAAACTTAGCCAAAACATGCTAATGTCACTGATAAGTGATACAATTTAAACTCCCTTTTTACCTTGTCTATACTGGAAGAGACTTTTATCGGGCATCCTGGGCTATAGCTAGTGATGACAACCACAGGATAAATACAAGCCCTTAATTTGCATCCCTAATCTTACTGCTGTACCTTGTCCCTTAAATCCCATTTCAGATAACCATCTATGACCAGGAGAACTTCCAGGGCAAGAGGATGGAGTTCACCAGTTCCTGCCCAAATGTCTCTGAGCGTAGTTTTGACAATGTCCGGTCCCTCAAGGTGGAGTGTGGCGCGTGAGTATGGGTACCAACAGAACTTCAGGCCCTTTTCAGGTCTCTTTAGACACGGTGCCATATGAGGATCTAGGAAGGTGTTCTCCAGATGCTAATCACTTCCTAGAGAGAGGTGTCTCATTTTCTAATGGAAATTACTACATGCCTAACTAAGTAACTAAAAGCTAGGGATGATGTTCATGTCTGGATATAGACTTGGAACAGGGCATGAGAGCAATGGAACGTGTGCTTTTGAAACCCATAGGCCACCTTCTGATTCCTTTACAACAGGCACAGAAGCTTGTTTTTCTTGCCCATATAAAATAGGGAGAGGGGAAAATATATATTTATTTGTGATTATTTTTTGTTTTGTTTTTTGAGACAGGGTTTCTCTGTGTAGCCTTGGCTGTCCTGGACTTGCTTTGTAGACCAGGCTAGCCTCGAACTCACAGCAATCCGCCTGCCTCTGCCTCCCGAGTGCTGGGATTAAAGGCGTGCGCCACCACGCCCAGCTTGTTTTTGTTTTTGATTGACTGATTGATTTATTGCTCTTCGTGGCCTTGTCTGTCCTGAAACTCTTTCTTTACACCAGGCTGGCCTTGAACTCATAGATCCTCCTGCTTCTGCCTCCTGAGTGCTTGTCTTAAAGGAATGCACCACCACTATTCTATTAAAAGGAACAAAATCTCAAGGATCCCAACACATTAGTTCTTAGTGTTCCAGAAATTTCTTGTTGACAGTCAATGTTGGTGAGATCATCTGGCTTTTGTCTTCTGATTCCTGGCAGGCTGGCCCAGCCATGAGCCCACACTAGTACCCTTGTTGGCCTATTCAGAAGTGGCTTTGCCTGTGATAAAGCTTCCACAAGCTGCTCTGTAGCAACTCTTTAAGATAGGCAAACAGCTTCAATAAATTAAGACTTGGTTGTTAACCATCTAGTTAGAATACTCCATTAAGAAGGTAGAGGTAGCCAGGTGTGGTGGCGCATGCCTTTAATCCCAGCACACAAACAAACAAAAAACCAAATATATAATAAGCAAAGAAAGAAAGAGCTTAAGAATGTAAAGAAAGCCAAGCGTGGTGGCACAGGCCTTTTTAATCCCAGCACTTGGGAGGCAGAGGCAGGTGGATCTCTGTGAGTTCGGGGCCAGCCTGGTCTACAAAGTGAGTCCAGGACAGCCAGGGCTACACAGAGAAACCCTGTCTAAGGGGTGGGTGAGGGGGAGAAGGTAGAGGTATGAACAGCAAGAGGAAGAAGCTTCAAAGTAACAGAAGGGTCACTAAAATGAAAATAAAACTTTGTCAAAACACACTGCTAGGGCAGGAGAATTCTCAGCAAGCAATTTCAAAATCCATTTTCAAACCTGTTAGATAAAGTCATGAGTGTTCATTAGTGATTGGCTTGATATTTTATCCCACTATAAACTCATCCAAAGCAAAAGAGACCTTCTCCCTAAGGCAATAGAGGTTTTGAGCACCACGAACAACCACTTCCTATCGTTGGCAGCTGGATTGGCTATGAGCACACCAGCTTCTGTGGGCAACAGTTTATCCTGGAGAGAGGAGAATACCCTCGATGGGATGCCTGGAGCGGGAGCAATGCCTACCATATTGAACGTCTCATGTCCTTCCGCCCCATCTGCTCCGCTGTGAGTCTGAAATTTCCACTTTTTTTTTTTTTGCATGGGGGGGTGTAAAGAAGGATGAGGTCAGACTGATAATCATGTTGCTTCTATCAATTATATTGAATGTAATAGGGAGGATGAAAGTAAAGAATAACTTGAGCACACCTGTAATCCCAGCACTTGGCAGGCAGAGGCAGGTATATCTCTGAGTTTGAGGCCAGTCTACTCTACAAAGTGAGTCTAGGATTGCAAAGGCTATACTATTATACAAAAAAAGAAAAAAATTAAAAGTGCTCCTGATATTAGGAGTGACACTTGCCTGAGCTAGAAACGTACCAAATTGTCTTATTCTTCACAAAATCTAAATCATGTACTTTACTGGAGCTTATACACACACACATGTATTTCATGTACTGGGCATAATTAAGTGTCTTAATTTGTTGAGATCTTTCTGGGACTAGATCCTCACAGTACCTAAACAAACAAACAAAACCAAAAAGGCTATGTATTATTTTTTTCAACTGATTCATTGTCTTCCATCATCTTATATGTTGTTTGTACATATTATATCTTTAATTTAGATTAAATAGAATTACAGATTTTTTTTTATCAAGACAGTTTTAGTGGGGTGTAGAGATGGCTCAGAGGTTAAGAGAAAAAAAAAAAACCCAAAAAACAAAAACAGGGTTTCTTTGTATAGGCAAGAGACTGGAGTGCCTCTGCCTGGGATTAAAGGTGTGCACTACCTCAGCCCAGCTGGATTGTTCTTATAAATGCCTATTCAGCCTGAATGTTTTGTCAGTGATCATGTATTCTGTAGGCCAGAAATTGTTTCAACTCTGGGAAAATAGCAATTAAGTTAGAATAACTACATTACTAAGGCTTTAACTTCTGATTTATAGAATCATAAAGAGTCTAAAATCACCATCTTTGAGAAAGAGAACTTTATTGGACGCCAGTGGGAGATCTGTGATGACTACCCTTCCTTGCAAGCCATGGGCTGGTTCAACAATGAAGTTGGTTCCATGAAGATACAATGTGGGGCGTAAGTACAAAAACAGGGTTGGAGCACATATCAAAGCAATTCCTGTGTTCCTATTAAGACATCAAGGGCCAGGGTGGGTGGTGGTGGCAGCAGCACACGCCTTTAATCCCAGCACTCGGGAGGTAGAGGCAGGCGGATCGCTGTGAGTTTGAGGCCAGCCTGGTCTACAAAGCAAGTCCAGGACAGCCAAGACTACACTGAGAAACTATCTCAAAAAACAAAAGCAAACAAGACATCAAGGGCCACTAGATTCCATACACTGGCATCATATTAATACCGAGCTGGATATTTTCCTTCACTAGGTATCTCTTTAGAAGCATTTATAAACCACTCTGAAACCCTTTTTCATGATTAAGGCTAAAGTTTAGTCAGTTGTAGCCTAATATATTAAGCATGATTTGTAGCTGGGTGCAGTAGCACACACTTGTAGTCCCAGTACTTGGGAAGGCAGAGGCAGGCCAATCTCTGAGTTCAAGGCCTAGCCTGATCTACAAAGTGAGTCCAGAATAGTCAAGGTGTAATAGAGAAACCCTGTCTCAAACAGGCAAAAAAGGAGTGACTTGTTTCCTAAGTATCCTGGTACCACTGTGTTGAGGGGAAAAGGAGTAAGGTTTGGGGTACATGTCAGGCTCTTACCAGACTTAATAATGTAATATGCTTTTAATCTCCCAGTTGGGTTTGCTACCAGTACCCTGGATACCGTGGTTATCAGTACATCTTGGAATGTGACCATCACGGAGGAGACTACAAACACTGGAGAGAGTGGGGATCTCATGCCCAGACTTCCCAGATTCAATCAATTCGCCGAATCCAACAATAGTGGGGTAAAAGTTCCAAAATTCCTCAAGCATGAAATCTTGCTAAGCACCCTAGAATTTTATGTTCTCCCCAGGAACTGCTTTCAAATGTTAGCTGCTAAAATCCACAATAAATGTCATTTTAAAAAAGAAAAAGTGCCTTGGAGAGTCTATCAAATACCATACACAGATCCCTTTTGTGGAGTCTATCAAATACCATACACAGATCCCTTTTGTGGCTGGCAGTTTTTTAAAATTACAAGTCTTGATAAGACCCTAAATTTGCCTGGCAATAGTGGCAGATGCCTTTAACACCAGCACTGCAGAGGCAGAGAAATCTCTTGAGTTTGAGGCCAGCCTGGTCTACAGAGTGAGTTCCAGAACAACTGGAGCTATATAGGGAGACTATATCAAGCATATAAGCATATAAACATATAAGCATATTATCTTCAAGACTGAAGCTCTTTATACACCTGCCCCTTGGAAAGTTAAGTCAATGTCACAACTGTACCTAAGTTTTCAGTCAAGAATTTAAAATTAAAATACACAAAAATAACACAAACAACTCAAAAACTTTAAATTTTTTATTGAACAATGTACACTTATTGTCTTATTTGATCTACAAATCTCTCAAGTTTTTCTGATAAAATAAGTAAATCTGGGTATGGTTGTAGAGTGTACTCTTGTATCTTTAAAACACTGAACATGAAATAAGACATTGATAAAGGAAGATCACCATGTAACTGACACTTCCTTGGAATCCATGACATCAGCAACAGCTTTAGTAAATACCTAAGCAGTTATTTAGCAAAACGGCAAATTTCTCATCACCGCTCTATCTAGGGGGGGAAAAAAAACAACATTTTTAAACTGGGCAAAACAAATATTGAAAAAAACTCAGAGAGAAAGGGCCATTATCTTCTAGCATAACTGTAATTCACTCTCCTTTTCCAAAATTAAAAGGCAACCAAGCTCCTAAATAAATGTCTGTGCACACAACAGAGATTATTTGTCCAATACTTTTGCTTTGTTGTAAGCCAGTCTAGCTTTCAACTCGGGTCCTCCTGCTTCAGCCTTCCGGTTGCCAGGATTACAAGTGTGCCCCATAAAGCCTAGCTACCTGTATTTCCTAAGACTGGATGTAAATGAACTACAGACAGATGCTCAGGAGTAGCCAAAGCCATCCAAGGTGTGTGCCACTATCTGTGTTTGCTTATAAGGCTACGCATTATAGATCACACTATGAACAGAACTTTTGCTGTCTTTTCAAAGTCAACAAGATAAAGTATCCTTCTGGTAGATAGACAAAGCTATAAAATAAAATGCCTCACACATGGGAGCCTGGGGGAAACACCATTGGTAGTATCTTTTACTCAACTCGCCTACAAATGCCCTAAGAAACATTAAATGACAAGATCTGGCCAGCACATCCACACAATCTTGTTAGGTGCACATTTCATGTTATGTGAAGCTGTTTAGCACATGCAACTGCAGTGAATGAACCAAATATGCCCCACTTGTTCAGATCAGTTCGGGTCTTTAAAAAGATAGACATCTTTAAAAACAATCTGCTTTAACCTTTAAACTGAATGATTTTTATCTCAAACCATCCAGTTAATCAAATTCATGTTAAAGCAATAAAAGTTGAAAAAAAAAAAACTATCCTACCGTTAAACCAGTTCTAAGACAAAATTGCCAGAACGTCATAGGGCAAAGGTCTTTCCTTCATTTCAGTTTGAATGAAGTTCCATTCTTTTTTCATATATATTCAAAATTCACTGAGAAGAGCACTGGATCCAATGGTTTATAAAGCTGATACAACTACCCTGTTTCAAGAAAAGCCCTTGGGTAGATGCAAGTCAAGCTCTTGTTTCAACTGAGCTTTATTCAATGGTGCCAGTTTTCCTCCTCCCATTTAGTTCCACTGATGCACTCAGAACTGTAACTTTGAACCATGTTTCCAAAGATGGTAAAGCTAAGAACAGCAAAACGACAGATTACTTTTGGTAATGACACACGAATTAAACTTTCAAAATATGTGCATAGCTTTATTCATCTACTTAGATCTAACCTTTTCACGGAGCCTAGGCAAAACTGAGTGTGCAAAATGCATTTCTAAAACGTAATGCAAGCAAAGCTTTTCACATTTACACTGGCAGGAAATACAAAAACTAACAAATCACATTAGGGAGAGTTCAGATCTGTCTTTTTTTTTTTTAATGACAAGAATTGCACAGTTTATTATTGAGACAATTGTTGCAGACATGAATGTTTAAACTTTTCTAAGCAAGGTGCTTCAACAAATTCTTTGTTGGAAGAGCCAATAGCTTGGATCAAAGCTCACAAAGAATTCCAAATTAATGTGGACTCCCATCATCTTCTTGTATTTTGCAAACAATGCTTTTAATAACACCTTTCATAACACTAAAGGGGACAGCAAGCTGAAACTTTCTTTGAAGCACACAAAGAAACAATATCATCACATTACTTTAAGGTGGCGTTAGGGTCAGGGTAGGTAGCGAAGAATCCCCTTTACTATTTCCCACTACAGACCAGCCACTAACAGACTAAAAAAGAAGGAAAAAAGAAAAAGAAAATAGTGAAAGAGCAAGTCACTTCCCCAGTTTATAAAAAGAGTTCCAGTTTGACAAGATCTATGACTTTAAACAGAGAGCACCAGTTGGGCAATAGATTGAGCATTCCCACTGCATAAAAGTCAGTGAGGTGGTAAGAACCATCAACATCTCAGGCATTACTACATGGCCTTTCCAAAGTTTAATATACATGCAAGGCACACTGATATAAAAATAGATCTCTGGCCAACAAATATATTAAGTAAGCAAATTAAAATTTTGGCTCTGCAATATTGGCAACATCAAAATATAACCAGATAGCTTTGGACCACACATCACTCTCCTCATCATCTGGTGTCCCTCCTCTACACACTTTTTGGGCCTTTTCTCCTTCATGTTTTGAGTATGTGCTTGAGAAGACTTTCCTTTGTCAAGTAGCATCCTTATACTTTGTTTACCTTTGCTAAGGAAAATATATACTAGAGAAGCAGAATAGTCGGGAGCTTTGCTAGCTAAACTAAGTATGACTGGTTCAGGGCAGCTCACTTCTCTGATGCACCAGCTTACTGACAATTAAAAAAGAAACCAATGAAATTACTTCCTTTAATTCCTCCCAATTCTTTTTGAAGCAGAGAGGGAATAGAAACAAAGCTAAGACTTTAAACTATTTTCAGTAGTAGAAGACACTTTAAGGCCAAAATATAATATTAACCAAAAGTTTATTTCCTAAGTTACTGTCCCCTTCATAGGTCAACACAAACTACAAACTACTTTAACTGACTCACTCCTGAAGAGAAGAATAAACTCTGTTCACTTTTGTTAGTGGCTGCGCTACCGAGAAAAGGTATTAAAGCAACCTATGGTATATAGTAATGTTAAAAAGTGCATCACATTCTTGATTTTCAGCTTCCCATAGTAGCAGCAGCAGGGTTATCTAAGACAAAACAGTTGTTTTCGCTCTAAAGATGCAACCTAATGAAATGTATTCAAGACTGTGAAAAATTATCTACAAAAGATAAATGCAGACTCAATAGACAAATAGAACTTAAGGTACTCGTTCATATTTACATATTAAAACCATTTTGCTAACACCAAATCTTTACAATTAGTAAAAGAAATATGCGTTTAAAGAATATCAGATGTTACTAAAGCAGTATTCATTTTGGAGCCTTTGTTTAGCACCTGAGGAAAAAACAGGGCAATATATGGGAAGCTATGTTGGTTTGGTCTGTAGATTAAAACTGATTACAGTGAGAGCAAAAGTGAACTGGGGGAAGGGACACTTGTAGCTATTTTAAATAAGGCTTTTTTAAAAACCAGACATCAAAATATTATAAAATGGCTTCAAAACTTTGGACAGAACAAGTTTCTGAATAGGAAACATTTGAACCAGCAATCTCACTACTGTGTTAGCTTCCAATCCATAACAGGCATTTGATAGTCCTTGTAATACAATTTTAATACACTACTGGTGCCTTGATGGGCATTTATGACAGAGGACTTAAAACTCTCAAACTACTGCTGGCATCTTTTAACTGCCTCAAAACTTCTTTCCTAAAATTCAGTAAATCAGTGCTTGAGTGGAGATGATCATTTATTGTTCTCTACACCAACACAGAATGGTCTTGCCGTCCACTTATCTTGTATTCATAAACATTTAAAGGTAACTACAGCAGAAACACATCTTCACCACAGAAGTGTCATGATGCTGTCAGTCAGGAAAATTAACAATGAATTTTCAGAACTGTTAGCCTGTGGTCCTCTGGTCATCTTTAAGCAGCTACTCATGTTTCTATTCTTATCCTATGTTTCCTTTCCAAACTACTAGGGCTTTGGGAAAATAAGCAAATCCCATCACCCATTATACATACTTAGTCCACTACACTGAATTAGTTTTTTATCTGGTTAATACACAGGGAATTGTGTCCTTTGAAGATATGGTCGAGTGGCATCAGACCCTTAGCAATTTGAGCACTAAATGATGACAATTCCCACCACTCCATTGGACAGGTCTTTAAATTGAGCCAAATCTTCAATTTCTATGTCCATGGCCATTGGTTACAATTCACATTACATTTACGTGCCCTTTCCTGACCTTAAAGTTTACAAAGTTTTTGGTGAGGGCAGGCAACAGGTCTAACAACCAAGCATGAAACTACTGTTGTTGTGTCCTACCAGTTGAGGTCTACCATATTTTCTCTTTAAAAAAAAACAAAAACAAAACAAAACCAACAACAACAAAAAAACCCCAAACCTGTCATTTGGAAATTCACAGGACTTTTTTTTTATGAATTTCTACATTATGAGTATAACTAGGATAGCAAAAAAGTGTCACTCAAGTTTCTTGATACTGGCTATCCCCTCCTAGAAAGTAGAGAAGGGCAGGCTACTATAGACACCATAAACACACTTTATTGATGTGAAGGTTCATTACTAACGTTAGAGGAAACATTATGCAATTAACTAAGGTTGAAGTGGGGATGAATAAAGATAAATACACCCTGTTTTCTGTGGGGAAGGGAGATTATTCAAGATATTTTACACAAAAGTGAGTGGTATGACGCAAAACCTACAATCAAGACAAACTGAAAAAGAAATCATCACCCATAATTAGTTCCTTAGCTATTAAAAAAATAGGTCATGACTTCATCCTTAGTGCCATTTTTCTACTACCACCCTTTTAGGATTTAACCCACCCGACCTTTTTCCTGTGTAATGAAAACAAATGGCACAAAATAAATACAAGTTTCATTCTCTGAATACTAATATGTTTTACACATTCATTTTACTAACTCTTAATATTTTCATCTTTCCCTCACACACAAGCACCCCAACACACACACACACACACACACACACACACACACACACACACACACACTTCAGTCTTTTAATTGGAGGGATGTTAAAAATCCCCTCTAGACTGTATTTGGTTTATGCTACAGTACTAATACTCTGAGTTGAAGGAAAATTCTTTAAACCAGCAACATACTGTTATTTAAATGTGCTAAATTAATCACAGCTGATGTTTCTTTAGAAGCTTACACAAAAATAATCAGAAAACAGATGAACTCGTAAGACTTTTTTTTTTTTTAATAAGTGCTCTGTAAGGAATTGTGTGAGGACCTAAGGAGAAAGATTGAGACAAGTATCAAACAACACAAAAGATATCTGTCCCAAAGTCCTGCTTGTACTGAGGCAATTAAGTCCATTTAACCCAATGTCAAAAAACAAAACATCAACAACAAAAAAATACTGACAGTTAATATGATGGACCACTAGGGATCCCAAAAAGAGACATTTCTCTCTCTATATATATCCCTCTAACCATATTATCAAGAAAATTTCAGTGGACAAATGAAAGTGAAATGTTGCATTGTTTCATTTAGAAGTGAGACTCTAAACCTTTGGACAGAGAAGGGGTACATTCTTTTTAGCTTCTCTGCACAGAGGCTTGAAGGATATGGAAAAGGAATTATGAAAGTGAAGGCCTTTAAATGTACTAAATATTACATCTAAGTTAAAAATCCCAATTCAGGAAACTGGATTTTTCTTTCTGTTTTGAATTCGTTCGTTCAACCTCGTATGCCACAATCCAAGGAAGGTTTCTGGTTTTCCTTTTTTTCCACCCCCCCCTTTTTTTTTCTTCCCTCTTCGTGATTTGTGCAACAGAACTTTAAAATTCCAGGCAAGCAAAATGGACATTTAAAAAGAGTGGGGTAGGGATTTGGCCCTAAGGCGACAAGTGGTTGATTACACAAGGCAATTAAACACACAGCAGAACTTTAAAACCTATAAAACAAACTGGAGCTTTTCTTTAATCAATCTTTTTTTAAAAACTTTTTGAAAATTTTTATTAAAAAAAAAAAAAAAACAAACACAAAACACAGACTTTTTAGTTCAGTATGTGGCGTGTTGTGATTTCCAGTTTGTTCAACGCTTTAAAGCTCAAGGATGCCTGGCCGATGTACACAGGCCTGATGCATCCTAGCTTTTGGCAAGCAGGCAGGAGACAACAACAAAAAAATCAAAATAGGAACAAAGCGACTAAATGCAGGGCACATCTGTAAACATATTATACATTTGAAAATTACAATATCAGTAAAAGTGATACAGTTTACAGGTGAAATGAAACTATCTGAAACTGGCCTACCACAAGTTTCTGAACCTGGACTGATACAATAAGTTATTATATATATTATGTATAAAAAGTCGTTTACATCAAGTGGAATTGGCAATCCATGCTTACACTTTAAAAAAAAATCTAAGCAGGGCAGAAATTCAGACTAGAAAGTACTTTTCTCTGTGGTAAATCAAATAGCTTCTTTCATGAACTATTTGTTTAAAACCTGAAATAATTAACAAAATTAGAAAATCCACGCACACTACAATCGCTGATAACTGGACATTTCTCAGAAAATAAAGAGTAAAAAGTAACTACTTTTCCCCCAAAGTGTCCAGGGGATACCGTCTGCCTTTGTTAGAAGACTGCAACTCTATAAATGCCCTGCTATATGAACTTGTATTTGACATATGTGGATATTTCTTTGCAAGTGTTACATGTGTGATATGATATTACATCAGGCCAGAGAACTTGTTATTATGCCACTAACATCACCCAGTCATAAATTGGACCCTTGGTGTACACACATACACACACACAAACACACACACACACACACACACACACACACACACACACACACACACAACCTTGTTTTAGCATGCTATACACAAGCTGCAGCGCAACAGGATGGTAATGCAATGATAAGACAGGGCTAATGTTCTTTTCTGCCCATAACAAAATTTCCAGAATTTCACATTATTTTCCTAAAAAACCCACCTTGCTCTAATGATAAAATATATTAAGATACAATTAGAAGCTAATAAGCTCAGAAGTAGAATTTGCCTGAAAAACACACCTTCTATAAGCAGGGTTTATTATCTCCTCACTGGCTAAAAAGACATTTTTCATAAACATATTTTCTTTGTAGATTTTGCTGAGAAACTGAAATTAAAAGAATTTACAGAAAGGTACATAAGTTTCTCTTAAATGTTTGATGAAAAACAAGAAGAGTACACAGTTAGTGTTAGTGATAGAGAGCAAGTCTGAGCACCTACAGCGGAAAAGCAGAATATATTTTTGCTCCCAGTTACACAATTAAAATGGGTAATTATCAGCCAATTACTTTTTCTGCAACTTTTCTTTAAATGACACTCTCTTGGATTCTTCAGCTGTTAAAAAGCCAAACATGTAACCAAAGAAAGTTAACTATGTACTCACAAACTAGTCCAAGATTGTAGAATTTCAATGCCCTCCCCATCCCTACCCCACAAAAAAAATGAAAGGAATTATTTCCCCAACACCCCACAGAGGCTGCACAACTCTTGGCAAGACATGCAAATGGAATTTAAAAAACAAAAAACAAACAAAAACAAAACAAAACAAAAAAAATCAAACAACAAAAACCCCTGCACATGTCAAGGCATTTATCCAGCATTCTCGCAGGGCTCAAAATAAAATTAAAAGATCAAGGGCGGAGTAGGGAAAACGTTGAATCATTCTGGGCTCCCGTGATTAGTGTATCACTTAGTCACAGAACAAGGTACAGATACCTAGTAAGTGGACTTGACTTTCCAATGGGTCATTTGTTGCCCAGGTCGATGACAGCAGGAACTTTAGAACCACTCTTGTTAAGTCTGTATTCATTAATCACTTGCATTCACACTTAAAAACAAAAGCTAACAAAATAATAAAAGAAAAGACTATTCGGTACCGGAGATTAAATAACCATGTGTAGTCTCTTGAAATAAATTTGATTTCCTTAAGAAGTCTAATTACTTTCAGTTGCCTTTTTTTAAATAACTATATATATATATATATATGTATATATATATATTTGTATATATTATCCTGTGATTCTACTTATGGTTCCTCTGCTGCGTTGGAGATCTAGGAGCATAAAAGCCTTGTGTCCCCCATGAACGGTGGCTCTAATGCTGCAGAAAGGTTACAAATAGGCAGTCTGGTCCTTCATTGATCTGGACTATCCATGGCTTCATTGTAAGTGATTATCCTTTTGGGATCTAGAGGCAAAGTGAGAAAGTAAATTAATGAAAATCCTGCAATCAATCCAGAAACAAATCCCAAACAATCACCATTTCAACTGCTACCCTTCTGATTAAGTAGCAAATGTGAAAGCAAGGAGAAAGAAGCTTAAGCCACAAGTAATTTTTTTTCTAAAGATTTATGGGCATGAGCGCTCTATCTGCATATACACCTGCAGGCCAGAAGAGGGCATCAGATGTCAGTACAGATGGTTGTGGGTCACCATGTGGTTACTGGGAACTGAACTTAGGACCTCTGAAAGAGTAATGCTCATAAACCCTGAGCCACCTCTCCAGCCCCCAAGTCATAATAATATCACAAATAATTCAATAGTAATAGAACTTCTTGGGCTTATTTTGCTCTTTCTAGGGAAGAAAATACCTTGTTTTTATACAAGGTCTCATGTGACCCAGACTGGCCTTAAAGCTTGCTTTATAATAGACTTTGAACTCTTGGGTTTTTCTTTTTCTTTTGGTTTTTCGAGACAGGGTCGCTCTATGTAGCGGTGACTGTCCTGGACTCACTTTGTAGCTGTCTGGCCTCGAACTCACAGTGATCAGCCTGGTCTACAAAGCGAGTCCAGGACAGTCAGGGCTACACAGAGAAACTCTGTCTTGAAAAAACAAAACAAAAAACAGCCAGCTCTCCCAGAGATTCCTGAGTTCAATTCTCAGCAACGAGATGGTGGCTCACCATAGGCCCTCTTCTAGTGTGCAGGTGTACATTCAGACAGAGCACTGTATACATAATAAGCCAATAAATCTTTAAAAAATAATAATGCTTAAGAACTCAAGTTTTGGGCTGGAGTGATGGCTCAGGGGTTAAGAGCACTGTCTGTTCTTCCAGAGGTCCTGAGTTCAATTCCCAGCAACCACATGGTGGCTCACAACCATCTATGTGATCTGATGCCCTCTTCTGGCCTGCAGGTGTACGTACATGAGGACTCCTATACATAAAGTAAACAAATAAATCTTTAAAAAAAAAAAAAGAGAAACTCAAGTTTCACGCACCAGTAATCCCGGCACTCAGGGAGGCAGAGGCAGGCAGATCTCTTGAGTTGCAGGCCAGCCCACTTTACAAAGTGAGTCTAGGACAGCCAAGGGAACAGAGAATCCCTGTCTTTGGGAAAGAGAGAGAACCTAGCGTATGCCTTTTAATGTCAGCAGAGACAGGCCAATCTCTGAAGTCAGTGTCTACAGGACAGTCTTGAACTTAAAGTCTCATCCTTCAAAGAGCTACTTACTTTGTAGACCAGGGTGGCCTGGAACTAAGAGAATGCCCTGCCTCTGCCTCTCAAGTACTGGGATTGAAGGCGTGCACACACTGCACCCAGCCAGCAACTATCTTTTTTCTTCTTTTGGAGACAGGGTTTCTCTGTGTAGCCTTGACTGTTCTGGATTTGCTTTATAGACCAGGCTGGCTTCA
The DNA here is from genome assembly GCF_964271855.1 of Acomys minous. NCBI lineage: Eukaryota > Metazoa > Chordata > Mammalia > Rodentia > Muridae > Acomys > Acomys minous. The sequence goes on along the minus strand of NC_140493.1, from coordinate 70,539,351 downwards.
AACTAGCAGAGACCCACCTGCCTCTGCCTCCCAAATGCTGGGATTAAAGGCGTACGCCACCACCCCCCAGCTAACTACTATCTTTTGACAAGCAGTTATGTCAATATAAAATATAATGCCTGTTAATTGGATACGTCATGATTCCAATTATTCTCACTAAAAAAGTCATGATTTTGATTAGTATTAACATTTCAAGTAATTAACCATTCTTACCTTGCTTCTGCAAATTCCATATAGATTCCATTTCTATAAGAAAAAGGAGAAAACTATTTTATACACCAAGCCTCAATGAGCGCTGTATAATGCTCTGCTTTTAACCCTTACAATAATGCTATGCTTTTATCTCATACATCTGAAAAGTACACTGATTACTGCTGACAACAGTACAGCTATATGCAACATAAGGCGCTAAAAGTTTTAAATAATTTTAAAAAGCAGTATCTAGATTATGTACATGATGATTATGGAAAAAAAAAAATCAAACACTGGGTTAGCAGGATTGCTTCCTGCCAAGCCTAATGTCTCAAGTTCAATCCCGGAGACCTACATGGTAGAATAATGGTTATTCACTGACCTCCATACACTGGTGAGACATGTTTAAGTACATATATGCAAATACACCCACACCCACACACCCACACACACACACAGCTACTTATGTTAAACTGACCTGATTCTGTGACTACAAATTTTAAAGATGCAAAAGTCTGCATATATATTAAATGTTGCTTCCCACCTCTCTGTTATTACCTCAGTACTTACTGGGCAGCCTACTTCTCAATGGGGTGCTTAAGCCTCCTGAACAGAATATTCATCACATTTTACTAAACTTGATTAAACATCTAGGAAAATGCCAATCCACATCCCATTTGTTAACACAATTATCTTTACTCCAATTTGTTTCAAACTTATGTGTTTACCTTGATGTCTTAAACATGTCTAAATAACAGCGACTGAGAACGCAATGAGAATCATCTTCGTACACAAGTTTCACAATGGACATCTAAATGAGTAAGGCCACACATAGCTTATAATATGAAACCCTAAGAGTTAGTCCCTGAAAATAGAGATGAAAGCAAAGCTGGGCATGCTGCTGCACACTTTTAATCCCAACACTCGTGTTAGGCAGAGGCAGGTGGATTGCTGTGAGTTCGAGGCCAGCCTGGTCTACAAAGTGAGTCCAGGACAACAAGGATACAGAGAAACCCTGTTTGAAAACCTAAAAAACAAAACCTAAAACCAAGACTAATTTTCTAATGCCTATACAAAGTTATTTTGCACTATAAAACTGGTTCTTCTAACTAGTTTCACTCGTTTATTAAGCATAGTCTGTTCTGTAGGACCCATTAGGGTAAAAAATATCCCTTCTTGAACTTAAAGAAACTACAGTTCTTTAAAAAAAATTTTTTTAAGATTTATTTATTTATTATCGTGTATACAGTGCTCTGCTTGCATGTACTCCTGCAAGCCAGAAGAGGGCGCCATATCATATTACAGATGCTTATGAGCCACCATGTGGTTGCTGGGAATTGAACTCAGGATCTTTGGAAGAGCAGGCGGCGCTCTTAACCACTGAGCCATCTCTCCAGTCCCCTAAAATTCTTTATTGCAAATACAGAGGCTGAGAATTATATAACTACACTATCCCCACAAGATCAAAGATACATGGGGGTGGGGGGCGCGGGCACAGGGTCTCTGTGTAGCCCAAGATGTCTTAGAATTCGCAATGTAAACCAGGCTGGTCTTGAACTTGGAGTTATGAAATTAAAGATATACATCACAATGACCAGGTAATTAGCAAGACATTTAAATCTTAGTTATTAATACTCAAATGACCCATTAAGTTATTCTAGCAAAGCTGTAATAAAGCAAACTTGGAAGATGAATGAAGCGATTGCTATTTGTTTGAGTTTAGCAGTCTGGTTATGGGCTTCGTGTCCCTATACAGATGTCTATCTGGAAAAGTCAGAAGCCACATATGAAGCATGGTTTAGGTAGAAGGATAACAATTTGAACCAGCCTAAGTATACAGCAAACCTGATTTCAACACCCTATCAACACCAAAAAAAATAGATGAATGACCTGAACCAACTTTATTGATACCAGAGACAAAAAATTTTTCTTGAGCTGGGCATGGTGGCGCATGCCTTTAAGCCCAGCACTTGGGGATGGAGAGGCAGGTGGATCTCTGTGAGTTGGAGGCCAGCTTAGTCTACAAGCAAGTCCAAACAGCCAAGATAACAGAGAAACCGTCTTGAAAAACGAAAAACAAAACAAAATCCTTCTCCTTGGAGGACTAACAAGGGAAAAGAACCATAATAATCTAATGGAAGAGAAGGTTATCAGTAAATGTATCCTTAGCTACTGATGGAGATAATATTAAATCACTACAATATTATTTCATTAGTATCTAATCAGGAAAAAAAGAAACAGGGGAGGAGGGGGAAGACAAGGATCCCCTACGTAACCTTGGCCTCACTCTGTAGACCAGGCTGGCCTCAAAATCACAGAGATCCTCCTGCCTCTCTGGCTCACTAAGTGCTGGGATTACAGGCATGTGCCACCACAGCTGGCTGTTGTGTATGACTCTTCATGGATCATTTTAATATATCCGTAGATAAGGAAAAATATGAATTGAGAATTTTAAAGAGGTTTCTATATGCCAACTTAAACAAAAATAAACATAATTGTCTATATCACCTACACACAATAATTTTAATTTCTCTATGAATATACTTAAGGCAAGACTGCAGAATAAGATCCTGGCTCCAAAAACAAACAAAAACAAAAAACTGTTTCTGTGAATTCCTTCTAAGAGACCTGTCAAAAGTGTCACTTGTGAATTTATTATTACTGTGCTAATAAAGCAGCCATGAGAAATCAAGGAGACACAGAACCATTGTTTTTGAGACACTGTCTATCCGTGTTAGCCTTGCCCGTCCTGGACTTGCTTTGTAGACCAGGCTGGCCTCAAACTCACAGGGATTGGCCTGCCTCTACACCATGCCAGACATTAGGATTCTTGTACTCACTCTGTAATTATTTACTGCATCTATTCTCACTATGCTCTCATATCTGTGAGAACCTGCCTCAAAAATAAACAAAAGGGGGGATAGAGATGGCTCAGTGGTTAAGAGCACCAACTGCTCTTCCAGAGGTGCAGAGTTTAATTCCCAGCAACCACATGGAGGCTCACAAGCATCCACAATGTGATCCGATGCCCTCTTCTGGCCTGCAGGTATACATGCAGGCAGAGCACTGTGTATATATATATATAAAAGACAAACAAAACAAAAGACACATTCAATGTTCCTGTGTGCTTGCTCATATGCCTTTGGTGCCACCCTGTGAAGCACTGCCCACCTCCTTTGAGACAGGTCTCCTCTCACTGCCACGGGCCACCCCCAACTAAACTAGGCTTGCTAGGCTGCTCTGGGGATACTATCCTCCCCAGTGTTAGAATGGTTCTGGAGACTTAGCCTTTCTTGTGCTTGTCATAAAGCACTTTTATGTTAATTTCCTTTTGGGGACAGGGTTTCTCTGTGCAGCCTTGGTATCCTGTACTCAATTTGTAGACCATGCTAGCTTCAAACTCAGAGACCTGCCTGTCTCAGCCTCCTGACTGCTGGGATTACATGGGTGCGCCACCTGTAACTTTGTGTAACTCTGCGATCAAAGCTGAGGGAGGGATTCACCATGTACCCCTCAAAGTTGATATATTCAAACTGATCTTCAACTCAAGAAATCCTGCTTTTGCATCCTATGTGTTGGGAATTAAGCTGTGTTTGGTTGGTTTTTTGAGACAGGGTCTCTCTGTGTAGCCTTGGCTGTCCTAGACGTGCTTTATGGAGCATGCTGGCCTCTAACTCACAGAGATCAGCCTTCCTCTGTCTCCCAAATGCTAGGATTAAAGGGGTGCACTATGTTTATTTGTAAACAGGGTTCATCTCTAAAGCACAGGATGGCCTGGAACTAACTATTCAGACCAGCTTTGAACTTAACCCTCCTGTCTCAGTCTCCCAAGACCTGAGACCATGACAGTCTTCCTTGTCAATTTTACAAACCAACCATAACCTTACCTCCTCATACCCAACTAACATCAACAAACTTAACATCTGGGTTCAACTTAAAGCAGAAGTGTTTCAATCTTTAATATATAAAGACTTATGATATTCATCCATTCTCTTAACACCAGTACAATGGAACTGGGAGTATCAGCAACAAAACAAGTTCAGTGCTCTAGCTTCTGCTCCAGAGAATGTGCGTGGGTACAGATCTTCAAGACCTCAGACGTGAATGCTGTGAATTGCATGCTCCATTTCTCTAGCCCTACCCTGTAGCTTTCAGCATGTAACTAACCATGGTCCTTTGAGCAGTAGCTCCTTATTCTGAGTAAAAGACACTCCCCGTCTCAATCACTTCTCTAGGGAGTCTTGGTTCTGTCCTTTTAATGATGAGCCAAAATTTGAGTGGGCCTTATCTGTTTGCTGCTGTTAGATGGAGCCATTCTCTCATTCTGTTGAGGCATGTAGCCTGGCCTCCAATTTGCTATCATAGATGATGATTTTGAACCTCTGCCCTCCACCTGAGATCATAGGTGCTTGCCACCAAGTGTGCTGAATATTATTTAATTACAGTGAGTGCTAATTGTCTCTATTTAGTTTTAGAAAAATCTGACTACTTAATCTTAAAGCCTTTTATTGCCCCTATATAGGCACTTTCCCACTGTTGTTCTTTTCTTTTTCCTGTATTAAGGATTAAACCTATGTTTTTGTGTATATTACACAAGCTATATACATCCCCAGCCTTTTTTGCATGGTGACAAACACATTCTAAGTTACCGCTTTCTCAACCTCTCAAACAGCTACAAGTACAGGCCTGTACTACCATACCAGATCCTGCCTTTTGGCCAGCCTCATTTGTTTTTAGAGTCTTAACCATATGACTTGCCTCACTTAAAGTAGCCTTTCTATATCCACCACCAGAATCTGGAGATTGTTGCATTGCCCTGTCCAACACGGTGCATGGATTCTCAAAGGATTTTCCTAAGATCTGACTCCAGTTAATAGTGTGAACGGTTGATCTGGGATTGGCAAGCTCCCAAATGCATACAAAGTCAGTAATCACATTCACTTTAAAAAGTTAAGAGGTAGCCAGGTGTGGTGGCGCAATACCTATAATCCCAGCACTCAGGAGGCAGAGGCAGGTAGATTGCTGTGGTTTCAAGGCCAGCCTGGTCTACAAAGCAGGTCCAGGACAGCCAAAGATACAGAGAAACCCTGTCTCAAAAACAAAAAAACCACAAAAACAAAAAAAAAGTAAGAGCTAGTAGTCAGGAGTGGTGGCACGTGCCTCTCTGTAAGCTCGAGGCCAGCCTGGTCTGTGGTGGCAGCACATCTTTAATCCCAGCACTTGGAAGGCAGAGGCAGGCAGATCGCTGTGAGTTCAAGGCCAGCCTGGTCTACAAAGTGAGTGCAGTACAGCCAGGGTTACACAGAGAAACCCTGTATTGAAAAACTAAAAACAAGTAAGAGCTAATAGCCAGGTGTGGTAGCACACACCTTTAATCCCAGCACTCAGGAGGCAAAGGCAGGCAGGTTGCTGTGAGTTGAGGCCAGCCTGGACTACAAAGTGAGTCTAGGACAGCCAGGGCTTTTACACAGAAAAACTCTGTCTCAAAAAAACAAAACAAAACAACAGCAAAAAAAGAGCTAGGGGCTGGAGAGATGGCTCAGAGGTTAAGAGCTCTGTGTGCTCTTCCAATTTCTGGCAACCATATGATAGCTCACACCCATCCATAATCAGATTTGGTGCCTTCTTCTGGCCTGCAAGAGTTACATGCATGTATAGAACACTATACATAATAAATTTTTTTAATACCTCTATGGAGTTCTCTATAACCTCCTTCTGACATTTAAATCATGCCATGCAGACTTATGTTCATCTCCTTGTTTTGAGGAAGTGTCTGTCTCATGTGCTCAGGCTGGCCTCACTCTGTGTATAGCATGACCTTGAACTCCTAAAGCCCCTCTTCCTCCTAAGTGAAGTTCTGTGCACATATCACTAATAACATGGTTTATGTGATAGTGGATAAGCACTTTACCAATTAGAATATATTCCTAACTTCTAGACCTAAGCTCCTCTGAGACAGGGCTTCTCTGTATAGCCTTAGGTATCCTGCAACTTACTCTGTAGCCCAGGCTACAGAGATTTGCATGCTCTGCCTGGGGTTAAAGGCATGAACCACTACACATGGCTACCTAAGTGTTTTTAAAGATTCATCCTAAGTAATTCTCTCATAAGCACATCTACTACAGGTAAAAGAAAAACCAAACTTGGGCTGGAGAGATGGCTCAGTGGTTAAGAGCGCCATCTGCTCTTCCAGAGGTACTGAGTTCATTTCCCAGCAACCACATGGTGGGTTGGCTCACAGCCATCTATAATGTAATCTGACGCCCTCTTCTGCAGATAAAACACTCATATGCAATAAAATAAATTAAAAAAAGAAAGAAAAACCAAACTTAACAGTACAAGAAAAGATTTTAGATCTCATTAGCCTGCAGCTTTTTCTTTCTTTTCTCTTGGTTTTTTGAGACAGGGTTTCTCTGTGTAGCCTTGACTGTCCTGACCTCACTTTGTAGATCAGGCTGGCCTCGAACGTCAATGTGATTGCCTCTGCCTCCTGAGTGCTGGGATTAAAGAAATGTGCCACCACAACTTTAGACCTGCAGTTTCTAATAGAGTCAATAGAGCTACAGCGTGTGTAAATAAAATATGTATTTTGCAAGGCCAATACTAATAACCTGCTACTAATTGCACTAACTGTCTCCAGTTGTCTGAAGTATATTTTTCTACTAGTAGCTTCTCTATAGAAAAGAAATCTACTCAGAAAGAACACTTGGGCCGGGCATGGTGGCGCACGCCTTTAATCCCAGCACTTGGGAGGCAGAGGCAGGCGGATCGCTGTGAGTTCGAGGCCAGCCTGGTCTACAAAGGGAGTCCAGGACAGCCAAGACTACATAGAGAAACCCTGTCTCAAAAAAAACAAAACAAAACAAAACAGAATGAACACTTATTTAGTCAAATGCTCAGTTTGCTTCCAAAGGCTTTTCTAATTTTATGTCCTAATTTAAAGTCTACAAAGCTAATGAAAATGCCTATTTGGTTGAAAAGTTGATGTAAAACTGAGTTGACCTTGCCTGATTCATTTGCACTGAAGCAAATCCAATGCAAAATGTCAGTAGTGACTATTTGGATCAACTGAGGCCTTTACCAGTACTTTGGTTTTTTGTTTTGTTTTGTTTTTGTTTTTCAAGATAGAGTTTCTGTGCCTATGCTTCGCTGTCCTGGACTAGCTTTCTAGACCAGACTGGCCTCGAACTCACAGCGATCCACCTGCCTCTGTCTCCCAAATGCTGGGATTAAAGTGTAGGCCATCACAACCAGCTTTACCAGTACTTTGGAAGCAAAGATGCGAGGTTCAGGAGATCAAAGCTACACATGGCAGTCTGAGGTTCCTGAAACTCTGCTTCAAAAACAATACAGGGAAAGATAGTACAAGTGTATCAAGACATCTGCAAAGTATTGTGAGCTCAGTTCACTGGGTTCGAGGAGTATCCTTGGGGGACACACCACATGGTATATGAAGAGTCCCAACTCCTGTGGGTTGTCTTCTGGTGTCATACAGGTTGCATACACATACCCACATACAAGGTATGGTAATTTGGGCTTTCTGACACAGGCATGCGGGCCCGGCTACTGGAGGATACACAATGATTTGGCATTTGAGCATCATCCACATGGTAGCTCACACCTATCTCACATCAGTACCAGGGAGTCCAGTCTTCTCTGGCTTCCTCAGATACTAGGTATACAGTTAATACACATATACATAAAACTGAAAACTTTTTTTAAAAAGTTAAAAACAGAGCTGGGCAGTGGTGGCGCACACCTTTATTCCAAGCACTCAGACAGAGGCAGGTGGGCCGCTGTGAGTTCGAAGACAGCCTGGTCTACAAAGTGAGTCCAGGACGGACAAGGCTACACAGAGAAACTCTGTCTCAAAAAACAGGAAGGACTGGGTATATATTATAACTCTGAAAGAACAATTGCTGTGTAGGTATGAGGGCAAATATTCCAACCTCGGTGCCTCAAAATATTCAGAGTATGATAAATTTTATCTAGCATAGTGACAACATAGATGAGTAAGAATTTACATGTAGTGGTTGGGATAGAGAAATAATTTAAAAGCTATCAATCAGCTAAAAATCGGTTAAGAATAAAAATTTTTCTCATTTCTCATGCAAGGAAAGACTAGATCAGGTTCAAGTCTGTAGGCTTGGCAGCAAGTTCTTTATCCTGAGTTTTCTTAAAAGCCTAATAAGTTACAGTGATAGTACTATAAATGGCTTCTAAGATCGGCGTGTCAGTTAGAGGAACAGGTTTGACCTTTTTGTTCGTTTGTTTTTTGAGACAGGGTTTCTCTGTGGAGCTCTGGCTGCCCTGGACTAGACCAGGCTGGCCTAAACATTACATTAAAAAAAGTATCAGCAGTGCTTCTGAGACTTCAAGTTATTATTAGTTAAACCTAAAATAGGAACCATTCCTACTGAACTGACATAATGCACCCTCCTATGTTAATATTTCTAAGTTAAATTGGTGAATGGTCTAATTTTGAAGCCAGAGGAAATACACAAAATTTCCAGTTTTAAGCCTACTTTAAACTTAGTAAATTACTAACTCAATACTGATGTTGTGTAGACCAGATATATACAGTATATATATAGTACTTTTTTTTTTTTATTAAAAGACTGGAGAGATGGCTTAGTGGTCAATACTTGTTGCTTTTCAAATGGCTGGAGTTTGGCTATCAGCTCCCACATTGGGCAGTTCACAACTATCTGTAACTCCATATTTTCAAAATACTGATTCAAACAGAAAAATCAGAAGGCCAATGAACCACTACTGAATAAACCAATATTTAGTACGAACTCAAAGATCTTGCCCTCCTGGAGCCTTAGTTCTCTACTGTTTAGGGGAAACAATACCTGTTAATGCTAGACTATAAAATTCAAGCTGATGTACTTTATTAAATTCATTACAACCATGTAGGATGACATTCAGTTTATCTAAACCAACTCTACATTTTAAAAAAGTCCTGGATATGGAGACCTGGTGGCACTCAGAGGAAGGATAACAAGCTACCAAGAAGAGACTTGATACCCTATGAGCATATACAGGGGGAGGAGGTCCCCCTCAGTCACAGTCATATGGGGGGGGGGGGGAGTAAGGAGAAATGGGAGGGAGGGAGGAATGGGAGGATACAAGGGATGGGATAACAACTGAGATGTAATATGGAGGAAAAAAAAGGCTGGGCCCAACAAGATTTCTATGAGTTCTAGGCCAGACTAGTCTACAGTGCTAGTCTAGGACAGGAAAGGCTACACAGGGAAATCCTGTCTTGAAAAAATTTTTAAAAGTGAACTAAGTGGTCGTGGGATATACCTTTAATCCCAACACTAGGGAGGCAGAGGCAGGTGGATCTGAAACTAGTCCTGGTCAACACAGTGAGATCCTGTCCATAATTATGGCTGAAGATACACCTCAGTGGCAATCTGCCACCCAGCATGTACAAGACATGAGGTTTGAACTCCAACACTACCAGAAACAGGAAACTTTTTTTTCCCAGGGCTAGTCTGGGCAGCATGAAACCCAAACACCACACACAAAAAAAGGCTACGAAGCAACCTCTACTGGAACAAGAGCTCAGTGTGTTCTTACGCTCGTTATTATCACAACCCACAAGACACTGGGTTTCTATAGTAAGCCCTAGAGAGTAGATGACACAGAAAATGACCCCAAATCACCCAACTATCCTGGCAGAATTTAACATATATAATTAAACACACCTTAAAAGACTATTAAGCATTTCTCTTTTGCTCTACTTTTAGCTACTTCTAAACTTTTATTTCCAAGGAGACCTGGAGAACAAGTCAAAATAATCTTTACCTAATAAGATTCCTAAGAAACTAAAAACACCTTTACAAGGTTTGGTGATGTATGCCTTTAAATAAAAACTCTGGGGGCTGGAGAGATGGCTCAGGGGGGTAAGAGCACTGCCTACTCTTCCAGAGAACCTGAGTTCCATTCCCAGCAACCACGTGGTGGCTCACAACCATCTATCCTGTAATCTGATGCCCTCTTCTGTCATGCAGGTGGACGTGCAGATAGAGCATTCATAGTTTAAAGCTCTTTAAAACAAAACCTTGAAAAAACTTAAGTCCATCTCAGCCTCTTGAGCCTCTCAAAAGGTTGAGACAAGGTCTCTCTCGCTCTTTGTAGTCCTAGCTGTCCTTAAATTGCTATTCAGATTGAATTCAGAGTGGCCTGCTGTGATCAAAAGCATGCCTCCACACCCAACTTCCTTTTTTTAAGTTGGAAACAGATATTTCTAAAAGTACATGTCTTTCAGTTTGCACATCAAGAAAGGCAAACTTGTGGGGAGACTGTGACAAAGGTCTTATCCTTAGAGGAAGAGTTTCAGAAACCTAATGGACACTGAGAGGGAGAGTCAATTTTCTTTAGAATGAGTGCCCTGAACCCAAGCAGTCAGCTCTAAACATTTAAGTACATGAACTCAGTATGCTGGATTCTTAAATACATCTATGTATGTGTATGCATAAAACCATGGAGTAGACATGGTTATGTTAGAAGAGGAAGAGAGGGGTGAGGTAAAATGCTCACATATGAAATTCAAGAAAAAAATAAACTTATAAAAGGCTAGCTGGAGAATAATTAGGAGCACCTCCTGCTCTTGCAGAGGACACAAGTTAAGATTCCCAGAATCCACACTGGAGAGTTCACAACCTGCCTGTAAATCCACCCCCAAGAGGTCAGCTATCCTATTTTGGTACCCCAAAGCTCGTGTATATACCAAAATAGACAGACAAGACAGACAGGAAAATTCTTGAAGGGGAAAAAAAGAGCTGGAAATATGGCTCAAATGTTAATACTTACTGCTCTTCCAAAAGTTTGGTTCCCAGCACCTGTGTGGTGGCTCACAACCATTTATAACTCCAAACCCAGAGGATCTGACACCTTCTAAAATTCACAGGCACCAGGCACTGGTGTGGTACAGACACAAAAGCAGGCCGAATACTCAAATACATAAATTCACCTTTTTAATAAAGAGAGGTCACAAATAGCTTTGTTGTTTTTTAAGGGCAATAGTTCCTTCTAGGGAAAATGTGCTACTTCCTCGTCCCTACAATCTGATGGGCTCCCTCTTTCCTACAGATGAAAAGTCATTACCTACATGAACCAGTATTTTATAAAAAAAATTAGCACACACCTCCAATCCTAGCAGAGAGACAGGCAGGTAAGCAGGTATCAAGATCAGCCAGCCTACACAGCTAGTTTCCAGGACAGCCAGGACTAACAAAAACTACCATGTGCATGCCAGGCATGGTGCCCTGCCTGTAATCCCAGCACTTGGGGAGGCAGAAGCAGGTGGATATCTCTGAGTTAGAGGCCAGTCTGGTACAAAGTGCTGGACAGTCAAGGCTACACAGAGAAATTCTGCCTGGAAAAAATTTTTTACCAAATGTATTAAATACTAATGTTTGTACACAAAAGAAGTAGAAAAGAGGTGAAAGGCTGCAAATAAACCTGGTATAGTGGAAAACGCCTTTAATCCTAGCACTTAGAAGGCAAGAAGCAGGTGGATCTTTTTCTTTGAGTGTGTGGCCAGCCTAGCCTACAAATCAGAGAAACCCTGTCTTCCTGTCCCCCTACACACACACACCAAATTCTGGTCTTTTTTTGCGACAGGGTTTCTGTGTAGCCTTGGCTGTCCTGGACTCACTTTGCAGACCAGGCTGGCCTCGAACTCACAGAAACCCACCTGCCTCTGCCTCTACACCCAGCTTCCTAAATTACTTTTTAGTAAACCCCTTGGCACCTTTTGACTCTTTAAAAACATTGCCCAATTCATTGTAAGCAGTTAAAACCATAAAATGTTTTGCAAATTAAGTACACTTTAAGAAGCAGACAGCAGCCAGGCATGCTTTTAATCCCAGCATTAGGGAGGCAGAGGCAGGTGAACCACTGGTCTACAAAGCAAAGTGAGTCCAGGGTAAGCAGGAGTATCAGAGAAACCCTGTCTCAAAAAATAAATAAATAAATAATAAAATTAAGGCCACCCTGACCATGAAGCCCTGTTTCAAAACCTAACAAAATATAAGGTTGTTATCTCTTTAAACAAGTGCCCCGTTTCCACATGAAACTCCTTTATTTAACTTGGTGCTACCGTTATCATTTTATGTTGGAAAACTATACTCCTCTAAACTTACCTAATTTCCAAAGACCTTGAATTAAACTGGTACTAGGGCTGGAGATGGCTCAGTGATTAAGAACACTACTGCTCTTCCAGAGGACTGGGTTCAATTCCCAGCACCCACATGGCAGCTCACAACTGTCTGTAACTCCAAGATATGACATCCTTACACAGACATACATGCAGGCAAAACACCAATGCACATACAAGTAAAAAAAAGGCAGCTGATACTAATTCTTATCTAGTCATTCACAATTTCAGTGTCTCAAACACACACACACACACACACCCAGCTCGTCAGTCTTTGAAGGGGAGGTTACCTTTAGTGTGATATACAATAGCAGCCCTCAGGTCGAAAGAGCCCCAGCTGTCCTTCCTTTCTAGGCCTCTCTGGTATCTCTGTTCTTTGGCGGAGCCTAACAAAGTGTTCGTAGGCGAGGCCAGAGGGTTGTGATTTTCTATTTCGTAGTCCTTTGAGAGAAACACTAAAGCACCTTGACTACTGGTGTCTGCTTTTTGCAGGTCACCTATATGACTGGGTTCCAAGGATAAGGCTCCACTCTCAGTAGTCCCAGATTTTAGAATGTTACCCAGAACTTGAGGACTAGTCCGTTTTTCCAGCTCATAAGCCTTGGGAAACACAGGATGCTCAGTTCCTGAGGGAATTATTTCAGCACCCTGTGAAACCAAAGTGGCAGGATATTCTCCTTGAAATGTCACTTCCATCACTTTATGATCCGTTGACTTTCCAATAGCAGTCTCTGGGCCAGCGCTGGGCTCATTTATAAATGATAAACCCCATTGATTCTGGAAGATATCCCCCAGATTTTGCTGATCTGTCTGAGAGGGCAGATCTACTTGGGCTGTGCTTAACAGCACCGTTTGCATATTTGAAGGGTAGATAAAAAGGCTAGACTTAATTTGTTCAACAGCTGCTGAAGTCATGTCCTGCAAAACTGAATCAGTCCCAGTAGAGATGGGTGTTAAAGTATTAGCAGCAGTAGTTAGCAGTGGCTGGCCCCCAGATGGATACATGCTTCCATCAGTTCCTGCTAAAACAGGCCCATTAGAAAAACTGGCAGATGTAACAGATTTTAGAGCTGACATGGGGACCTGGGATAACCGACTTGAAGACTGGGTCTGAGTTTCCCCAGTAGATGATGAAGAGGATGAAGATGAAGATGGTGACACAGAAGAGTTCTGTACAGTTTTGTTGAGGTTTTCCTTAACTTTGCTTGCATAACTTATTTTAGGAACTATTTTAGCACTGCTATTGTCCACTGGAAAAACTGGGGGTGGTTTAAACAAGGTCCACGAGTCCTCTTTGGAGGCAGCAGCTGAGGCATGCTTTCCTTTAGGCCGATCATCAAACTTTTTGCTGCTCAAACCAGGTTTAATATCTGAGCTTTTACGAAGCATGTCGCCCACAGCAGGTTTTCCACGACTTGTTCCTCCAGGTCCAGCTTCGTACTTCCAAGCAGGCCTGGAACCATCTACTCGAGTTCCCTTTTGTTCACTATGGTCAGGCTTTAAAGTTTCAAGTCCCTGTTTTAATGCTGGGACACTAGTCTCTTGCATTATTTTTTCCTGCACTAAATTAAGGTTCTCACAACCCTTGGCACTATTGCGCCTAGCTTTCCTTTTTTTAGGAGTGGTATATCCACTCTCAGATCCGCTACCATCATTATCTGTTCCTTTGCCCATATAACCATTAGTGATATAGCCTGAATTATTTGTTATAACACCATTTGGAATTGCTACAGTGTCGGTCTTATCAACAGCCTGATTCTCTCCAGATTTACTTTCATAAGACTTCCCATTCTTTTTGTCCATACTGTTTTTCTGAATAAAATTCTTGGTTTTAATTCCTGCTTTTCCAAAGGTGCTGGTCTTTACAGTCGGCTTCAGGCTAGTGTCTAGCACTTGCTGGTTGCCATTGAGGACCCTGGAAATAGGGTTAGTAGCTTCATCAGAACTGAGGCTCTTTAAAGATACTTCTCTTTCTCCGGCATTACCATTTATTTCACCATAGCCTACAAAAGGAAAAAACAGACAAACAAAACCACATTAAATCTTAAGTACTGAAGACTGAAAAAATTTACTGAATGTTAGATACTACATTGTAGGGTTTGTTATTTCCCAGCACTCGAGAGGCAGAGGCTGCTGGATCACTGTGAGTTCGAGGCCAGCCTGGTCTATAAAGAGTCCAGGACAGCCAAGGCTGCACAAGGAAACCCTGTCTCAAAAAACAAAAACCAAAACAAAACTTGCCAGCCCCATTTCACAGATTATGACATGGAGGTCACTACTAAGCAGAGGCAGGACTAGGACACAACTCACATCAGCTCCTTATACTAGGCCAGTAGCCAGAATTAACTAGAAAGAACAGGACCTTTCAAGCAGCATGCCATAATACTTTGCTGCCAATCATGCCATCCAGACTGAGGAGGTCCCGGAGACTCCAGGTCCTCGTAAACCACAGTCATGCCCCGGCCACATCAGTCGGTATGCACTGCAAGCACCATGGAGGCTGAGGGTATGCTGGAGGCATGCATCACCACAGGATCAATTCTGACAAATATTGTCCAGGTTACTTTGGGAAAGTTGGTGAGGCATTACCACTTTAAGAGGAACCAGAGCTTCTGCCCAACTGTCAACCTGGATAAGCTGTAGACACTGGTCAGTGAGTAGACATGGGTCAATGCTGCAAAAAACAAAAGAGTGGAGCTGCTTTCTCATCACTGATAGTATTCGTTCGGATCACTATCAAGTTCTGGGGAAGGGTAAGTTCCCTAAGCAGCCAGTCAGTATGAAGGCCAAACTCTAGCAGAAGAGCTGGACAAGATTAAGGATGTTGGAGGTGCCTGTCTCCTGTTGGCTTAAAATTGCCCAGGGAGACTAGTTAAATGCTAACATTTAAAAAACAAAAACAAAAACAATACAATCCAAGTGTGGTACCTGCCCGTAATTCCAGCACATTGAAACCTGAGGCAAGATGATGGCATGTTTGAAGCCACCCTAAGCTATAGGGTAGATCCTTGCATCGAAACAAACGCACACTATTAGGACCAAGTGCTACCCTCTGGGCAAAACCCCAAGTGCTCAGATACAATAAACTAAAAGGAAATTAAGGATGTGGCATTTGTATAACCACTGAATTTTTAAAAAGGGGGCGGGGATTGAAGGCTGTAAGTGGCTAATTGTCAATATGTAGGTCTATCAGACAAAGCTGTAAGGCCTGTAGACTTTTCCCAAGTAGTCAAAATCAGCTTGACATCAGATCATACCGTAACATGAAACAAAATGTATACCAACATTTCCAACCCTTATTAAAACTTGTTTTCTTCATTTTACACTTGGGTGAAAACCTGTAGAGGAAGGGAGTGGTAGAGCATGCCTGTAATCCCAGCACTCTGGGAGGCAGAGGCAGGCGATCTCTGTGAGTTCCAAGCCAGCCTGGCCTACAGAGTAGACAGCCAAAGCTACACAAAGAAACCCTGTCTCAAAAAAAAGAAAAGAAAAAGCACTAGGCTAGGCGTGGTGGCACACGCCTGTAATCCCAGCACTCTGGAGGTAGAGGCAGGTGGATCACTCTGAGTTGGAGGCCAGCCTGGTCTACAAAGGGAGTCCAGGACAGCCAAGGCTACACAGACAAACCCTGTCTGGAAAAACAAAACAAAAAACAAAAAACAAAAAAAAAAAAGAAAGAAAGAAAGAAAGAAAAACCACTATGGGAGGCACAGGAAAGGGAGGCCAGCTGGGTCTACAAAGTGAGGCCAGGACGGTCAAGATAACAGAGAAACCCTACCTGGAAAAAAAACAAAATAAACAACAAAAGACCTGGAGATATAAAACACCCAAATCACAAAGTTGCAGAACTAGAAATCTAAACTCTGGTCTGTCTAGAACCTGTAGCTTTCTGTCCCCATGCAACACCTGCTTGCTCACAAAACTACAATGAAAGAAATCTTTTTTTGAAACGGGGTTTCTCTGTGTAACTGTCCCTGGCTGACTTTCTGGACCAGTGGCCTCAAACTCAGAATTGCCTGGCTCTGCCTCCCCGTGCTGGGATTAAAAATGCACACTGCCATTGTCCTGCATAAAAAGAAATATATTTTATAGTAGTTAGGAAAAAATTAATTCTTAATTTCCAGTGTTACATTTTTTGTTTTTTAAAACTGAGATAGACAGACTTCCTGTGTTGCTGAGGGCTGAGCCTAAAGCCTGGCAAGTCCTCTACCACTAAATTATAGCTCCAAGTCCCAAACAAAAGCTTTAATGGAGCAGATGTGGTAGCACTGCTAGCACTGAGGCAGAGGAGGAGAATCTGTGAGTTTTAAGACTCCAGGTCAGCCAGACTACATAGTAAAATCCTGTCTTAGCCAGGGGTTGGTGGCAGACGCCTTTAATCTCAGTACTGGGGAGGCAGAGGCAGTCAGATCTCTGTGAGTTTGAGGCCAGTCTGGTTTACAATGAGTTCCAGGACAGCCAAGGCTACACAGAAAAACCCTATCTCAAAAAAAGTTCTTTTTTTCCTATAAAGTTTTCTTTAAAAAAAAAAAAAGCAACCAGGCATGGTGGTGCACACCTTTAATCCCAGCACTTTGGAGGCAGAGGCAGGTAGATGGCTGTGAGTTTGAGGTAAGCCTGGTCTACAAAGCAAGTTTAGGACAGCCAAGGCTACAGAGAAACCCTGTCTTAAAAAACAAAAGCAAAAACAAAAAAATGCAGAGGGTTGAAGAAATGGCCTAGTAGTTAAGAGCACTACTGTTTTTCCAGAGACCATGGGTTCAATTCCCAGCACCACATGGCAGCTTACACTGTTTGCAGTTCCACTTCTAGGGGATCTAACACCTTCATACAGACAGACATGCAGGCAAAACACCAATGCACATTTAAACAAAAAATGCAGGGGCTGGAGAGATGGCTCAGTAGTTAAGAGCATTGTCTGTTCTACCAGAGGTCCTGAGTTCAATTCAAGCAACCACATGGTAGCTCCCAGCCACCTATAATGTGATCTGATGCCCTCCTCTTCTGGCATGCAGGTGTGCACGCAAATAAAGCATTCCTATACATAAAATAAATATATTAATTTTAAAGATGCAATTGAACCAGGCATTGTGTTTTATCTCTGCAATCCCATCTCAAACACCCATTAGGGGGAGGGGGATCCAGATAGCCTCAACAGACTTACCCTTGTGAAACTCTGGACCAAAGACAACAAAGACAAGAACTACCTCACCATTTAATCTAAGTTAACCGTTAGTCATAATTTTACAAAT
Organism: Acomys minous; assembly: GCF_964271855.1. Classification (NCBI taxonomy): domain Eukaryota; kingdom Metazoa; phylum Chordata; class Mammalia; order Rodentia; family Muridae; genus Acomys; species Acomys minous. Next base: position 70,521,735 of record NC_140493.1, on the reverse strand, counting down.
TTCAACTAAAGGTGAGCACTGTTACAGCAGAGTTGTAAGCACACTAGATCTACTTAAGATTTCCAGAGACCACTCATGATGAAGCAGCTCAGGTATAAACGAGGGCAGCCCACCCCAACTCGGCTTCTCTGCAAAGTGAAGCACCAGAGTGACAAAGTACACCACAAAGGGTCGAGTTTGTAACACAGGCGAAGACAGGACCAGGGTCCTGGTTTCAGCTCCAAGTTTACAAAATTAAGCAATGCAACCAACTATGGAGCCTTTAAGTTTTAAGGACAAAAAAAATTCTCACTTATCTACATAATTTCCCCTGTGGCCTTTAGTATGCAAAAAGTATGAAAAGCATCTTTTAAAGCTTATATATTTAAGAAAAATGTGAAGACAATATAATTACAGGAAGAATTCCTAGTGCTTTTATTATTTAGGGCTGCTATGCTAACTCCACTTCAGATGGACTCAGCAAAACTTGGATTTGACACTGCAATTACGGAACACATTTAGTCTTCTCTTGTGCCCTCTTCTGGATCCAGAAAAACAGTTTCTCATAGATTTGGGAATAACGGGTCATAACCCACAAGTAAGTCTCAAAACATATTCTACTTTTCTTAATTAGCGCTGTACACAATAAAGCAACAGCATTGTGTGACCAAACCACATAAAAACCCTGGCTCATCCCAACTGTTAATATCCTCATTTCCTAAACCCAGTTTCCCTCCTTATTCTTCATCCCAGTTTAAGATCTATTTTGAGGGGCGCCACCTCCAATAGTTTAGGGTATGCATCTCTCTGGAGTGATGAGTCCTGTAGGGAATACACAAACCTCAAAAAATATTAATTTTAAATCTAAACAGTACCACTATTTGACAACCTTAATACTTTCTTACCTTCTGAAAACCAAAATCAATGCAGTTACATAACTCCAAAGTTTCTAGGCTGCTGTAAGCCTTACAATTAAACACTTAACTTTTACTGCACACTATCAGTCCCTACTACCCTACATAAGAAAATCTGATATCCAATATCCAGCTGTCTTCAAAGTTATAGTCCACAATAAGTTTTTCACCAATAACTAATTACTTGTATTAAGTGACTTAACATTTAAGTGTTCCTTTTTCCTCTTCAATTTATAAACAGTTTTAATCTGTGACTACATAAACTTTGATGCTCACTAAGTATTTCCTCAGAACTTGTACGTGTTCTTTATGTTGTGCTTTATTTTATGTTAAATGAAATTCAATTTGGGGGTTGACATTAGTTTTAAAATGCACCAAACACCTTCCACTTTGATACCACCGAAAAAAAGGACTTGTCCAAGATAAAAAGGGTAATGACACAGCATATGGACCAGCCACTCACTCCCAGTTCATCGTTAAATTAAGAGGGGACCAAAAACTGCCTGTGCTGCCCCATCCAGTCGAGTTTGATTAATCCCTCCCGCAAAGAAACCACCCAAGCTCACAAGTTTAGGTGTTGAGTGGAAAACTAATGGAACTAGGTTTGAGTGGTTGTTTTCCTTAACCCCCCCCCCCCCGTCTGCCGCGCTCCCCCCCCCCCCCACCGGTAAGAAATGCGCTGCTCTAAAGGAAAGGTCTAAGTGAAAAAGCCGCCGAGGCGGAGTCGTGAGCGAACCTGGCAGGAGATGAGATTCCTGTGGCAGAGAAACTCGTGACCCGGGAGCTTGGTTCCCGCTGGGTACCCTACCCGGCCCCAGGCACCGCCTCTGCCCAAAATGAATCCCCTCTCCCCTCGCAGGCCCGCGGAACGCGCCGCCCGCCGCCTGCCCGGGCCTCCTTCCCTCCCCTCAAGCTCCTCTTCGAGGCCGGCTCCCCGCCCCGCCGCCCCCGGGAGCGGGAAACGCGGCCGCCGGCGCGCGGGGCCACGGTGCAGGCCGCTCCCCTCGTGGCCGCTTCCCTCCCCCACCTAACCGCCCCCGCCCCTCACCCCAGGGACCCGCCCGGGGCCGCGCGGCCGCCACCGGGTTACACAACCCGGCGCGGGGCGGGCGGGAGTGTGGGGGGGAGGGGTGCGGGCGGCGGCCGGCCGCAGTGCGGGGGGTTGGGGGGGGAGCGGGAGTACGAGGAGGGGGGGGGACACAGGACCGGGCGATGGCCGCGGAGGGTCCCGGGGCGGCGATCCCGGCGCGCCGTGTGGCCTTCGGCACCCTTCCCTCTCTCCCCCTCCCCCCTCCGCCGGCCGGAGTCGGTGACAGGAATCGGCTTCCAACATGGCGGACAGGAAGCGGCCCCGCGAGGAGGAGAGAACATTCCAGCCTCGCCGGCTCCCAGGCGAGCGGGGCCGGGAGCGCGGGCCTCCGGAGGAGCCTCGCGGGCAGACAGCGGGGTCCGGAGCCCAAAATGGTCGTTTGGGGGTGGGGTGGGGATGACCCCGAGGGACGAAGGGGGGGTCCCTCCGCCTGTTCTGCCCCCACCCCCACCCCGAGACAGCAAACCCCAAGGCCACAGGTGGGCTTGGGGCGGCTGGGGAGGGAGGACGCTTCCTCAACTCAACCCACAGCCCGGCTCCCCGCCGCCTGCTCCGGGTCTCGCGACACCGCCGGGGCCGGGATTCACTAGGCCTGCCTGAATTACATACACCTCGAGGGAATTTTTTTTTTTTCCTGAGGGCGGCCGAGTTTTACCCACATCCAGCCCAACTCCAGGGCCGCAGAAGATTTTTTTTAAAAAAAAAATAAATTTAATAAATAAAGGTTAGACTTCCAAGGCCGACAGCACAGGTCTGCCTCCGGCCGGGGCGGGGGCCGAGGAAGGTCACGCTGGCCTGGTTGGGCCTCTCCCATGCTGAAGGGAAGGAGAGGGCGCTGCAATCCCCACCTCGCGGCTCGCGCCCGGGGAAAAGGATGAAAGGGGGCATCCCCGGGCCCCGCGGGACGCACACCCCGACCCGGTCCGCGCTTTTCAGATCTAGCCCCACCCCCATCCCTTCCTTCTTCGCCTTTCCTCTCCATCCTCCCCCCCCCAACCCCCAACCCCCCCCAACCTCCCTCCAACCAAGTCCCCTTCCCCCCACCGCCCTCCCTTCTCGGACCTGTTTTCTTCTTCGGCGTTTCCTGGTGCTGCTGGAGGGTGTGTTTCTGCTCATGTTTCAGCGGCTTGGGCTGGGCCTTGGGGCTGCCCTCGGCTCCATGCTGCAGATACTGGTGAGGCTGCTGGTGATGGTGGTGGTGGTGGTGGTTGTGGCTGTGGTTGTAGAAATAATAATGGTGGTGGTGGTGCGACTGCTGTTGCTGCTGCTGCTGCTGCTGCTGCTGCTGCTGTTGGGGGTGATGGTGCGGATGGTGGTGGCTGTGATGGTGCTGAGGCTGTGGCTGGCCGGGCTTCTCCTCCATTGAAAGCGGCTGGGACTCCCTGGCTGAGGCTGCGGGCTGCTGCACCGTCAGGATCTGAGACTGCTTCTCCAGCGCTCGCTCAGTATATCTGAGCGCCTCTCGCCAGCGCACTGGTTAAGCGAGCGGATCTGCGTGATTGGCAGCCGCGCTCCAGCAATCAGGAGCCACGCTGCGCGTCAAGCCCCGCCCCTAGCCCAAATCCTCTTCCTTTTCCCCTGGCCAACGCCACTTACCCTATGCAACCTCACAGGGCCGGGCCTTCAACGTCAGCATTATGGCTCTCTCTTCTATCGCTTTCTCTCCTTCACCACGCAGTTAGCGAACAGCACTTTCTACACTCCTCACGGCAAGCAGGCTGATGTCGAGGGTAGCAGATTCCACTGACGGTTCTGCAGGCACTAGGAGCCATCTGTTGGTTTTGCACCTCCTAGAATCTGTTGGGGTTTTTTTTTTTGTGCGTGTGTGTGTGTGTGTTTTAAAATTCTTTTCCGTGTGTGTGTATGTGGTTTTTAAAATTATTTTCCGTGTGTGTGTGTGTGTGTTGTGTGTGTGTGTTTTAAATCCTTTTCCGGGTAGCCAGAGGGAGAAGCTCAATTCCTTTAACCCTTAGACTACGAAAGGGGCAAAACAAAAAGAGGAAATAAATACATTTTTTTTTTTAAGAATACAAGACCTTAACAACTCGATAGACCGTTTTGTATTCCGTATTCATTTTCCTTTGTATTCATATGCTAATCTCTTCCTTTCCACGGACGGATTATAAGCTTCCACAATGGGGTATCTGTGTAATTTTCTAAAAGGGCACAAAGGGCTTAAATCATTGTTTCTTTGTAGTTGAAGCAAAGGGGGGGGGCGGTGGATGAAAAATCTACACCGAAGTTTGTTTATTTTTTTTAATTAAATACCGCAGGTGAGGTCAAGTATGGAATCAAAATCAGTTTTAGAATAAGAGTTTTGAAAGTGAAGGGAGGGAGAAAGGACGCCTTCAAAAGTTCTTAAGGCTTTGTTTTTTACATTTTTTTTTTGTTTTGAATTTAAAGAAAACATTGAAATTTAAAGACATAGTTGCATTTTATGCTGTTAATTCAACCTGTCATAGTAGGAAGGAAGAGAGGTGTGATGACAACAGACACTACCCTTGGAATATATTTTTGTGGGGTTTGGCTGGGGTTTTGTTTGCTGTTTTGAACTGGTTTGTTTTTGAAACAGAATCTATGTAGCTCTGGTTGGCTTGGAACGTTTTATGTAGAACAGGCTGGCTTCTAACTAAGAGATGCCCCTGCCTCTGCCCCCTGAATGCTGGGATTAAAGTCCTATACCACCTCCCAGCCGATGTGCTAGTTCTTAAACAATATTACATGTATACTTGCTTTATAATTTGTTAAATTAGATATACGTTTGTCTATGTAATACAAGGGAAATTTTAAATGTAAAATTGACCATATTACCCTGTTTTTTGTTTTGTGACAGAGCCTTACTATTATACCCCTGACCGGCTTGGTATGATTCACTATGTAGCCCAGGCTAGCTCCGGACTTGTTGCAGCCCCCTGCCCCTACCTCACAAGTCCTGTCTTTACAGGCTTGTACCACCAAACCCAGTTCCTCCTAAAGCATTTTGAGTACACAGTGCAGGCTACTAAGACATTTCCACTACTGTCATGGTCAAGTGCATCTCTAGAACCTGCTTGCCTTGTAAAACTAAAGCTCCTCACCTTTTCAGTGGTGAAGCTCTTGAGGCTGGAGGGATGGATGGCTCCGCGGCTAAGAGCAGGTTCTGCTCTGACAAAGGACCAGACTTCCGTTCTGAGCACATAGCAATCTCATTATCATACATGACCCAGTCCCGGGGTCCAACCCTGACTTCCAAGGGCAGCAGGCACACACGTGACACACAACTAGGTGTATTGTGTGTGTGTGTGTTTTACCTGCATGTATGTATGTGAATTACATGTGTATCTGGTGCCTGCTAAAGTCAGAAGAGGGTGTCAGACCCTTTAGATATGGGACCATCAAGAATGCTTGTGAATCACCATGTGAGTGCAGAACACTAAACTTGGGTCTTCTGCACCAGCAACAAGTACCCTTAAACCCTGAGTCATCTCTGCAGCCCTGCTTTGATAATGTATTTTTGTTTGCCTGCTGTTTGTTTGGTGGGTTTTTGGTTTTTTGTGTTTGTTTGTGGGTTTTTGAGACAGGATTTCTCTGTGTAGACTTGGTTGCCCTGTAACGCACTCTATAGACTAGGCTGGCCTCAAACTCCCAGAGCTCTGCCTGCCTCTGCCTCCCTAGTGCTCGTTGTTTGTTCTCTTTGGTTTTTGTTTGTTTGGATTTTGGGTTTTTTTTGGGGGGGGGGTTGGTTGGTTGGATTTTTGTTTTTCTTTCTTTCTTTCTTTCTTATTTTTTTTTTGGTTTTTCGAGACCGGGTTTCTCTGTGTAGCCTTGGCTGGCCTGGACTCACTTTGTAGACCAGGCTGGCCTCAAACTCACAGCGATCCGCCTGCCTCTGCCTCCCGAGTGCTGGGATTAAAGGCGTGCGCCACCACGCCCAGCTTTTTTTTTTTTTTTTTTTTTTTGAGACAGGGTTTTTCTGTGTAGCCTTGGCTGTCCTGGACTCGCTTTGTAGACCAGGCTGGCCTCGAACTCACAGCGATCCGCCTGCCTCTGCCTCCCGAGTGCTGGGATTAAAGGCGTGCGCCACCACGCCCAGCTTGGTTTTTGGTTTTTCAAGACAGGGTTTCTCCGTGTAACACCTCTAGCTGTCCTGGAATTTGCTCATGGAGATCCACCTGCCTCTGCCTCGCAAGTGCTGGGATTAAAGGCATAAGCCACCACCGCCCAGCTGGTTGTTTGTTTTTTGTTTATTGTTATTTGAGTCAGAGTCTCTTATAGCCTAGACTGTCCATCTCACTTTGTAGTCAAGGATGACCTTGAACTGTTGACCTTTCTGCCTTCCAAATGTTGGTGTTTCTTTTCTTCTTTTTCCTCCCTGCCCTCAGTCCACCTGCTCTGTGCCCAAATATTGGTATTTCAAGTATTTGATACCATGCTTTCACTTACCATAATGTCCTTAAGATGTATTTATATTACATAACATGAATAAAAATGCCTTTCCTTTTTATTTTGGTTTTGGGCCTAGCCTTTAATGGCTGCACCATCTCTCCAGCCCTGTCTTTCCTTTTTATGACTAAATAATATTCCATGGTGAGTGAGTGTGTGCTTCCGGAAGGCATATACAGATTATGACTTTATTTTACTTTATTTTTTTGTTTGTTTGGTTGGTTGGTTGGTTGGTTTTTCGAGACAGGGTTTCTCTGTGTAACCTTGGCTGACCTGGACTCACTTTGTAGACCAGGCTGGCCTCGAACTCACAGCGATCCGCCTGCCTCTGCCTCCCGAGTGCTTGGATTAAAGGCGTGCGCCACCACCGCCCAGCCTTTTTTTTTTCTTTTTTAAATATAAGTATTTTATTTTTAAGATTTATTGATTAACTATACAGTATGCACCAGATCACATTATAGGTGGTTGTGAGCCACCATGTGGTTGCTGGGAATATTTTACTTTATTATGACATATATTTTATAGTTTGTAAAATGTGACTTGAGAGGTAGAGATGGCAATTTTCTATGAGTTTGAGGCCAGCCTGGTCTACATAGCAAGATAAAGTTGCCAGGGCTACCTAGTAAGATTCTACTTTTTAAATTTTTTTTAAATTACGTGTATGTGTGTATGTGCATGTGCATGCAGTGCCCTCAGAGGCCAGAAGAGAGTTAGACCCCAGAAATTTGTTTAGGGTCTTTTCAGAAATTATTGAAATTCTGAAAAAAGGAAGAAAGAAATTCTGTCCAGCCAGAGTTTGAATCCTAGCACCCAAATCAGGGCCTCACAAAAGTCTATGACTTCATCTCAAAATGGTCTACTGCCCTCTTTTTGGCCCCCTTAGAGACACACACACACACACACACACACACATGCATACACGCATACACACAGAGACATAGGATCTTACTGTGTCCCCCTAGCTGGCCTGAAGCTGGAGAAGCCATCTCTTCTGTCCTATCCTGTTTTATTTTAAAAACTGCTGTTTATGTTGCTGACTGGAGTTCCTTTCTTTCTTTCTTTTAATTATTAAATTAATTTTAGTTTGGGATTAGGGACACAGTTTCTTTTCTTTCTTTTTTCTGTTCCCGCCCCACCTCCTCAGAATTTTTCTGTGTAGCCTTGGCTGCCCTGGACCTGCTTTGTAGACCAGGCTGGCCTGGATTTACAGAGATCCGCCTGCCTCTGCCTCCCTAGCTCTGGGATTACCAGAGTGCACCACCACCACAGGCCCCCGCTAGGACAGAATTATTTTTCTTTCTCTTTTCTTCTCCTCTTCTTTCTCTTGTTCCTCTTCTTCTCCTTCCTCCTCTTCCCCCTCCTCCTCTTCTTCTCCCTCGTCCTCCTCCCTCCTCCCCTTCCCTCCTTCCCCCTCCTTCTCCTTCTTTAGAAACTTTGTGTTGGGGCTGGAGAGATGGCTCAGAGGTTAAGAGCACTGGCTGCTCTTCCAGAGGTCCTGAGTTCAATTCCCAGCACCCACATGGTGGCTCACAACCATCTATAATGTAATCTGGTGCCCTCTTCTGGCCTGCAGGTGTACATGCAGGCAGCGCACTGTATACATAATAAAGAAATAAATAAAGATACACACACACACACACACATATATCTTACAAAAAAAAAAAAAAGACTCCATTTTAAAGAAAAAGAAGTTTTGTGGTCGCTGGTGAAGCCTCCAGCATGAGAACCAGCAGGGAATAAAAGCAGCAGGAATGGCTGGTGAGCCCTGGAGCCTCACAGGGTGAAGAGGACGAGGAGGGCAACCATCAAACAGAAGGGCCCCTGTGGCCTCAGACAGGGCAAAGGAATAGCATAGGAAGAGGAGTGTAGCATAGCCAATAAGCAAGGTACCACACCGTTCCAAAGCCAGCCTGTAATCCAGCCACACCAACTGGCAGCCCCAGGACTTGGCTGATGTGTCAGTGTTTCAGAAAACAACACTGGTCTGGAACTCTTGTCTGGCCACTTGGAGCAGGGAGCTGCTGCAGGAAGGCTTTTTAGATGGGGCCTCTGGTCTACTCAGGGAGGCAGATACAGCCCAAATTAGATAGGGAGCTTATCAGAATTGGAGAAAATAGCAGCACCTTGCTGTTCTGCATTCCTTTTGTTTTGTTTTGTTTGGTTTTTTTGAGACAGGGTTTCTCTTTGTAGCCCTGGCTGTCCTGGACTCACTTTGTAGACCAGGTTGGCCTTGAACTCACAGCGATCCGCCTGCTTCTGCCTCCCGAGTGCTGGGATTAAAGGTGTGCACCACCACACCCAGCAACATTTTTAAAATAGAAATTCTGTCCTAGAGCAGGGAAAGCCTGTGGGTCAAGCAGAGGCTGCAGGGGAGCACGAGTACATATTCAAAAGAAATGCAGAGCCCCGGGCGTGGTGGCGCACGCCTTTAATCCCAGCACTCGAGAGGCAGAGGCAGGTGGATCTCTGTGAGTTCACCACCAGTCTGGTCTACAAAGTGAGTCCAGGACAGTCAAGGCTACACAGAGAAACCCCATCTCTAAAAAACAAACAAACAAACAAAGATAATATCAGAAGCCAGGCGTGGTGGCACACACCTTTAATCCCAGCACTCAGGAGGCAGAGGCAGGTGGATCACTGTGAGTTTGAGGCCAGCCTGGTCTACAAAGTGAGTCCAAGACAGCCAAGGATACACAGAGAAACCCTGACTAGAAAAAAACAAAAAACAAAAAACAAAAAAACACCAAAAAAAAAAAAAAGATAATATCAGCATTTTTTCTTCTTAAAATTTTTGTATGTCTTATAAGTGCTTTGCCTGCATGTATGTCTGTCCACCATGTGTGTCTGGTGGCTCAGAGGCCATAGAAGACCATAAGCTCCTCTAGGAATGGGGCTACGGACTGTTGTGAGCGTCTGTGTGGATGCCAGGAGTCAAACCCCTGCTCCTTTAGAAGAGACCCATCTCTCCAGCCCCAACATATATTTTTTCTTACTGAGAGCCATGGAAAGCCTGGCTCCATCACTATTAAAATGCTAATAACATCCTGGAGTTGGACTTAGAAGCATAACCTCAGGTCATACCTGGTGGTTTATGCCTTCCATCTCAGCCCGCGATGATTACTATAACACTGAGGACAGCCTGAGTTACATAATGAGTTCCAGGCCAGCTAGGGCCACACAGGGAGATCCTGCCTCAAAGGACAGAAAAAAGAAAAAAAGCACAAGCTTTATCTATATAGTATGACTGCATATACAAAAGTAATTCAAGCTGGGCATGGTGGCACATGTCTTTAATCCCAGCACTCAGGAGGCAGAGGCAGTCGGAGAGGCTAGCCTGGTCTACCAAGTGAGTCCAGACAGCCAAGGCTGTTACACAGTGAAACCCTGTCTCCACACACACGCACACCCCAAAAAAAACTTAATTCAAAGGGAAGTTGAAAATGAAAACTATAAAATATGGTTTTTGTTTTGTTTTGTTTTTGAGACAGGGTTTCTCTGTGTAGCCATGGCTGTCCTAGACTCACTTGGTAGACCAGGCTGGCCTCGAACTCTGCCTCTGCCCCCAGAGTGCTGGGAGAAAGGCATGCGCCACCACACCCAGCCAATGAAATCTGTTTAATCTATCTAATTTATACATTTGCGAGTATTTATTGAACAATTTCTATTTGTTTACTTTGGGGGGAGGTATTGTAAGACAGGGTCTCATTATTGTAACCATAGACGGCATGGAACTCACAGCAAGCCTCCCGCCTCTGCCCCCAGAGCACAGGGATCCCAGGCGTGCACTCTGCACGCAGCTTGTTTATTTTGTTTTGGTAGTGCCCAGTAGCTGGAGCTCACTCACTGTGTGGCCAAGGCTGTCCTTGAACTCATTATTCCCTGCCTCCACCTCCTGTGTCCTGGTATTACAGGCATGGCTCATCACACCTCGCTAACTATTGGACATTTTCTCTTTCCCAGCTATTATGCGCTTCTTTGGAATTTTGCTGTTCCTCTTTGTACAGTCCGGGAGATTAATTAAGTAGGGTTGCAAGACTACCTCAATTAGCAAATAAACATCACTTCTCTAACACCTTATTTTTCACGTGCCTTTAATCTTCTCCTTTGGGTACTATTGCAATGCAGAAATACAGAAACTTTGAGCTTTGGCTTTCAGTTTTCTTGTCTTTACGTTATGGAGGATGGGCAGCATGGCCTCTAACTTCCTCCCCACTCTGGTGTCTTATCATGCATTGTCTGCTCTTTCTTCTTTTTTGTTTTTTATTTTATTTTATTTTTTTTCCGAGAGAAGATTCTCTGTGTTGCCTTGACTGTCCTGGAGTTGCTTTGTAGACCAGGCTGGCCTCCAACTCACAGCGGTCTGCCTGCCTCTGCCTCCCGAGTGCTGCCGAGTGCTGGGATTAAAGGTGTGCACCACCACCGCCGGCTGACTTTATAGGAAAAACTTTTTTTTTTTTTTTTTGGTTTTTTGAGAAGAAATTTTAATCAGGAAAAGTATTGGGTAGTTTAATGTAGATGGGAATTTGCTCTCTAGTGTTAGTTTCAAAATAAGACAAATCAGTGTCACATTCACTGCTTCATTTTAGCAGGCAAGAGATTTTATTCATGCATCTGTGAGAGCTAAAGAAACTCCATTTTGTGCTAGGCATCCATCTTGGTACCTAATAGCTTGGCAACCCTGACTCCTTGATATGGGCATAAGTTTTTGATGTTCTTGTTTTGGTTTTGTTTGTTTTGTTTTGTTTTTGAGACAGGGTTTCTCTGTGTAGCCTTGGCTGTCCTGGACTCACTTTGTAGACCAGGCTGGCCTCGAACTTATAGCGATCTGCCTGCCTCTGCCTCCTGAGTGCTGGGATTAAAGGCGTGTGCCACCACTGCCTGTCCTGTTTTGGTTTTTTTGAGACAGCGTTTCTTGTATAGCCCTGGCTGTCCTGGACTCTTTGTAGATTTGAACTAACAGAGATAAAAGTTTTTGTTGTTGGTTTGTTATTTTTTTTCAAGACAGGGTTTCTCTGTGTACTACTGGCTGTCTTGGAACTCACTGTGTAGTCCAGGCTGGCCTTAAACTCACAGAGATCTTTGTGCTTCTGCCTCTGCTGAGACTACAGGCATATGCCACCACCACCCAGCTTTGTAACCCTCTTTAGAAAAACCAAAAAAGAAAAGAAAAAATAAAATAAAATAAAAGGAAGATACACATATGTAGGAAAGAACTTGGTCTATAATTCAGTGGTGGAGCCTTAACATGCATGAACCCTTGAATTGAACTCTCAGTACAAAAAAAACCAAAAAACAAAAAACTAAGAGAATTGGATTTTTTTGGTAAAGGTATTTATGCTAAGCATGCCTTTAATCCCAGCATTCAGAAGGCAGAGGCAGGTGGATCTTTGTGAGATCCTCACGTGCTTGAAAGTTTTTGCAGAAGCCAGAATACTTTAGCCTGATGGCACATTCCTTTAATTCCAGCTCTGGGCAGACAGAGACAGGTGGATCTCTGTGAGTTCAAGGCCAGCCTGGGCTATGTAGTGAGTTTTAGGACAGCCAGGGCTATGTGGAGAGGCCTCACTTCAAAAACAAACAAACACCAGAAGAGTGTGTCAAATGCCCTAAAATTAGAGTTACAGACAGGTGTGAGCAAATGTTTTTAATTGTTGCTCTGTTTTTTTTTTTCCTTTCTTTCTTGTTTCTTTTTGTTTGTTTGTTTGTTTTTCAAGATAGGGTTTCTCTGTGTAGCCTTAGCTGTCCTACACTCAATTTGTAGACCAGGCTGGCCTCCAACTCACAGCGATCTGCCTGCTTCTGCTCCTGAGTGCTGGGATTAAAGGCGTGCGCCACCACGCCCGGCTCAGAATATTTTTTTGTTTTGTTTTTGTTTTTATTTTTATTTTATTTTATTTTATTTTTTAAAGATTTATTTATTAGCTTACATGTCAATAGAGGGCACCAGATCTCATTACAGATGGCTGTGAGCCACCATGTGGTTGCTGGGAACTGAACTCAGGACCTCTGGAAGAGCAGTCAGTGCTCTTAACCTCTGAGCCATCTCTCCAGCCCTTGTTTTTGTTTTTAAAGACAGGGTTTCTCTGTGTAGCCTTGACTGTCCTGGACTCGCTTTCAGAATGTTTTGTTTTTTTTTTTAAAGAAAGAAAAATTGGGCTAAGTCATTCTAGGCAATCTCCATCATTTGGCTGTACTTCCTTTCTTTTCTTTGCCTAGGAAGTACTTAGGGAAGATTATTCCCAGCTCCCAGGACACTGGCAGGGGTCTCACTAGTGACCAGGACTTAATGTGAGCTACCCAGGCAGGGCCTAACATGTTCTGCTTTGTACAGGTATTATCCTCCTACAAGGACGTCCGGTTCTGTGTGTATACACACACACACACACACACACACACACACACAGAGAGAGAGAGAGAGAGAGAGAGAGAGAGAGAGAGAGAGAGGGAGGGAGAGAGAATAATATGTATCAGGTTTTTACTATTCAAAATGTATATACATATGGACTTGAGAGACCACTTAGTAGTTAAGAGCACGGCTGCTTGTCCAGAGACTCCAGTGTTCAAATCCCAGCAACCACATGGCAGCTCACAACTCCAATCCTAAAGGATCTGATGCCCCCTTCTGGCCTCTATGGCTACTGCATGCTTATGGTACACGTCCTGGTTCACACCTTTAATCCCAGCACTCCGGAGGCAGAGGCTGGCGGATCACTGTGAGTTTGAGGCCAGCCCGGTCTACAGAGTGAATCCAGGACAGCCAAGGCTACACAGAGAAACCCTGTATCGAAAAACCAACCAAACAAAATTATATAGTTTTATGTTGTTGTTGTTCTGGCTGATCAGGCCTCGAACTCACCATGATCCACCTGCCTTTGCCTCCCCCAGTTCTGGGTTTATAGGCGTTTGCCACTGTGCCCCACTCCAACTTTCTAATAAAGTTATTAAACATTGCACAATTCAATGCTTCGTTGAGTCTGAGTTGTAGGAGGAGAGGCCTTGAGGCTCTCTACCTGATGAGGCAGAACCACTAGCTCGTCTCACAGGCTGCCTACTACTAGCCTAAATACACTGCGAGGCGATTGAGACGCCTCAGCATAATGCTGGCCTCTGGCCTTGTCAACCTAAATTTAGTCTCAGGACCAACTGATGGAGGGAGAACAGACCCCCCCCCCCAAGATACCCTCTGACCACCACGCATGTGCTGTCACATGTCCCACCCTCCTCAAATTAAATACATTTAATAAAAAAATACAATTAAAATGTTTTTAAAAGATGGCCGGACTTGTTGGCGCACACCTTGAATCTCAGTTCTCAGGAGCAGAGGCAGGCAGATCTCTGTGAGTTCAAGACCAGCCTGATGTATAAATCAAGTTCAAGGACAATCAGGGCTACACAGAGAAACCTTTTTTTTTTTCTTTTCTTTTCTTTTTTTTTTTCTTTTTAAAACAATTTTTTTTTTTTTTTTTAGTTTTTCAAGACAGGGTCTCTCTGTGTAGCCTTGGCTGTCCTGGACCCGCTTTGTAGACCAGGCTGGCCTCAAACTCACAGCGATCCGCCTGCCTCTGCCTCCCGAGTGCTGTGATTAAAGGTGTGCGCCACCACGCCCGGCCTAAAACAAGTTTTTTTTTCCTTCTTTTCGTTTTTTGAGACAGGGTTTCTCTATGTTATCTTGGTCATCCTGGACTTGCTTTGTAGACCAGGTTGGCCTCGAACTCACAGCGATCCTCCTGCCTCACCTCCCGAGTGCTAGGATTAAAGGCGTGTGCCAACAAGCCCTGCAGGTTTTTGATTTTTCAAGACAGGGTTTCTCTGTGTAACAGCTCTGGCTGTCCTGGACTCTCTTTGATAGAACAGGCTGGCCTTCAACTCACAGAGCTCCACCTGCCTCTGCCTCGAGAGTGCTGGGATCCACCATCCAGCCTAAGAGTATATATTTAAAAACATTATTGTTGTTGTTGTTGTTGTTGTTTTGAAAAAAGGGTTCTTGCCAGGCATGGTGGTGCATGCCTTTAATCCCAGCACTCTGGAGGCAGAGGCAGGCAGATCTCTGTGAGTTCGAAGCCAGCCTGGTCTACAAAGCGAATCCAGGACACCCAAGGCTACATAGAGAAACCCTGTCTCAAAAAAACCAATATAGGCTGGGCGGTGGTGGCGCATGGCTTTAATTCTAGCACTTGGGAGGCAGAGGCAGGCGGATCACTGTGAGTTCGAGGAAGGCCTGGTCTACAAAATGAGTCTAGGACAGCCAAAGCTACACAGAGAAACTCTGTCTCAAAAAAAAAAAAAAAAAATATATATATATATATAGCCAATACCCAGGTACTTTGCTAATACAATCTTATTTTATATGTGACTGGAAAGAGTACAAGTTGTGGAGTTCCCAATTTTTTATTATTATTATTATTATTATTATTATTATTATTATTATTATTATTGGTTTTTTGAGACAGGATTTCTCTGTATAATAGCCTTTTCTGTCCTGGAACTCTCTTTGTAGACCAGGCTGGCCTCGAACTGAGTGCTGGCATTAAAGGCATGCGCCACCATGCCCAGCTGAGTTCCCAATTTTTAAAATTAATTTGTATTTGTTATTATTTTGTGTGCATTGGTATTTTGCCTGCACATACGTCTGTGGGAGGGTGTTGAGTGGCCTGGAACTGGAGCTACAGAGCGTGAGCCTTCATGTGGGTGCTGGGAATTTGAACCCTGGTTCTCTGGAAGAGCAGCCAGGGCTCTTAACCACTGAACTCTCTCCAGCCCCAAGTTCCTGATTTATTAAATGGCCAAACAAATGGTTCTAGGATTACAGACAGGTGCCACCACACCCAGCAATAAATATAATCAGTCCCATTCTTAGTCATTTGCTCTCTTATCTCACTATGTAGCCCTGACTGGCACAGAACTCACGATGTAGGCCAGGCTGGGCTCCAACTCACAGAAATCCACCTGCCTCTGGCTCCTCTCCCTGCTATTGGGATTAAAAGTGTGTGTTACCCGTTGTAACCAGGTCCTCTGGAAGAGCAGCCAGTGCTCTTAGCTCCAGAGCCACCTCTGCCACCCCAGCCTGGAACTCTTGACAATCCTCTGCTTCTCTGCAGCCACCAGGCCCAGTCTCATAACTGCTTACTTGTTATATTGTCTTAGATCCCTCAGAGTATTTCAGATGTATCATGTCCAAAACCAACCTGTACACCCATAAAGTCTCATCATTGTAACTGTGTAAACATGAGCCGAGATATGTGTGTGTGTGTGTGTGTGTGTGTGTGTGTGTGTGTGTATTTATATGAAAAACATGACCATGAATTTGGAAGACAGCAAGGAGGCCATATGGAGGGGTATGGAGTGGGGGAAAGGAGAAATTATGTAATTGTAATCCCAGAAAAAAATTTTTTAAAGGGTTTATTTCTTTATTTTATGTGTGTGCTCTATCTGTATGTACATCTGAAGGCCAGAAGAGGGCACCAGATCTCATTATAGATGGTTGTAAGCCACCATGTGGTTGCTGGGAATTGAACTCAGGACCTTCGGAAGAGGAGTTAGTGCCCTTAACCTCTGAGCCATCTCTCCGGCCCCCCAGAAAAAAATTTAAGAGATTTATTTATTTATTAAGTATACAGTGTTGTGCCTGCATGTATGTCTGGACTACAGAAGAGGGCAGCAGACCGCGTTATAGATGGTTATGAGCCACCATGTGGTTGCTGGGAATTGAACTCAGGACCTTTGGAAGAGCAGTGAAAACCAAGTTGGGCAGAAAAAGGTTATGGGTTACAGTCCATCCCCGTGGGATGCCAAGCAGGAGCTCATGGCGGGAGCTGAAGCAGAGGCCATGGAAGCTGGCCTTGCTTCCCTGGCTTGCTTGGCTACCTACCACCACCACCACCACCACCGCCCCCCCAGAACGGGTTTCTCTATGTAGCCTTGACTGTCCTGGACTTTGTAGACCAGGCTGGCCTCGAACTCATAGCGATCCACCTGCCTCTGCCTCCCAAGTGCTAGGATTAAAGGCGTGTGCCACCACTGTCCAGCCCACTAGCCAATTTAATGAGGCAATTCCTCAATTAAGAATTTCTCAAGTCAGGCATGGTGGCACACACCTTTAATCCCAGCACTTAGGAGGCAGATTGCTGTGAGTTTGAGGCCAGCCCGGTCTACAAAGTGAGTCCAGCACAGCCAAGGCTACACAGAGAAACTCTGTCTCAAAAAGGCCAAAAAACAAAGAAAAATTAATCAGTACATTTAGCAACTGTGAGATCCTGGGTCCAATACCTAGTATCACCAAAATTTTGTTTCTTCATTTATAAGTCACATCATGGCATTCCTCACCTCCAAATTCATTTTATATCACTCTCCTCTCAACTACTGTATTACAACCATTCACTGTAATTGTAAGTGCTCTACACAAGAAACAGCGCAGGAGCCGGGCATGGTGGTGCACAACTGTAATCCCAGCACTGGAGGAGGCAGAGGCAGGCGGGTCTCCGTGAGTTCAAGGCCAGCCTGGCCTACTAATTGAGTTCCAGGACAGCCAGAGCCACACAGAGAAACCCTGTCTCGAAAAACAAACAGAAAGAAAAAGAGTGAAAAAGCAACGAAAAAGAAACTGCAATCTATTTGTGCTACGTTATCCTGAGGACTGACTTAAATGCCCCAACATTGTGCAGAAAGAAGGCATTCTTATCTCTTCATTTTGTGCTTGTCACGTTAAGACAAAGAGCCTGCTTTGGTTTGATTCCCAGTTCCAGTAGTCTGCGGCTCACAACCTGAAACTCCAGCTTTCAGGGGCTCTGCTGACCTCTTCTGGCTTCTGCGAGCACTGTATCCCCGTGTGCACACTTTCACATTCACTGTACCTCACACAACACGTATAATTTTTTGGGGGGGGGGGGGTTGAGACAGAGTCTCTCTGTGTAGCCTTGGCTGTCCTGGACTCACTTTGTAGACCAGGCTGGCCTTGAACTCACAGCGATCCGCCTGCCTCTGCCTCCCGAGTGCTGGGATTAAAGGCGTGCGCCACCACGCCCGGCCTACAATACGTATAATTAAAAAGGAAATAAATATGCTGTGTCATTGCACAGCTCTAGGGATTGACCTAACGGGGTGGGGTGCAAGATAAGGAAAAAATGACAGACCCAGGCAAGCTGGGATTGCATGGTCTGGGCTTTCAGATGGAGAAGCTGCAGCGCCCTGGAAGCTCAGCAGTGCTTATTATATCCATTTGGATAAGGAGGCAGGGTTATTGCATACAGGTGAACAAGGAGGCGGGGTTATTACATACAAGCGGACAAGGAGGCGGGGTTATTACATACAGGCGGACAAGGAGGCGGGGTTATTACATACAGGCGGACAAAGAGGCGGGGTTATTACATACAGGCGGACAAAGAGGCGGGGTTATTACATACAGGCGGGCAAGGAGGCGGGGCTCTTACACACAGCTGAAGGAGAAGGCTGGTGTAGCTAGTCTCAGCAGGAGCAGTGTCTGCTGGGAGGCAGTCTTCAGACCGCTGTAGGCTGGGAAGAAAGCTAGGGTGGGTATTTTCTTCCCACACCATCATCATCTGCACTCAGACCTGAGACAGGCTGTGCCCTCCCTCTGAGTCTGAAGCAGGGAAGGCTTTGCAACTCTCAGGGTCCTTAACATGGCTGTGGTGATGTCCAACAATACTCCTTCACTCACGACTCAAGCCCTACATAAACCTTTTTGTTGTTGTTGTTTTGTTTTTCGAGACAGGGTTTCTCTGTGTAGCCTTGGCTGTCCTAGACTCGCTTTGTAGACCAGGCTGGCCTCAAACTCACAGCGATCCACCTGCCTCTGCCTCCCAAGTGCTGGGATTAAAGGCATGCGCCATCACTGCCCAGCGCCTTTTTAAAAAAAAATAATTGAACCATACCATACAGTAAGGCATAATAGATTGAGCCTAGAAAGTTTTTCCGAGGCAATAAGGTGTTTTCTTTCTTTTAAAAAACAGTTTATTTATTTTTATTTTGCTTACATTATTTGTTTTGCCTGCATATATGTCTGTGTGGAGGCGTTAGACCCCTTGGAACTGAAGTTACAGACAGTCCTGCCTGCCAGAAGAGGGCACCAGCTCTCATTGCAGATGGTTAAGAGCCACCACGTAGTTGCTGGGAATTGAACTCAGGACCTTTGGAAGAACAGACAGTGCTCTTAACCTCTGAGCCGTCTCTCCAGCCCCGCAAAATGCGTTTTTTTCTTTTTTAAACTTCCGAAATAACCATACGGATGTTTCTTTTTGCACACTTCAAACCATCCTACAAAAATAGACAACATCTGCTGTCTGTGCTGGCCAGAAGTACAAATGCCGTTTAGGACACCATAATTAACCTACCCAGGGGCCCTCATTTCCATGCGTAGGGGAGGGAAACTAAGCAGATAAGCCGGGCAGCATAATTCGGCCTAATGGGAAAACGGGACTCCATTCACCACTCTGGTGAGTCTTACGCAACACAACAGCGTCCAAAGCTAGTGTCCCCAGCTGGACTCCGGAACCGCTTTGCATACCTACCAGCTCCCAGCGCACCAGCCCCAACTCGCTATTTCTCCGGCGGACACGTCATGAGCCGGGTTGGAAACACGCAAAGCTGCAATAGTATCTGGACAATGGCCAAGAGACCTCAGGTCTCCCGGTGTGTGTTTCAGCGGTTCGGAGAGCTTAGGCTATGTGTGCGTCTGTACATATATGTGTGTACTTTTCCCTGCCACGCAATGGCATAAGAGGATCTGAGATTATAGAACGTGAAGTCTGTTTAAAGCCACAGTGAAATTACATAGCGCAGTCGCACCCCATTCTCCCCACACTCACTACACCATGTAACTTCCCAAGGGATTTGAGACCTTTTATGAAAAAAAAAAACAACACGTAAAACTGCATATAATTATGACTCTGGAATGCTTTTTTCTAACCTTCTTAACACAGGAAAAATGTTAATGTGTGGTTTGTAAAATAAGAAGTCTTTGTGGGACAGGCTTCTAAATCGACTCACTCCTGAATCCACATTGAAATGATCAAAGGACTAAAAATAGAGGGGAAACCTTCCATATGCCAGAAGCTTTGAGGAATTTCTGCTAGCTAGAGTGTAGGAGCGCCCAGTGATAAAGAGGCACTGGGTGAAGAGTCCACATGGGCCAGCAAGACGGCCCAGCAGGTGAGCGAGGATCCGTGCTGCCAAGCCCCGCAGTCCCTAAGAATCACCCGGTGGGTGGGCCAGCCTGGTCTACAAAGCAAGTCCAGGGACAGCCAGGGATACACAGAGAAACTCTGTCTCAAAAAACAAAAAACAAAAAGAAAAAAAGAAAAAGAATCACCCGGTGGAAAGAAAGATCTGATGCCTGAGAGTTTTCATCTGACCTCTGTCGTGTATTGCACACACTTGTAAATAAACATAATTTTTAAATAAAAAATTACAGATTCCATGATTTTGTTCTTTAAAAAAATATTATCATCTTGATAGAATCCTATGAACACTGTTTTTCTCAGGACAGAAGGCTCGGAGAGGGCAGGAGGGAGTAAGGTACTGTTCCCAACATTGCAGCACCTATTTGACCCACGACAATTTTGTTTTGGTTTTTGTTTTGTTTTGTTTTGTTTTGTTGTTTGGTTTTTTATGAAACAGGGTTTCTCTGTGTAATAGCTCTGGCTGTCTTGGAACTCTCGGTAGACCAGGCTGGCCTCAAACTCACGGTTTTGTTTTTCGAGACAGGGTCTCCCTTTGTAGTCCTGGCTATCCAGGAACTCACTCTATAGACCTGGCTGGCCTAGAACTCACAGACCCACCTGCCTCCGTTTCTCCGGGGGTGGGATTACAGCCGTGTTTCGCCACTACCTAGCAGACCTGTTGCAGTTTCTATTTCAGTATTTACCAAAACTGACCAAGCACAGATCTGTCTCTGTTTTGTTGTTGTTGCTGTTTGCTTTGGTTTGGTTTTTGAGACAGGGTTTCTCTGTGTATCTTGGGGCTGTCCTGGACTCACTTTGTAGACCAGGCTGGCCTCGAAACTCACAGTGATCTGTCTCTGCCTCAGGCATGCTGGGATTAAAGGCGTGTGCCACCACTGCCTGGCTAGATCTGTCTCTGTTGAGATGAACAATATTAAGGAAAAAAAAATCTTGGGGCATCAAAAGAAGCTATAGTTCATAGGAATAAGGTTCCTTTGAAAAGTTAGAATAGCAGGGTGCAGTGGCGCACACCTGTAATCCCAGCACTCAGGAGGCAGAGGCAGGCGGATCGCTGTGAGTTCGAAGCCAGCCTGGTCTAAAAAACGAGTCCAGGACAGCCAAGGCTACACAGAGAAACCCTGTCAGGGGGGGAAAAAGATCTAGAATATGTGGTTAAATGATGTAAATTGGAACCCCAAAGATAAAAATTAGGAAAAAGGTGCCAGGAGTGACGGTGCAGGCCTATTATAACCTTGGAGGATGGAAGCAGAAAGATCAGGAGTTCAAAGCCAATCTGGGCTTCATGGGACCCTTTTGTTTTGTGTTGTGAGGCAGGGTTTCTCTGTTTTAGCCCTGGCTGTCCTGGAACTCACTCTATAGACCAGGTTGGCCTGGAACTCACACCTGTCTTTGCCTCCCAAGTGCTAGGACTAAAGGTGTGCGCCACCACGCCCGGCTGATAGCTGCCCTTCTAATGCTGCTATGTAAACATGTATGTGGTGTGATAATTAACAAAGCATGGTGTATTTACTAATAACAGTGTGCTCTGGGAAAGGTAGATCTCCGGCAGCGTCAGGAAAGGGAAGAGAAGGAGGGCCACTCACTTGTGACTGCCGCTCAGCTCCAGAAGGCTAATTATGACCATGAGCTAGGTCATCTATTTTTGTGAAAGTAAACTGTTATTTGCAAAGAAACGGTCTATTTGAAGCATTCTCAAGGGAAATCCAGTAGCTCAGCCTGAGGGTTTTGTTGTGCGGTTTCTAGATCTTCATGGCTTCAGCTTAAATATACTCCTGCGTGGAACTCTATGCTACCTAGCTCAAGGAATCAAGGAAGGCTTTATCCAGAGTGAGTCTCACCCTCCTCCTCCCTGTGTGCAGCCCGAAGAGCCCCAGGGCCTGACACGGTGCTCAGTGTGTGCGAGCAGCAGTGAGCAAGTGCGGGGAGCCTGCAGGGATTGATCTCACAGCTACAAGTACATTTAAGCACTAAGGCAATTTGCAAATGCAGTCTCTGTGAGTGATGAGATTCAACTGCAGACAGGAGACAGGGTGGTTACTGAGTTGGCCCACATAGCAGCCAATGGCATCATCCAGGGACCAGCTCCATGTCCCCCCCTGCCCCCCCCCCACCCCCACCCCGTCTATGTCTTTATTCTCTCATTTTCAGTATGTTGTCATTTCCCCTCTGGCCCAAAAGTGTAGTTCAGACTGTGGCAGTCTAGGTACATCACAAGTAGACACCCTCACACCTAACAGAAGAGGAGCCATTTCACCTGTGGGTGTCCTATTACAGCAGGGACAATCTTCCTCCAAATTCTACCTTACCCCAGCAAACCTGCATTCAGGTGTCATGAGCCCCAACCATAGCACATGCTCACGCCTGATCCTTGACTGGTTTAGGGTAACAAAACTCAATCTCCCAGAGACAGGCAGCTCCTCCAGGCAGCCACGTCTCAATAAAACCGGGATTCTGTCGGTAAGAAAGAATGGGATGACGGGGAAAAGGTGAGTAAGCAACTGGCAAGGTTTCTACCATGCTGTTTGTTAGTGGTTATCTGATGTTGTCATGCCTACAGGCCAGGATCAGAAAATCCACTGTGTGGGCATTGGTATCTATCTGTCTGTCTGTCTGTCTGTCTGTCTATGTATCTATCTATATCTATCTATACACGGTAGACACCAATCACTAACAACGTTGGTAATCCATCACCCATTCTTTACCACTTGTTTACTTTCTTTGCAAGAATGTTACAAACACCGTCTCCTAGTCTGAACCAGATGCAGAGCTTGACGCCTCTGTGCCCCACTACCCACAGGTAGGTTAGAGGGTAACACCTCCCGACATGCATTATCCTTCAAACCCACAATACAGCCCTCAAAGCCAGGACAGGTTACCAACACCTGCTACATACGGTATAGCCAACTGTTATCTAGTGACCCTATAAAGTCTGTAAGTATGTGAGTCAACCCAAAATTACCTGTTGCATTTACTTGTGCCTTAATTCTTATGCCTTTTTAGACTTATGTATTTATGTATATTTTGTGTGACTGTTTTGCCTGACTGTATGTATGTGCACTATGTGTGTGCCTGATGCCTGGGGAGGTCGGAGGAGGGCATTGGATCCCGTGGAACTGCAGTTACTTATTGTTGTGTGAGCAACTAACTGATCCTGGATCCTCTGAGAAAGCAGTATTTTTGTTTTTGTTTTTTTCCAGATAGGGTTTCGCTGTATAGCCCTGGTTGGCTTAGAACTCACTCTGTAGGGGGCTGGAGAGATGGCTCAGGGGTTAAGAGCACTGACTGCTCTTCCAAAGCTCCTGAGTTCAATTCCCAGCAACCACATGGTGGCTCTCAGCCATCTATAACGAGATCTGGTGCCCTCTTCTGGCCTGCAGGTGTACATAAATCTTAAAAAACAAAAACAAAAAAAGAACTCACTCTGTAGAGTAGGCTGGCCCCATTCTCATAGAAATCTGCCTGTCTCCGCTGGGATTAAGGGCGTTCACTACCACTGCCTTGCACTGCTCTTTTATTATTATTATTTACTAATTTTTATTTTATTTTCTCCTTTTTCTGAGATAGGGTTTTTCTGTGTAGCCTTGGCCGTCCTGGACTCGCTTTGCAGACCAGGCTGGCCTCGAACTCACAGAGATCCACCTGCCTCTGCCTCCCGAGTACTGGGATTAAAGCTATGCACCACCACGCCCAGTTGAGGTAAGTGTTTTTAACTGCTGTTGCAGCCCCTTAGTTGTGACTTTAGATTTAGAACAGTACTTCCTTAATCCTTTCTTGAGTTTTCATTTCATATATATAAGGAAGATATATATTGAGACAAGGTCTCACCGTGTAACCCAGCCTGACCTCAAGTTTACCTTAGACTCCCAAGTACTAGGATTGCTGGTGCACCTCTCATGCCAGGCTTTCCCTGTGCTTTTGAGGAGTGCAGACAGGTTCTTTGATAGAATATCGCTGTTTAGGTTTATCTGATGATTCCTCAGGATGGGTCAGCTAATGCAGTTCTGAAGAATTACCACAGGCTTTTCTTTCTTTCTTTCTTTCTTTCTTTCTTTCTTTAACAGAATTAATTCACTTTATTTTTCTTGTATAAAAACCCTTATGTGGTAGCCACAGCTAGCGCCTAGGTCCTCTGAACAGAGACTATGGTGTGGGTTTTCACCAGATGATCAATGAATTCCTGATAAGGAGAGTTGGTGAGCACAGTCTCTTTCCAGAGGTCAGGTGTCAGCTGTAGGTGTTGGAGATGGCATCAAAAGTGGCCTTGGCAAAGTTGCCCAGGGTGGCAGTGCAGCCCCAGGCTGATATGTAGCAGTCATCAATACTGGCCATCATCAGTAGCTTCTTGGGCACAGGAGCTGAGACAATGCCAGTGCCTCTGGCAGCACGGATGAGAGGCACCAAAACAGAGCCACAGCGGCCTGTCACCTTGCATGGAACAGTGTGTGGCTTGCCAATCTTGTTCCCTCAGTAGCCTCTCCGCACAGGGACGATGGAAAGCTTGGCCAAGATGATGGCCCCTTGGATGGCAGTGGCTACCTCCTTGGAGCACTTAACGCCAAGACCAACGTGACCATTGTAGTCCCCAATAGCGACAAAAGCCTTGAACCTGGTCTGCTGGCCAGCCCGTGCCTGCTTCTGCACTGGCATGATCTTGAGAACCTCATCCTTTAGGGATGCACCCAGGAAAAAGTCAGTACTCTCTGAGTCCTTAACGGGCGGGGAGAACGGATAAATCTCCTCCAAGGACTTGATCCTTAACCAGGCGGCCCAGCTTGGTGACGAGATCCACTCCTTGTCGGCTTTACCTCCACGAACCCTCAGGCCTGGACCATGCATGGTCTCAGCTCCAGACCTCCGTGGAAGCCATCTTGGTCTCCTAATCCTGGGCCCTGGGTCCTCCGGCCCTCCTGCTGCGCCGGCATCATCCGCCATTTGGTGTTTTCCTGAGGAAGAAGAAGCACGGCAGCTTTTTCTTACTCCATTTCATCAGATAGTGGGCAACTTCAGTTTGCGCCATTAGCTGCTGATGCTAACTTTGATCACCTGATTAAACGGCGTCTGCCAGATTTCTCCACTTTGAAACTAACCTTCTTTCATTTGGTAGTTACCAAGCGTTTTGTGGAAAGATATTTTGAGACCATGTAATCATCCTGTTCTTTATCCAGTTACCTGCTGGTCTTAACATTTATTCGTTCATATTTTACTTAAATATTTTTTTTTTCTAGAGCTAGAGATGTAACCTGGTGGTGGAGTACTTGCTCCGCCTGGGTGAAGCCATAGGCTTACCTCTAGCACTACAAAAATAAATAAATAAATATAAATAAGCCTGGAGTTAGATGGCCCAGTGGTTAAGAGCACACACTCATGGTGGCTCACAAACCATCTGCAACTCCAGTTCCAGGTGAGCCAATGGCCTCCAGCCTGTACAGCATTGCTTTTGGTACCCACACATACATGCAGACAAAACAGTCACACACATACATTTTTTTTTCGAGACAGGGTCTCTCTGTGTAGCCTTGGCTGTCCTGGACTCACTTTGTAGACCAGGCTAGCCTCGAACTCACATCGATCCACCAGCCTCTGCCTCCCGAGTGCTGGGATCAAAGGCGTGCGCCACTATGCCTGGCCACACATACAATTTTTAAAAATCATTTTTCACTTCCTTTTGCTTATTAATTTTTTATTTTTATTTATTTATTTATATTGGAGACAGGGGTTCTCTTGTAGTTCTTGCTGTCCTGGACTCACTTTGTAGACCCCAGGCTGGCCTTGAACACACAAAGATCTGCCTGTCTTTGTCTCCTGAGTATGCACCACCACGCCCGGCTTATTATTTTCTTTTCTTTCTTTCTTTCTTTCTTTTTTTTTTTTACAAACTCATACATTTCTACTTTTTTTTTTCTCTGATTTTTTCAAGACAGGGTTTCTCTGTGTAGCCTTGACTGTCCAGGACTCACTTTGCAGACCAGGCTCGCCTCGAACTCACAGCAATCTGCCTGCTTCTGCCTCCCAAGTGCTGGGATTAGGATTTCTACTTTATAGTATGCATTTTTATAATTTTATAATCTTGTGTGTGTGTGTGTGTATGGAAGAATGTAATTGGCCCCCATAGGCCCACAGGGACTGGCACTTTTAGGAGGTGTGGCCTTGTTGGAGCAAGTGTGTGAGGGCACAAGCTCACCAAGGCACACAAGTAGAGGTCAGAGGATAACCTTGGGTGTTGGCTCTTCCAGCTTGTTTGAGATGAGGTTTCTTGGTGGAAGCCGTGTGCCCAGGCTGGCTGGCCTGTGAGCTTCCAGGGAGCCTCCCGTCTCTGCCTCCCATCTCACCATAGGAGGGCCAGGGTTATTCCAGCTCCTACTGATGGTTAGTATTACCTACTTGACAGGGTCTAGAATTACCCAAGAGATAAGCAGACACACCGCTTCCAGATTCCTCAAAAGCTAGCTGAGTGCCAGCATTGTCATTCTCTGCTTCCGGACTTCGGGCATCATGTGACTAAGTTCCTGTTGGCAGGACTTCCCCGCCAGGACGGATCCTTCTCTAAAACAGAGAGCAGAAACAAACCCTTACGTTTCTTTTAAAAAGTTATTTATTAGCCGAGCATCCTGGCGCACATCTTTAATCCCAGCACTCAGGAGACAAGCAGGCAGATCTCAGTGAGTTTGAGGCCAGCCTGGTCTACAAAGTAAGTCCAGGACAGCCAAGGCTGCACAGAGAAACTCTGTCTCAAAAAACAAAACAAAACAAAACAAAAAAAAGAAACTGGAAGATGGCAGTGGATCCCTTGACCCAGGTGACTGTGAGCGCTTTAACATGGCCACTGGAAAGCAAATTTGGATCCTCACAAAAACAGTGTGTACTCTTAATTACTGAGCCATCTCTCAGGCCCTGAAGTCATTTTTTCTCAGAGTAATTGATTAATTAATTAACTTATTATGTATACAGTGCTCTGCCTTGCATGTACACCTGCAGGGAAGAAGAGGGTGTCATCACATTATAGATGGTTGTGAGCCACCATGTGGTTGCTGGGAATTGAACTCAGGACCTCTGGAAGAGCAGCCAGTGCCTTAACCACTGAGCCATCTCTCCAGCCCTTAACTTCTTATCAGATATATGATTTGCAGATGTTTTCTCCCTTTGTGATTCTAACAATTATGTCCTTTGATGCATAGGAGTTTGAAGTTTTTTTAAAAGATTTATTTATTTATTATGTGTACAGTGTTTTCTGCATGTACAGAGGGCACCAGATCTCATTACAGATGGTTGTGAGCCACCATGCGGTTGCTGGGAATTGAACTCAGGACTTTTGGAAGAGCAGCCAGCGTTCTTAACCTCTGAGCCATCTCTCCAGCCCAGAGTTTGAAGTTTTTTTTTTACAGTCTAGTATGTTCTCTGTTTTGTTGTTGCCTGTAACCTTTGGTTTGGGCAGGTTGCTGTTAGTGTTGTTTGTTTGCAATGCTGGGTATCAAACCCAAAGCTTACAAATACTAGGCAAACATTACCACTGAGCTCTATGGCATGACACTCCAGCAACTTGAGAGACTGGGACAAGAAAATTACCTGGAGCTCAGGAGTTCAAGACCAGCCATTGCAACTTAGCAAGAGCCCACCTCAAAGAGAAACAAAAAATCTGGGCATGGTGGTACATCCGTGTGACCTCAGCACTTGGGAGGCAGAGGAAGGAGGGTTCC
Organism: Acomys minous; assembly: GCF_964271855.1. NCBI lineage: Eukaryota > Metazoa > Chordata > Mammalia > Rodentia > Muridae > Acomys > Acomys minous. Next base: position 70,494,440 of record NC_140493.1, on the reverse strand, counting down.
AGAAAGTTCAAGGCCATCCTGGTCTACATAGTAGTATAGTGAGTTTTAGTCAAGGCTTGGGGAGGAAGGAGAAGAGGAAGAGGAGGAGGAGGAGGAGGAGGAGGAACAGTGGCATCAGTAGTATTAGCTACCTGGCTCTGTACAGACTAATGTCTGAGCCAGGTACCTGTAAGGAGTACAGTAAAATACAGTACGAGTTGCCTGCATTCAAAATTAGCTCCCCCCACCCCCTCAGACAGGGTTTCTCTGTGTAGTTCTGGCAGTTTTGACACTCACAATATAAACCAGGCTGGCCTCCAACTTACAGAGATCTGCCTGCCTCTGCCTCTCAGACTGCTGAAAGTAAAGGTGTGCTCCACCACTTCCCAGTTCAAATTTGGCCTTAAACAAGTGTAACAGGGTGGGGCTGGAGAGATGGCTCAGAGGTTAAGAGCACTGGCTGCTCTTCCAAAGGTCCTGAGTTCAATTCCCAGCAACCACATGGTGGCTTACAACCATCTATAATGTGATCTGGCGCCCTCTTCTGGTGTGCAGGTTTACATGCAGGCAGAACACTGTAAACATTAAATTAAAAAACAAATAAATCTTTAAAAAAAAAAAAAAAGAGTAACAGGGTGGGGCCGCACAGAGGTGCAGGGGCCACGGGGTTCAAAAGATGGGGTCCTCAATGCATTCTGAGGAGGATGATTGTGTTCCAGAGCCACACAGAAATGTTCACACCCTGAAAGCGGCCTGATTGGGAGGAAACAGTGCAATGTTTTAGAAATACCCAAGCCGCAATCATCCAAAATGACGTCATCGCACACCGTGTCTGATCCATGGAACAGCAGTGATTACACAGACACCAAAGGACCATACTGAGAGCTCCAAAACACAGTGCTGGTGTTTCCCAGAGAGAAGGAAATCCTGTCATGTGGATCGTCCATGCCTTCCCGCCGCAGGACCATGGAACCACGCTCTGGTGAGCTCCCAGGGACCCCGGGTGCTGCCGCTGTTGCTGCTGCTGCTTTTCAGGTTGCAAGCCAGGGCAGTGCAGGCCAAGGAGATGGCATTCCAGGAGGAGATGCTGTTCAAGTCCAGCCTGAGTGAGGACTGTACCGCCCACACCACAGGCCTCATGGACCTCCTCTAACGGGCCGGGGCCGCGCTCAGTGCCAAGAGCTGAATCATGCAGAGGTGGATACTAGGGGCAGCACCAAGGCAGGGGCCCATGGCGGATGGGGCACACGATGGAACCAGAGACTCAGGAGGTTCAAATCAATAGAGCCACAAGTTCCCCAAGACAAGAAGCTGAGCTGGGCCAACATCAGTGGTTTCTGTGAGCAACTCAATGAAGACTTTGAGGGGCCTCCACTTGCCACCTGCCTCACAGATCTGGTATTCACAGGAGTAGGAGGCCATCCAGGCCTTGATGGCCAGCAACAGTCTGGCGACTTGAACAGGAGCAGGAGAGCTGGCCCTGAGGACACAGAAGCAGGAGAGCTGGCCCTTAGGATGTGGGAGCAACTGAGCCAGCCCTGGGGTCATGGATGCCTGAGAGCTGGCCTTGAGGACGCAGGAGCTGGAGAGCTGGCCCTGCCCTTAGGACGCAGAAGTGGGAGACCTGGCCCCACCCCAAGGACATTAGAGCTAGAGAGCCAGCCTTGACCTGAGGACAAAGGAGCAGGAGAGTGGGCCTTTCCCTGAGGACATGGGAGCAGGAGAGCATGCCCTGCCCTGATGACAGGGAGTGGGTGAGCTGGCCCTTCCCTGATGACACAGGAGCAGGAGAACAGGCCATTCCCTGAGGACAAGGGAGTGGGCCCTGATCCAGGGCTCTGAGTCAACCTCACCCCAACATCTACCCATGTATGACCTGCTGCAACACATGAAGGGGCAGGACCTGCAGATTCAGAGATTAAGACTCTCCTTGACAGGCATGATGGTGCACGCTTTTAATCCCAGCACTCGGGAGGCAGAGGCAGGTGGATCACTGTGAGTTTGAGGCCAGCCTGGTCTACAAAGCGAGTCCAGGACAGCCAAGGCTAACACAGAGAGACCCTGTCTTGAAAAACCAAAAAAAAAAAAAAAATCTCCTCAAGATATCCAACAGCAGTCCCAGTGAGGATCTGGTAACAATAGTGTAGGCCTCAAATCAGACCCATGACTCGTAGCAATGAACATTTGAAAGTAAACATATGTGGACAAAAGACTATACTGCATGATACACTACAGATATTTTGTTTATGTGTTTGTCTTATTTTACTGGGGGGAGGAGAGGGATTTTGGTGCATGACATGTAAATCATAGACATTCAATTAAAGTAAAAAAAAAAAAAAGAGTAACAAATTTGGGGCTGGACAGATGGCCCCGAGGTTAAGAGCCCTGGCTGTTCTTCCAAAGGTCCTGAGTTCAATTCCCAGCAACTACATGGTGACTTATAGCCATCTGTAATGAGATATGGTGCCTTCTTCTGGTGTGTAGGCACACATACATTTATACTGTATAAATAATAAATAAATAAATATTAAAAAAAAAAGAGTAACAGATTTGCCTGGCAGTGGTGGTTCACTCCTTTAATCACAGCACTCTGGAGGCAGAGGCAGGTGGATCTCTGAATTTCTGAGTTCAAGCCCAACCTGGTGTACAGAGGGAGTTCCAGGATACCCAGAACTGTTAGACAGAGAAAATTTGTCTGGAAAAACCAAAAGAAAAAAAAAAGAGAGAGAAAGAAATAAACTGTTTTCCTTTACTTTTTTTTTTCTTTTTGTTTTTTCGAGACAGGGTTCCTCTGTGTAGCCTTGGGCATCCTGGACTCACTTTATAGACCAGGCTGGTCTCAAACTCACAGAGATCTGCCTGCCTCTGCCTCCCGAGTGCTGGGATTAAAGGTGTGTGTGCCACCACGACTGGCCCTTTACTTTTATTATTACAAAATGTCAGTATTTCAGCTCTGGTATTAGGCTGACCTTTATCCGGATGCCAGCCTGTAGCTGCTGCCTATGAGACCTTGAACAAGTCTTTTAACCTCTATGAACTCCTTTTCTATATTTGGAGCCCTGAAACTCATGAGCTATGGAATACAAAAGCCTAGCCTTGAGTCCCACTTCTGCTGCTGTAGACTTGAGCAGCTTGTTTGTTCCCTCCGACTCTCCAGTAAAACAGAGACACTTGTCATGGGAAATGCCTGTCAGGTTCTCAGCACAGTGCTCTGGCACATGTCATGCGTTCAGCGAGTTAACCTCGTGTCCAGTTTTTCAGCTTTGGCCGTGAGAGCTTACTGGAAATACAGAGTCTGAATAGCATCTAGCATAAAATTCACGCTCAGTAAACACTAGCTGCCTTGCCCCGCAGGGCTGTTGGGGGAGTAAGTGGGACCAGAGAGTCTGATACACTTAATCATTGCTCCCTCCCTGGGTTTCAGAGAATTTTGATTGTACTGTTTATAACCTGCAAGCTAACTTCCATTTTGTTTGTAAGCCACTCTCCACTTCACTTAAATAAGTGCCAGGATGCTCCAGAAGGCAGAAACTGGGCATTTAAACTCAAAGCAAGCTTGATGCTGCTCCTTTGATCCTAAGGTCCCTGCTTCGGAGGCCACTGGCACCACGGTCTTCCCAGATGTGCAGCTGGATTTGGATAGAAGAAGGAAAAAAGAAGCCGGGCGTGGTGGTGCACACCTTTAATCCCAGCACTCAGGAGGCAGGGGCAGTCGGGTCTCTATGAGTTCGAGGCCAGCCCGGTCTACAAAAAGAGTCTGGGCAGGCAGGGCTGTTAAACAGAAAAAAGAAAAAAGAAAAAAAAAAAAAAAGGAGAAAAAAAGAAAGAAAGAAAAAGAAAGGGAAAGAGAAAAGAGGTGAATAAAAACAGTCGCAAATCATCTTCAAGGTCAATGCCAAAGACAATGTCTATGTAGGAAATGACTTCTTTTAAAGGAAGGACAGTGGAAAAAGCGGTGACCCACTGCCATGGCAACTGGAGTGTGGCCAATGAATCCTTCAGCGTAGCTGTTCCTCAGACAAACTGGCTGTTCTTCCTGTTCATTGCCGCCCCTTCCCTCCCCTGTCTATTGGTGCTCACTCTTTTCTGCCATACCTGGGAGCAAAGGGGAGGAACTCCTTGCTGAGATTTTTTTCCCCCCCTGAAAATAAAACTTAGCAACGTATTGTTTATAGACTGAGAAAGGACATGTTCCTGATGTGCATCGGGATCTCTGTCTTTCTTTGAGTATTGTCATTATTGAGCTCTGAGAGGTGTGGCAAGCCAGGGACATCCCCCAAAGTCCTGACACTCAAAACCACGCTGGCCTGCAAACAATCTGCTAGGTCAACAGATTTCTCACAACTTCTCCTTCCCTGGGTGCAGTGGAGAACGCCGCTCTAAATTATAGGCAATATGGGCAAGATTTGGGTCATTTGTATTCTTCTTCAACTGACCCAGTTTGGACCCAGTCTAGGCTCTCGCTGGCCTCCTGTGCCTTTAGCCAAGCACGTCTGCGTGTCCCTGGCGCACACACTCTGTGCTTGGCTCTTGCCTTTCTCTCTGTCTCAAATGCCCTCTCCTCTTGTCTCCACGTCCTCCTTGCACCTTATCCAACTCTCACCTCGCTCCCTGCAGGACTGAAGTCAAGCAAGCCCTCTTCCATCAGTCTTCTCGATTTCTGTCACTGGCCGAGGATCTGGCTTTTCTTAGTTTTTGTCTTTTCTGGCAACTATAGTTGTTTGCCTTCATCTTCTCCTCTCATCCTTCCCCGGAGCTGATGAAACAAAGACCATGTATTCTCGCTCAGTTCCCACAGCACTCCAGAGTAGAGATGGCTGTGTATCTTCCTTTCTCCTCCCCTGCTTTTTGAGAAGCAGGGTTTCTCTGTGTCGCCTTGGCTGTCCTGGACGTGGTTTGTAGAGCAGGCTGGCCTCGAACTCACAGCGATTTGCCTCCCTTTGCCTCTGAGTGCTGGGTGGGTGCCACCATCACCTCCCCAGCTGTGTATCTTCCAAAGCAAACTTTGACCTATAACGAATCAAGAGACAGCTCTCTCTCTCTCTCTCTCTCTCTCTCTCTCTCTCTCCCTAAGATTTATTTTATTAAGTATACAGTGCTCTGCCTGCATGTACACCTGAAGGCCAGAAGAGGGCATCAGATCACATTACAGATGGTTGTGAGCCACCATGTGGTTGCTGGGAATTGAACTCAGGACCTCTGGAAGAGCACTCAGTGCTCTTAACCTCTGAGCCAGCTCTCCAGTCCCAGAGACAGCTCTCTTCCTCCTTCTCCATCTCCTTTTCTTTTTCTTTCTTTCTTTTTTCTTTTTTGTTTATTTGTTTTGGTTTTTTTTTTTTTTTTTTTTTTTTTTTTGGTTTTTCGAGACAGGGTTTCTCTGTGTATCCTTGGCAATCCTGGACTCACTTTGTAGACCAGGCTGGCCTCGAACTCACAGCGATCCACCTGCCTCTGCCTCCCGAGTGCTGGGATTAAAGGCGTGCGCCACCACGCCCGGCTTTTGTTTTGGTTTTTGAGACATGGTTTCTCTGTGTAGCTTTGGCTGTCTTGGTCTCACTTTGTAGACCAGGGTGGTCTTGAACTCACAGATCTCTCTGTGTCTCTCCAAATGCTGGGATAAAAGACATGCGCCACCATGCCCAGCTTCTTTCTTTCTTTTGTATTTTTGAAGTACAACTCTGTATGTAGCTCTGGCTGGCCTTGAACTTACTATATAGACCAGGCTGGATGCGAACTCAAGATCCATCTGCCTCTGCCTCCTGCCTCCTGAGTGTTAAGATCAAAGGTATGCATGTGTATATATATATATGCATACATATAATGCATATATATGAAGGATATGAAAGTATGCGTATAGTGTGTGTGTGTGTGTGTGTGTGTGTGTGTGTGTGTGTGTGTGTGTGTGTTACAGGAGTCAATTTTCCCCTTCCACAATGTGGATTGTGGGAGGGATTGAACTCAGATAATCAAGTTTGGTGTCAAGTACCTTTACCCAGTGAGCCATCTTGCTAACCTCATGGGTAGTTCTTTCTTGCACAAGGATGCCCTGTTGAGTGCTTAGAAACATCCCTGGATTCTGCCTGCCAGTAACCTACAATCCTTTTCATCACGACAAAAACAAAAACAAAGTTTCTAAAATTGCCAGAACTCTGAGAAATAAAGTCATTCTCTGCTGGGAAACACTGCGTTAAAGAATTGCCTCTTCTGGGGCTGGAGAGATGGCTCAGAGGTCAAGAGCACTGACTGCTCTTCCAGAGGTCCTGAGTTCAATTCCCAGCAACCACATGGTGGCTCACAACCATCTGTAATGTCATATGGCGCCCTCTTCTGGCCTGCAGGTTACAAGTAGATAGAGCACTCATATACATACAAAAATAAATGAAATATTTAAAAAAAAAAACAAAGAATTGCCTCTTCGAATGAGTCATATGAGCTGAAACCTAAAAGTCCAAACAAACATAAACCTGCAAAAGTTGAGGATGTAGTGGAGTTAGCTGGGTGCTTGGCTCACATGCATGAAGCCCTGGAGTTGGTCCTCAGCACCACGTAAAACTGGACGTGACGCATACCTATAATCCAAGCGTGTGAGCGGTGGAAGCAGAAGGATCATAATGCTTAAAGAGTTATGTATTTATTTATTTTATATGGACCGGTGATTTGCCTGTGTGTATGTGGTGTATGTGTGGGCAATGCCCGCCTGACCTGCATGCCTCGTGCCCAAGGACGCTACAAAGTGCCCGATCCCCTGGAACTGCAGTTCTAGGTGGTCATGAACAACCATGTGGGTTCTGGGAACCAACCCCAAGTCTTCTGCAAGAGCAGCCAGTGCTCTTCACCACTGAGCCCAGGACGGCTCATTTTGACAGCATGTATGTCTTCCCTGAGACCCGGGAGACACTGACTCAAAAGTGAATAAAGAAAGAAAGAAACTACAGCTGGGCGTGGTGGCACACACCTTTAATCCCAGCACTTGGGAGGCAGAGGCAGCCGGATCGCTGTGAGTTCGAGGCCAGCCTGGTCTACAAAGTGAGTCCAGGACAGCCAAGGTTACACAGAGAAACCCTGTCTTGAAAAACCAAAAAAAAAAAAAAAAAAAAAAAAGAAAGAAAGAAAGAAAGAAAGAAACTACAAACATCTCTAGTCCAAGGACCCAGGAGGTAGCGGTGGAAGAACACTTGAGCCTAGGAGTTGGAGATTCCCTTCTCAAAAAAATAAGTAATTAAGTAAATAAAAATAAAAAATGGGAACTAATGAGATGGCCGAATGGATAAAAACCCACAAAGTTGTCCTGTGACCCCCACATGCACAGCACAGTCACACAGGCACCCAACAGTAATAATAATAAAAATTTTACAAAATGAGCCAAACAACAAACTAATAAAGTATATCCCAGAAAAAATATGTTTTAAATTGATGGGAAAAAACACAGCATAGCATGAATAGTGAGGCGTTGATTGCTGAAGGGTATGACTTGGAGGATTTGGGGACATGGGGTGATCGGGGAGGAAGAGGTCTGTCATGAAGGTGTTTGAAATTATAGGTGGAAGCTTAGATTTTGTTTTTTGGGCTTTTGTTTTTGTTTTTGTTTTTTTTTTTTATTTTTACTTACTATTATGTATACAGTGCTCTGCCTGCATGTACACTTGCCCACCAGAAGAGGGCACCAGATCTCATTATAGATGGTTGTGAGCCACCTTGGGGTTGCTGGGGATTGAACTCAGGACTTTTGGAAGAGCAGGTGGCGCTCTAAACCACTGAGCCATCTCTCCAGCCCTTGTTTTTGTTTTTATTTTTGTTTCTGTTTTTCCCGAGACAGGGTCTCTCTGTGTAGCCTTGGCGTCTTGGACTCGCCTCTGTCTCCAAGGTTAAAGGTATGTGTCACCACACCTGGCTAGATTTTGTTTTTTGTTTGGTTGGTTTTTTTGGTTTTTCAAGACAGGGTTTCTCTGTGTAGCCTTGGCTGTCCTAGACTTGCTCTGTAAATCAGGCTGGCCTTGAACTCACAGTGATCCGCCTGTCTCTGCCTCCCAAGTGCTGGAATTAAAGGCTCTGCTTTATGGGTTTTTTTTTTTTTTTTTGGTTTGTTTTTTGTTTTTCCAGACAGGGTTTCTCTGTGTAGCCTTAGCTATCCTGGACCCGCTTTGTAGACCAGGCTGGCCTCGAACTCACAGCGATCCACCGGCCTCTGCCTCCCGAGTGCTGGGATTAAAGGTGTGTGCCACCACGCCCGGCTTGCTTTATGGTTTTTAAGGATTACAATGACTCCAGTGTGGTCAATGGGCTGGGACGAGCAGATGAGAGTGTAGCTCAGTGGTAAAACACGGGGCAGGATGTGCACAGGCCGGCCTCCACCCCAGCTCCCCAGCTCTACTCTCCTCACAGAAAAAAAAGTTTGCTATGAAGCTGCAGTAATCAAGACAGTGTAGACTACAAAGAGAGACAAAGAATAAGAATTAAGAAGGAGGGCTGGAAAGACAGCTCAGCAGCTAAGAGCCTGGCTACTCTTTGGAAGGACAGGGTCTATTCCAAGCATCCACATGGCCACTCACAACTGTCTGTAACTCCAGTTGCAGGGGACTCAACACTCTCACACAAACATACATGCAGAGAAAACACCAATGCATGTTAAAAAAAAAAAAAGAATTAAGAGGGGTGGTGCCACTCGGGAGGCAGAGGTAAGTGGTCACTGTGAGTTCGAGGCCAGCTTGGTCTTCAAAGCGAGTCCAGGACAGCCAAGGCTACACAGAGAAACCCTGTCTCAAGAAAGAAAAAGAAAAAGAAAAAGAAAAAAAGAGGGAATGGTGATGCAAGCCTTTAATCTCAGCACTTGGGAGATAAAGGCAGGTGGATCTCTGTGAGTTCAAGGGCAGCCTGGTCTACAGAGTGCGTTCCAGGACAGAGAAACCTGGTCTCAAAAAACAAAACAAAACAAAAAAGAATTAAGAGGGAAAACATGACAGATGACTTGGACCAGCAGCAAACCACCGAATCCGTGATTGTTTTGTCTCCCTCTCCTCCTCCTCAGCAGGCACTGCCCGCCTCTCTCTAAGATGACACCCACACGCACAGTTTTCCATTCTGTCTTCCTGGCACATTAGTCCAGGTACAATGAACTTGAGTTTGAACTTCAATGGCCTCATGGCTTGTCTCACTTCCTCTACTTTTGCCTCCTCACTGTTCATGGCAGCAGTCATTACAATCATCTTAAAAAAAAACAAAACAAAAAAACCCAAAAAACAAAAAACAAAGAAAACCACAAATCCAATCATGCTAGTCCCCGGGTGAAAACCATGTCCCCGTTTCCGCCTGTAAACCCCGCATCACTGGGCCTCTGCTTATCTCCCTGACCTCTTGTCATCCCAGGCTCTTCCTCTCCCGTGGACATTTATTGTTGCCTTGGGAAAGTGATTGACAGAAGGCTCTTCCTGAATTCCCAGGCCCAGAGTCTTAGTTAGAGGCAGAACTGTAGGAAACTGCCAAGCACTGCGTACATCTTTAGCTGCTCTCAAAGTAAGCAGTGGGCACAGCGTCTAGGCGTGGCAGCAGATGGTGGCCCAGCTGTGTGTTTGTTTGTGTATTTGTTTCACACTGACTCTCACTCTGTAGCTTAGACTAGGCTGGAGCTCACTATATAACCAAGGCTGGCCTCAAATTCACAATGATCTTCCTGCCTCAGCTCCTCCTCCTCCTCCTCTTCTTCTTCCTCTTCCTCTTCTTCCTCCTCTTGCTCCTCCTTGGTTTTATTCAAGACTTGGCTTCTCTGTGTAGCCTTGGCTGTCCTGGACTTGCTTTGTACACCAGGCTGGCCTCGAACTCACAAATATCTGCTTGCCTCTGCCTCCCGAGTGCTGGGATTACAGGTGTGCGCCACTGCCCCTGGATCCCAGGATGGCTTTTTTGGTTGCTGGTTTGTGTCTTATTTTTGTTTCTTTGTTTTTGTCCAGGGGGTTAAGCCCAGGGCCTCTCGGGTGCTAACTACAAGCTGTCCCACTGAGCTACAGGCCTAGTCTTTCCTTATTTTTACCTGAAATAGTCCCATTCACTGGAGAATTTTTTTTACTTCTTGAAAAGAAGGCTTTAAAGGTTGCAAAAACAGCCAGGCCGTGGTGGCGCACGCCTTTAATCCCAGCACTCGGGAGGCAGAGGAAGGCAGATCGCTGTGAGTTCGAGGCCAGCCTGGTCTACAAAGTAAGTCCAGGACAGTCAAAGCTACACAGAGAAACCCTGTCTCAAAAAACCAAAAAAAAAAAAAAAAAAAAAAGGTAAAGGAAAGGGAGTATAAGGGTGGAAAAGACAGAAGAATGCGTGCATCTCACAAAATAACGCCATGAAGTTCCAGACTCACTAAGGAAGGCAGAGGAAAAGCTTGCCAGCTCCTCAGCAACTAATAAAATGACCAGAAAGCGATCACTTGCAACAAGATGCAGTGTTCAAAGCAAGAACAGCCTGGTGACTTGAGGAAAATCATCACCCTTCCTGGAGATAAGACTGGCTACTTCCTGTCCCTTCTTGCGGAGAGCAAAGCCCAGGAACAAAGTCACCGTCAATATATTCCTTACAGGACACTAGGAGAGAAATTTAAAGGGCCACTTCTTACTGAGCCCGTGATAAAATGTGAAAATACTATAGCCATACACAGATCAATAAAGACAACGTATTACTACCATTATGCGTTTGTGGAGACAGCTCTTCTCCGATTTTATTTGTTCTGAGGGAATTTCTTACTTAAAGAACTAGGGTAAAGTGATGATAAAAAGTGCTGCGTATTTGTGATGCTAGCATGTGGGAGGATACGGAGGATTGCTGGCGGGGGTGGGGGTGGGGGGTTAGAAAGTCTGTAAGCCCCGTGGGGGGGGGGAAGAGGGGGAAGGAAGCAGAGACAGGTGACTCTCCCGCTCACTGGCCAGGCAGCATAGCAAGGCTTCGAAATTTTCTTCGAAAATGAGGTAGAAAGTGAAAACACTGACGTCTGTCTCTGGCCTCTCACCACACATGCCCGCGCACGCCACGCACGCCACGCACGCACGCACAAGTGCTCGCACATACTGCACTTAATTCAGAAGGATGGAATTTTGAACATCCCAGGAATTGAAAGGAGGAGAGGATGGCTGCTCCATTATAGGCCACAGCAGCAACGCCTTTAGTTCCAGGACTCGGAAGGCGGGGACAGGAGGATCTCTGTGGGTTCAAGGCCAGCCTAGTCTACAGAGCGAGTCCCAGGATAGACAGAGCTGCACAGAGAAAGCCTATCTTGAAAGACTAAAAAGGAGCCGGGCGTGGTGGCACATACCTTTAATCCTAGCACTGGGGGGGGGGGGCGCGGAAGGGGGCAGAGGCAGGCGGATCGCTGTGAGTTCGAGGCCAGCCAGGTCTACAAAGTGAGTCCAGGACAGCCAAGGCTACACAGAGAGACCCTGTCTCAGGAAAAAAAAAAAAAGGAAAGACTAAAAAGGGGGGGGGGAGGGAGTGTACCTGAAGGTAGAGGCCACAGCACTTAGGCTTTCTTCAAGGTCCTGGGATGGGATTTGAACTATATTCTAAGAATTATTCTTAGATTCACAGGGTAATGTTGAGCTAGGATGTAGCAGGTCAGTACATTTGTCTACTGTCTTAGGCTTTCTGTTGCTACTGTGGAACACTGTGATGGAAAAGCAAGCTGGGGAGGAAAGGGTTTACTCAAAGGGGCCGGGAACCTGGAGGCAGTAGCTGAGGCATAGTGCATGGAGCCTGCTCTCTTACAGAACCCAGGTCCTCCAGCCCAGGGATGCTGGGCCCTCCCACAGCAATCACTACGAAAGACAACGCCTCACAGCTGGATTTTAAGGAAGCATTTTCTCAACTGAAGACCATTCCTTTCCGATAACTCGAGCTCGTGTCAAGTTGTGTCAAGCCTGGCCAGCACACCTACCATGTATGAAACTCTTCTGAAGGTCCTGAGTTCAATTCCCAGCAACCACATGATGGCTCACAACCACCTATGGTGAGATATGGCGCCCTCTTCTGGCATGCAGGTAGAACACTGTATACATAACAAACAAACAAATAAATAAATCTATTTTTTTAATCTAAAAAAAAAAAGACAAAACTTTCAGGAGTCAATTGTTTCCTTCCCCCGTGGGGGTTCCTGGGATCAAATTCATCTGGCTGAGGCCTGGTTTTGATCTAGCGCACCTACTTCCTAGTCTGTGGCCTTAGGCAAAACATTCAGCCTGTCTAGACTTAGCTTTATTATCAGTGCTGAGCAGATAACACGGGAACCTACGTCAATGATTTGCTGGGAAAACTAAATGAAAAAATTAAGATGTTTAGATCAGTGACTTTAAAGTGCTCTCTGGCACATTCGTCACAGGAACACATAATAAAAATACCGTAACAAGACCAGAAAGATGGCGTGGCTGTTAAGAGTCCCTGTTCTTGCATAGAAATGCCATCACAGGACCAGAAAGATGGCTGGGTTGTTGAGAGTGCCTGTTCTTGCAGAGGTCCGGGGTTAGTTTCCCAGCACCCGTGTGGCAGCTCACAGCTGTCTCCAACTCCAGTGCCTGAGCACCAGGCGCAGACATATATACAAGTGAACCAATCAAACACACAAAATAAATGAATCTAAAAAAGAAAGAAAGAACATAACCATTACTTTATGTTAGTGACTATCTTTTTTTTTTTTTTTTCCGAGACAGAGTCTCTCTGTGTTAGCGTTGGCCACCCTGGACTCTCTTTGTAGACCAGGCTGGCCTCGAACTCACAGCGATCCACCTGCCTCTGCCTCCCAAGTGCTGGGATTAAAGGCGTGCGCCACCACGCCTGGCTGTTAGCGACTCTCTTATAAATGTGACTATACTTTAAATATCACATTGTCCTATTTAATCCTTCTTTGCTTCTGTGCTGGTCTGAATGAGAGTGGCCCCTGTAGGCTCCTATGTTTGAGCGCTTGGTTCCCACTTGGTGGAACTGTTTGGTAAGGATTAGGAGGCGTGGCCTTGTGGGAGGAGGCAGAAGTGTGCTACAGAGGGTGGAGTTTGAAGATTCAAAAGCCCATTCCATCCCCCCACCTTCTCACTGTGTGGTTCTCGGCTATTGTTTTAGTACCCACCCCGAGTCCTGCCGTGTCCCCTGCCGAGATGAGCATGGACTCACCCTCTGAAACTGTAAGCAAGCACACAACTTAATGCCTCCTTTTATAAATTGCGTTAGTCATAGTATCTCGTCACATCAATAGAAAAGTAACTAAGATAGCTGTAGTTAATTCAGAGCATGGCTATTCTGGCAAAAAAAAAAAAATCATCACACCCAAAGACCTTCTAGGTCTATGTGATCCATCTGGCAAGAGATCACATCCAAAGATCTTCTAGGTCTGTGTGATCTGGCTGGAAAACACTCCGTTAATCCAGGAGGCAGAGGCAGAGGTAGGCACAGCTCTGAGTTCAAAGACAGCTTGTTCTGTAGAGGAAGTTCCAGGACAGCCAAGACTACTCAGAGAAACCTTGTCTCAAAACAAACAACAACAACAAAAAAAAAGATGCAGTGAGATTTAAGGAATTTCAAAAATCAGAGAGCTGCATACATAGCCTATTTAATTGTCCTCGGGTGTATGTATGCAATTTGAACAAGCAGAAATACACATACAAACATATTTACATGCCCATTGTCGCCAGTCTGGGGCTCTTAGGACTTCTATCTACAACTCACAGTCCTGGAACAGCGCCCTGGTATTAGTGGGCCCAGTTGAACCCCGGGTCTCCACATGTGCCAGGAAGCACTCTACCATTGAATTACATGTCAGCCCGTGACGGGGTGTGTGCTTTATTGCAAAGGGTAGTAAAATGCATGGCAAAAGCTACAACTCTGTTTGTTTGTTTGTTTTTTGTTTTTCAAGACAGAGTCTCTCTGTGTAGCCTTGGCTGTCCTGGACTCACTTTGTAGACCAGGCTGGCCTCGAACTCACAGCGATCCGCCTGCCTCTGCCTCCCAAGTGCTGGGATTAAAGGCGTGCGCCACCATGCCCAGCTAAAGCTACAACTCTGACTATCCCTTTCCCTTGATGAAATCCTTTTTAACTAAGGTCTAGAGCCTTGCTTTCCTCATATGTAAAATGGAGGAGCTAGCTCAGCTTTAATTCCATCAGGTTTTAGATCAAAAAGTACAGACAGTTCTAGACAAATTTTTGTTCTTTTCTGGTTTTTTGAGACAGGGTTTCTCTTGTAGTCCTGGCTGTCCTGGGACTCACTCCGTAGACCAGGCTGGCCTAGAACTCACAGAGATCTTCCTGCCTCTGCCCTGCCCCTCTCCCCCCACCCCAAGTGCTGGGATTAAAGCCATGTGCCACCACACCCAATTTATAGACAGTTCTAGACAGACAGTCTCATACACGTGGCGAGGGCCGTTCTGCCCTCTGCAGCACTGGTGTACAGCTCCACTCCAGCAAGCAGGATTATTTCCACCACAAATACCTGGGGTGAACAGAGAGCTTGGATTGGGAAAAGGATCTATTACAAACCTTAAATCCTCTGGATTGAGCCGGGCATGGTGGCGCATGCCTTTAATCCCAGCACTTGGGAGGCAGAGGCAGATGGATCTCTGTGAGTTCGAGGTCAGCCTGGTTTACAAAGCGAGTCTAGGACAGTCAGGGCTTTTACACAGAGAAACCCTGTCTGGGAAAAAGAAAGGAAGGAAGGGAAAAACTGAACCAGTGTTTATTCACAAAATCTCTCTTCTAGGGGTAGAAGAAATAGACAGCTGTCTTAGAGAAAATTTAAAGGGCTACTTTGTGGAGAAGTGCTGAGTCGGGAGTGAAGGACATTGTGACCTGACTTCTTCAGAACTGGTGACGATGCCAAAGGAGCATTGCCACTGAGCTTGTAAGTCAATTGGAGTTTTGAGAAAAGATCCCAATGTTTGTTTGGGTTCCCCCCTCTTCCCTTACCCCCCCCCCCCCCGCCAACACAGATTCCTTTTAAAAACGTATTCTGTCTTATTACTAGCATACTTACTGTACAAGCATATGCCTCAGTTTGCAGGTGGAGGTCAGAGGCCAACTTTCAGAAGACAGTTCTCTCCTTCTCTATGGGTCGTAGGGATCCGGCTGCAGGCTGTCAAGCTTGCGTGGGAAGCACTTCCCCCCCTAAGCAATCTTCCAGCTCTGACACACATGGAGTAACCCCCACCCCTACTGTGATGGGCGTCATCAGAACTCTGTCTTACAAACACACGGACTTTGGGCCGAGGGGCTGGGGTGAAGGTGTCGGGGAGGGAGGGTTTTTTTCAAACGAAACAGACCTGCCCTTCTCAAAGCTGCTGTGAGCCTGTTGCTCATACCCATGCAGTGGAAATGTCATTAATGATGAATTCATGGTGGTGGTGGTGGGAATTCTTGCAAATTTGTGGATTTTTGAAAAAAAGATTTTATTTATTTATTTATTTATTTGGAGACAGGGTTTCTCTGTGTAGCCTTGGCTGACCTGAACTTGCTTTGTAGATCAGGCTGGCCTCGAACTCACAGAGATCCACCTGCTTCTGCCTCCCGAGTGAGTGTTTGCATATATGTATACCACATGTGTGCCTGTTGTCTTCAGAGGTCAGAAGAAAGAATCCAGTCCTCTGCAAGTAGAGTAACAGCCACTAGTGAGGCCGTGTGGGTACTGGGACTGAAACCAGGTCCTCTGCAGGACCAGAAAGTGCTCTTTACCTCTGAGCCGTCTACCCAGACCCTACTCTGATTCCTCTTTCTCCACATTTATTCTTTATATTTGAGCCCAAGGGAGCACTATCCTTTCACAATCAGATGTGGTGGAAGTAGATGCCAGCCGCTAAACACCAAGTTTAAGGCTGGGCGTGGTGGCGCACGCCTTTAATCCCAGCACTTGGGAGGCAGAGGCAGACGGATCCCTGTGAGTTCGAGGCCAGCCTGGTCTACAAAGTGAGCCCTGGACAGCCAAGGCTACACAGAGAAACCCTGTGTCTATGTCAGAAAAATAAAAAACAAAACAAAACAAAAAAACAACCCAACAACAACAACAACAACCAAAAACCAAACCAAACCAAACAAACAAACTCCCCAAGTTTAAAGAACTGTCTGGGAAGAAATGGTTCCAAGAGAAATATGCACTTTAATATATGGCCACCTGGGGGCAGCAGAGTCAGCCTTTGCTGACTGCTCATGGCTGCCGGCTGAGGGAGCTGTGTAGCTCGGGAATGGAAAAGCATCCAAGATTGTGAAGACGGAGAGTGGTGGAGCGGGAGTGGGGGTGAGAAACCAGCTGGTGAGTGTGTGTCCAGGAGCTGGGGGAGATCCTAGAATGAGTGTGTGGTCTCAGCTGAGAGAGTCTTTCTGAGAGAAACAGGCGTTACTGACATTCTAAGCAAATCAGTTGGTGGACACTTGGGTGAGGTGGTTTACGTCAGTGCAGCACCTAGGAGGTAGAGTCAGGAGGATCCGGAGTTCGGGGCTAGCTTTGGCTACAGGTTTAATTTGAAGCCAGCTTTGTCTACATGAGACATAGTGGCTCAAAAACAAACAAACAAACAAACAAGGCTAAGGAGATATTTCAGGTGGTTCATTCCCAGGATCCCGTAGTGGGAAAGGGAACAACAACTCATACAAGTTGTCTTATGACCTACACGCACGCGTGCACGCGCGCGCACACACACACACACACACACACACACACACACACACACACACACACACGACAATAAATAAACGGACCGCAAACCAGGCGTGGTGGCGCACGCCTTTAATCCCAGCACTCAGAAGGCAGAGGCAGCTGGATCGCTGTGAGTTCGAGGCCAGCCTGGTCTACAAAGTAAGTCCAGGAGAGCCAAGGCTACACAGAGAAACCCTGTCTCAAAAAACCAAAAAAAGAAAAAGAAAAGAAAAAAACAACAAAAAACAAACAAACCAAAAAACAAATAAAAAATGAATATGAAACAAGCTGAAAGTGAGAGAAGCAGATATCTTTTCTGTATTTCGAATGTGTTTATTTTATGTGTGTGAGTGTTTTGTCTGCACGTATGTGCACTACTTGCGTGCCTGGTTTCTGTGGCGGTCAGAAGAAGGCATCCAATCCTCTAGAACAAGAACTACGGATCGCTGTGAACCACCATTTAGGTTCTGGGAACCACCGAGCATCTTTCCAGCCCCTTCACCTCAAGATTTATAAAACAAAACCCTCCCGCACTGGTGGTTGTAAAGCAGCTGTTCCCTTTCTCGCCACTAGGGGGTAGAATACGCCAAGAAGACAGGAGCACTGTCATCCTCCCAAACAGGCTAATTAATCCCTGGAGGAATTCTGCGTGTCAGAGTGGAGTGAGTCTTGAATTTGCTAACAAATATATCCGTCCAAGATATTTCTGGCTCATACACTTCCAGTAGCTTCTTGAAGGCTCCAGAGTACAACCTGAACTGATGAAAATGGCACACAGCACTCTCCCATTTGCCCTAATTTCAGCCTGTTTTGTTTTGGGTTTTTTTGTTCTTGTTTTTGGAGACAGGGTTTCTCTGTTGTAGCCTGGGCTGTCCTGGACTCGCTTTGTAGACCAGGCTGGCCTCAAACTCACAGTGATCCACCTGCCTCTGCCTCTGCTGGGATTAAAGGTGTGTGCCACCTGAGATCATCCTTTTAGCCTCAGCTCCGGGCTTGTTAGGTGGAGAGAGCTGGGTGTTGGGACCAGCCAATCAGAAGCCAGTGACTCCTCCCACTCGGCCACACTGTATTTACCACCAACTCCTATCTAGTCTGTGTCTTAGTAAATTGGGTGTGTTTAGTTTTGGTTTTCTCTGTGTAGCCTTGGCTATCCTGAACTCCCTTTGTAGACCAGGCTGGCTTCGAACTCGCAGCGATTCGCCTGCTTCTGCCTCCCAAGTGCTGGCATTAAAGGTGTGCGCCACTGCTCGGCTCCCATTTCTGTTTTCTTGAGAGAGATTTCATGTAGGCCAGGCTGGCCTCGAACATACTGTGTAAGCACAACTGGCCTTGACCTTCGACCTTCCTTCCCTTGCCTCCCAAACTCCGGACTACCGGCATATGCTACCACACCTGGGTTTTGTTGTTTTGAGACAAGGTTTCACCATGTACTGTTTTGGTTAGCCTAGAACTTTCTGTATGTATCAGGCTAGCCTCAAATTCAGAGAGGTCTGTTAGTGTAGGCTGGCATAAAGATGTGGGCCACAAGTGGCCTTCTCCTGGATTTTTGTTTTGTTTTGTTGTTGTTGTTGTTGTTGTTGTTGTTGTTGTTTTCTTCGAGACAGGGTTTCTATGTGTAGCCTTGGCTGTTCTAGGCTCACTTTGTAGACCAGGCTAGCCTTGAACTCACTCATTTTGTTTCTTGAATCTGGATCTTGTTAGCATCTGGCAGCCCTGCTACCCTCCTCTAGGTTGCTTAGCAACCTCTGATGTTATCACCTGCAGCCCCCAGCTAGGTGTGTGCCACCAGATATAAAAGGACCAACTAGCCTGTCCCCTGGGTGCCTCTCCCCACTTTCTTTCTCTCTCTCTACTTCTACAATACTTTTGTTTTTTTGTTTTTTTGTTTTGTTTTGTTTTTTGAGACAGGGTTTTTCTTATAGTCCTCCTACCTGTCCTGAACTCATTTTGTAGCCCAGGCTGGCCTGGAACTCACAGTGATCCACTTGCCTCAGCCTCCCGAGTGCTGGGATTAAAACTGTGCACCACCATGCCTGGCTTTCCATAATAAATATTTTTGTTGTTGTTGTTGTTATGGTTTGGTTTTGGTTTTTCGAGACAGTGTTTCTCTATGTAGCCTTGGCTGTCCTGGCCTTGCTTTGTAGACCAGGCTGGCCTCAAACTCACAGCGATCCACCTGCCTCTGCCTCCGAGTGCTGAGATTAAAGGTGTGCGCCGCCACGCCCAGCTGATGCTGGCTAGTTTTTATATCAGTTTGACACAAGCTAGAGAGTCATTTTAGAAGAGAGAATCTCAACTGCAAAAATGTCCCACAAGATTGGCCTGTGGTGCGTTTCTTGACTGACGATGTGAGAGGGTCTAGCCGATGGTTGGTGGTGCTGGGGGTGTATAAGAAAACAGGTTAGCTGGGCTGTGGTGGCAAGACCAGGACAGCCAAGGCTACACAGAGAAACCCTGTCTTGAAAAACCAAAACCAACCAAACAAACAAACAAAACTAGCCAGCACCTGCTCCTGTAATCCCAGCACTTGAGAGACAGAGGCAGGCAGATCTCTGGGAGTTCGAGGCCAGCTTGGTCTACAAAGAGAGTCCAGGACAGACAAGGCTACAGAGAAAAACCCTGCCACAAACAAACAAACAAGCAAACTAGCCAGCACAACTCACTATGTAATAAGAGGTTTGCCTTGAATTTGCGGGCCTCCTGCCTCAGCCTCCCAAGTGCTAGGATTATAGGCAGGAGCCGCCATGGCCAGGCACATTATCTTGGGCTTTCTAAAAGCTGGTACAGCACAGCAGGAGAGTGCTTTCTCAGCACTGGAGAACCTGGCTTCCATTGCCAGTGCTGCCAAAAGAAAGCAAGCGCAACAGCAAGCAAGAAAGACTAGGTTAAGGATGAGAACACATGCTAAGATTTTTAGCTAACAAAAAACTCTAAGCTGGGTATTCGCAAAGAAGAAAAAAAGGGGGGGGGGCTTAAGATGAAAAAGAAAGACTAAAAAATAAATTCAGTGGTCAAATATTTACCTAACATATGTGAGACTCTGGGTTGACTCCCCAGCACTGAAGAAAAATAAAAATAGAAAACCACACATTTTAATTTTAAAGGAAGGAAGCAATTGATAATGGTTAAAAGGGGGCCAGCCTGAAGGAAAACAGCTAAGTCATGCTAATGATTAAGCATTGGGGTAAAAATGCCAAAATGACGTGTCTTGCTTCTCTGCTGTTTCCTGACTTGCTGGAATGTGCATCTTTAGAATAAAATTGCTGAGCTAAGTGGAGTGAGTTGCTTTCTGTAAGTCAAAATGCCTGCCTGACACAGGAACCATTTGTCTACTTGGGAACCACTCAGCTTTCCTTCAAGGCACTTTCTGGCTCCCTCCCCTTGTCTCTCCTCACAGGGAAGCATTGGCCATGGTCCCTAGTACTGCTGGATTTCAGACTATGAATTATTTTATTTTGTTAATTTGTTCCCCCCCCCCCAGACAGGGTTTCTCTGTGTAGCCTTGGCTGTCCTGGAACTCACTATGTAAACCAGGCTGGCCTGGAACTCACAGAGATCCTCCTGCCTCTGTTTCCGGAGTGCTGGGGTTAAAGGTGTGCACCACCACGTCCAGCTTGGACTGTAATTTCTTTGAGGACAGGGTCCCCGATTGTTTCCAGCAGCACACTGTGTCCAGAAGTGATGGTGATACAGCAGAGACACTTGGCTCATGGAGCCGGCTCCTGCTCTCTACACTTTATAGATCTGATTTATTTCCTCTGCATGAAAGCGCTCTGAGTAGACACTGTTACACTCCTCCTTTCACAGGCAGGCAGGGAAAGGGAAGCCGAGAGAGCCACAACCATTGTTGTGATGCAAAGGGCACAGAAGGACCTCAAGTCAGGAAGCTGGACTCCAGAGAGTACGCCCTCAGCAGCACTGTCACACGCACGCTGAACCCCAGGGAAACGTGTACAAGGATGGGAGTTCCCAGCACTCGGGAGGCAGAGGCAGGCGGATCACTGTGAGTTCGAGGCCAGCCTGGTCTACAAAGCGAGTCCAGGACAGCCAAGGCTACACAGAGAAACCCAGTCTAGAAAAATAGACAAAAACAAAAACAAAAAAAAACCAAAAAAAGGTGACAGTTAACGTGACTATGTGAGTTCCTTAAATACTTATTGTATTGTATGTGTGTGAGGGTTTTGCTGGCGTGTGTGTGCGTGCGAGCGCACGTGCACGTGCGTGTGCGTGTGTGTGTGTGCGCGCGTGCGTGTGCATGTGCGTGTGTGTGTGTGTGTGTGTGTGTGTGTATCATGTGGGGCTGTGGTACACTCAGAGGTTGGAAGAGGACATCTGATCCCCCTGAAGCTGCAGTAGGAGATGGTTGTGAGCCACCACCGAGTGTGCTGGGAACTGAACCTAGGGCCACTGCAGGAGCAGCAGCTGCTCTTAACCACTGAGCAGCCTCTCCAGCCCCCATTTGAGCCCTTCTGTTTAGAGCATCTCCACACAGATTACCTGAGTATAGCAAGAATCCGCTCAAGCTTTGTTATCTTTAATTTTATTTTTATGTGTATGAGTGTTTTTGTCTATGCATTTTATGTACGCCTGGTGCCTTTGGAGACCAGAGAAGGGCGTGATTCCTTAGAGCCAGAGTTAGAGATAGTTGTGAGCTTCCATGGGGTGGGGGGGTGGTGGGGGGCTGGGAAACTCAAACCTGGGACCCCTGGAAGAATAGCTAGTGTTTTGAACTGCAGGGCCATCTCTCAGAGCCCTTTGTGTGAAGCCAGCCAGCAGCCCTACCCCTGAAATAACCAGATTCTTCTCTGCAAACACAGCGCGTTGAAATCCAAGGGAAGAGCACGTGCAGACTTACTTTGTAAATTTCCTGCCCTTTGTACAGCTGCAAACACCTGGCAGGTCGGACAGATTTGTAGGCCAGTGTCTGGAGAAATCATTGTACATGGTATGAAACCCTTTCCTTGGGGGTGGGGGGATGGGGGCTAAGCAACCATTTCCTTGGTTATCCCCAAAACTGCCAGCTTCTCCATAAACCCAACAATGGAGAGTGTATGTGGGGTGGAAGGGGAGGGTGGGCGTAGCGGTGATTCCACTTTGTACTATTGTTTTTAAAGGAGTCTGGCTGTAGGGAGCTCTTGCAGATGCCTTTATTGGCAGCTTCAACCCGTTGCTTTTGAGTTGCCATGGCAACAGGAAGCCAAACCGGGGGGGGGGGGGACGGGGGACTGTTTATTGGTGAGTGATAAGGAGCCAAATGAAAAGACAGTTCTCTGAGGGAGGCCTGGGGTTGTTGGGGGGTGGGGTGGAGCAGCGTGTTTATGTATTAGCATAGGGTAAATCCAGATGCCTCTTGGCACTATGGCTACGCGAGCAGCTGAGAGCAGGGCAAACAGGAAGGCTACCTAGGAGCTTCCTGGCATAGTTTCTTCTTCTAATTGCCTGTGGCTCAGGGATCTGAGTGAGTGACCAGGGGAGAGGTCTGATGCTAGCAACTGTTCGGCACAAACACGTTCTAAAGTATTAATGGTGCCCAGTAGGAACAGGAGGAGTCTGCGCGAGCCTCTGAAAGCCAGGAAGTAGCGGGAGCCGCCTGTACCTGGGTAAAACCCACCCGGGAGGTGAGTGAGGTTTGCGTTTGATCTGAATTCCTGGGGATACAGCCATATGGCTTTTCACCGACTGCCATCCTCCACACGGTATGTATACCGCCCTCCCCCCCGCCTTGGAGAGCAGGTAAAACGTACAGAAGACTGTGCTCTTGTTACCTTAAATCCCTCCCCCACTGTCAGCTGGAACTCTTCACTCAAGTCTCAGGGTGTCCCAAGCTTGCTTTCACTCTAGCCTGAGTTCCTGCACCAAGGCTAGGGTCCCCCTCATCCTTTCCCAAGCCACTTTCCCACCTCTCTGATTTTTTTCTTCCCTAGAGTAGGAGGCTCCGGGGGACCCAGCTGACTCCCCCAGGCACACAGGATTGAGTCATCCTGCGGGCGTCAGAGCGGGTAGCAACAGCTCTGCTGATCTGTATGCAGCTCCATCTCCCTCTCCAGTTCAGAGTTTTTGGAGCCGTCTTGTTCGAAAGTAAAGAACAGAACACAGATGGCTGGTAACAGGATCCCACAGGGGCCTCTCTCCCCACTGCGCTCATCCTGTCAATCCTTTTAGAGGAAAGAAAATAAGTGGTAAATAGAGAAAGTGGGGGGAAAGAGTGTGCGGCATCTGCAGCTTACAGGCTCTGTTCTGGGAGTCTGGGTAGGAGGTTAAATTTCCCGCAGGATTCCCTACCCCGTCCCTTCTCCCTGACCACTTCTTACCCTTCATTTCCCCCACCCCCACTTTCCATCCGGCTTTACTGTTCTCTGTGGTTTTGAATCTGATGGAGTATCCTGTCAGAGATGCCTGAATGCCTTCTATTTGAACTGACGCTTCTATTTATTTACTTATTTTTTTTTTATTATCATTAAACTTTTCTTTATATGTGTGTACAGGTTATTTAAAAGAAAATTGTTTCTGGAAGCCAAACCCAGGGCCTTGTACTAGTAGACTCACACAGTCCATCCACCTCAGCATCACAGGTAGCTGGGACGAGCTGGGTATGAAGTGCCACAAATGGCTGAGTTACCAGCTGTGTGAGTTTAGACAATTAATCTCCCCGAGCTGTACGCTGTACCTAAGGATTCTGGGAAAGGGAATACACACACACACACACACACACACACACACACACACACACACACAATTGGCTTACAGATTAAATTAGATAGAAGTAAGACATAGGAGCCGGGCGTGGTGGCACACGCCTTTAATCCCAGCACTCGGGAGGCAGAGGCAGGCGGATCGCTATGAGTTCGAGGCCAGCCTGGACTACAAAGGGAGTCCAGGACAGCCAAGACTACACAGAGAAACCCTGTCTCGAAAAACAAAACAAACAAACAAACAAACAAAAAAAAGAAGTAAGACATAGAATCTGGAACACAGTAAATGACTGCTAAGTATTTTCTTTGCTCCCTGTTGCTGTAAGTACCAGGTCACTGTTTTCAGGTGGGGAAATTTCCTACCAAGATATCATATATGTTCTGGGGCTGCCAATGAATTCTTTCAAGACAGGGTCTCTCTGTGTAGCCCTGCCTGTCAAGGACTCACTCTGCAGACCAGATTGGCCTCGAACTCACCTGGT
This sequence comes from Acomys minous, assembly GCF_964271855.1. Classification (NCBI taxonomy): domain Eukaryota; kingdom Metazoa; phylum Chordata; class Mammalia; order Rodentia; family Muridae; genus Acomys; species Acomys minous. Next base: position 70,470,647 of record NC_140493.1, on the reverse strand, counting down.
GGATAGCTGTGAGCTTGAGGCCAGCCTGGGCTACAAAGCAGAGTCCAGGACAGCCAAGGCTACACAGAGAAGCCCTGCCTCAAAAAACAAAACAAAACACAGAAGCAAACCCCTTTCTAGCAGCCTGTGGTTTTCTTATAATACTTTTTATATTCTTTCTTGGAAGATAGGATGCTGAGCTGCTGTCTGTGTGACTTTTGGCAAGTTGTCATCCCTCTTAAAGGACCTTTTCCACATCAGGAAACAAGGAGGATTGGTTGGAAAAGTTAAGTATAGGATGATATTGTCTTTGGCATCAAGAATACCAAAAGTAGCTGGGCATGGTGGCGCACTCCTATAATCCCAGCACTCGGGAGGCAGAGGCAGGTAAACTTCTGTAAGTTCGAGGCCAGCCTGGTCTACAAAGCGGAGTCCAGGACAGCCAAGGATACACAGAGAAACCCTGTCTTGAAAAACCAAACAAACAGGCTGGAGAAATGGCTGAGAGGTTAAGAGCACTAACTGCTCTTCTAGAGGTCCTCAGTATAATTCCCAGCACCCACAAGGTAGCTCACAACCATCTATACTGAGATCTGGTGCCCTCTTCTGGCCTACAGATGTATATGCAGGCAGAGCAGTGTATATATAATAATAAATATTTTTTGAAAAAGAAAGGAAAAAAACCCACAACCAAATAAAAGAATACCACAAATGAGCCAGAGCCAGGCCATGGGGGAGCCTGCCTTTAATCCCAGCACTTGGACACAGAGGCAGGTGGATATCTGTGAGTTCAAGGTCAGCCTGGTCTATGGGACAGCCAGGGCTACACACAGAGAAACTCTGTCCCAACCCCCAATCCCCCCAAAAAAAGAGAAAGAAAGAAAGAAAGAAAGAAAGAAAGAAAGAAAGAAAGAAAGAAGGAATACCAGAAGTGTTTGTGCTGTCCGGTCAAATGCCACTGTTGAACTATGTGATTATGGAAGGCTCAGCTGACACAGGGCTGGACATGGCTCCTTTGTTCAGAGAGTAAACGTGCGCACTGTCAATTATACTCATGTGTTTTTGCTCTAGTAGAAGCCAGAAGGAGGCTGATGGTGGAAAGTGGGGTCTGACTTTCACACGAACCCTGGTGCCCCGTATTTGACCACGTCCCCTGGAGGGGGAGGCCCGGTGGCACACAGAGGAAGGATAGCAGGCTACCAAGAAGAGACTTGATACCCTATGAGCATATACAGGGGCAGGAGGTCCCCCTCAGTCACAGTCATAGGCGAGGGGAATAAGGGGAAAATGGGAGGGAGGGAGGAATGGGAGGATACAAGGGATGGGATAACAATTGAGATGTAATAGGAATAAATTAATAAAATATATGTTAAAAAACTATAGTAAAGAAAAAGGAAAAAAAAAAAAAAGAGGAGGAGGCTGATGACGAGGTCAGGACATGGCGCCCCGCCTTCTGTCCTACCGGGTGCTCTCCAGCAACACGTTTTCCCTGTCTTTCTTTGTAACTGGTAATTAGATTCTCAGCTGAGCCGGCAGGCATCTTGACAGGTTTCATGGACAGTCACCATCTGACAATTTACAACTTTGCGTTTTTCACAGCTGGAGCGCGGTCCCTCCCAGGAAACGGAAGTGGCTGGCTGGATGGCGTGCGCTCCCCACTGGCTTATGAGCAGGGTCTGAGGGCAAGGGCAGCGTTCTCCCTGCTTTATCTAGATCCCAAGCAGACCGTGCATGGGAAAGCTTTGCACTTTCTTTCTTTCTTTCTTTCTTTTTTTTTGGTTTTTCGAGACAGGGTTTCTCTGTGTAGCCTTGGCCATCCTGGACTCACTTTGTAGACCAGGCTGGCCTCGAACTCACAGCGATCCGCCTGCCTCTGCCTCCCGAGTGCTGGGATTAAAGGCGGGCGCCACCACGCCCGGCGAAAGCTTTGCACTTTAAAAGAGCTGACTCTGTGTAATGAAGTGGCAGCCATCAAAGCTAAAAGTGGCGTGGGGATATTTGAAGCGGCACCCTCTTTCTTTTCCTTCCTCCCTTCCTTTCTCATTTCTCTTCTTGTTTCTGAGACAAAGTCTCATGTGGCCACTCAGGCTGTCCTGAAACTTACTTTGTAGCCAGGGATGATCTTGAACTTCTGATCTTCCTGCCTCCACTAATGTTAGGATTTACAGCCACCACCCACCACAGCTGCTTTACAGTGGGGAGAGGAAAGCCAGAGTTTCACGCATGCTCAGTAAGAACTCTTCCATTGAGCCATATCCCCAACCCAAGACATGTTTTTTTGTTTGTTTGGTTTTATTTATTTATTTATTTATTTATTTATAGGGAGTTTGGGTTTTTTGTTTGTTTGTTTGCTTTGTTTTTCAAGACAGGGTCTCTCTGTGTAGCCTTGGCTGTCCCGGACTCACTTTGTAGACAAGGCTGGCCTCGGGAACTCCCACCGTCTTGGCTGCCTCTGCCTCCCGAGTGCCAGGATTAAAGGCATGCACTACCACACCTGGCTTGTTTGGGATTTTATTTTTATTTTTATTATTTTATTTTATTTATTTTTTGGGGGGTTTTGGTTCTTTGGTTTTTTTTGTTTTGTTTTTTGTTTGTTTTGTTTTGTTTTTCGAGACAGGGTTTCTCTGTGTAGTCCTGGCTGTACTGGACCCGCTTTATAGACGAGGCTGGCCTTGAATTTGTGGAGATCCACCTGCTGCTGTCTCCCAAATGCTGGGATTAAAGACGTGCGCCGCCAACACCACCCTGCCCTGGTTTTTGGTTTTTTGACATAGGGTTTTTCTGTGTAGTCCTAGTTTTTGTTTGTTTGTTTTGTTTTGTTTTTTGATTTTTCGAGACAGGGTTTCTCTGTGTAGCCTTGGCTGTTCTGGACTCACTTTGTAGACCAGGCTGGCCTTGAACTCACATCGATCTGCCTGCCTCTGCCTCCCGAGTGCTGGGATTAAAGGCGTGCGCCACCACGCCCGGTTTCGGCTCCTCATTCTTACACTTTATTGACCAAGTCATTTCCCCAACCTCTGCCCACTTAAATTTAATATGTATATGTATTATATATTATATTACATGTTATATTGTATATATACATATCTAATATACATTATATTGTATGCGTGTCTGCGTGAGCATGTGAGCGCTGTGGTCCTGTGTGAAGGTCAGGGCACACCTTTCCAGAATCAGTTCTCTTTGTGCCATGTGGATTGTGAATAGAAAACCTTTCCCAGGGTCAAGGAGGGGACACCATCTGAGCTGCAAAAGAGGCTGGCTTTGAGTCTGGGAGCTCTTTGGAGCTTGTACGCGCGCGCATGCGTGCCCGAGGGGCAAGGGGGCTTCTCAGTTTTTCAGTTCCTTCCCGTCTAGGTCAAAGCTTCTCAGATGGACTTTGATGCTTATCCCGATCATGGCGCCTGTCAGACTGTCCCACAAAGCCAGTCATGGTGTGCTCATCTCTTGTCTTCTCTAGCTAGCAACCATTGTCTTTCTTTCTGGTCACTTGCACCTTAGTTTCTTCCTGGGAAGCAGCCCCTCCTGTATTCACAGTCTACTCAGGGATGGTAATGCTGAGGTTAGTGTGTTCTAGGGATGGTTTGTGGTTACTAGGGTAAGCCACGAGGGCCAACATTCCCCTAGGTCCGGCTCAGGAACCGCAAGAGGGTCTTTCAGGTTAAGTTGAGGCCGGTGGATGTCACAAGGTTTTTGTCCGGCATTTGGAGAAATAATTTCTCTTTCTTTTTTTCCTTAAGAGGTGGTAATGGTAGCCGGGCGTGGTGGCACACGCCTTTAATCCCAGCACTCGGGAGGCAGAGGCAGGTGGATCGCTGTGAGCTTGAGGCCAGCCTGGTCTACAAAGTGAATCCAGTACAGCCAAGGCTACCCAGACCCTGTCAAGAAAAACAAAACAAAACAAAACAAAAAGAGTTGGTAATGGTGATAACAATAATGAAATAGTTAATTTTGTTTGTTATTATTAATGTAAGTAATTAATGCTTGTTAATTAGTATTTATCCTAGATCAGGCAGAGTTGGAAACAATGAATGAACTTACTGTGTTCACAATAACCATATTAAGTATGTATGATTATTTTCCCTGGCTTCGAACTCACAGTGATCCACCTGCCTCTGCCTCCCACACCCCACTTATTTTCCCTTTTATAAATGATCAAATTGAGAGAGAGAGAGAGAGAGAGAGAGAGAGAGAGAGAGATCTAGCTCAGTGCCTCACAAATGCTAATGGCATGTACTCTAGAATTGAATTCTATTGCCAATCTGGCACAGAAAACTTGACTAAATTGTCAAGGGTCTGAGTGTTCACTAGTTGTCAAGTGTATTTTCACAGGCTTGAGAGAATGTAAGGGCTGGATTTCTGCTGCCTCTTGTTGTAAAGTCCCAAGCCAGAGGGAACACACAGGAAGATTGGTCCTGGAGTCACAGATTATTTAAACTCCGGAACAGCCTAAGCCAGCCTTTACTCTGGGCCTCTTTTTGCTTTCCTTTAAGAAAGCCTCAGCCTTGGTGGCCCACACCTGTAATCCCAGCATTCGGGAGGCAGAGGCAGGAGGATCGCTGTGAGTTCGAGGCCAGCCTGGTCTACAAAGTGAATCCAGCACAGCCAAGGCTACCCAGAGAAACCCTGTCTCAAAAAAACAAGAAACAAAAACAAACAAAAAGAAAGTCACCTGCGTCCTACCTTAGCCTGTGGAACTCAAAGGTCTGAACTTTTCATCCCTATTGCCCAAATTCTTGGATTATAGGTGTACACACCACCATGTTTGGTTTCAGGAAGTGCTGAGACTTAAACCCAGGACATTATGTAGGCAAGCACCGAACTGTTTCCCACGTTTGTGTGTGTATGTATTTGCGTTCATGGGTATATGCATATGGGTACATGTGTCCAGGGAGGACAGAGGTCAAGATTGGGCTTCTTGCTTAATTGTTGCTTTTGCCTTTTGAGACAGGGTCTCTCCACATGGCGTGGCTGTCCCGGAAGTCAGGTGAACTGGGCAGGTGTGGAACTCATAGAGATTCACCTGCCTTTGACTTCCAAGTGTTGGGAGTACAGGCGTATGCTTCCAAGCCCAGCTTTTAAATTTTATTTTATTTATTATTTCTACAGGTGCTAGACTTTTTTTTTCATATGTCCTGAGGAGCCAAACCCAGACCCTCACCCTAGCACAAGAGGCACTATCCTGCAATTTTACCCACTGAGCACAACTCCCCCACTGCTCCCCACTTAAAATTAATTTAAAAGCCCATGTAAGCCAAACTGTTCTTGTTGTCCATGAGCTGCTGGGTTTTGCGTCATTTATAGCCAAAGCTTTCTTCTTGCCCATGAGGCTGTGATCTCCAGATAGGAGTCCAGTCTTACTCATCCCCACGTCCAGAGCCTGGCGTAATGCACATAGCTGACATTCAGCGAGTATTTCCCATCAGCTCCCTCATGCCACAGACGTTTTCTGTGTGGTGCTAGGAATTGGGGTAGGTGTAGAAACTGAGTGCATGAATGTGGTTTCCCTACAGTCTACGGGCGAGAAGCTACCGTGAGGCAAGTATGATAGAAAAGTGTAGCCTGGAGTTCTCGGGAAACTGCTGATACCTTGGTACTGTGGGTTTGACCTGTGGGTGTTTCTGGGTTCTTGCACACATGCCAAATGTTTTCAGGGTTCTCTGAGGTTCTAGGAATGTTTAGAACGCTAGGGCTGGAGAGGTGGCTCAGCAGTCAAGAGCACCGAGTGCTCTTCTAAGGGACATGGGTTTTATTCCCGGAACTCACAGGGCTGCTCACGATTGTGTGTAACTCTAGTTTCACAGGAATCTTTAGGCCTCTGTGTGCACTACATGCAGGTGGCTCACAGATATACATATAGACACACTCCCATATACACAGAATATATATATACACAGACACATACACACACACACACACACACACACACACACACACACACACACACTATCAGACAATGGATTGTGCATGCCTTTAATCCCAGAACTGGGGAGGCAGAGGCAGGGGCATCTCTGTGAGTTTGAGGCCAGCCTACTCTACAAAGTGAGTTTCAGGACAGCCAGAGCTAGCTACATAGAGAAATCTTGTCTCCGAAAAACATAATAGGGCTGGAGAGATGGCTCAGAGGTTAAGAACACTGACTGCTCTTCCAAAGGTCATGAGTTCAATTCCCAGCAACCACATGGTGGCTCACAACCATCTATAATGAGATTTGTATACATAATAAATAAATCTTCAAAAAACATAATAATATTAATAATAATAATAACAACAACAACAACAGCAGCAGCAATAATAAATCCTGTTGCATGAGCATGCCCTGTCTATTTCCCAGAAGGTCGGGCGAGGTCAGGTCTACTGAAGTTAGGCGATCCTTTCTTTTACCTGACTACAATAGGTCCTTTATAGTCTGCTCTAACTAACATGCCACAAACCTGCATCATTTGGATCCAACAGTTTGCTTCTACTTTGTGGTGTATATCTGTGGTTTCTATCTGTCCTACATTTCTCTTTGTTTCTGGCAAAAGTTTCCTACATTCCTTTTGGGAATTTTCTTTCTATAATTCTGTGTACTTATTGTGGGAGAGTGACTCTGAGCCTCTTGCCACAGGGTGGGGACACAATCACAGCTAGGGCAGTCAAAATATCTTAGGGCTTGGTAAAGCAAGTGCCCCAAGGGAGTGTTTGTTTGCTTGTTTGTTTGTTTGTTTGTTTGTGGTTTTGAGGCAGAGGCTTATGTTGGCTGGCCTTGAACTCGAAGAGCTCTTCTTGCCTCTCGGTCCCTAGAGCTAGGACTAAAAGCCAAGGGGAGGTTCCTGATACAAGGCCGGTGCTAACTTACACTCAGAGTTGTTCATTTGGAATCTATACACCGTGATAGCAGATCTAGAAGTTTCCATTTGCTTTTGGGAGGCTAAACTGGGACGATGCAGCTTTGTATCTTTTATGACCGTTCTTCTCAGTTTACTCTCCCTCCACCCCTGGCCCAGCGTCCTTTTGTTTTATGAAAACAAAACCAAAAACACAAAGATGCTTCCATTTGTGTGTGTGTGTGTGTGTGTGTGTGTGTGTGTGTGTGTGGTGTGTGTGTGTGTGTGTGTGTGTGTTTCTGTGTAGCCATGGCTGTCCTGGAACTTGCGCTGCAGGCCAGGCTGGCCTTGAACTCACAGACATCTACCTGCCTTTGCCTCCTGAGCACCACCACTGCTAGGCTTTGTGAGGCTCCTTACAACAGCTCGACAACAGTTCACAAGTCTCCAGATTTTTTGTTTTTTTTTTTTTAAGATTTTTTTTTATTATTTATACAGTATTCTGCCCACACGTGTGCCTGCCCATCGCAAGAAGGCACCAGATCTCATGACAGGTTGTTGTGAGCCACCGTGTGGGTGCTGGGAATTGAACTCAGGACCTTCGGAAGAGTAGCCAGTGCTCTTAACCTCTGAGCCATCTCTTCAGCCCTCTGTTGTTTGTTTTTTTGTGTTTTTTGGTTTTTCGAGACAGGGTTTCTCTGTGTAGCCTTGGCTGTCCTGGATCCGCTTTGTAGACCAGGCTGGCCTCGAACTCACAGCAATCCGCCTGCCTCTGCCTCCCGAGTGCTGGGATTATAGGTGTGTGCCACCATGCCTGGTCTCCAGTTTTTACTAACAGGCTCCCATAAAGCAGTGGTTCTCAACCTTCCTAGTGCTGTGACCTTTTTAATACATAGTACCTCATGTTGTGGTGACTCCCAAGCACAAAATTATTCTTCTTGCCAATTCATAACTACAACTCTGCTACCGTTATGAATTCTAATGTGAATATTTTTGGAGGTAGAAGTTTGTCAAAGGGGTCCCACAGGATGAGAACCTCTGTCGTAAAGTCTCAAATGAAGCTGGATTTGGTGGCGCACGCCTTTCATCCCAGCACTCAGGAGGCAGAGGCAGGGGGATCGCTGTGAGTTCGAGGCCAGCCTGGTCTACAAAGCGAGTCCAGGAGAGTCAAGGCTACACAGAGAAACCCTGCCCCGAGAAAACAAAAAGAAAACAATCCCCCCCAAACAAACAAACAACAACGAAAGTCTCAGATGCTTTCAATTGATTAACACTCTGTGTGTGTGTGTGTGTGTGTGTGTGTGTGTGTGTGTGTGTCACAGTAAGTGTGTAGCGATCACAGAACAACTACAGGGAGTTGGTTTCCCCCCTGTACTCGTAGGTCCCGAGGATTGAGCTCAGGCCACTGAACCATCCTGCTGGCTTCTGGAATGCTTCAATTCTGTATTTACAGTATCCCATGCTCTGTGTCAGAAAAACTTGTAGAAAGGAGATATGTAGCTGACTATTTACGCAGTGCCATCCTCTTGCTCAGAAGTTTCTGGACAGTGAGCAAGGGAAAAGCAGTTATGTAGGAAAGCTCATGTACAAAGCAAGCTGAAATATTGCATAAAAGTGGAACTTTGAGGGAAAGGCTTTTGTTATTAGTGAATATAAAAGCCATATTAAGGTTGACCAGATGACTCAGTGGGCTAAGGCACTGCTGCCAAGGCTAATGACCTAAGATTGATCCCTGGAACTCAAACTGGAGAGAGGAAACCAGCTTCTCAACGTGGACAACTAATCACCACATTCGTACCATTCATTTACACATGCATAATAAATATTTTTTTTTCAAGAACTCACAGAGATCTGCCTGCCTCTGACTTAAAAAAACAAACAAGCAGGCTGGAGAAATGGCACACGCCTCTAATCCCAGCATCTGGGATGCAGAAGCAGGTGGATCTCTGTGAGTTCAAGGCCAGCCTGGTCTTCCAGGACAGCTAGAGCTGTTACATAGAAAAACCCTGTCTCAAAAAATCAACCAACCAACCAACTAACCAACCAACCAACCAAAAAACCGACGTCAGTAAAAGGAACACTTGCTTTTACCATGTATGAGGCCTGAAATTCAACCTCATACAACAAAAAAGGCACATTAACACCAGAGAGCTTTTCGAATCATTTCCTGTGCATATATGGTATCAATGGCAATATTCAGTATATTGGAATGCATAACACCAGAGGCAGTAGTGGGAAGCACCTAAGAATCCAAAATTATCAGCCAAAGCCTTGTTCTTAGTAGGACATATACATCTTTAGAAACAAAATTCAATATATAGAAGGACATAGCCGAGTACTGGGAGCTGAGCATAGTATATAATTATATATACTGTATTATATATAGCACTTATGCAGATATATATATATAGAGAGAGAGAGAGAAAGAAGTGACAGAGACAGGCATGTAACTCAGCAGTAGAGGGCTTGACTAGTATGCACAAGTCTTGGGGTTTCATCTCCAGCACTGCAAAGGAACAAATTAATAGACATTTTCACACCCACAACACTGGGTTCAAAACCAGTACCTCCTACATGCTAGCTAGATAAATACTCTATCCCTGACCTCCAAATACTTTGTTTTTGAGACTCTGATTTTTTTTTTTAAAGATTTATCTATGTATATGAGCACTCTATTTGCATGTACGACCATGTGAGAGAAGAGAGCATCAGACAGAAGAGGGAACCAGATCTCGTTACAGATGGTTGTGAGCCACCATGTGGTTGCTGGGAATTGAACTCAGGACCTCTGGAAGAGCAGTCAGTGCTCTTAACCTCTGAGCCATCTCTCCAGCCTCCCCTTTTTTCTCTTTCTTTTTTTTTAGGTCTGTCTTTCTTTCTTCCTTTCTTTCTTTCTTTCTTTCTTTCTTTCTTTCTTTCTTTCTTTGTTTCCAGGGTTTCTCTGTGTTCTTGGCTGTCCTAGACTCGCTTTGCAGACCAGGATGGCCTCAAACTCACAGTGATCTTCCTGCCTCTGTCTCTCGAGTGCTGGGTCTGATTTTTTTTAGGGTGTAATAAATGTGTCCTCCCAGTTTAATTTGAATTGTCACTTTTTTTCTCTTTTTGAGACAGGGACATAAGCTGTTCTCAAACTTGTTATGTGGCCAGGCTTAATTTTGTTGTTTTTTTCTTTTTGGTTTTTCAAGACAAGGGTTTCTCTGTGTAGCCCTAGCTGTCATGAAACTGCCTCTGTAGATCAGGCTACCCGTGAACTCAGAAATTTGCCTGTCTCTGCCTCCCAAGTGCTGGGATTACAGGCAACAACCAAGCATAGTTTGATCATCCTTCGGCCTCCCTCTCCAGAATCCTGGTGTGACAGCTATGCACTACTATACCTGGCTGAACTGCCACTTTCAGCCACAATCAAAAGATGTCTTATTAGTTCAGTATTACTACTTAGTTAAAAAACAATAGCTGGAGCCAGGCGTGGTGGCTCCCACCTTTAATCCCAGCACTCAGGAGGCAGAGGCAGTCAGATCTCTGTGAGTTCGAGGCCATCTTGGTCTACAAAGTGAGTCCGGGACAGCCAAGGCTACACAGAGAAACCCTGTCTTGAAAAACAAAAACAAAAACAAAAAACAAATGAACAAACAAACAAACAAAACAATAGCTGAGTGTGATGGCACAGAAAAGCCCTGTCTTGAAAAACTAAACCAACCAACCAACCAACCAAAACCAGTAACAACAATCCCTAAACAAACATGGTGGCAGCAAGCTTGTCATTTTAGCACTGGGATGGGGGAGGTAAAGGATTTCCTTCAAGGTCATCCTTGAGTTCACAACAAACTCAAAGCCAGCCTGGACCACAAGAGACTATCCTAAACAAACGAATAAACAAAGCCCAAAGATAATTCCAGGGTGTTAAAACATTGGCTTGTCTATGTTTTGAATGGCAGCTGTTTCTGTTTCGTAGCCTGTGTGGCACAAAGCTGGTAAGCATCCACATAGCTTTTTTTGTTTTTTAATCTTAGCAGATGTCAGGCAAAGAAAAGCCATGACAAAATCACCAATTGGTCTTGAAGATACATTCCAAAAAAACCTCTCAGTCCACAAACATGCTGCCCAAGCTTTCCCGTCGTCACAGATGTCCCAGACAATCACAGTTGTGAGACATTGATCATGGGATGGCTGCCAGTGGGGTGGTGTCAGAGCCGTGGGATGAATATTTTACCCCCTTACACATAGGCAATGGTAGCTAACCGTGTAAAACATTTTCCATGGGTTAGGCACAGTGCTAAGCTAAGCATTTTCCATGTTATTTTATTTAATCCTCCTGTGACCGGCTGAGGGGGTTAATGTCAAACCCAACTTTTTTTTTTTAATGGTACTTCAGATTGAAGTCAGAGTCTTTGGCAAGTCAAGCAAGCAATTCACTAATGAGCTGTGTCTTCAGTCCTCAGCTAACCCTGTTTCACAGGTGGAGATACTTGTACTGGCATTTATTTGAGTGATACAACGTGAGGAGGTCACTGAACGGAGCTGGGACTACAGGTCAAAATTTTGTTGTTGTTTTGTTTTGTTTTGAAAACAGGGTTTCTCTGTGTAACAGCCCTGGCTCTTTTGTTTGTTTGTTTGTTTTGTTTTTCCAGACAGGGTTTCTCTTGTAATCCTGGCTGGCTGTCCTAGACTCGCTTTGTAGACCAGGCTGGCCTCAAACTCACAGAGACCCACCTGCCTCTGCCTCCTGAGTACTGGGATTAAAAGCGTGTGCCACCACTATCAATATTTTAAATGACTGCTGTACCTCTTTTCCATCCCCGGCTTAATTTCTTCAAGGGTAGGTTTCTTTCTTTCTTTCTTCTTGTTCTTGTTCTTGTTCTTCTTCTTGTTCTTGTTCTTGTTCTTCTTCTTCTTCTTTTTTAAGGCAGCCTCTTTAACTTATTTATGACTACAGAATCTTATCTGATACTTGAGACTGAAGGTTTCCCGGGTCAGAATTTTCTCAGACTGAAGTGCATTCTACCATCCTTTGGGACCTTGACCAAAGGTACCATTTGGTCATTTGTTCTTGTGATTTAAAATGGAGGAATTTGACTCAGGAAGCAGAGGCAGGGATTGCTCTGAGTCCGAGGCCAGCCTGGTTTCCAAAGTGAATCCAGGACAGGTAAGGCTACACAGAGAAACCCTGTCTTGAGGGAGGGGAAAAAAAAACGAAAAAGAAAGAAAGAAAAAGAAAAAGAAGGAGGAATTTGTTCCTTCCACATGCAAATATTTTCAAAAGATTGCATCCTTCCTCAATCCATCCTTCTTTCCCTTTGTTCCCGTGCTTGGAATCCAGCCTATGGCCCTGTGCAAACCACTGGTGTTTTAAAAAGACGTTCACAAGAGCCGGGTGTGGCGACTCACGCCTTGAGTCCCACCCAGCACTCGAGAAGTAAAGGCAGGAGGATTTCTGTGAGTTTGAAGCCCGCCTGGTCTACATATCAAGTTCCCGGGCAGCCAGGGCTACATAGTGAAACCCTGTCTTGAAACAATACAAAACAAAACAAAGCACCTCACTGCTGCACAGCCACCCTGTGCGCGCTCAGCTTTAACCCTAGCCTGCGGATTACTTCTGTCAGGCACCCTTCTAGACGCCCATGTGAGTCAGGAATGACAGCCACACTGCAATCTGCGGTTAGAGGCTGCTCCCGGCATTTAAAACAGTCTATGCTAGTATTGAAAAAAAAAATGGGAGTAAGGGGCTCTAATTATTCAAGAGAGTATTAAAAGAAAAGCAATGTTATTTAAAAAAATTATTCAAGAGAAAAGGAGATAAATACAGAAAGAGGGAGGAGGGGCTTAATAAAGAAGAAAAGAAGGTCTAGCACCCAGGAAGGCAGAGCCCAGCCTGGTCTACAAATTGAGTAGTCCATGACAGCCTGTCTCAAACAAACAAACAAACAAACAGAAAAAAAGTCTATGGATAAGTTAATAATATCCTAAGATACACTGAACATTGTTTGTTTGGTTTGGTTTTTTTGAGACAGGGTTTCTCTGTGTAGCTTTGGCTGTCCTGGACTTGCTTTTTAGACCAGGTTGGCTTCAAACTCACAGCGATCCACCTGCCTTTGTCTCCCAATTGCTGAGATTAAAAGCGTGCGCTACCATGCCCGGCTTGCATTGAACATTGAATGGGCGTCTAATAATGTATTTATTTACACCTCCTTCTTACCAAAGTCTATCCTCTTATTGAGCTTTCTTTTTAATTATATTTCTTCTCTTCTTGGGAAATAGAGATTTCTATATTAAATATCAATGTGATTATATCAGCATATTAACTGATGCTAGGTCAAAGGGTTACTACAGACAATTAATTTCTCACTGAGACGTTTTTATCTGTTTGTTACTAGGGATTGAACCCAGGGTCTCATGCATAGTAGGCAAGAGTTCTACCACCGAGCAACATTTTCAAGTCTCATTTTTATTTTTAATTTGTAAAGCTATATATTTATTTATGTTGTTTTTTTTTTTGAGACAGGGTTTCTCTGTGTAGCCTTGGCTGTCCTGGACTCGCTTTGTAGACCAGGATGGCCTTGAACTCACAGCGATCGGCCTGCCTCTGCCTCCCGAGTGCTGGGATTAAATGCGTGCGCCACCACCGCCCAGCTTATTTATGTATTATATATATATATATATATATATATATATATATATATATATATATGGGCATTTAATCTGCAGCCCGGAAGATGGCATCAAAAGTTATAAGCTGCAATGTGGTTGCTGGGAATTGAACTCAGATCCTCTGAAAGAGCAGGCAGTGCTCTGAACCACTGAGCCATCTCTCCAGCCCACTATTATTATTTTTTTAAATTAATGGTCAGGCATGGTAGCACACGCCTTTAATCCCAGCACTTGGGAGACAGAGGCAGGCGGATGTGCCAGGCATTTTCTCCAAGCTTTTTGTGTTACAGAGACCATCGTTGTCTTATCCCTTTTCAAGGCTGGGAGCTCCACAGAAACAAAAACGTGGACACTACTTGGCACAGAGGAGCTCTGAACTTTAACTCTGTGTTTTATTTACATCAGGTGGTGTAGTGGAGGCAGGAGGATCAGAAGTTTAGGGTTCAAGGCAGTATAATGAGTTCCCAGCCAGCCTGGGCTACATGAACTACATGAAACCCTGTCTTCAGCCAGGTGTGGTGGCGCACGCATTTAATCCCAGCACTCGGGAGGCAGAGGCAGGTGGATTGCTGTGAGTTCGAGGCCAGCCTGGTCTACAAAGTGAGTCCAGGATAGCCAGGGCTACACAGAGAAACCCTGTCTTGAAAAACCCAAAACAAACAAACAAACAAGAACCCTGAAACGAAGGCTATAGGAATTCAACAAGGTTTTTTTTTTTTTTGTTTCCCATTACATTTTATAGTATTCTTGCTTGTGCTTATTTAAGTTTTTGTTACGTTCACTTCTTCTTCTTCTTCTTTTTTTTTTTTTTTTTTTTTTTTGGTTTTTTGAGACAGGGTTTCTCTGTGTAGCCTTGGCTGTCCTGGGAATTGAACTCAGGACCTTTGGAGAAGCAGCCCCTGTTGTTTGTTTTTTAGATTGAGTTTCACTCTCTACTGGAGGCTGGCCTTGAACTCTAGGTGATCTTCCTGCATCATCAGCCCCCACACCGTGTGCCAATACGTATTTGTTGAATTGAGGTCACCATGACTCAGTCCTTGACTGGGTTTCCCATTGGATAGATAGTCATGTTTTTCAGTTTACCTGATGACACACTGACAAGATGTCTTTTTCACATACAGATATACGTTATGACAGCAACTAAGCAGACATGACACATACTTGAGCATCTCTTACACATACCAGAAATTTGTATATCATGCACATCTTTGGTCAGTGATGGTTTACAAGAAAACAATATGATAGACAGTGTGCTTTGGAATCATTCATACTTAGGTTCTGATTCTAGCTCCGCCCTCATCTGCCAGCTGTGCGATGTGGAGCATATGATGCAAGCTCTTGGTATCTTGGTTTACTTGTAAGTGGAGGTATTAATGTTGGTAGAGTTTTGTCACTTTGGGAATCCTTTTTCTGTCAAGGTCAAGACAGCACTGATAGTAATTGTTTTCCCCCAACTATTTTCTGGTCCCAATTTATAAACTCAAAGGTAACCTAATTGAGCCACCATGTGGTTGCTGGGAATTGAACTCAGGACCTCTGGAAGAGCAGCCAGTGCTTGTAACCAATGAGCCATCTCTCCAGTCCAGGAAACCTAGTTGAAACGCTAAAAATCTTTTCAAGTAGTGTGACATTTAACTTGAAATTTTAGGACATTAGTGAACTAGAGAAGGTTTAGAAATTTGGTCTACTCCCTGGGGACAGCTTAATAATAGTTAATACCATAGTAATAGTCAAGATGATGAGAATTATTTTTTTTTCTGAGAGTCGGGCTCAATTCTCAGCCCTAAGCAGCAGGCAACAGCTCTTCTCTCCGTGCTAGGGAAATGGGGAGGGGCGGGGCGGCCTACAGTAGCCATGAGGTGGAGGTTAAGTATGAGAGTGGAGTAGTGGCAGTCACAAAATATAGAAACACCAGGTGTGAGCCAGCCATGGCTGTGCACCTCTAACCTAGTACGTTGAAGACTGGGGCAGGAGGATGGCCATATCCTGGAAGTCAACCTGCCTGGGATATGTAATGAGTTCAAGGTCAGCCTGACTTCCTTTACGGAGACCCTGTATGGAAAACCAAAATCAGTCTGGAGCAAACATAGCTCTGAGCTGGCCTGTAACTGCAGCTGTAGGGTAATCTGAAGTCTCTGGCTTCTGCATGCATCTTCACTCACATGCCCATACCCACCAGCATCCACAACCACCTACCACACACTCACCTATCCACCTATACCCACCCCCCCACCCCCACCTAACACCCCCCCCCACCCCCATCAACTAAAAAAATAAAAATAAAAATAACCACACTTGGGAGGCAGAGGCAGAAGAATCTCTGTGATTTTGAGGCCAGCGTAGCCTACATGCTGAGCTTCAGGACAGCCAGAGCTACATAGAGAGACCTTGCCTAAAAAACACACAAATAAATCAATTAATCAAACAACCCTCCAAATATTTTTTGTTTGTTTGTTTTTAAGAGACAGGGTTTCTCTGTGTAGTCCTGGCTGTCCTGGACCTCCCTTTGTAGACCAGGCTGGCCTCGAACTCATAGAGATCCACCTGTCTCTGCCCCCCCCCCAAGTGCTGGGATTAAAGGCATGCTCCACTACCTGGCACATTTTTGGGTTTTCAAGGCAAGGTTTCTTGCTCTAACAGACCAACATTAGAGCAACATATATTTTAAGTGCTGGGTGGAGGAAGAGAGACCCTGTCAGGAAAGAAAGGTGGAAAGGAAACTGTTTTTGAGGGGCTGTTGAAAAACCAAGGTGGGATAGTTTCAAGGTGGAAGGAGTGTCAGCGATGTCAAAAGCGCAGATTGCAGGAAGGAAAGGGTTAAATGACCTCATTAGCTATAGCGACCAAGGTCAACGTGATCAAGTTTCAGTGGTGGTAAAAACTTGATACTTTACCCAAAAAGACTGCTTGTGAAGCGCAGGCCAGAGGAAGGTCCTTCTCCTTGCCAAGGAGAAAACAGTGCATGTGTTTTATGCTGATAGGAAGTTGTCATTTGAGAGTGCATGAGGGTACAGGCAGAAAGAGGAACCAACGACGCAGAGGAAGACTCTCAGACCCTAACAAGAGTGTGGAGAACAGGACACATCCCACTGAAGCAGAGGCCTCGCTTTTCTGACCCCGGGCAATTTACTTCCTTGGTTTACTGAAATTTTGAATTCTTCAAATTAAATTGTATTCTTTCCCCTAAAGTAAAGTTCTGTTCATAAAACTCCCGGGACAGATCTGCTTATTGTAGTTGTTCTGCCTGTTAAAGAGCAGCTTTGTGGTGCCATGCCGGGGAGTCTAACTTAGGGCCTTATGCATGGTAGGCAACTCTCGTGCATCTGAGCTCTACCCAGGCCGTAGATTTTTCCTTTCCTTTCCTTCTCCCTCTCTTCATTGCCGTTGTTGACACGTGGTCTTACTATAGCCAAGGTTGGCCTGGAACTCATAACCTTCCTGCCTCAGCCTCTCAGGTGCTGAGATTACAGTTCTCCGCTACCACCAGGCCAGTCTGTCACTTTGTATATGTATGTGTGTGGCTGTGGGAACTTGGGCATATGAATGCCAGACAGCCACGTCAAATGGCTTGTTTTATGGCTCTCCTTCTGTTTTTGTTTTTTTGAGACAGGGTTTCTCTGTGTAGCCTTGACTGTCCTGGACTTGCTTTGTAGACCCTTCACAGAATCTCCCACTAAACTTGGAATTTGCCCTATTTGGCTGGACTGGTTGCTTGTGAGTCCTTGGCATCCTCTTGTCTCTATGTTCCTGTATGTGGGTGCTGGGGATCCACACTAACTGACCTGCTTGTGTGGCAAGCACTTAATCAGATGAGCCATCTCCCTAGCCACACGATATGTTTTCTTAAATGACTTCAGGTAATCTTTTTGTTTGTGTGTTTGTTTGCTTTTGAGATAGTTTTATATAACCCCAGATTGTCTCAAACTCCTTGTGCCAAGATAACTTTCACTTTGAACTGCTGATTCTTCTGCCTCCATAACAAACACCAAAATGCTGGGACAGTTGTAGCCATGGGCCACCACACTAGGAAAACACATGAGAGTTACAGCCATGGGCCACCACACTAGGAAAACACATACACACACTGTTTGTGTACGTATGTATGCATGCATACATGTGTGTATGTATGTTAGTTTGTTTTTTCAGACAGGGTCTCTCTATGTAGCCCTGGCTGTCTTGAAACTTGCATAATAGATCATGCTGGCCTCAAACTTACAGAGCTTCTCCCGTGTCTGCCTTCTGAGTGCTGGAATTAAAAGTGTGCACCACCATACCCCACTAAAAGTTTTCTGTTAAAAAAAAAAGTTTTATTTTTAGGTGTGTGTGTGTGTGTGCGCGCGCGCGCGTGCGCAGAAATACAGGAGGCTACACAAGGGACCTGAGGGGGTTGGGTACTGTGGCGCTAGAGTTGGTTATGAGTTGCCCCACATGGGAGCTGGGAACTCATGCCCCCTGCAAGAGCAAGCAGTATTGGCTTTCAACTACTGAACCTTGTCTGTCTGTCTGTCTGTCAGTTAGTCTGTCAGTCTACCTACCTACCTACTGTTTGTTTGTTAGTAGGGCGCTAACATGCAGTCCGAGCTGGCCTCCAAGTCAGACTCATGATTTCCTGCCTCAGCGTCTTGTGTGGTGGGGTTGCAGAACACATGTGTGCACTGTAACTACCAGCTGACTTTTTTGGTTCCTCAATAACAATTACAGCCTGTTCTGTCTAAGGAGTCCCATGCTAGCCAGGGATAAGGGGTGACTGCAAACGTGTGTGTGTGTGTGTGTGTAAGGGGGTAGTAAAGAAAAACTACTGGATGGAGAGTAATTTTTATTTTTTCCTACCCGCCTCTGTCTCCTGAGGACTGGGATCAAAAGGGTGCGCCGCCACCATGCCTGGCCAAGTTTGCTTCTTTTATACCGAAAGATGTTTCTTTCTTTCTTTGTTTTTTCGAGACAGGGTCTCTCTGTGTAGCCTTGGCTGTCCTGGACTCGTTTTGTAGACCAGGCTGGCCTCGAACTCACAGCGATCCACCTGCCTCTGCCTCCCGTGCGTCACCACGCCCGCCCCCTCCCCCTCCCCCCCCAAAAAGGCTTCTTACTCTAAGCTCACAAAGCCCTTTGAAGTTCCTTTTCTTCTATCGCAGATAAACGGGATGGCATATAAGCAAAAGCCTCGCCTTTCCAAACCTTAGTATTTAATTATTAGAATCACACAGACGCAGGCACATAGTGATTATACGGCCAAGTTTATCCCGGGATCCCACGAAGAGTCCAGTTGAGGTGTGTAGGACCTCATACACTTCGGAGCAAAGTTTTACTTTGGCAGTGTTAGCGGGAGGCTGACGTTCTGGAGGTGGGAAGAGGGACGGAGAGTGCCATGAGCTCTTCTTCCTTGGATTTCCGGGTGAACAGCATGCACCTGACGCCCGCGTGGCACAGGCGAGCAGAGGGCGGGACTGGACCAAACCTAACACTGTGGGGCATCTACGCCCAGCGTCAGGCACTCGCGCGCTCTCGGGGGGGTGGGGTGGGGGCGCGCGCACACGCGCTCACGCGCACGCAGCCGTGCCTCGCGCAGGGTCGGGCCTGTCAGGCAAGTAGTCTCGCGAGATCTGAGCCTGAGATGTCTGTCGGGAGGAGGGGAGTGGTGTCGGAGAAAGGGGGGGGGGAGCCTGGGCAGCGGCCGGGCTCTGTGGCTTCAGGGCTTGGAAGGAGAGAGAGAGGGAGGGTGGCGAGGAGAGTGAGTCGGTGCCGCCGCCCGCTTGAGAGAGGAGGAGGAGGGGGGGGGTCCCGCTCGCCTTGTGCCCTCCGCGGGCTTGAGAGCGCGGAGAGCAGTCGCGGACCTCCCAGGCCTCTCGGCCCCTTGGGACCCCGCCCCGCCGGCCCAGCGGCCTCTCTTCCCTTTGTGAGCGCCCCCTTCCCAGGGGTGGTGGTGGTGGTGGTGGTGGCCGAGGGGTGCGCGTGGGCCCGCCCGCCAAGGGGCCGCGGCGGGGGACCGACAGGGCCTCGGCTGGGAAGAGGACCGGAGGCGGCCGAGGCCCGGGCCGGTTCCCCCGAGGCGGCGGCGGCGGCGGCGGCGACTCCCGGCACTTCCCCCGCGCCATCTTAACTGAGCCGGAGCGTTAAGGGCGCCTCCTCGACCCCGGTCGTCCCCTCGTCCCTCCCCCCCTCCCCCCGGCCCCTTGTCGCAGAGCTTGGGCTGGGCGGGAGGGGGGGGCGGCGGTCTGTCGCCGGGCCCCCTCCTCCTCCTCCTCCTCCTCCTCCTCCTCCTCCTCCTCCTCGTCCTCCTCCTCACTCCTCGCTCCCTAGCGCCTCGGCCACCGGAGCGCTCCAGGGGTCTGCGCCTGTCCGCTCCGCCCCAGACCTACCGGCGAAGGGGTAAGGGCACCTCCGCTTTGGAAAGGGAAGACATGGAGGGGGCGGGGAAATTCTGCCCACTCAGGCCTCTCTGGGTGGAAGAGAACTGGGGGGGTGGGGGGTAAGAGTGGGGGAGGGAGACAAGGAGGGTCTGTGACTCTGTGGGTGGGGTGAAGAAACTGGTGAGCTGGGCGCCCCTCCTGTTTTGAGGGGCCAGGGCAATTGCATTCCTTTTTCCAAAGGGTCACCGGAAGAGGTTGTTTCTAAGAAGGTGTGGCTCTAAGTAGGGAGATTTGAGTTGACGTGCACCCCGATTTAAAGGCGCGAGGTCCCTTTCTGGTCTCTGCTCATCCTGTTCCTCCTCCTTTGTAGTGTCTTGTGTTCTTGAGAATGGAGAACGCTCAGGGTAGCCAACTGGATGATTTCTTCCTCTCCTCCCCCCCCCCCCAGGAAATCTATACCTTTCTAATGTAAGGGGTGATGGAAGCATTATTTCATACCACCCCCACCACCACCCCCCCCCCCCCCCGTCCTCTGCAATGCTGCAGAAGTCTAAGTCAGTATTTTCATACATAGACCCATGTATACACTAAAGCTCAGTGTGGGGACGGGCAAGAGAGGCAAGTAATGGCGCTTCTCTTGGAGAGGTTAGTTTTTTTCCTTCTGTTTTAAATCGATTACAATACCGTTCCGATTCTTCCCCTGAGATCTGTCCATGCGAACTTTCTCCGCTGTTATTACTGTTGGGATATGGCCTCATGGCCGAACAGTTTCAATGTTTCTCTCACTGTTTTGAGAGAAGGAGGGGGGAGAGAGAGAGAGAGAGAGAGAGAGAGAGAGAGAGAGAGAGAGAGAGAGAGAGAGAGAGAGAGAGAGAGAGAGATATGCCTGGATTGACTTTTGAGGGGGCTGGTACTTTTCGTTAGTATTTAATAAAATAATTATCTCTCTCCCATTCTCCCCCCCCCCCAACTTCTCCTTTGGCTTTTGTAGTTCTTGGAGAGAGTTATTAGAAATTATTACATTCAAACTGTCTGATAACCAGACATTTGCCCCTGGGCTGTGACTTTTTAAGGTTAATACTATTTGCATGACATTGATACAGAAATTTTCTGAAAAGTATGTTACAAACTTTCATGTAGCAGATGCTCCTTTTTAAGGAACTGCAAGGTAATGCACCCAATTACACTATGATCTGTATCCTGTACTCAGTTTTTCCCACTTTTGCTTCATGTCATACTTATTTTTAAAGAAACCATCTTGTTTGGTTTAGTACTTGTTGATTTTTGTTCTTAGTATAGTACAAGTAAAAATAACAGTTTTAGTTTCTGGCAAGTGCCTTTTGAAACAAAAAGCGAACCTTAAAGTCCTGAAGAAGTTTTGTCTAAGCTTTACTTAATGGGTTATTTTAAAAAATAACAAATATTTAAAGATAGTAGTACTGCCAGGCATTGATTTAAGTTCTTTCTCATGTAGCCCAGGCTGGTATAACTGTAGCAGAGAATGACTTTAAACTCCTTATACCTCAGTCTCCAACCTCCCAAGTGCTAGAATTACAGGTGTTTGCCCTCATACCCAGTTTGAACCTTTTTTTTTTTAAACAGCATTTCTACAGTGGCGAGTGAATTCCCTGGCTGTCCTGCGACTTGCTATGTAGGCCAGAATGGTGTCTAATTCACAGTAGATCTGCCTGTCTCTGCCTGCCATGTGCTGGGATTAAAGTTGTGGGCCACCACGCCTGCCCTAAAGTTTGTCAGTTACTTCATGATTTTTTTTGGAAAGCTCCATTATGTTTTTGCCTTATTTATTCTCTTCTAATGCTCATTTCAGTTCATTTAATGGAAATAGCAATTCATTTGAATCGCTCTTTTTTGGGTGGTGGTGATGGAGGAACAAGGTCTCATGTAGTCCAGGTTATTTTGTGTAGCAGAGGCTAGCCCTGAACTGAACCTCCTGCCTCGCTTGTGACACTGTGCCTGGAATTTGTTGTTGTTGTTTTGTTTGTTTGTTTTTGAGACAAGGTTTCCTCTATGTGGCCTTGGCTGTCCTGGAATCAGTCCGTAGATTAGGTTGGTCTTGAACTCCCAGAGATCCCCCTGCCTCTGCCTCCCAGAGTGCTGGGATTAAAGGAGTGCTCCACCATAGCCCGGCTGAATTTGTTGTTTTTGTTAAGGCAGGTTCTTATTATGTAGTCCTGGCTGGCCTTGAACTTGTGACAGCCTCAGCCTTCTGAGTGCTGAGCTACTGAGCCCAGCCTTATTTGAACCTTTACTTCATGGCATAAAGTGCATATAGTTTCTCCTCATACAGGAAAAAAATGCAACAATACCCTATTCTCTGTTTTATGGTTTGTTGTTGATAATGGGTTCATATCATACTAATAAGTATGAATCCAAACATACTGCTCAGTAAAGATTGACTGTTTTTATCTTGGTTTATCAATAATGGACACAAAACCTAAGGCTATACACAGGATATAGGTTAATCATTTTACTTTTCATATTAGAACTAAGGCATCTTTTTTTATAGCTGGTAGGAGCTTTTCCCTAAAAGTATGTTGGTGATCAGTTAAATAAATTCATTATTAAGGAAAAACTGCCTGAGGGTTATTTCCTGGCCCCTGATGGCACTGTCAGAGTGTAATACTGAGAGCTGTTAGTCTGAGTTGATTCCAGATTAGTGTGGTGCTTATGTTTCTAAATAGTTCATCCACAAAATGGAGCGTACATCACTTCCTGTTCTTTCACAACTGGCTCTTTCTCTGGATTCCCTTTTAATGACTTAATTTTTGGCATTCTGATATCTGATTTGTTAATTTGGTTATTATTCTCATGTTTTATAAGTGGAAGAATTTCTAAGAATCAACTGGTTTAGAGGCTTTTAATAGTCGAAGAATTTTTATTATTTATTTTTTATTTTTAAGCATCTCATTGTGAATGCTCGCTGGTCTGACACTCAATATGTAGATTAGGGTGTCCTGAACTTGTTGCAATTTAGCCTCTGTCTCTTGAGATCTTGGATTACAGGTATGCTCCACCAGGACTAGTTTAGGAGCATCTTTAAAAAATGTGTGTGTAGAGGCAGGCGGATCTCTGTAAATTCAAGGCCAGCTTGGTCTACAGAGTGAGTTCCAGGACAGCCAGGACTAAAACAGAGAAACCCTGTCTCAAAAAATCGGGAGTGGGGCGGGGTGGAGGGAAGAAAGAAAAAAGAAAAGTATATGTGCATATGTGTAAGAGGTTAGAGGAGGATGTTATCTTCTCCTTTGTCATCACTGTCTGCCTTACTCCTTTAAAACCAGAGTGTCTTGGCCAAATCTGAAGGTAGGCTGATGTCCAGCAAGCCCCGTTGATTTCTCCTTTCTCTGCCTCCTACGGTTCTGGGAGGTGCACATGGCTACAGCTAGGTTTTACATGGGTCTGGGAATTTGAACTCATGCCCTCATGCTTGCTCAGCAACTGCTCTACCCACTGAGCCAGCTCCCTAATAGTATCAGAACATTGCTTCCATTCTAAAGATGTCTCAAATTTACTCTTATGAAAGTTAACTATTTTGCTGTGCTGAAACCCAGATCTTTGAGAATACTACGTAAGTAATCTTACCACTGAGTTACATCTGCGCTGTCTGAAAGGTTTAAAGGCAATAGAGTAGTATACGGAACCAAATATATGTGTAAACTATAGAAGATGATTGCTGTATTTTCTGTAACAGATTTTTGGAGAATTTTGGATATGGCAATTATTTGCATGTTGATGCAAAGTAAGTATATCTTAGGGCTAGAGATGTAAGTCTGTGATAAGCTTAAGGCCTAGGTTCAGCCTCCAATACTGTATAAACTGGGTATGGTAGAATATGCTCATAATTCTGTCAGTGGCCTGTAAGACCAGCTCGAAGGTAGAGGCAGGAAGATCAAAAGTTAAAGATCATTCTTGACTATAGATTGAGTTTGAGGCCAGACTGGGCTGTCCAAGAACCTGTCTTAAATATCTGTATATGTAAGGCATATAATGATACTTAGTAACATGTTATAAATGCCTTACCAATAACAAACATGCTAATTCAAATACTTGAAAAACTTAGTATTCACTCTAGAGTACTCATTCGCCCCCCCATCCTTCCGTCCCTCCCTCTCCCACTCTGTTTTTCAAATGTGTATGAAGACTGTTTTGCATGTACGTATGTATGTGTGTGCCTGGTGCTCAAAGAGTCCAGAAGAAGGGTATCAGATCTTCTTGGGATAGGAATTATAGATGGTTATGAGCTAGCTGCCTTGTGGGTGCAGAGAGCCGAACCCTGGTCTTCAAGAACAACAACAAATGTTAACTGCTGAGCTGTTATCTCTCTAGCATTTGTTGTTGTTGCTGGTTTTGTTTTTTGCTTTTTGAGACAGGGTTTCTCCGTGTAACCCTGACTGTCCTGGACTTGCTTCGTAGACCAGGCTGGCCTCGAACTCACAGCAGTACACCTGCCTCTGCCTTCCCACTTCTGGGATTAAAGGTGTGTGCCACCACACCCAACCTTTCTAGCATTATTTGAATTAATTAACTAATTAAAAAATTGGGACTGGACATTGCTACATTGCCTAGTAGCCTCACATTTACTAAGTGGCTCTTGAACTCAAAGTGTTCTTCCTGTTCTTTCTTTTGTTTTGGGATTATAGGCATTTACAACCACACAGCTAAGATTGGATGCTTTAAGAGTATAATTTAATAATTGCTTGTTGTACTCTGGTTTAGTGGTGCACATCTTTATTCCAGGGAGGCGGAGGAATGTGGATCTTTTATTTAATTTGGTTTTTTGAGACAGAGTTTCTCTGTGTAGCCTTGGCTGTCCTAGACTTGCTTTATAGACCAGGCTGTCCTCAAGCTCACAGTGCTGGGATTAAAGGTGTGCGCCAACACGCCCGGAGTGGTATGTGGATCTTTGGTCTACATAGTGAGATCCCAGCCAGCCAGGGCTTATACAGTGAGACTCTCTTCAAAAAGAGAAAGAAAGAAAGGAAGAAAGAAAGAAAGAAAGAAAGAAAGAAATTGCTGGTTTTAGCAATGTGTAGGGCACACAATTATAATCCCCCACACTCAGGAACCAAGGCAGAATGATCAATATAGTGAGTTCCAGGACAGCCAGTACTACAGACTTAAAAGAAACAAAATTTCAATTTTTAAGGAGATATGAATACTTAGTAAAACCATAAGTTTTGTGGGGCAGCTGTTGACATTTGAACTAGAATTTAGATTATTTCCTTCTTCAGGTTATCTAGAAATGATCTTCTATGTTTGGCTGATTTATGTATTAAAATTACTTTATTTCTCATTCATATCTCTTTGGTTATCAGCAATCTGTTGTAACAACAGATTTCACTTTTTCTGACTTAATCTTTTAGAAATTAGGAGCTTTTTGGTGAAGGGCTGCTGTCCAGTTCAGACTCATAAATGAACGAATCACTAATTAAAAAAAAAAAAGGTCAAGTTTGTATAATCAAATTCTACATAAAATTGGGACTGTCCCATTCAATAGAGTGCCAACATATGTTTATTTACTTTTTAGGCTTCTGAACTTGTTCATGGCTGGAGTTTTAAAAAACACATTCAAGATTTCCTGTTATAAAATGTAAGTGAGATGATAAAAACCTATATTGTTTCATTTTACTCCATTGGTGGGTTAAAGTATTGAATTTTTAGTGATAAAATTTGATGTTTAGTTTCGTTAATAGTGTCTCACTCCTAAAAAAAGCCACGACTTCCTGGTCACTAGAAACACTAATGTTGAGATGTTTCTGTCATCATTTGGTAACAGTTGTTTCTGTATTGAGCTCTTCTGTTTGTGCTGGAAGCAGATTTCTGTTCTGTATTACAGTTTAAATAGTGAAAAAATTAAGTGGTTCATAAAAGGTAGAAGAGTTTCTTAAAATGTAAACCTTGCCTATAAGTAAGTAAGAAAGAGTATATCACTAAATACCTCGCTTGGTAGATACACTGATCTGTTAAAAATGCCAGTTTATTACTCAGGAGCCTGAGATAGCAGGATCTGTTGAGTCTACTAGTCCAGGCCAGTCTGGGCAACATAAGGAAACTCCATTTCAAAACGAGCATCAGCTATGTGATAGGTGTTTATTTATCAAGGGTTTATGTAGCCAGGCTGGTCATGAACTTAGCTGTGTAGCTGAGGATGACTTTGAATTTCTGGTCTTCCTGCTCCACCTCTCAGTGCAGAGGTAAGAGGCATGTTCCATTACATCCTTTTTTTTGGTGGGGATTGAACCCAGGATTTTGTGCATGATAAGTAAACATTCTACTAACTGAAGTACATGAACATTTCTTCTGCTTTTACTGTTTTTTGCTATGCCATCCAGATTGGACTTCCCAGATGCTGGCATTGTAGGTGTTTCATATTTATGAAAGTTATTATTTAAATATAATTGCATTTAGCAGTTCCCTGACTTACTTTAAGCAAAGAAGGGCCAGTTTTTTCTTTTGATAAGTAATAAATAATGTGCAATGGTGTTTTGTCTGCATGTATGTTTAGGTGCAGGTGTCAGATTTTGAATTTACAGACAGTTGTGAGCCGCCAAGTGAGTGCTGGGAATTGAACCAGGGTCCTGGAAGAGCAGCCAGTGTTCATAACTGCTGACCCTTCTCTTGCCCCTGATAGATGCATGAGTGCCTTGGCTGCACTTATGTATTTCTTTTGTTGTTATTGTTTTGTTTTTTGTTTTTCCAAGACCGGGGCACTTATGTATTTCTGTGTACCGGGTGTGAACCTCTTTCCCAGGAGCTAGAAGAGGCCATTAAATTCCCTGGATCTGGAGTTATTGGTTGTGTACTACCATGTGATGTGGGTGCTGGGAACTGAACCAAGATTATTTTGTAAGAATAGTAGTGTTTTTGACTGCTGAGGCATCTCTAGTCCCTGTTAAATATTTTGATCAAATACTTTTAAGCAGGTGAATTATATTTAGAAAGACATGCAAGGTTGTTTCTGAGAAATAATTGTCAGGTAATGGGATGGGAACAGAATCAACCATTGTAAAACTGGCATATTTTGCCGGATGGTGGTGGTGTGTGCCTTTAATCCCAGCAGGTGGAGACAGAGGCAGGTGGGTCTCTTCCTTCAGGACCAGCCTGGTGTACATAGTTCCAGGCAGCCAGGGCAACACAGAGAAACCCTGTCTCAAAAACAAACAAAACAAACAAAAAACCACAACCAATCAACAACCCTCCCCCTCAAAAAAAACCCTGGCACGTTTAAGTTTGAGCTTTAAAAAATTATTACATTTATTTATTTATTTGGGTGAGTGTGGCACCGTATGTATGGAGGTAAGAGGACAATTTGCAGGAGTTGGTTCCCTCCTCCTGCCGTATGGGTCCTGAAGATCAGTCAAGCTTGGCAAGGGCCCTTTACCCACCGTGCCATCTCCCTGGACCAATTACTGTATTTATAAGTTGTATAACTTCCTTAGCTTAAAGTAATTTTTTAAAATCACATTTGTGGGGTTCATAGAAGGACATCTTGAGAGTTTGTTCTTGTCCTCCCTTCATGTATGTCCTGAGGATTAGCTTACTCCATCAAGGCTAGCAAGAAGCATCTTTACCTGCTGAGCTGTTTCACTTGCCCACTTCCTTGACTCCCCCCACCCCCCAGACAGGGTTTCTCTGTGTAGCCTTGGCTGTCCTGGACTCGCTTTGTAGACCAGGCTGGCCTCGAACTCACAGCGATCCACCTGCCTCTGCCTCCCAAGTGCTGGGATTAAAGGCGTGCGCCACCACTGCCTGGCTCTTCCTTAACTTTTTAAGTCTTAACTTTTTCCATGAAGATAGTATTTACTAAATGGCTAGATTTAAATGGATGATCTTTATTTACTTGATATACCTATGATACATAGTAAACACGCAGCAAGTTGTTGACTTACATATTAGTTGGTTTTAATACATGCATTTATGAATGAACACAGGGAGTCTGATATCTAAGAGTGAGTAACAGGACCTAGGAATGTAGCTTATTTATAAAATGTTTATCTACTTAAAGTGTAAGGCCTTTTTTTGAGTTATTGGAGGGAAAAAAATTAGTGAATAGCATTCTATGGATTAAAATTTTTTAGGCAGGCGTGGTGGCGCACGCCTTTAATCCCAGCACTCGGGAGGCAGAGGCAGGCGGATCGCTGTGAGTTCGAGGCCAGCCTGGTCTACAAAGTGAGTCCAGGACAGCCAAGGCTACACAGAGAAACCCTGTCTCGAAAAACCAAAAAAAAATTTTTTTTATTAGTTTTTATTTTTTGCAGTAATGGGAATTGAACTTAGGATTTGTAGTATGGTAGGCAAGTACTGTATCACCGAGCAGTTACCCCAGCACGGGACCGTGTTTTATTTCTTAGTGGGGTATAGAAGTGCATTCATTTAATCCCAGTACTTGGCAGGAGTTCTCCCTGAACTTGAGGCCAGCATGGTCTACATAGAGAGTTCCAGACCAGCCACTTCACCAGACTTCATGACAAGAAAACTGAAATCTCTAAAATTTAAAATATTTATTTACTTTGTGTGCATGTGTGTGTATATTTGAGTGCATGTATGTGTACTCCAGGAGCCTTCCGAGATTAGAAGAGAGGGTCAGATCCCCAAGCACTGGGGTTAGAGGTAGTTGTAAGCCCCAGCGAAGGTGTTGGGAACCTAATTTGCTTCCTCTACAACAGTGGCTGAGCCACTTCTCCAGCCTCTCCTAGCCTCTTTTAAAACTTTAGTTTGAACTGAGTCTCCTCGTCTGGTCTTGAACTTTGAGTTCTCTTGCTTCAGTCCTGGCTTCAGAATAGACTTGCATTCTATACTTTTGATTTGATTCTGAATTTTGAGACAGGGTTTCTCTGTATAATAGCTTTGGCTGACCTAGACTTGCTTTGTAGATCAGGATAGCCTTGAACTCACAGAGATCCACCTCCCGAGTGCTGGAATTAAAGGTGTGTGCCACCATGCCTGGCCCTTGTTTATATATTTTACATTTATTTATTTTGTGTTTATGTGTATGCACATGTAGAGGTCAGAAGACAATTTGTGGGAGTTGCTGCTTCTCCCCTTCTACCTTATGGCTTCTGGGGATTGAACTTGCCTTGTCAGGCTTGGTGGAATGTGCCCTTACCTGCTGAGCCATCAATGGTTTATACTCTTTGGTGTCTTATACACACACACATATATCAATGGTGCTGCTCTGGATTGGACCCAGAAGGTTTCTTTTATAACATGCTAGGTATTAATAGGAAGGAGGTATGATAGAGTTTGATTATTCTTGCTGTTTAGTGTCTCAGGGTTACAGAGGTTCTACCATATATGTTTTTGTAATCTTTTATTTTTTTATTTGGCTATCTATCTGTCTGTTTTGTTTTTTGAGATGGAGTTTCTCTGTGTGTAGCCTTGGCTGCTCTGGATTTGCTTTGTAGACCAGACCTGCCTCTCGGAATGCTAAGATTACAGGTGTGGGGCTCTTGAACTTTCTCTAGTTGGCCAAATTCATTGGCTAAGTGAGGTGTGACTTAAAGAGATTTTATAAAAGGTGAGGTATAAATCTTGAATATGCCTTGAAAAAAAAAGAACTAAACTATTTCAATCATGACAAATATTTGTTCTATGTTTAGTTATAGCTTTTTTGTTTTGTGTTTTGAGATAGGGTCTCATATAGCCTTGGCTGGCCTTGTACTGATTTATAGCTGAGGATGATTTGAACTTACCATCCTGCCTCTCAGCTTGTTGAAAGCTGGCATAGCAAGGTCATTTTGGGCAGGTGATTTGATTTTTGCTACTATGTAGAGCAGGTTGGCCTCAAATTCTTAGAGATCAGCTGACCTTTGCTTTCTACCTCCTGAGTGCAGAGATAAAAGGAGAATCCCACCTCGCCCAGAAGTGTACTGGTGATCCTGTAGGTTTGTGATACTTGAATCATTTCAGCTTTTACATTTATGTGAATATACTAACGTTTCTGAAGCTTTCTGCATTAGAAACTTTGGAATTGGTTTTGATTCTGTTCGATTTTTTTTCTTTCTCATCTATATGCACTAGATCATGAACTCATGGTATTTCTTCTTAATATGTTTCATATAGTTAGTGATTGTAATATTCTTAAGATACTGCTTTTTCTTCTGTGAAAGTTTATTTTAGGAATGGAAGATTTGAGGATGGTGGTGCAGATGGCATACCTGCTGAGCTATGCCTGCTGAGTCAGCTGAGATGTTGACTGAACATAGACGTTACAGGATTGGGATAAAGGGTGTTGGGGTTGGATGCAGTTTATTCCTATGTCAACTTGTAGTTGCTGGTAGTCACTTTCGATTCTTTTTCTGTTACTTTACATGTTTTTATGTGCATGTGCTATCACATGGTAAAGAAATTTGTTGCCATGGATGATAGCCTTGTTCTGTTTTGTTTTTGTTTGTTTTCTTTTTTCTCCTTTCTTTTTTTAAGTTTCTCTGTTTAACAGACTTGGCTGTTCTGGAACTCGCTTTGTAGACCAGGCTGGCCTCAAGCTCAGAAATCAGCTTGCCTCTGCTTCCCAAGTGCTGGGATTAAAGGCATGCGCAGCCTTGTTCTACCATGAATGATATTCTTAATACTGTGTGAACTTGAGAAAGTCATTTAATCTCTTTGGGCCTCAGTTTCACCATCTGTATTACTTAGAACTGATAATACTTTTAAATGTTAGTCTAAGAGGATTAGATTCATAATATAGACCTGAGAATAGTACCTGGCATATTGTGTTAGTATTGTCTTGTTGTGTATTACTCAGAAGCTTTGGTTGGGCCTTGAGCTATGGCTCTTACCGAAGACCAGAGTTCAATTCCTTACTCCCACATGCTGTTCACAATAACTCCAGTACCGGGTATGAGGCACACACATGGTATGTAGACGTACAGGCAGGCAAAATATCCATGCACATAAAATAATACAATAAAAACTCTTAAGCTGCTTGTTTTCTCTTAGTTTTGATCTTTATGTATTGCTCTGATTTATCTCCTCCAGTCCTCTCTTGCTGTGCTGAGCATTGAACACAGCCCCTCAAGCATGTCGATAGGTGCTTCACCACTGAGCTATCACTCTTCCTTCTCAAACGTACAGAATTACAGTTTGTAACTATTTGTGCCCCTTTTCAGTTGTGATATATATAGTATATAATAGTCAAATGCATACATTTACAAGTTAATCTACCCCTCACAGTTACACATTTTTTTTCTTTATTTTCAATTAAAATTTTTATTTTTTATTTTTTTGGTTTTTCGAGACAGGGTTTCTCTTGTAGTCCTGGCTGTCTTGGACTTGCTTTGTACACTAGGCTGACCTTGAGCTCACACAGATCTGTCTGCCTTTGCCTCCCTGAGTGCTGGGATTACAGGAGTACACCCCCATACCAGGCTATAAAATAAATTTTAAATTAAACTAATTAGAATTTACTATTTGGGCTTGGGAGATGGCTTGATGGTTAAAAGTGCTTGTTACTCTTTGAGGGGACCAGAATTTGATTTTCAACCTACATCAGGAAGCCCACAGCCACCTGTAACTACAAGGGGATCTGATGTGGTCTTTTGGCCTCTGTAGCCCCCTCTCCTCATACACATAAACATAAGACACATACACATATACACATATTTATAAATTAAACAAAGAACCGTTTAGGGGCTGAGGCTGTATAGCTCAGTTGGTAGAGTGCTTGTGTAGCATGCACTGTCATAGACAGACCTCCAACATTGAATACATAAGGTGTGGTGGACATGTCTGTAACCCTAGCACTCAAGGTAGAGGCAGGGGTTTCAGAAAGTTCAGGGTCATTCTTGCCTTTATAGGGAATTTGAGGTCAGTCTGGCTTAGAGACTGTCTAAGAAAGAATGGTAAGAGAAGGGGAGGGAGGGGAAGGAGAGGATCATCAGTTTAGTTTTGGGGAGATATATACTTAACATTCTTGAGGCCTTGTCTTCAGTTGTGTGTATGTACTCATAAATATGACTGGTTGATTGTGGTGTTGGGGTGGAATTCAGAGCTTTGCATATGTTAGACAAAGTTTACTACTGCTGAGCTACATTCCCAGTTTGCAAGGTAAATATTTACATCTAGTTCATTCCGATTGTTGTCCAAAGCATTTAGGGGGAAGGTTGGTTTTTTGAGACAGGGTTTCTCTGTGTAATAGTCCTGGCTGTCAGGAAACTAGTTCTGTAGGCCAGGCTGGCCTCAAACTCAGAGATCTGCCCGCTTCTGTCTCTCAAGTGCTGAGATTAAAGGCGTGAGTCACCATGTCCCTCTTCAAAGCATTTAAAAAAAAAAAGTCTGTTTATTATATATACAGTGCTTTGCCTGCACATGTACACCTGCAGGCCAGAAGCAAGCATTAGATCATATTATAGATGGTCTGAGCTACCATGTGGTTGCTGGGAACTGAACTCAGGACCTCTGGAAGAGCAGCTGTGCTCTTAACCTCTGAGCCATCTCTCCAGCCCTTCAAAGCATTTTCTAACAGCAGGTTCAACATCCAGGCAAAGGTGCTTCCATATCTTCTTTGTTCTCTTCCTTTGATAGTCACTGGTCTTTTATTCTTATTGTATTGTACCAATGTGTCTTTTTTTTTTTTTTAAAGATTTGTTTATTTTTATGTATACAGTGCTCTGCCTGCATGTACACCTGCATACCAGAAAAGGGCATTAGATTACATTATAGATGGTTGTGAGCCACCATGTGGTTGTTGGGAACTGAACTCAGGAGACGAGCAGGCAGAGCCCTTAACCTCTCAGCCACCTCTCCAGCCCGTGTCAGTTTGTCTTCATTTTTTTTCTCTAATTTTATCTTCATTTCAATGTTTATGGGTGTTTTGCCCTCATGCATGGGTTTCTCTGTGTAGTCCTGGCTGTCCTGGCTGTAGACCAGGCCCACTTCAAACATAGCGATCTTGCTGCCTCTGCCTCCTGAGTGTAGGAACTAAGGGTGGGTAGCACCACTGCCCATCTATCCCCTGGGCCTCATGAAGTTCACACTGTTCTTAGACTTGATATATAGCCTAGACTGACCCCAAACTCCTCCCAAATGTTGGGACTACAGCATTACCATCATGCTTGACTTGAATCTTTCTATTCTGGATCTATCTATCTTTCTTTTTTTCTTTCTTTCTTTCTTTTTGTTTTTTGAGACAGGGTTTCACTGTGTAGCCTTGGCGGTCCTGGACTCACTTTGTAGAGCAGGCTGGCCTTGAACTCCGAGTAATCCGCTTGCCTCTGCCTCCCGAGTGCTGGGATTAAAGACTGTTTGTTTTTAATCTCTTGTCATTTATAAATGATGCTGTTGTGTACATGCTTGTTAAATGTACTTAAGTATACCTATTTTCAGGCCTTTTGAGTTTATACCCTAGAAAATGTTTTTAAAGCCATCCTAGTGAATGTTAAGTTGTACTTGTTGTGGTTTGCTTGGATTTCTTTCTTTCTTCCTTCCTTCCTTTCTTTTTCTTTCTTTCTTTTTAGTTATTTGAAACAGGGTCTCTCTATGTAGTCCTGGCTGTCTTAGACTCGCTTTATCGACCAGGCTGGCATTGAACTCACAGCAAACCACCTGCTTCTGCCTCCTGAGTACTGGGATTTGTTCCACCACGCCCGGCTCTTGCTTGCATTTCTTTAATGATTAAAAATGGTGGCCATTTTTTCATGTGCTTTTAGTTATTTGTATAACACACATACACACACATTTTGAGATTGGGTCTCCTACATAATCCTGTCTTATCTTGAAATCAAAATCTTCCTGCCTTAGCCTCCAGAGTGCTGGGATCACAAATATTTTCTAACATACTTAGCTATAAAATAACATTTTGAGAGTCTCATATAGCTCAGGTAGTTCTCAAACTCACTTGAACATTGTGATTCTCCTACCATCTTCCCTACCATGCTGCCTTCATATTTTACAGATGGAGAGATGTCTCAGCAGTTAAGAGCACTTCTCTTCCAGGGGACACAGCACCCATACAATTTTTAACTGTTTGTAGCTCTAGTATCAGGAGATTTGATGCCCTCTTCTGGCCCCAGTGAGCACCCAGCATGGGTGTGTGGTGCACAGGTTTATGCAGGCAAAATACATATAATTAAGCAGTAAGGTAGATGTTGGATCGATATAGTAGGCAGTATACTTCATATAGGAAACTCTGAGGATTGGTTTGAGTGACTGGACTATTTTGAGTTAGGTGCTTTTGAGACATTGGAAGTCAAAGTGATTTATAGTAGCTTGTTTTCAGTTTATCATATAAATGGATCACTCATTTACCTCATGCTGTAGTACTTTTCTAGAGCCTTAGCATACTTAATTCTTGATGATTTTTTTGTTGTTAATTTATTAATTTTATTAGTTTATTCAATTTTGGGGATTGCTTTTTCTCCACCATGTGCTTCTTGGGGATAGGAATTAGGTTGTTAGGCTTGACAGCAGCAGCTTTACCAGTTGAGCCATTTTGGAAGCTATTGAAGTTATTATTTTAAAATTACATTAATTATTTGTGTGTGAGGCTGAATGTATGTGTGTGAATGCATGCATTTCATGGAAGGCAGCTTACCAGAGTGTGAGTTCCCTTTGTCCTGTAGCCAGGGATGGGAGCTCGGGTCTTTAGACTGTTCGCAGGCATCCTTATCCTCCAAGCTGCCCAGCCAAAATGGCCCTTGAGGTCGGATAATCAAAATAGTATAAACATTTGATTCTTAGAGCTAATGAATGTAAAAAATTGTTCACTGTAGGACAAAAGGCTAAAAAGTTCTCGTTTGGAGAACTACAAAATCAATAGGATATTTGTGAAAAGAGGGCAGACAACGGCTCCGAGTATGGGGAGGCGCTGCGGGGGCATTGGGGGCTAACAGCAGCAGTGGTTGGGTAGTGGTAGTGGTGTTGCATGTGCCATACTGAACATGTGAAGGTTGGAAGACAGCTTCATAGACTTGGTTCTCTTTGTCCATCTTTATTTGTCTTCAGAGGTTCCAGGTTTGTGTAGCAAGCATTTTTGCTCTCTGGCCCATGATAATATATGAAGAAAAGTGTGTGTGTGCTGCCACACATGGTTAGCCCATTCCTTTTTTGTTTTCCAGTTTTTTGTTTTTTTGTTTTTCATTTAGTGGGTAGTGATGTTTTGCCTGCATTCATGTCTGTGTGAGGATCACAGATCCTCTGGGACTGGATCTACAGACAATTGTGAGCTCCCAACCACTGAGCCATCTCTCCAGCTCTTAAAATATATTTTAAATTTAATTACCATGCATGCATATGATATGTTGATCAAATCTTTTCCCCATTTCTTCTCCAGTTTTTCCCCTAGACTCCCACTTTTCTCTCATAGCTTCATGTGCATGCTTGTTCTTTGTTACTTAATGTCCACTTAATCCATTTAGTTCTGTCTGTATATACATGGATGTAAGACCATTTCCTGAAGCATTGGTAGCCTCTTAGGGCTGTCATTGCTGGAGAAAACTGACTCTCTTTAGTAGCCATCAATTGCCAGTAGCTCCTCAGATGGGGACGGGAATTCACACACCCCTCCCAAGTCTGTGTTGGGATGTTGGCTGGTTTGAGTATCAGGCTCTTGTGCAGATTATCCAACTACTCTGAGCTCACTTGTGCAGTGGGACTGTAATGTCTAGCAAGTCCTGATTCACTACAGATGTTATACCTAGCTCTTAAAGTCTTTCTGCCCTCCACCTCCATGGTGATCCCTAAGCCTTTGGAGAAGGGAGTGTTATATTGATGTCTCACTTAGAATTGAGTATTCCATAGTTTCATCTCTGCATGTTGACCAGTTGTGAATCTCTGTTAATCACCATCTAGTGCAAAAAGAAGCTTCTCTGATGAGGTTTGAGAAAGCTCTGGTCAGCCAAAGGTTGGAGACAGGAGATTTGGGAAATCTAGGTGTATAGTCAGGAAGTATCAGGTAGTCTGACTGGCTGATGATGGGGTAGGCAAGGCTTTCTGTATGAGGTACATGGCTCTAGAGCCCTCAGATGGACAGAGTAGATGAAGTTACCTGTGTCCCATGACATCTTTTTCTTTTTAAAAAAGATTTATTTATTATGTATACAATGTTCTGGCTGCATGTGTACCTGCCCACCAGAAGAGGGCACCAGATCTCATCATAGATGGTCATGAGCCACCATGTGGTTGCTGGGAATTGAACTCAGAACCTTTGGAAACACAGGCAATGAATAACCTCTGAGCCATCTCTCCGGCCCCATGACATCTTTTAAAGTTGGGTTCCCTTTGCTATCAGAAGCTATACACTGCATTTAGTTACCACCTCTACCTTTTAAAAATATTTATTTTTTCTTTGTATTTATGTGCAAGTGTGTGAGTCTATGTATATGTATACCACTTGTGTTAAGGGAGGTCAGAAGAGGTATTGGGTCCTCTGAAAATGGAGTTAACAGTGGTTGTGAGTCACTCCACCCACTTGGGTGCTGGGAACTGAACTCGGGTCCTGTGGAAGAGTAGGAAGTACTTTGAACTGCTGATCTGTCTCTCCAGCCTCTAGATGAAGTCTGTTTTTATAGTGTTTAGTAATTTGGTGCTTATTAATTAGGATGATTCCTTGCTGCTGCTGCTGCTGCTGCTGCTGCTGCTGCTGCTGCTGCTGCTTCTTCTTCTTCTTCTTCTTCTTCTTCTTCTTCTTCTTCTTCTTCTTCTTCTTCTTCTTCTTCTCCTGTTCCTCCTCCTCCTCCTCCTCCTTGTCCTCCTCCTCCTCCTCCTCCTCATCATTATTAATTTGCTGGTAATTGTCATTTTGACAAAAATTCCTGTGAGGTTTTCAAACTTATTAGTTTAGGTTGTAGCTATCTAAGTAGAATGTAATAGAGCAGGGTTTAGGTATCTACTTTAATCTTAAATAAAAACGATGCCTAGGATACCTAATTTGACTTAAAAAAAAATCCATTCACTCCCTCAGCAATTATTGGCCTAATAATCTTTTTTATTTAAAGTTACTTGCCCATACCTGTACAAGCATGGTTTTGTTGTGCACCTCCATTCTTGGCTTATTATCAAATTAAAAACACATTTCTTTTTGTATTTATATGTACCTGACTTAGCATAAGTGTGTACACCATGTGTTTGTAGGTGCCTGGCAAAGCCAGATGAACAAGTCTTATCCCTTGGAGCTTAAGTTACAGGCAGTTGTGAGGCATTTGATGTGGCTGCTGGGAATTGAACTATATTTCTCTGAAAGAGCAGCAAGTGCTTTTAACTGCTCAGCCATCTCTTTGGGATGGCTTAAAGACCACCAAAGGGATGGTCTTTAAAAAACAAATAGTATAGTCATCATTCAGAAAATTTAAATATTGTCTCCTTTGTATGATATGTTTTAATCTCTTGATCCTCTTTTCTCCCTCGAAACCACCAGTACTGATTTTCTAAGTATTCTTCTAGTGGTGGTTAATGTATATAAGGAAAATCTGTGTTTATCACCTTGTCACTGATCTTGGGTATTTAAGCTTTATTCTCATTCATATTCCCCTCCCCTCTCTCTTTCAAGCTTTATTCTCTTTAGCTGGGTGTGGTGGCACATGTCTGTAATTCTAGCATGGGGGAAGCTGAGGAAAGAGGCCCAAGCAAGAGGATCTTAGAGAGTTCAAGGCCAGCCTGAACTCCACAACCAGACCCTGATAGTACTGATAGTTAATATTAATATAAATCTTTAACAGTAGTGACATTTATATTGATATAATACAGTTTTATATTTTCTGCTTGCTTCCCCCCTCCCCAGGCAGGGTTTCTCTGTGTAGCCTTGGCTGTCCTGGACTCTCTTTGTAGACCAGGCTGGCCTCGAACTCACAGGGATCCACCTTCCTCTGCTATCCCAGTGCTGAGATTAAAGGCGTGCACCACCACCGCCTGGCTTCTCATGTACTATTATTAGCCAGAGTGTTCAGATTTGCATAATCTCTTCTTCCTCTTTTTTTAAAATACAAAGTTCTTCCATGGTAGTCCAAGTTTTCTTTGTGTATGTAATGTGCACACACCTGTATGCTTGTATACATGAATGTAGAAGCCAGAGGGGACTATCAGGTGTCTTCCTCTGTGGCTCTTTGCCTTATACTTTGAGATGAGGACTCTAATCCTGGAACTCCTGTTTTTTAGGTAGGTTATAAACACAATGCAGACATGTCTTTTACATCATTGCTGGGATGCTGGGTTTTTCATGCTTTCAGGGTAAATCCTCTTATCTTCTGAGCCATGCCCTCAGCCACAAAATTTCTGAGTTAAAAAATTTTTTTAACCGGATATGGTGGTGTACACCTTTAATCCCAGTACTCGGGAGGCAGAGGCAGATGGATCACTGTGAATTTGAGGCCAGCCTGGTCTATAAAGTGAATCCAGGACAGTCAAGGCTACTCAGAGAAACCCTGTCTCGAACAAAACAAAACCCAAAACCAAAAAACAGACAAAAAATAGTTTTTGTTTTTTGAGACAGGGTTCTCTTGAGTAGCCATGGCTGTCTTGAAAATCTCTACGTAGACCAGAGACCAGGTTCATCTCAAACTAGCAGAGATCCGCCTGCACTGGCACGCCTGGCTATTATTTATTTTTATATTTGAGATATTACGAAGCCCAGGTTTCAACTAGCATATTTTTTCAGACTGATTATTTGTAATTCTTTCTATGAAGTACCTATTCATGGAACTTTTTTTTTTTTTAAAGATTTATTTATTATGTGTACAGTGCTCTGTCTGCATGTACCCCTGCAGGCCAGAAGAGGGCACCAGATCACATTATAGATGGTTGTGAGCCACCATGTGGTTGCTGGGAATTGAACTCAGGACCTCTGGAAGAGCAGACAGTGAGTGCTCTTAACCTCTGAGCCATCTTTCCAGCCCCAGAACTTACTTCTTGTTCTTGGCTTATAGGAATGCTTTACATATTGTAGTAAATTGTTAACAAAGGTAGTACTTCTTTATAGACAATGCTGAATAATAGAGGATTGGAGGCTTTTGTCTTGATGTGCTGAAATTCATTTAGCCATTATTAAGTAGGATAGTATGATTTAGAAGTTTATCTTTCTATTTTACCAGCAGCAGATATATAACTTTTCTAGAAAATCACCTTTATTATAGCCATGTAATAGAATACCAGGTAGCAGTAATTTATGAGGCAACCCTAAATACAGATCTATTGTACAGATGAGGAACCAAGCCATAGAGAGATTAAGTGACTTGCCCAATTTTATACAGCTAGTAAACAGCAGTGCTAGCATTCTGTCTGGAGCAGTTCTGATGGTTGTACATTTAACTAAAGTGTAATAAAAATCCACTGTTGCTTTTCAGAAACTATTACCTTTCCCTGGTGGCAAATGTAATATATACTTCTGGAAACAGCCCCTCCTCTATTCTTCTCTTTCTCCCCCTTTCTCTCCTCTTCCTTCCCTCCCCCTCTAAATATATTTATATAAAACTATGTTTTTCTCCTCACCTCAAAAAAAAAAAAAAAATTGAACACTACCATTAATCCCAGAGAGACAGAGGCAGTCTGATCTACAAGAGTTCTAGATCAGCCAGAACTGCACAGCGAGAGGCAGTCTCAGCCTTTCATTCACCAGCTGCACTGCCAAGTGTGGGGCACATTCCTCTAGTCCTAACTGTGGGGAGGCAGGAATTTTAGACCAGCTTTGATTGATGAGGTCCTCTCAAAAGGACCTAAAATTTAATAAACACCCCCATAAGCTTAATAATAAAATAACATACTGTAGGGTTTTTGTTTGTTTTAAGACAAAGTATTGCCTTTAGTCCCAGCACTGGGGAGGCAGAGGCAGGTGGATCTCTGTGAGTTTGATTCCAGCCTGGTCTACAGAGCAAGTTCCAGGGCAGCTAGGACTACACAGAGAAATCATGTCTCAAAAGAACAAAAACAAAAAAAAAAGATAACCAAAAGTCTAGGCTGGCTTAAATGTGTACCTGAAAATCACCTTGTTTGTGTACCTTCCTGATCCTTCTGTCTCTAGTTACTGACTTAGCTGTAAAATTATAGGTGTGCCTGGTTCTATATTCTTTGTATTGTCATTCTTACTAGGTTTTTCAAGACAGGGTTTCTTTGTGTAACAGCCCTGGATCTACTGGACTCACTTTGTCTCAAACTCACAGAGATCTGCCTGCCTCTAACTCCTGAGTGCTGGGATTAAAGGGAAATGCCACTACACCCCAGCTTGTAAACATTTTCATGAAATGATAAAAGTTAGCATTGAGTAATGTTATTTTAAATCAAATTAAAATTGTACTATTAAATGTGAAGAAGTTGATTTGGGAAATTAGAAAGCCCAATTTTACCATTGCATAATCTTGTAATTTTTGAACGTAAGAAGGAAAAAGAATGAAAAATAAATTGGAAGCTTCTGTGTGTTCCTAGCGCTTGCATAATATATTAAGTTAGAGATTTAGGTCAAAACATTTTTCTCCATATTTTATTCTGCAAGGTTGGAGTGTAAGCTGGGCGTGGTGGCGCACGCCTTTAGTCCCAGCACTCGGGAGGCAGAGGCAGGTGGATCACTGTGAGTTCGAGGCCAGCCTGGTCTACAAAGTGAGTCCAGGACAGCCAAGGATACACAGAGAGACCCTATCTCAAGGAAAAAAAAAGGTTGGAATGTAAAGAAAATGTTTTAATGTAGATTTAAGCAGAGACATTGGTAAAAATGAAAGGGGGGAAAGAACAGGCGCGCAGAGAGAACCTGGAGCAGAGTGCCCAAGAGTGGGTGCAGG
Organism: Acomys minous; assembly: GCF_964271855.1. Taxonomy (NCBI): domain Eukaryota; kingdom Metazoa; phylum Chordata; class Mammalia; order Rodentia; family Muridae; genus Acomys; species Acomys minous. Next base: position 70,430,153 of record NC_140493.1, on the reverse strand, counting down.
CTCTTAGGAGTGCACTGTGACTCCCTTTCTTTCTTTCTCTTCTTTCTCTTTCTCTGTTCTTTCTCTCTTGCTCTCTTTTGCTCTCCCAGTTTTCTCTTCGTCTTCTTCTCTCAGGGCTAGGATTACAGATGTGTGCTGCCACAGGATAGATTATTTTATACATGTATTGAATAAATAACAAGATGTAAATTGACATTTAAAATTTTATTTCTTGAGGGAGGCTATAAGCACTAAAATATAAGTTAGAAGACAACTTAGTGGATTTGGTTATCTCTTTCCACTTTTTTTTTCTTTTTTTCTTTTTTGGAGACAGGGTTTCTCTATGTAGCCTTGCCTGTCCCAGAAATCACTTTGTAGACCAGACTGGCCTCAAACTCAGAGATCCTCTTGCCTCTGCTTCCTAAGTGCTGAGATTAAAGTTGTGCACCACCACTGCCCAGTTCCTAGACCTAAATCTTTGGACTAACAAGGCCTTATGATTTTAAATCAATTGTTGGGGGCCAATAATGTCCCCTTCATTAAAACTCTGACATCGTTACTGTTGACTCATTCAGTAAGTAATACTGAGTGTGTTCTGAGTCTTTTCTGATTCTGTTGCTTTTGGCTTATCTTGTTAATTACCTGAGTGATTTAAGGAAATGTAGATGCTATTTAATTGTAAAAACTCATATTTGAGAGTATATAGTTACATAGTTTTAAAATACTTATTTTATTTATATGTATGTTTATGTGTGAGCCTGTGTGACGATCTGTGTTCCACATGTGCAGGAGGCCAGAAGAGGGTGTCAGATACTTTGGAACTGGAGTTACAGGTATTTGTGAGCCACCTGATAATTGATGGTGGAACTGAGCTAAGGTCTTCTGCTAGAGTAGCACTCTTGGTCACTGAACCATCTTTCCAGCTTTATCTAGTCTTTTTAGAAGAAGATCGTAATCCCAGCATTTAGTAGATAGGTCCAGACAGGTCTCTGAGATTGAGGCCAGTGAGCTCTACAGAGCAAGCTTTAGGCCATCCGGGCGACACAGTTAGACCCTGTCTTAAAAACAAAACAGATCGTATGTATGGTTTGGTGTTAGTGGCCTGAAGCTTGCTTTGTAACTGGGAGTGAACTAGAACTTTTTATCTTCCTGTCCTCACCTTCTGAGTGCTGAACTTAGAGGGATGTGCACTATAACTGACTTTGGGTGCATGTTACAACTAGACCTGGGTGTTTGTCTGTAATGCCACTCACTGCTCAGAAGACAGAGTCAGGATGGTTGACATGAGTTTGAGATGCCTGGGTCATATAGCAAGATCATGTCTTTATAAATATATAAATAAATGAATGAATGAATGCAGGCTTGGGTCATATAGCAAGATCTTGTCTTTAAAAACAAACAAACAGGGCCAGGTGTGGTGGCGCATGCCTTTAATCCCAGCACTCCAGAGGTAGAGGCAGGTAGGATCTCTGAGTTCGAGGCCAGCCTGGTCTATAAAGTTAGTCCAGGACAGCCAAGGCTACACAGAGAAATCCTCTCTTAAAAAAAAAAAAAAGAAAAGAAAAGAAAAAGAAAAAAGCCAACCAGCTGGGTGTGGTGGCGTACACCTTTAATCCCAGTACTCAGAAGGCAGAGGCAGGCAGATCACTGTGAGTTCGAGGCCAGCCTGGTCTACAGAGAGAGTCCAGGACAGCCAAGGCTACACAGAGAAATGCTGTCTCGAAAAACAAAACAAAACAAAACAAAAAATGAAAACCAAAACTAAAAAGCCAGCCAACCAAACAACTAGAAAAAGTAGGGAGACAGGATTCAAATTAACTATATATGTATATATGAATATGTGCACATATTTAATAAATTTATTTAATAACAAAGGTATTAAATCATTTTTATGATTATATAATATAAAAGTATAATATAATGCACAATAATTTGTATTATACAATTATAATAGGTTTACATTATATAACCATAATATATAATAAACACGAATATACTTAATAAAATATAACAGGATGATATTGCTACAGAGAGATACAAAAGATGTGTTTTATATACTTGCAAATATATTTTCTGGCAAGAATTAAGGTTGGTTCTTTTGGGGTCTGGAAAGATGGCTCAGTGTTTTAGAGTACTTATTACTTTTCTAGAGGATGCAGGTTTGATATCGAGTATGGTGCCTCACAACTCCAATTCTGTGGGATCAGATGCCCTCTTCTGACCTCTTTGGGCACCAGGCATGCATGTGGTGCATGTACATACATCTGACAAAAATGCACATACACATAAAGTTTACAAATTAAAATTTTTAATTGGTTCTGTTATTTCACTAAAATGAGATCGGCTTATCTGGGTGGTGGTGGCACATACCTTTAATTCCAGCACATGGGAGGCAGAGGCAGGCAGGTCTACAAAATGAGTTTCAGGACAGCCACAGCTGTTACACAGAGAAACTGTGTTACAAAACAAAACAAAACAAAACAAAAATATAAGATCAGCTTAGAAGTCATATAAAGGGCATAGAAAGAATTGTATGGCACTTTTCTTTCTTAGAAGTTTAATGAAGTTTAAAAGAAAATAGCTAACATTTGTTATGGTGCTTAACTATGGTATATTAGGAGTCTGAACTTATTCATTTAACACTTATAAGTACTGTATAAAGTAGATTGTTTTTGTTTTATAATTTAAGAAATTTTAAGAAAAAGACTCACAGATTACAATAGTGTGGGGATTTATATCCAGCCAGTTTATTGTAGAACCTAGGTTCTTATGTTTCTCAATATATGACTTTTTTTGTTGTTGTTGTTTTTTGGTTTTTTGAGAAAGGGTTTCTCTTGTAGTCCTGGCTGTCTGTCCTGGACTCGCTTTGTAGACCAGGCTGGCCTTGAACTCACAGAGATCTGTCTGTCCCTGCCTTCCGAGTGTTAGGATTAAAGGCGTGTGCTACCACGCCTGGCTATGACATTCATTTTTAAGCATTAGATGATCCTGATATAAAGGAATTGGTAGTAGAATCACCAAGGAATTTACTATTTTTTTTCTAGGTTTACTTATGGACGGAGTCAGATGATAACAGCCATATTTTAATGTATTAATCGGGCAAATTAAATTTATGAGATACCATTTGTCTATGTTCTGTATTTTTTTCTAATTCATGTGTATCTGTGTGTATGAGAAAGAGATACATATGATTGTGAGCCTGTACTTGCTGTTGACACACATGGGAAGGTCAGAGGACAGCTTTTGGGACTTGCTTCTCCTACATTATAGAACATCTTAGAACCTTCTGTCCCTGGCTTTTTCTAGGTTCCTGGGATTAAACTGTGGTCATCAGACTTGAGGAGTAATCCTTTTTACCCAATGACCCATTTCACTGGCCCTCATTCTCCATTTCTTAGAGACATGTTAGATTTGATTAATGTATTACATTATTGTGTCAGAATTATCTTTTGTGTATTTTCGTATATATAAACATCATTGATTCCTGTTGGAAAAAAAAAAAAAGACCCTCCAAGTACATTTTGTGCTATTGTGATTGTATGTGTATGTGTGTGGGGTGTTAAGTTTTATTTTGTAACTTTTTATTTTTTTTATTTTTCAAGACAGGTTTTCTCTGTGTAGCCTTGGCTGTCCTGGTCTTACTCTGTATACCAGGCTGCCCTCGAACTCAGAGATCCTACTTCTTCTGCCTCCTAGAGTGCAGGGAGTAGAGGTGTGTGCCACCATGCCTAGCTTATTTTATTTTATTTTATTTTTGGTTTTTCGAGACAGGGTCTCTCTGTGTAGCCTTGGCCATCCTGGACTCACTTTGTAGACCAGGCTGGCCTCGAACACACAGTGATCCGCCTACCTCTGCCTCCCGAGTGCTGGGATTAAAGGCGTGCGCCACCACGCCCGGCCCAGCTTATTTTATTTTTAAAATTGTGTGTGTGTGTGTTGTGTGTATGAACCTGTGTGCATGTACAAACCAGAAGAGGCTATCAGGTCTCCAAAGATAAAATTAAGGCAGTTATAAGTTGCCCAAAGTGGATACTCGGAATCAACGCAGGTCCTCTGGAAGAGTAGTGCGTGCACTTAATTAATGAGCTATCTCTCCAGCACTTTGTTTTGTTTACTAAGAATATGCCTCAGGGAGTCTGGAGACATGAATCAGTGGTTAAGCACTGTCTGTTCTCTCAGAGGACCTGGGTTCAATTCCTAGTACCCACATGGCAGCTTTAAAACTCCAGTTCCAGGGGATCTGACATCCTCACACATACTTACCTGTAGGTAAAACACCTGTGCACATAAAATAAAAATAAATTATTAAAAATTAAAAAACCAGGTGTGGGCTGGAGAGATGACTTGAAGATTAAAAGAACTGTCTGCTCTTCCAGAGGTCCTGAGTTCAATTTCCAGCAACCATAAGATGGCTCATAACCATCTATAATGTGATCTGATGACTTCTTCTGGCCTACAGGTGTACATGCAGATAGAGCACGCATATACATAAAATAAATAAATAAGTCTTTTTAAAAAAGCCAGGAATGGTGGCGTATGCCTTTAATTAATCCCAACATTCAGGGAGGCAGAGGCAGATGAATCTCTGTGAGTTTGAGGCCAGCCTGGTCTACAAAGTGAGTCCAGGACAGCCAGGGCTACACCGAGAAGTTCTGTCTGAAAAAAAAAATAAAATAAAAGAACAGAGTATGTAGTAGATAGCCTTGGTTGGCCTGGAACTTTCAGAGATCTGCCTGCCACTGCCTCCCAAGTGCTGGTACTAAAGGTGTGTGCCACCACATTTGATGAGTTATTGTGTGTGTGTGTTTATTATGTATACAACATCCTGCTTGCATGTGTGCCTGACTGCTAGAAGAGGGTATCAGATCACATTATAGATGGTTGTGAGCCACCATATGGTTGCTGGGAATTGAACTCAGGACCTTTGGAAGAGCAGACAATGCTCTTAACCTCTGAACTATCTCTCCAGCCCTTCATGTGTGGGTTGTTTTTCTGTTTTTGGCTTGGTTTTTCATGACAGGGTTTCTTTGTGTAGCCTTAACTGTCCTGGGCTCGCTTTATAGACCAGGCTGGCCTTGAAGTTGGCAGTGATCCACCTGCCTCAGCCTCCTGAGTGCTGGGATTAAAGGTGTGTGCCACTACCGCCCGGCTTCATGTGTGTTTTTAATAGTCTATTAGTTGTCTGTTTTGCTAGCTTTGTCAAAATTGGGTAATTTAAGTAGTAAAAAGCCTTCCAAGGCTTACAGGTCCAAATAACATTTAAATGGACTGTGTTATAGAGTGCTTTGTTTTTAAAGTGCCCTGGTGACTGTGATGAGGCCTCGGAACTAATGCCATCAAAAACTGTACTTTTTAAAAAACATTCTACATCTGATATAATTTTGTAGATAATGACTGCAAATGATCTTTTAATTATTCTTAACAACCTTTACTTTTTTTCCCCTTGTTTTCCTAGTTTATGCCAGCGTGGCTTCATTCATACAGATGAACCAAGCATTGGGATAGCAGTGTAAAATTAGAATCTGACAGCTGACTGCTCAGCAGGATGCCATCAACTAACAGAGCAGGCAGTCTAAAGGACCCTGAAATTGCAGAGCTCTTCTTCAAAGAAGATCCGGAAAAGCTCTTCACAGATCTCAGAGAAATCGGCCATGGGAGCTTTGGAGCAGTCTATTTTGTGAGTTAAAGGCTTGATGCCAGTAATGTTGGAATAAAAAAAATGTCAAAGAGATTAGGAATTTGCTGAATAAAACAAACCCTGCTCTCTCACTGCTTTTTACACCACATATATCAAATATGCATTATGCAAGCAATGACTTTTTCAGCTGACATCACTTGGATATTCTCTAATCCAGTTCGGTTTCAAAACTACCTAGAAATGCTGTCACCTGGGCCCAATCCTATAAAAATGCCTCCCACTTTTGAGATGCCAGTGGTAAGCTCCAGGTTGTTACTTCCTTTAACTATGGAATTGGGGGATCCCCCAACTTTTTCCATGGGTGTAATTAAGTGTTTTTGTTTTGTTTTGTTTTGTTTTTTGTCCTTTTGTTTTGTTTTCGGGAGTGGCTGGGTGGTCTTTTTCAAGACAGGTTTCTCTGTGTAGCCTTGGCTGTCCTGGACTTGCCTTGTAGACCAGGCTAGCTTTGAACTCATAGAGATCCTGTCTGCCTCTGCCTCCCAAAATGGTGGGATTACAGGGGTGTACCACTGCACCTGGATGTAATTAAGTTTTTAAAGCATTAAGTGAAACACATTTAGGATTTTAAGTAATACAGCAAAAGATCCGTAGACTGAGGCCTAGAATCCTGTTTGGTGTAGGAGCTTCTGTCCACATGGAGTTAAGTTAGGTCATTTTCTTGCCCACTGGATATATGTCCTCATCTTTCTCACAGATCCCAAGTCCTTTGTTGTTGTTACTTATTACATAAGGTTATTATTACGTTATTGGCTATTGTGATTAATTAAACTTCAGCTGCTTTCCTTCTCCAAGGGTGAGAGTTGAGTGTGTAATACTAGTTGAGATTCTCTGGCACAGGATTGGTTTCCTTGAGAACCATCCTTCCTCTAGTACTGTGATTATCCAGGCACTTTCTTCAAACACCTCAGGTGTGGTTGAAAAAGATTTGCTATAAATATAAAAGGCTCTGTCACCATTTGATCCAGGTACCTGTCCTAGCGTTTGCTTGTAAGCAAGGACAAAATTACAAATATTTTACTAAGATAAAAGTTTAGGGAAATAAAAATATAACACCCTAAATATATCTTTTGGCAAGATTTGTATTAGTTACTCTGCAGACACAAGAGTGACTCTGAAATGCCATCCTTAGAAGACTGCCCGTTTAATAGGCTCTTTTGTTTAATAGGATCTTTGTTGCCTTACTGAAGTCTCCTTAGCCTCCTATAGCCTGCTTGCTGTCATCATCCTCAGAAGTTCCAGGACCCTCGTTCTGTAACCTAGAGTGCTATTTTAAGGTCAATCATATGGCAATTCTTTTGAATTTTCCTATATTATGTGTAGCTCTTGTGTTTGTAGACATTAAACACTTGTACGTTTTCTCCCCTTGCCCTTTTCTCTTTCACCAGTTCATATTATAGCCTAAAAATATTGAACCCTGTAAGGGAAAAGACAACATTAAACCTTCCTTATACAGCTTTCCTATGTCCTCAGAGCATCCATTCTGTACTTCCATGTTCTGTGGCCTCAATTTTTGTAATTTAAGATGTGACAACAAAACTTGGATACATTTTACTTTCCTTCTTTACAATTTAACAAACAGAAATATTGTTTTTACTGTAAATTTTTAGCAACATCAACTTAGCTTTGTGTTGTTGTTGGTGGTGGTTTTTTGTTTGTTTTGCTTTCGAGACAGGGTTTCTTTATATTATCTTTGCTGTCCTGGACTTGCTTTGTAGACCAGGCTGGCCTCGACCTCACAGTGATCCGCCTGCCTTTGCCACCGTGCCTTTGCCACTGTGTGCCACCATGCCTGGCAAGTTCTCTTTACATAGCCCTGCCTGTCCTAGAATTCACTATGTAGTCCAGGCTGACTTCAAACTCACAGAGATCACCTGCCTCTGTCTCCCGAGTAAAGGGGCACATACCACAATGCTTGGCTAACATAGCTTTTTCTTAATCCAGTTGAGAATTTTGTTGTATTTTATTTTATTTTTCTGAGACAGGGATTCTCAGTATAAAAGTCCTGGCTGTCCTAAAATTTGCTTTTAGACCAGGGTAGCCTCAGACTCACAGAGACCCACCTGTCTCTGTCTACCTGAGTGAGTCCCAGCTCAGTTGAGAGAGAGGGAGAGCTAGAGCTCTCTCTTTCATGAATTTATGTGTACAGTGTGCACACAGATGGCCATGCAGGCAAGATTTACCCAGAGCTCACTCTTATGGCTATTTTTGTTAGCCAGCTTGCTCCAGTGACCCTGTGTCCTTTCAGAGTTGGAATTATATGTGGGCCTTTAAATCTGCTCACTACTGTGTTGGTTTTCTAGGGATCCATACTCTGCTTTTCTCTTCACTCCTTACAGTTTCTCGTGCTGTAAATGCTATGACCAGTGAGCCATCTCCCCAGCCTCTGTGGTTACTTTGTTGTTGAGATAGGACTTCTCTGTGCCGTCCTGGATGCACTAGAGCTTTCAGTATAGATCAGGCTAGCCATGAACTAGAGATCTGCCTGTTCCTGTCTCTCATGTGCTCAAAGCATGCATCACCATTGCTGGCTTATTTCTATATTTTTTCCTCAAAGGAAACATTTTCCTCTTTGGCATGCCAAGATTGCTGTTATCTCATGGCTCTTATATTTTGGTGCTTCTGTTATGTAAATTCATGATTATTTCAACACAAAGACTTAGAATACCATGACCAATCATCAAGATGCTACTAAGTCACTTCTGGTTGGGTAGAGTATGTATGCTGAACAAAAGCATGATTCATGTCCTAGCCAGGTAGAACATGTTACTAACAATGGTATGCAATTTCAGATTTTTAGAAAACTTCAGGTTTGGCTTTGTATTTTAAGTAGACTTCTGTCTAGAATATATAAATAACTGTTAGAATTCAATAATAAAGATACGTATTTTAGAAAATGAGTATTAGGCATATTTAAATATTAAAATAAAAGATGTTTAGCATAATTAGTCTTGAACTTTGAAATTTTTGTTAAGTATAATCACAATAGACCACATGTGGCTCCTTTTAAATGAAATATCTAGAATAGGCAAATCTTCAGGCATAGAAAGTATGTTGTTGCCTCAGGGAGGCAGAGGCTGACAGATATCTGTGAGTTTGAGGCCAGCATAGTCAGCAAAGTCCAGGACAGCCAAGGTTACAGAGAGAAACCCTGTCTTGAAAAAAACCAACCACCCCAAAAGAAAACAACCCCCCCAAATAAACCAGTATATTGTTGCTTAAGGAAGGTCAGTAAAGGAGATAAGAGAATAATAGTAAAGGTAGTCTAGAGCAAAGCCACCCATGATCGTAAACATCTGGCCTCAAAGCAGTTGATAAAATATGAATTATGAAATGGTTTCTTAGTGTTAAGTCGTGAGTTTATATTTTATCCTTAATATTCTTTTCATGTCATGCAGAATTCAGGCTAAGAATGCCTTTTTTTTTTTTTTTTTGGTTTTTCGAGACAGGGTTTATCTGTGTATCCTTGGCTGTCCTGGACTTGCTTTGTATACCAGGCTGGCCTTGAACTCACAGCGATCCGCCTGCCTCTGCCTCCCGAGTGCTGGGATTACAGGCGTGCGCCACCATGCCCGGCCTAAGAATGCTTTTTTACATTGGTTTATTTTGTTGGGGAAGGGCCATGGAGATCAGAGGACAACTTTCAGGAGTCTGTTCTCCCTTTCCATGGTGCATGGGTCTCAGGGATCAAATCCACGTTACCATGCTTGGTGGCAAATGACTTACCCTCTGAGTCATACGTATATCCTCATGTCCTATAAAATTTAGTTTAATTTTAAGTCCTCTTACTTACATTTATAAATTAAATTGGTGTATAACTTTAATAGGTTTTAGTTGTAGGGTCATACAGCATTCTTATGAAGCAGCTTTTATTCCCTTTTATATACTGAAAGATACCCCCACTCCATGTGTGTCTTCAGGACTACCACAAGAATAGTCTACCTTGTTTTATTTTTTGTGTATGGATATTTTGCCTGCATGTATTTATGTACACCATGTATGTGCCTGGTACATGTGGATGCCAGAAGAGGTATGGCTTTCATGGAACTGAAGTTACAGATAGTTTTTAGCCACCATTATGGTGATGGGAATTGAATTTGACTCCTGCAAAGACCAGTCAGCTCTCTTCACCACTGTGTCATCTGTCCAGCCTCTGTGTGTGTGTGTGTGTGTGTGTGTGTGTGTGTGTGTGTGTGTGTGTGTATGTGTGTGAGAGAGAGAGACAGAGACAGACAGCGACAGACAGAGACAGACAGACAGATGTCTACAGAGGCTAGAAGATTGCATTAGAACTATAGTTACAAGTAGTTGTGTGCTGCTTAATTTTGGTGCTGTAACTGAACCACAACCCTAAGTATGCTTAACCACTAAGCCATCTCTCTAGCCCCCTAACCCTAAACCTGTTTCCTTAGGGTTAGTGACTTTCGTATATGACAAAAGCAGTGAAAAGCTACTTGACAAAAGTCCTTAATACAATTTTATTAACTGTAGCTCTGAGTTGTTATTAGATCTTTAGACTCTCATTTGACTTCTTTTGCCTTACATCATTTCTATTTTTCTGAGAGTAAAGGTAATTTTGATGTTTTTGGAACTAGTTACAAACACCTTTATTCTCAAAGAAATAACATCTCAGATTCAATCTGTTGGCTTCTATTTCACAATGGTTCTTTCTTTCTTTTTAAGGCACGAGATGTGCGTACTAATGAAGTGGTGGCCATCAAGAAAATGTCGTATAGTGGAAAGCAGTCTACTGAGGTAGGTGAATTATGTACATGTTTTTGGCATGTTAGGAAAACATACATTTTGTTTTGTTGAAGCAGGGTTTCTTTGTATGTAGCCTTGTCTGGCCTGGAACTTGCTCTGTAGACCAGGCTGGCCTTGAAGTCACAGAGATTCATGTGTCTTTGCCTCCCAAGTGCTGGAGTTAAAGGTGTGCATCACCATTGCCTTGCAATGGGAGAAAAGGAAGAAAATTTAAAATAGACATTTTATGTGTGAAAGCATACAATCATAAAAAAGATTTTTTTAAAAAGTGTATAATCATAAATCAGTGGGTCCCCTTCTCCCTCCCCCTTCCTTTTTTTTTTTGTTTGTTTGTTTGAGACAGGGTGTTTCTATGTAGCTTCTGGACTCGCTTTGTAATCCCAAGTGCTGGGATTAAAGGCGTGCACCACCACTATCCGGCGCAACTGAGCTTTTAAAAAATTATAAAAAAAATATGTTTTAAGTAAGTTTTCTGTTTTGTATTAGACTGCATTTCGTAGTAATCTTTAGCTACAAGTTGTCCCATGAAGCCTGTAGGGCTGCAAGTTGGATATGCCTGGAAGAAGACTCATTCCATATCTGTCCTTTTGTTACTAGAGTCTTTTATATTACACAGTATTCTCAATGCTTATATGTAGTGTAACATGTGTCCACACTTTCTTCCCTTTTAAGATACTGAGGAACATCCCATTGTGTTTTTATGTGTCACATCTGTCTGTACATATATTCACACCTCACATGTAAATTCAAACTCCTCAAATAGAACTACAAATAGAATCTTTTGGCTATTATTAATAATACTGCTATGAATATGAGTGTACAAATATTTCTTTCAGTCCTTGCTTTAATTTCTTTTGGCTATATGCCCAGAAGTGGACTTGCTGGGTTTCTTTCAAAGACATTGGTTCCTATTTGTTTTCAATCTGTTTTGTGGTAAATCTTTGTGGGTTATTACACTGAAGGTATGGTAATACTATTATAATTAAATCTTTCCATCATTTTGATATCTAAAAACCTGACATTTCTTTGTGTGTGTGTGTGTGTGTGTGTGTGTGTGTGTGTGTGTGTTTAATTTTCTTTTTTTTTAAATTTTATTAATTTATTCAGATTACAACTAACTTGTTATCCCATCACTTCTGTCCTCCCATTCCTTCCTCCCTCCCTCCCAACCTGACATTCTTAGAAGTGTACTTTTATTTATTATTGTATTAAAATAACAGCCAATAGATTGACTTATTTCATAATTGTTAAAGTCTGTTTATCAGTTATATGTTGAACTAGTATTTTATTGTTGCATTTTCTATAGAATCTATTGTTGCTTTCCTTCACAAATTTTTCTTTACACAGAGAAATACAAAATTTTAAGACTTTGCCCCATACAATGTTCAAATTTGAAGTTTAAAGCTCATAAGACTTTTTGAACCTTATTTTAAACGTATGTTATAGATTTTATGTAGAAGCTCTGTTTGATTAAGAAATTGTAAAGTAATATCAGTGATAGATGTTCTTTTTTTTTTTTTTTTTTTTTTTTTTTTTTTTTTTTTTTGAGGCAGGCTGTCTTGGACTCGCTTTGTAGACCAGGCTGGCCTCAAACTCACAGCGATCCACCTGCCTCTGCCTCCTGAGTGCTGGGATTAAAGGCGTGCGCTACCACTGCCCAGCTCAGAGATAGATGTTCTTAAGCCTAGTATGAAATACTTAATTTCCATTTAAATGTGAGGACCTGAATTTGACTTCTCACATAAAAACTACGCACCTGTCTGTAATCCCAGTGCTCTTAGGGTGAGATGGGAGGTGCAGACAGAATGTCTAGAATCTGGCTGCCTAGGTAGCCTGGTATACAAACAGAACAGCAGTGAAACAGCTCTGTATCTCAAAACACCCCGCTAACCTCCATACACACATCATGGAATGTATGTGCCTGCATTCACACATGATCATGTACTACATATACACACAAAAGAGGAGTTGCGTTAAGAATGTGGCAGAATTGTTATCTGTATCTTAGGATACTTGTGAGGGAGGGAAGGATTTTAGCAAAATATGTAGGAAAAAGGTTATTATGCTCCTTTTTTTCTGTGACCTCCTTTTATATATAAAATATATATAAAAGCATTTCATTTTACATATATGAGTATTTTGTCTGCATGTATTTCTGGGTCCCACAAATGTACCTGATACCCAGGGAGACCAGAAGAGGGTCGGGATAATTGATTGCTGGTAGAGGAAGGAGAGTCAGTTTTCTTTAAGTGTGTGGCCTCTCGTAGGTTCACACTCTCTAGGGAAAGTCCCACACCCAGAAATACTTGGGCAGCACAAGTTGGACTGGATGAGGTTTTTGTTGTTGTTTTGTTTTGTTTATTTTTTAGAGAGAGGGTTTCTTTGTGTAGCCCTAGCTGTCCTGGAACTTACTCTGCAGACCAGGCTAGCCTTGAACTCAGAGATCTACCTGCCTCTGCCTTTGGAGTGCTAGGATTAAAGGCATGTGCCACGTCCATCTAGCTGGATGGGTTTTAAAACAAGAAAGAGATGGAACGAAAAATTGGGTGGGTAAGGAGGTGGAGTGAATGTGGGAGATATCAGGGAGGGCAAATGAATATTACCAAAATACATTTTGTAAAGTCCTCAAGAAATCGATAAAATTAATTTAATTAATATTTTTAGAGTAATTTTTATTTTTATCTTTTATAGCTTTTTGAGAGGGTTTCTCTGTGCCCTGGACCAGGCTATACACCAGGCTGGCCTGGAACTCACAGGATCCTGTGCTGGGATTAAAGGCATGCACAGCCATGCTTAGTTTAGAGTAATCTTATTTAAAGAAAATAGAAAGGTTGGCTTTCTGAGGGAAAAAATACCCATGTGTTATATCATTGTCAGTGTGACTAGTTGTTATGTGTAAGATTTATTTTTATTTTATATGCATGAGTGTTTGCCTGTATGTATATATGTGTGCTTTGTATATACTTGGTTTTTCTTGAGGCTAGAAAAGGGTTACAGGCAGTTACGAGCTGACATGTGGGTGTAAGAATTGAACCAGGTTTTCTGGAAGAGCAACAAGTGCTTTTAGCTTCAGAACCATCTCTTCAGCCTTTGACTATGAAACTTGGGTAGGACTCACTAATTTTGAGTATTTTGTTTTGCTTGTTTTGTTTTTTGTTTTTTGAGACAGGGTTTCTCTGTGTAGCCTTGGCTGTCCTGGACTCACTTTGTAGACCAGGCTGGCCTCAAACTCACAGTGATCCACCTGCCTCTGCCTCCCAAGTGTTGGGATTAAAGGCATGCATCACCACTGCCCTGCAATTATGAGTATTACAAATGGAATTTGTCTTTAAATATTTTGTATCTTAAAAAAATACTTTGCATCTTACATAATTAAGTAGCAAGCTGAGTACAATTCTTTAAACTTTCTTTTGACATTTCATATATATATATATATCATAAAGTTATATGTTAACTTTTTTATAGTAATTGGTTTTTTCTTGTATCTTTCAAAGGAAAATCAGCTGTTTATAATGCTTCCTTGTTTTTCTTTTTTTTCTCCTTCCACATAGAAATGGCAGGATATTATTAAGGAAGTCAAGTTTCTACAAAGAATAAAACATCCCAACAGTATAGAATACAAAGGCTGCTATTTACGTGAACATACAGCATGGGTTGGTATTGTTTTCTTCTTGTTATAAATTAGTTGCTTTTGGTTTAGCATGACTTAACTCACAGTATCTCAGATTAGTTATATAAAGACACACACACACCTGAAATGCTCATTCACCCTGGGAAAGGAAAAACAGTATTCCTACAACTCTTAACAGATAAAAGAACTTTTCAAGACTTTTCTCCAGAGTTCGTTCATATCTTTAGGGATAACTTCTTAAGAGTAGTACTCTTATTTGAGAATGGAAGTGAACATATCTTTTTTTTACATAAATCTATGTTAGTATATTTAAGTACAAAAATCTGGTGAAGTTTTGATACATCTTGGTGAAATTTGAGATTATGTGATTCCTTGGCTGAAAAAGAGAGAATTGTAACATTGTATTATAAGAAATAGATTCATTATATATGTAATTACATATGATTATAAATATACTTATTTTAGAGAAGTGTATATGTAACGCACAGCTTATATATAATTGATTTCATGCCACCATGCCTGGCTATCATTGACTTTTCTCTTTCTTTTTGGTTTTTCGAGACAGGGCTTCTCTGTGTAGCCTTGGCTGTCCTGGGCTCGCTTTAGATTTTTTTTTTTTTTGGGTAGTTTTAAGACATGATCTTGCTATTTAGCTCAAGGCATCCTGGAACTCACCATGTATAGTCCATGCTGGCTTCAGATTTTCTGCCTTGGCATCCTGAGTGCTGGGATTATTGTCATGTGTTACCATGCCTTAATGGCTTAATTTTATGTATAAATTTAACAAATTACCAAATATATAACTTACTGTAAAAAGTAGATGATAGTTTGTTTTACTTTACATTGTCTTCTTGACTTCACATGTATCTCAACTAGATTAGTGATTATAGTGTATTTTCATACATTATAATTTTTCTCCTCATGTAGCTTGTAATGGAATATTGTTTGGGATCTGCTTCAGATTTACTAGAAGGTAAGCTATTATTATTATTATTAATTACTTAATTAATTAATTTATTTATTTTGAAGCCAGGTAGTGGTGACATACACCTTTAATTAATCTCAACACTTGGGAAGTAGAAACCGATCTCTGAGTTTGAGGCCAACCTGGTCTACAGGGCCAGTTCCAGGACAGCTAAAGCTATATACAGAAAAACCTGTCTTGAAAAGCAACAAAAATAAATAAATAAACTTTGAGGTAGGGTCTCTCTGTGTAGCCCTGGATGTCCTGGAACTCACTCTGTAGATCAGGCTGGCCTTAAACATATAAGAGATTCACTTGCTTCTGTATCCCTCCTGATGTCATTAAAAGCATTTGACACCATACCTGTCCCTAATCATTGTTTATTAAAGTATTAAAAAAAAAAAAGCTGGGCGTGGCGCTAACATCTGTAATCTCAACACTTGGAAGGCAGTGGCAGATCTCTGTGAGTTTGAGGCTAGCCTGGTCTACAAAGTGAGTCCAGGACAGCCAAGGCTGCATAGAGGAAAACCCTGTCTTGGGGTGGGAGGGGGGGAGGAAGTATTAGAAAAAAACCAACAAATTTAGTTGAGTTGTTTTAAACAATATTAATACTAAATAAATTTACAGCCTTTTTTATTTTCTTCACCTGAAATTTGCTGTGCTTAGAAAATAGCAAATTTTCTCATTGAACTTTATATGTATCTTTTGGAATTTTTGTCAATTTGATTTCTTGTTACTTTGTTTTACAGTCACCAAGTTAATTGTTCCTTGTGGTTAGACTTAGAGGAACAGTTGGCTAATGAGTACATGTTAACACTTGTCACGGTGTATACTAGTTATAACATTTAGTGGCCTTTTGTTTTATCACCATGGGACTTACCTCTATGTCTGCTTTTTAAAAAATACCCTTGTATGGGTTGGGGAAATATCTCAGTGAGTAAAGCAGTTACTGCACAAGCATTAAGACTTGAGTTCGAATCCTCAAAACTCAAGTAAAGTTATGCATGGTAGCGTGCTTCAGTAATTCCAGTGCTCCACAAGGAGATAGAGGTAGACAGGAGAATCCATGGAGGCTTGTGGGTTAGGTAGCCTGGCATATACAGAGCCACAAACACCAAAGAGACTTTGTCTCAAATAAGGTAGGAGGTGAAGATCAATATTGTTCTTTAGCTGGGTGGTGGTGGCGGCACACGCCTTTAATCTCAGCACTTGGGAGGCAGAGGCAGGCCTCTGTGAGTTCCAGGCCAGCCTGGTCTACAGAGTCCAGGACAGCCAAGGCTACACAGAGAAACCCTGTCTCAAAAACAACAACAACAACAACAAAAAACAGCCAAAAAATGTGCACATAGACTGTGGTACACACATACATACCACACACAAAAATAGCAATGTGTCAATTTGTGTGTGTGTGTGTATATATGTATATATATATATGTGTGTGTGTGTGTACATATATATTTTTTTTTAAATAGGATTTTTTGTATTTTATCTATTTTGTATGTATGTATATATGTGCAGCACAGTGCATTTGTAGAAGTCAGAGGATGATTTGAATGAATTGGCTTTCTCCTTCCATTATGTAGGTTCAGGACACTGAACGTAGATCCTCAGGCTTGCACATTTACCCACTACCCATATATTTTTAAAGCAAAGATATTCTATGTGATTACTTTTCAAATAAATTTCTTTTTTCAGTTCATAAAAAGCCATTACAAGAAATGGAAATAGCAGCAATTACTCATGGTGCTCTCCAGGGACTAGCTTATTTACATTCTCATACCATGATCCATAGGTAAGTGACTCCAACATTATAAAATATTGGCAAGTGAACGGGTTGTTGAATTTATCAACCCTACAGTTCAGTGTCTCTGTAATTTTTGTTTGCTTTAGCCAAATAAAATTATATAACTGACAGTATTTACATTGTTCACAAACTAGAAAGAACACAGCAGCATATATTTGGTCTGTTAAGAATAATGATTGTTTTTGCTTATGTGTGCTGCTATTTTTTCTAAAACATGGAAAACATGGAACTTAGTTGTAGAATTTACTAATCTGCAAACTGAGAAGGGCATTAGGGATTACACACCCACAGTCACAAAGGGCAAGAGAAAGTACTTTCTCATTTAAAGAGAAAAACACAAGCAAAACTATTACACTCAGTATTACATGTACCATAACAAGAATCAGTAAGTCTCGTTTTAAAAAGTTATTTATGTATTCTAGCACCCATGGAACATACAGTCCCATTGTGTAAATATCCACATAATGTAGTTTGGATAGTATGTTTGCTGTTTCAGAAAAGTAAATTTGAATGTAAACTTGGGGCTATTGATAGTGTATTATCCATGTGCTTCAGTTTTCATTTCATGTTTAATCAGAAATTATGTGAAAGCTTGAGAAATGGGGTGAGTAATTCTGTTGTTATAAACCAAGTATGGAAGAAAAGGTTCTTTACTCTTTTTCCTTTTCTAAAGAAAAATGTTAAAAAGGGATACTTAAAAGTCTTAGGAATTCAAAACCATTGTCCACATTGATAAACCAGCTCAAACACATGCCATGTGTTAAAATTGTGTAATTTTCTTTGTTTTGTTAAACTAGTCTTAATTGTTACTATATTTTTACTGAAATTCTGTTTCTCTTGTCTAATTTTATTATCACAATGTGAAATTATTTTATTACTTGATTATTTTTATTTCTACCATCTTATAACATTTTTATTTTTTGTCCATTTAAAAACACAATCTAATGAAGGAAAATGAAATAGTTTTCTTTGTCCCTTAAACCAGAGATATCAAAGCAGGAAATATCCTTCTGACAGAACCAGGCCAGGTGAAACTTGCCGACTTCGGATCTGCTTCCATGGCCTCCCCTGCCAATTCTTTTGTGGGAACACCATATTGGTAAGAGTGGTCTTATCTAATAATGATGTTCATCAGTAAAGCAGTAAACGATTATAGTTTCCAAGGTCTCATTTTCCTGAAAATATACTCTTGCTTTGGTTATTTTTTTACTTTATGTTTTATACTGTTTTAAGCACAGATTTACAGGTTTGTCTTTGCAACTGCTCTTCCCCCCCCCTTTTCTCATATATTCGCCCCCCCATGTGACCCCCCCTCCCCGCAAGACAGGGTCTCTCTGTGTAGCCTTGGCTGTCCTAGACTCACTTTGTAGACTAGGCTGGCCTCGAACTAACAGCGATCCACCTGCCTCTGCTTCCCAAGTGCTGGGATTAAAGGCGTGCGTCACCACTGCCTGGCAATTTCATATATCTTTTTACATTTGCCACATTTACTTTCCTGTTATTCTCTGTATTGTGTATTAGGTACGGGAGTAAAACATGCTAATACTTCAAATAGAGGGGTAGACAAACCAAGTAAACATCAACAAGTTTTCTTTAAATTTACATTTTAAAATAAATTTGTGAAATTGTTTCTTTGTGAATTTATGCCATGTATATTGAGGTGACCTTGTAGACCAGAAGAGGGCACCAAATCCCTTGAGTTACAGCTGACTATATAGATGAGCTCTGATGTAGGAAGCAAACTGAGGTCCTCTACGTGAGCGTGGAGTGCTTCTAACTGCCGAGCTGTACTCTGCTGCAGTACCACTCCTTTTTTGAAATGGTATCTCATGTTGCTCTGCCTGATTTTAAACTCCCTATTTAGTTGAACTGACTTGCATCCTCTATCCTCCATGTTGTATGTTCCAGCTAATTTACTTTGTATCAGTCACTATATAGACTGGTAGTTGAATTAAAGGAGTTTTTGCTGTTTGAATTTTCTGCTTGAATTTTTCATGTACATGAAAATATAAGTATAATGAGATCTTTCATCCCAGTTACTCAGCCCAATAACCTTTCTCTCCCTGCCCCCCCATCCCCCCTCACCCCACCCCAGTTTTTCAAGACAGGGTTTCTCTATGTTATCTTGGCTGTCCTGGACTCACTCTATAGACCAGGCTGGCCTCGAACTCACAGAGATCCACCTGCCTCTGCCTCCTGAGTACTGGGATTAAAGGTGTGTGCCACCATGCCCAGCTCAGCCCAATAACCTTATCACATGGTTAATTCGGCTCTCCCTACTTTGATTTCTCTCTACCCCAGTTATTTTTTATTGAAACTCTAAATATCTCCTCTGGTCTAGGACTAATTTATACATATCTATCAGTGAAAATTTGAAAGAAATAATTTTTTCAGATATTTAAACTTCTATATGTTATCTTTGTATCTGAAAATAGTATCTTTGGTTCACTGCATCTTTTATGATCTGTGTTTTAAATCTCCTCTTATTTTATAAAAGAAAGGCTTGTTAGGATTAGGATGGTACATTGCTCTGGATGTAGAGTCTCAGTAGCACACTAGAAATAAATTTTGTGACTGTCCAGTTTCTAAAAGAAACATTATAGGGTCAGGATTCAATTTTATAGATAGGCCTTGTGCCTTCCTTTTCATTTCAGGTAAAACAACATACAGTATTTGTTGCCCGTGATAAAATTCAGTATTTCGAGCAAGTATTAGAATTTTGTAATGAAGTTCTGAGATAGCCCTGCTTTAGGCGTGGCCTTTTGGACGTGACAGATGATGAGAATGAGTCCCATGTTTCTGAGCACTGCTAAATATGTACCTCGTAACTTTTAATTTGTCTCCCATTGTAAAGATTTTTATGTTTACATATATTGGCTGGAATTCAAACCAATGTTACTTATTTTGGTGGAACTTACATTCTCAAACTTTAAGTTGATTGGATATTGTATGTTTTAGGATGGCCCCAGAAGTAATTTTAGCCATGGATGAAGGACAGTATGATGGCAAAGTTGATGTATGGTCTCTTGGAATAACATGTATTGAATTAGGTAAGCATTGTTTTTTATTACTAGGGCTTAAGTTTTTTGTTTTGAGACAATATCTCACTGTGTAACCTTGGCTGGCCTACAAATTGCTCTATAGACCAGGCTGGCCTCAAACACAGAGTTTCACCTGCCTCTTCTTTCTGAATACTAAGATTAAAAGTGTGAATCATGGGGCCTTTTTCTAGCACTGAACAGTTAAGAATTCAACAGCAGCCGGGTGGTGGTGGTGGCGCACGCCATTAATCCCAGCACTCGGGAGGCAGAGGCAGGTGGATTCCTGTGAGTTCCAGGCCAGCCTGGTCTACAATGCGAGTGCAGGACACCCAGGGCTACACAGAGAGACCCTGTCTCGGGGGGAAAAAAAGAATTCAGCGGCAAGCTTAAGAGTTGCTGATGAAGGGGGAAAGTGGGGTAGGAGGTTGCAGCCTCTGGGAGTAACAGCGCCGACAAGAAGTCTCAAGGCCCAAAGGTGGTGGCAGTGCCGTAAAGGTCAGACATAGTATATGTGAAAAACACGGCAAAATGATGGATCCCATGGAAAAGTTAAAGTCTGTAATGAGATTCAGTGAAGTGGCCTCACAAGACAGTGATGATAAAGCCAGGCAAGGGGATGACTTGTGTTGGATGAGAAGAGGGTCCATGGTAGGACCATTTCAGGAAGTGGCATTTGCCTGTAAGTGGAATGGATAAGCCTGTGTTCACAGACCTACCAGTTAAGATAAAATTTGGATATCATATTATTATGGTTGAAGGGAGAAAATAAAATCACATGAAAGACTGAAAAAAGAAAAGTATGAGTCACCACACCTAACTGAATTAAGTTTTGAATCAGTTTTATTTCAATTACCAAATTATATTTTTGTCTTAGATTGCAATTTAAAAAATTAATGTATTATGTATGTATGTGTATTTTTGTCAGCATGTACATCTGAGTACCATGTGTTTGCCCAGTGTCTAGGGAGACCAGAAGAGACCCTGTTGGGTCTTGTGGAACTGTAGTTGCAGATGGTTTTGAACCTCCGTGTGGGTTGTAGAAATTGAACCCAGGTCTTGTAGAAGAGCAGCCAGTTCTCTTAACCACTGAGCTATCTTTTCAGCCCCAGATTTAAGGAGAAAAATAAATCATTTTAAAGCATTTGTTTTGATTATTTGATAATGTCTATACTAACATAATATATATTAAGTTACATATATTTGCTATTAAATTAGGCCTAAAAGAATTTTTCATTGTGGTCTTAAATATCTTTGTCTGACATTAAGTAATTGTTTAACACTTAGAATAATACCTAATACTGTATTTATCATCCATAGAAGCTTTTTGGGTTTTGTTTTTTGCTTTTTCGAGACAAGGTTTTTCTGTGTAACACTCTTGCCTCTCCCAGAACTCACTCTGTAGATCAGGCTGACTTTGAACTCTACCTCTGCCTTCTGAGTGCTGAAATTATAGGTGTACACAATACTACTTGGCCATAAAAGGTTTCTTAATCATTCATGAATTATTTAGTACTATATAAATTAGTCACTTTTAAGTTTAGAAATTACACATCCAATCTGACTCTGGTTGGGCAGGCCTTAATGCTCCTTACCATGGAGGCTGACGCTGGACGATTGCAAATTCAAGCTCTGCCTCACAAGAGAGTGAATGCAGAGTAACCTGGGAAATTTAGTAAGGCCTGCAAAATTTAAGGGGGAAAAAATCTTCAAAAGACTAGGGCTAGAGGTCACTGGTGCATGTCTAGCATGTATGTGGCCCTTTGTTTAATTTTCAGTGTTCCTGAGAAGTGAAAAATGTTGTCAGGCTGCATAATTTTAACAGTTTAATTTCTTAAAAAAGAAAGACACTTAGCTAGACTATTCAGGTGAACCCATGATAATGTGTGGTATGCAGTTTGGCTGGGAGTTAGCTCAAGTTAGGAAAACATGTAAACAAATTAATAAGGAATAAGACCTGAAATGAAAAATTAAAGTTTGCCAGGCATATGTCTTTATTAATCCCAGCACTGGGGCATTAGAGGCAGGCAGATTTCTGTGAGTTTGAGACCAGCTTGGTCTACATAGTGAGAGTAAGTTCCACGCCAACCACTGCTACAAAGCAATAGCTTGTCTTTTAAAAATTTATAATAAATCAGGAAATATTTTTTGTTTAAAGTAAATTTAAGTTGTAACTTAAAAGAATTTGAGATAATGGGAGTGTAGTTTGGTTGATATCATGAAATCTTGGGTTTGATACCGGGTAGCCCAGAAGCCAAGCATGATAATACGTGCCTGTAATTCTATCACTCAGCAGAGTCACAAGTTTAAGATCATGCTCAGCTACCTAGTGATCTAGAACTCAAACTGGGTTACATGAAATTCTTTTGAAAAAAAAAAAGGTACGTGAGTTAAAGACAATTCTAGATGGCATTACCAGCATTTGAGTGGAAGGTTTAGGAGGACCTTGATTTGGCTTACATAGTGATGTGCAAGTCAGTCTGGGCTACATAGGGATACACTGAATGTAAATTTAAAAAATAATAAACTCTTGGATCTCACTATGTAGACCAGGCTTGCCTAGAACTCAGTAGTGATCCTCTGCCTCCTGAGTGCTGGGGTTAAAGGTTTGTATCACCATGCCCAGAAAAAAATAAAATAAAATAAAATCTAGTTGAAGGACTAGAAATACAGCTCTGCTGGTAGAATATTTACCTAGAATGAAGCTCTGGGTTTGGTTTCCCTGAACCATATAAAATTAAGAATGAGGGAGGGTGATTAGAAATTCAAAGTCATCCCTGGCTGTATAGCAAGTCTGAGCATATCCTGGACTACAGAACCCAGAAGAGAAGAGAATATGTGAGACAGTTGAATCTGCCAAATTGAAGACCTCAATAGTAACATAAATGGATTTCCTCTTTTTCTATAGTAGTCTGAAAGGTACTATGTGAGGTAGAATATGTATACCCACAAGTCAGTGAACCAACCATGCTGAATGAATGGCATGGCACATTCCTGTGACAGTGTGTGAAGTCAGAAGTGGATAAAGAAAGAAAAGAGTATGTATACAAGAGGGAGGCCCAGTATCCAGATCAAAATATCTGTTAGAATTAGTAAGGGATTCATTCCTGGAGGTGGCTTAGAGTTACCAGGTATCCAGCGAGGAAGGGAAGTATAGAGTTAGTATGTATGGAGGTAATCCCTATTTTGGATTAGCCTAGCTTAGCTATAGATCCTAATAAAAAGGATGAGAATCTCCCTCAATGAGGTGTTCTTACAGCAGAGAAGAGAACTGGTTTAGCTGAGGTGTCAGAGACTGAGAAGTTATTCTCACTGTATTTGGAATGGAATGGGGGATTGACAGAGAGTGATAGTAGAACTGTTTCTGTGGTTACATATAAAAACAGTTCATCACATAAACATCAAAAGCTTGGCATAATGGTTCATGCCTATAGTCACAGCGCTTGGGAGACTGAGGAAAGAGGATTGCCATGAGTTCTAGGTAAGCTTGTACTGCAGAATGAGACGAGTTAGAAAGAAAGGAAAGGGAGGAGCTAACAGGAATAATATTGAGATGAAATAGTAAACTGGGTCTTTGTGTAGTCCTGGCTGACCTTGGGTTCACTATATCCACCAAGCTGCCTGACTTCCTCCTAAGTGCTGGGATTAAAGGCGTGCACCACCATACCCAAATAATATTTTCAGTAATAATGTAGAAAGAAATATAATTGTGTTATATGCATCTATTACTTTTATACATGTTAAGTGTGTACCTTTATTCAGAAAATGTAAAAATGGACCAGAGAAATTACTTGGTACCTTTGCAGAGAACCAGACTTCAGTTCCCAGCATTCACACCAGCTATCTCAGAATTGCCTGTAGCTCCAATGTCAGTCAGGGAGACTGACACCCTCCTCTGATGTCAGTGGCTGTCTGCACACTCAGGGAGCCCTTGCTACTTCCATCATGTGGGTTTGGGTTTTTTTTGTAATAATTTTCTTTTTTTACTTTTTTAAAGATTTATTTATTATTATGTATACAGTGCTCTGCCTGCATGTACACCTGAAGGCCAGAAGGCATCAGATCACATTATAGATGGTTGTGAGCCACCGTGTGGTTGCTGGGAATTGAACTCAGGACCTCTGGAGGAGCAGCCAGTGTCCTTAACCTCTGAGCCATCTCTCCAGCCCCATCTTGTGGGTTTTGGGAACTGAATTCAGGTCATTGGGCATGGTGGCAAGTGCCTATGAATCACCTCCCCTGGCTTTGACCTTTTATAAAGTAGAAAGGGGAATCATCTAAACTCAAAATAAATAAAAGACAGAATAATAAAGATCAAAGTAGAAACTCAGTTAAATAGAAAATTGAAAAATAGAAAACATCATTGAAACTAAAATCTATTTATTTAATTTATTTTTTTTCTTTGATTTTTCTAAGACAGGATATCTTTGTGTAGTTTGGCTGTCCTTGACTCAATTTGTAGACAGGGCTGGCCTCGAACTCTTATCAATCTGCCTGCCTCCCAGTGCTGAGATTAAAGGCGTGCGCCACCACGCCCGGCTTGAACCGAAAATCTAATTTTTTATGAAGATCATTAAAATTGATAAGCCTCTTCATTTTGGTTAGAAAAAAGAAAATTCAAATCTCTATAATATTAGGAATGAAAGAAGCCAGGTGTGACAGTTTACATTTATAATCCCAAAGTTTAGGAAGCCAGGAGTAGTGGTGCACGCTCTTCTGATTTCTGTGGGTACCCCTACTTATATATATAACCCTACACAGACACAAATAGGTAATTTAAAAGTAGTAATAAAGGGACTAGAGAGATGGCTCAGTGGTTCAGAGGACTGACTACTCTTCCAAAGGACTTAGGTTAAAACCCCAGCACCCACATGGCAGGTCACAACTGTCTGTAATTCCAGTTCCAGGGAATTTGATACCCTCACAAAAAGGTCTTTCTACAACAATTTTCTATTATGTTTAGAGTTGTTTTCAAAATCTGTTCTTAAAAACTTGATTAACACTTGAGTATCCTTATATATTCACATTTTAACAGAAAAGTTTCCTGTCTTTTATAGCGGAGAGGAAGCCGCCTTTATTTAATATGAATGCTATGAGTGCCTTATATCACATAGCCCAAAATGAATCCCCTACACTACAATCTAATGAATGGTGAGTATTTCCACAAGATACTAATGTTTTGAAATTTTCATAAATATTGATAAAATATAAATCATTGTCAAAACGATTTAATTTTATGTAAGTAAATGTACTACCTGAAAAGAAAATAGGTTACTTTTCCTTTCAATTTCAGGAACACAAATAAGCTTAATAATTTAATAGCTTTTTGTTTGTTTGTTTTGGTTTTTTTGAGACAGGGTTTCTCTGTGTTACCCTGGCTGTCCGGGGCTTGCTTTATATACCAGGTTGGCCTCGAACTCACAGTGATCATAGCTAAATATGTCTCTGCCTCCTAAGTGCTGGAATTAAAGATGTATGCTACCATGCCTGGCTTTTAATAGCTTGCTTCTTTGTTTGTTTGTTTCTTTCTTTCTTTCTTTTTCAAGACAGGGTTTCTCTGTGTAGCCTTGGCTGTCCTGGACTCACTTTGTAGACCAGGCTGGCCTTAAACTCAAAGCGGTCCGCCTGCCTCTGCCTCCCAGTACTGGGATTAAAGGCATGAGCCACCACACCCAGCACCAGCCTAGGGTTTTGTTTGTTTGTTTTTTGTTTTTTTGTTTTTTGAGACAAGGTTTCTCTGTGTAGCCTTGCTTGTCCTGGACTAACTTTGTAGACCAGGCTGGCCTTCAACTCACAGCGATCTGCCTGCCTCTGCCTCCCGAGTGCTGGGATTAAAGGCGTGCGCCACCACTGCCCAGCTGCCTAGGTATTTTAAATGATCTCTGTAAGTCTATTTTTGGAAAATGTTAAAGTCATTGATTTTTGCATAGATGAAGTTATATTATCATTCTTTATTCTTCCTCCCATAAATAGAAATGTGCTTTTTTGGATGTTTTTTTAAAGGAAATAGCACTATGTTCACTTGATACTTTCTTTACAATAGGTCTGATTATTTTCGAAACTTTGTAGATTCTTGCCTCCAGAAAATCCCTCAAGATCGCCCTACATCAGAGGAACTTTTAAAGGTCAGTCTGTAAAACTTTATTGTTTTTAACCCTTATGAAATGGTTTTAAAATAATTTGTTGTTTTTTAATAATAAATTTGGGGCCAGTGAGACTGCTCCGTTCGTGTGTGTGTGTGTGTGTGTGTGTGTGTGTGTGTGTGTGTTTGTGTCCGTCCATCCGTCCGTCCATCCGTGCGTGGATCCATGAACATAAATAATCAATACAATAAAGGCTTTGTAGTTATAAAATAACAGTTTAAAAGTTTTATTTTTTTTTGTGCTGGCACTGAAATAGGACGATATGTTAAGCATGTACTCTTATCTTTCAGTTATTTTCCCCAGCTAATTTAAATACTGCTTGTTTTTTGTTTTGTTTTGGTTTTTTGTTTGTTTGTATTTGGTTTTTTCTTTTCTTTTCTTTTTTTTCTTTTTTTTTTTTTTCTTTTGGAGACATGTCTCACCGTTGTTCTGGTTATTGAACTCAGGGCAGGTATTTTCCTGAGAGTTACCCCCTCAACAACCTTCCCCACCCTAGTAACTTTACCTTTCTTAGATACTGTTTTGTTTTTTGTTTTTTTGAAAGATTTATTATTATGTATACAGTGCTCTGCCTGCATGTACACCTGCATGCCAGAAGAGGGCATTAGATCACATTATAGATGGTTGTGAGCCACCATGTGGCTGCTGGGGATTGAACTCAGAACCTCTAGAGGAGCAGGCAGTGCTCTTAACCTTTGAGCCATCTCTCCAGCCCCGGATACTGCATTTTGTTTTAAAGATTTTTAAAGTGTGTGTGTGTGTGTGTGTGTGTGTGTGTGTGTGTGTGTGCGCGTGCGTGCGCGCGCGCATGCGTGAGAAGCCTATTTCTCTCGGAGCTAGGCTAGAAGAGAGCAAGCCCTACTGCTCCTCTTCCATTTGTAGGCACCTCCAGCATGTTGTGGATGCTGGAATCCAAACTCTAGTTCATTTAGCAATGAAATATTATAAACATTGTGTAGGTTTGAATTGGCAAGATGTCTTAGTGAGTAAAGGCACTTGTTTGGCACCAAGCCTCAAAACCTCAATTCTGTATCTGGAACCATATGGTAGAAGCAGAGAACTGATTCTACAGGTCGACTTCTGACTTCTAACCTTCACATATGTAAGTCTGTGTGTGTGCACATGCTCATGCACCTGTCTTTCCCACACACACAATACTTACAATATTATATTTTTTAAACTATTCTAAAAAAAGTGTTTCATTTGAATGTTGACCATTTAATTAGTACTGGTAATAGTATGATAGTTTTACTTAGTTTAATGTCATTTTTGTTTGGTTTTTGTTTTGACAGGAAGTCTCACTATGCCTTAATTGGCTGGAACTCTATTTGTAGACCAGGCTGGCCTTGAACTCACAAAGATCCCTCTGTCTCTGCTTCTTCAGTGTTGGGATTAAAGTGTGTACCACCACACCTAGCTTAATGTAGTTCTTAAAGTTTTTTCTGAGAAGAGATCTCATGTATCCCAGACTGGCCTTGAGCTTTTGCTATGTAATTGAGAATGCTCTCAAACCGCTAATCTTCCTGTCTTTACAAATCAAGTTCTGTGTGTTCCACCATGCCTTGTTTACTAGGATTTAACACAAGACTTCATTAATCCTAGGCAAATACCAACTGAACTATGTCCCCAACTCTATTAAAGTATCTTCATTAGGGGCTGAAGAGATGGTTCAGGGGTCAAGAGCACTTGCTGCTCTTCTAGAGGACCCAAGTTTGATTTCCATCACCTGTAATTGTTTCTACTTCCAGACCAGGGGCATATGATACCCTCTTCTGGCCTCTGAGGGTACTGCATACACACATTGCACAAGACACATGGAGGCAAAATACTCATACAGATTTTAAAAATTAAAAATTTTTACTTGACAGTAATGAGAATTTGACTCTAGTTAGGAATTATTTCCATAAGATTCAACTGAGCTATTTTTATGTTAATGTTTCAGAATTTCAAAACAGATAAATTTTCTTCATTAACATCAGCTAAATTAATCCTACAACAAATATGCAGATATTCACATACATACATACATACATACATACATACATACATTTGATTATTACTTGCAATTGTAGTATATAGCAAAATAATAACTGCTTTTGTAGTTTTTGGCAGTAAGCGCACTCATGGTCTTAGAAATAAAAGCCTGACCAACTGAACACTAGCAACACATTTTAATAGTCTGGTCATAGCTGCTTATTCCTGTATTTCAGCACTAGAAGGATTAAATGTTCAAAGCCAGCATTGGCTATCACACTGAAACCCTATCTCAGGTTGGAAAAAAACCCATAATGTCTAAATTCCAGTTACTTAATTTACTGTCACTAACTTTTCCTACTTATATCAAGTATAGCTTATAATCAGTGGTGGATATTCTTAGTATTCATATGCTTTGATAATTACAACTGTATTTTCACTGGCCAACTAAAAATATCCTGATGAGGATTTTATTTAAGAGCATTTATTTAGGCACGAGTTGAGTGTAGAAATTACTATTTTCTAAGTATCAGAAGTCATAAGATGTAATAAAATTGGATAGCTGTAATTTTGTGAATCCATGTTATAATTATATTATGAGAAAGGAATATGTTTGAACTAATTAATTAGGAACGAAAATAATCTCTTTTTATTTTCTGACCTTTTAGCACATGTTTGTTCTTCGAGAGCGCCCAGAAACAGTGTTAATAGATCTTATTCAAAGGACAAAGGATGCAGTGAGAGAGCTGGACAATCTGCAATATCGAAAGATGAAGAAACTCCTTTTCCAGGAGGCACATAATGGGCCAGCAGTAGAAGCACAGGAAGAAGAGGAGGTATAGTACCTAAAATTGACGAACATTTTGAGTTTATTGATTTCATACGCTTCTTGCCCAACCAGGAATACCTTTTATATCACTGGTTCTAGTACTGTGCTCTTATTGATTGACTAAAATTCTAGTTATGAACAAAGATCTTTTTTTCTTTTTTTTTTTCTTTTTAAGATTTATTTTATTATTATGTATACAATGTTGTCTGCTTGTTTACCTGTAGGCCAGAAGAGGAAACCAGGTTACATTATAGATGGTTGTGAGCCACCATGTGGTTGCTGGGAATTGAACTCAGTACCTTTGGAAGAGCAGGCGGTAGTGCTCTTAACCTCTGAGCCACCTCTCCAGCCCCAAGATCTTTAATCTTGTTATTATATACTTTGCATCCAAACCCTTTATATTGTGTAGTAAAGGATACGAGAAGTCTTTTACTAGAGAAACTTGTGTTTGTGAGGCTTCTTGTCTATTTTAATCTATAATTGACATTTTAATTTAATTCTCTTTTCCTTTAGGATCAAGATCATGGTGTTGGCCGGACAGGAACAGTGAATAGTGTTGGAAGTAATCAGTCTATTCCTAGTATGTCTATCAGTGCCAGCAGCCAAAGCAGCAGTGTTAACAGTCTTCCAGATGCCTCAGATGACAAGAGTGAGCTAGACATGATGGAGGGAGACCATACAGTGATGTCCAACAGTTCTGTCATCCACTTAAAACCGGTGAGAGTTTTCATTGACCCATTATTTTCTTCAACTAATTAATTCAAGAGTTTTTGTTTTTGTTTTGTTTTTAAGTATAAGAAGTTTGGAATCTGGGTGTGGTGGTGCTCATCTGAATCTCAGCACTTGAGAGGATCAGAATTCAAGGGCTGCCTCAGCTACATAGAGAATTTGAGGCCAGCCTGGGCCACTTAAGACCCTATTCACCACCACCACCACCACCACCACCCCACCACCCCACCACCATCCCACCACCCCCACAGAGAAAAGAAAAAGAAAAAAACAGTTTCAGTGTGCTCAGTTGCTTTTCCAGAGGACCTGAATTTGTATCCCAGCATTCACAACAAGCAGCTGTGACACAGGTTTTGTCACAGCTGTGTACAATTCCAGGTGCAAGGAATAGAATGTCCTCTTCTGGACTCCATGGACATCTGCATTCAAAATATATGAATAATTGTGTGTGTGTATAACCTATTGTTAGAATATTGAAAAATAGAATATATACGGGATTTATGAATAGTTGCAAGTAGAAAATGAGAGAGTTGATTATGAGTAATGAGCCAGAAGCAACTTTTATAGTCCCCACTTTTATATGTAAATTAAAAGAATACATTTGATAGAGCTTAGTAAAAGTGAATGTTTGCTACATTCTCTGCAAAATTGTGTGTGTGTGTGTGTGTGTGTGTGTGTGTGTATTACATTTCCAGATTGAGAAGTTTTCTTCGGTGTCTCTTCTCTACCTTAGTCTTGCTTTATGATAAAGTCTAGCCAGCCAGTTGGCTCCATGGGGTCCTATGTCTCCACCAACTGAGGGCTTGAATTACCGGCAAGCTGCTGTGCCCTTCTATCATTTACATGTGTACATGTGCCGTAGGCTTGCACGCTCTAGTCTTTAAGCTTGTGTGACAGTTGCTTTATCCACTGACCTGTATCCTTACTCCTCCTTTGTAATTGTTTGGTATTTCAAGACAGGGTCTCTCTGTGTAGCCTTGGCTGTCCTGCACTCACTGTGTAGACCAGGCTGGCCTTGAGCTGGGATTACAGGCTTGAGCCACCGTGCCCGGCCTCCTTTGTAATTTTGAGTATAATAAATTGCTTAATTTTCTCAAGATTGTTGACAAATTAAGGACTGGAGATACAGCTTAGTGGTAGAAGGCTCCTAGCATATAGGTGACCTTGGGTTCAATTCAAAGCAGGCTGGTCATCTTGGATTCAGTTTTCAACACTAGAAGAAAAAAGGAAGAAAGACAAGTCATGTAACTCTTCCGTAGGGGAGGTTTTGTTTTTGTTTGTTTTGTTTTGTTTTCTTCTGAAACAGGGTTTCTCTGTGTAGCCTTGGCTGTCCTGCACTCACTTTGTAGACCAGGCTGGCCTTAAACTCACAGAGATCTGCCTGCCTGCCTTAATTGCTGGGATTACAGGCGTGCACCACCAAGCCTGGCTTTTGTAGGAGAACTTTGAAATATTATATCCATAGTTGTGTTGTTAGTTTTTAAAGACTGAGTTTTGCTGCATATCCCTGACTAATCTTAAATTTACAGCCATCTTCCTGCCTTTGCATCTGAGAATCATCTTTTTTACTTAACAGCTTATAGTATTATCTAGAAGTTACTAACCATAATTACTAAAAAGTGGGAACCATATGCTTACTGACAGATAAGGGGATAGTGAAATTATGATATATACTTCCATCTTAGTTAGGGTTTTATTTCTGTGACCAAGGCAAACTCTTGGCTTTTATTTCAGATGTTTAGTTCATTCTCATGGCAAGGAGCATGGCAGCATGCAGGCAGACCTGGGCCTGGAGAGGTACCTGAGAGTTCTATATCGGGATGGGAAGGCAGCAGGAGGAGAGCAAAACTGGCCCTGGCTTCAGTTTCTGAAATCTCAAAGCCCACTTTCAGTGACACACCTACTCTAGCAAGGCCACACATCCCAATAGTGCCACCCCCTGTGAGCCTAGGAGGGCCATTTCATTCAGACCATATACAGCTAATGGAGTATTATTTACCTGTAAATAGGAACAAAGTTACATAGTAGAATCTGCAGTGTTTGCAGTCTGAGCCATTTAAAAGGATAAGACAGGAGAATTATAAATTCCAGGCCTTTTTTTTTTTTTTAATTTATTTTATCTATGAGTGCTCTGTCTGCATGTACACTTAGATTACAGAGGAGGGCATCAGATCCCAGTATAGATGGTTGTGAGTCACCATTGTGCTGGGAATTGAACTCAGGACCTCAGGAAGAGTAGACAATGCTTTTTATCTGCTGAGCTCTCCAGGCCTGTTTTTGTTTTGTTTTGTTCCTTTTAAATATATAGGCTCATCATGATAGAGTGCTTATATACATAAATAAGTAAATTTTAAAAAATAAAGAAGTTACCATAATCTGAGTACTGCTGATTGGTAAATGAGTTTCTGTTTGAGGTGATGTAAAGTGCTGTTAGATTTATAGCATTGAAAATGTAATTGGTGCTGATTAAAGTGGCTAAAAGGGAAAATTATTGAGTTTGGTTGGTTTTTGGTTTTTCGAGACAGAGTTTCTCTTGTACTTCCAGCTGTCCTGGACTAGCTTTGTAGACCAGGCTGGTCCAGAACTCAGAGAGCCACCCCCTCTGCCACCTGAATGCTGGGATTAAAGGCGTGCATCACTGTCTCCTTCCTCTTTTTAAAGACAAGGTCTTGGCTTGCCTGGAACTCATTATGTAGATCAAACTGACTTGAGATCTACCTGCCTCTGCCTCCCATGTTCTGGAATTGAAAGTATGCATTACTATGCCCAGCCCTTATGTATTTGAACAAATATACAAAACCTATTATGAATTATGGTTAAACCATAATATCATTGTTCATATAAAAGTTCCACTTAAATCTTTTCTTTTGAGACATGGTCTTAATCTAGCCATGGTTGGCTTCACATTCATGGATTTATGGAATTGTTGTCTCAGCCTCCTCAATGCTGAGATATCACAGGCAATAGCCACCATAGCCAGTAGCAATAACAGTAATTTAAATTTTCCCCATGTTTCTTTTTTTTCTTCTTCTTTTTTAATTTATTTTTATTTAATGTGCATTTGTGTTTTGCCTGCATATGTGTCTGCGTGAGGGTGTCAGATCTTGGAGTTACAGACAGTTGTGAGCTGCCATGTGGGTGCTGGGAATTGAACCTGGGTCCTCTAGAAGAGCAGGCAGGGCTCTTAACCACTGATCCATTTCTCCAGGCCCCCTGCCCCCTGCCCCCTGCGCCCGCCCTCGCCCCCCCCTGCGCCCCCCCCCCACTCCCACCCCCGTGTTTCAAGACAAGATTTCTCTGAGTAGCCTTGGCTGTCCTAGGCTTTGTAGACCAGGCTGGCCTTAAACTCACAGTGTTCTGCCTGCCTTTGGTAACTTAATTTTTACAACTTTTTTAGTATTTCTTTTTGAAAACGGCAAAAATATTATAAACATCATCTAAAGTCTAGCATAATGGCACATGTCTATAATCAAAGAGAAAACACCAACAAAATAGTATTGTGCTTACTGCTTATAAATCTGAAGAGTGTTTAATTTTTTATTACCATTATTTGAAACATTCGTCACATGTTGTCCTATTTTGCTTTTGAGTTGTATTAAATTTTTCTTTTTCTAAATAAGTGTATAAAGGTGTAGGGTAGGTGGGTATGTGTATGCATATGGCTGGGTTCCCCAGGGAGCCAGAGGTGTCAGGTCACCTAATGCTGGAGTCAGGTGTTTATGAACCACCTGATGTAGGTGCTGGGAATCATACTTGGGGCCTGTGCTAGAAAGTACATGCTATTAGCCGGGCGGTGGTGGCGCACGCCTTTAATCCCAGCACTCGGGAGGCAGAGGCAGGCGGATCGCTGTGAGTTCGAGGCCAGCCTGGTCTACAAAGTGAGTCCAGGACAGCTAAGGCTACACAGAGAAACCCTGTCTCGAAAAACCAAAAAAAAAAAAAAAAGAAAGAAAGAAAGAAAGAAAGAAAGAACATGCTATTAACCACTGAGCCATCTCTTCAGCGCAAGCTTTTCTGTTTGAATATAATATATAGAATATAAATAAAACTGTGTGGGCTACATGTATAGCACATACCTTTAATCCACTTTGAGGAGACAGAGGATGAAGCAAGTCCAGGACAGTCATGGCTGTACAGAGAAACTGTCTTGAATAAGAAAAAAATAAAATAAGATCTCTATATTTTGAATGTTGAATGTACCCTAGTTCACGCACTCTGTAAATAATTCCAGCTACTCTACTTGTATTGAAAGTATCAATAGTACTTCTAGTTTTTATTTCCGGTTCCTAAATTTATTTTTCCTTGAGATTATTGATTAAAATTATCTTTAGTCTTTTCCTTGAATACTCAAATAAATGATTCACCTTACACATTATTTTCTCTGTCTCTCTGTCCTTTAAGGAGGAGGAAAATTACCGAGAAGAAGGAGATCCTCGAACAAGAGTATCAGATCCACAGTCTCCACCTCAAGTGTCTCGTCACAAATCACATTACCGTAACAGAGAGCACTTTGCAACTATACGAACAGCATCACTGGTATGTATCTCCCTGTCACCAAAAGTAGTATCTTTGTTTTGTTCCAAATATGGACTCAAATATATTTAACCTTCCTATTTTTGTGTTTGGGATTTACTTTGCAAAACATTCAACATTTAAGTTTCCTATTAGAAGAAAGCATTCTAAGAAATATTAAACTAATAAAGTCTTGAAGATGTTTACTCACATAATCTTTTAGAATGCTTAAGAGAACTGTGAAGTACTACACAGGCATTCAGATAAATTTCAAACAATTTTTTTTTAACAGTCTTACTGTGTAGAGCAGGTTGAACCCTAACTCACTGAGGTCCGCCTGCCTCTGATCTGTGAGTGCTGGAATTAAAGGAGTATACTACCATGCTGAGCGCCATGTTGGTTTTGATTAGAGGTATAAAAGAAATACTGGTAACATAGTTTAAGCGTTTAAAGTTCTTAGGTTTTAGGTACAGGAGAAGAGACGTACTGTACTGCCACTTACGCTAGCATCCAGGTACACTTTCACAGACTTACAATCTCAGCGCTCAGGGCGCAGTGTAGGGTGAACCCCTGAACCTGTATAGTGATGGCAAAACCTTTTTTTTTTTTAATATATTCTATTTTTACTTTATGTGTTTTGCCTATGTGTGAGCATGTTCGATCCCCTAGAGCTGGAGTTAAGGTGGTTGTGAGCTACCATATAGGTACTAAGAATTAAACCTGGCTTCTCCAGGAGAGTAGCCAGTGCCTGTAACCGCTGAGCTGTCTCTCCAGCCTCCAGGAAAATCTCTTGGTAACCTTATACACATTAAATGTCAATTTCTTCTTTCCTCAGTTTTGACTCCCTTTAATTAGTTAAAGCTACTTTTACACTGTAAGTTTAAAAAAAGCCTAAAGTGGGGCTGGAGAAATGGCTAAGCAGCTGAAAGTACTGGCTACTCTTCCCAGGGACCTGTGTTCAATTCCCAGCATTCATTTGATGCATCACGACCATTTGTAATTCAAGTTCATTATAAATATTTTTTATAATATCTCAGTCTTCCTTCTGCCTGTGTGTAGTAGATTACATAGATCTTACGTAGTTCAAGATTTTTATAATTATATACTCCTGAACTATATTAACCCTTGCACAACATAGGCTGTCTAATTTCTGTCATGTCAGAAAGTTTTCTTTATACTCATGGGTAGGTAAAAGAGCAGCACAAACATGATATGGCATGAACTTCCCTATATACACATACAAAGTAAATGAAAATGCTTTTATTTCAATTTTTAAATCATATAAACAATATCTTTTTTTTTTTTTTTAAGATTTCTTTATTTATTATGTATACAATATCCTGCCTGCAAGCCAGAAGAGGACACCAGATCTCATTATAGATGGTTATGAGCTACCATGTGGTTGCCGGGAATTGAACTCATGACCTTTGGAAGAGCAGTCACTGCTCTCAACCTCCGAGCCATCTCTCCAGCCCCTATAAACATATCTTTACTCTTCTTTATGGTCAGTGTTTTTTGACCCACCCAAGAAGTATTTGTCTACTTAAAGGTAGAATGGGCTGGAGAGATGTTACAGCAGTTAAGAGTGTGTACTCACCTTGCAGAGGTCCTGAGTTTAGTTCCCACCACCTTATCAATCATAAGTGACTGTAACTAGCTCACACCTCTGGTCTCCTTGAACACCTGAATGTACACATACCACCTCCACACACACATAATTTTAAAAAGTTTAGAGACTCTGGAGTTAAAAAACACTACCCATCCTTCAGGAGGACCTACCCATATTTGGTTCCTAGCGCCCACATGGTATCTTATAATAGTCTCTAACTTCACTTCCAGGGGATTGAACGCCTCCTGAGGGCATTGCATGCCTGTGGTGCACAGAGGCACACATTCAGGCAAAAACTAATATTCATAAAATAAATTATTCTTAATTAAAATAGTCCAGGACAGCCAAAGCTACACAGAGAGCACTATCTTGAAAAACAAAAAATAAATCTTGAAAAAATAGACTATAAAGCAATAGGTCTTGTAGAAAGTCTTTGTTTCCTTTTTCTTTACAGTTGTAGATTTTACATTTACATTTACCCCCAAATGGTCCTTCTGGGGTGTTTTGTTTTGTTCTTTTGTTTGTGTTTGTTTTTGAAGCAAAGTCTATTACTGAACCTGGAGTTTGCCAATTTGACCAGACTAGAGCGCTAACAAGCTTCAGGGACCTCCCTGCCTTTGCCTCTGCAACACTTAAATTATAGGGATATACTATCATGCCACGCTTTTTATACATGGGTTCTGGAGTTTAAATCTGTTTCTCTTGCTTGCTTAGCATCCCTTTTCTTCTACTTTTTAATGCAAAATGATGATAGAGAAGGTTAAGGTAGGGTTTTTGTTTGCTTGTGTTTTGTTTATTTGTTTTTATGTTGAGAGCCAGCTTTTTATAAGTTTGTTAGAAATACTTTCTTAGAACTGGAGCGATGGCTCAACATGTAAGAGGCTATTCTTCCAGAGCACTGGGATTCAGCTCCCAGCAAACACGTGGCAGCTCATAACCGTAGCTCTAGTTTCATTTAGTTCAAGTTCATTTCTCCCTGGTTTGTGTTTTTGTTGGTAATTTTTTTAGATGGTGATTCAATCTCTTACTCAGGCTGGTCTTGAACTCTTCAGTATAGTGATCTTTCACTTCAGATTTTTCAAGTAATTGAGGCTTTAGGCTTCTGTGTGCAGGTGTGTTTCTGTACCATTGCCTGCCCCTCCCCTGAGTCTTTTGAGATAGAGTTTCTCTATGTAACTCTGGCTGTCCTAGAACTCACTTTGTAGAGCAGGGTGGTGGCCTTGAACTCAGAGATTTACCATCATCTCCTTTCTGAGCATTGGGGTCAAAGGTGTGTGCTGCCATGCCCCACCTCTTTGTTTTGTTTCTTTTGTTTTGTTTTATTGGTCTTTCGAGACAGGGTTTCTCAGTGTAGCCTTGGTTGGTCTGGACTCACTTTGTAGACCAGGCTGGCCTCCAGCTCACAGAGACCCTCCTACCTCTGCCTCCCGAGTGCTGGGATTAAAGTTGTGTGCCACCATGCCCAGCTGTTTTGTTTCTTGATTCATTTAGCTAGCCTTATGCTAATATCATACTCTCTTGATTAGTATAATGCTCGTTTTCCTGCTTTACTTTTCTCAATAATATTTTGCTATTCTTATATATGTTTTAAAATTGGCTTATCTGTTTCTTTAAAGGACCTGCTAGAAATTTAGTTTTAAACTGTTCATATAATCTGTTAGGGTAATAACCTCCATAAGTAATGTTCAGAATGCTTTATCATTACTGTTTTGTTTAGTAGTGACAGAATATTGTGGTATAAAAGTCTTGGTTTGACCTTACGTTCGTTATATGTAGTAGTACTACCAGTCTAGACTTGAACTCTTGGCAATTTATTTCTTAAACAACCAAATGCTAGTATTGCAGGCCTATACCACCTCAGCTTTCTAAATGCTCTGGGAAGAAAATTGTTTTGCTGTCTTACCTTTTTTTCTCCTCAATTGTATGTCTAGGTTACAAGGCAGATGCAAGAGCACGAGCAGGACTCTGAACTTAGAGAGCAGATGTCTGGTTATAAACGCATGAGGCGACAGCATCAAAAGCAGCTGATGACTCTGGAAAATAAACTAAAGGCGGAGATGGATGAACACCGTCTCAGATTAGACAAAGATCTTGAAACTCAGCGTAACAATTTTGCTGCAGAGATGGAGAAACTTATCAAGAAACATCAAGCTGCTATGGAAAAAGAGGTGACCAATTCAATATTATTAATTTATTTTCTTTTACTCCGTGTTTGTCTCTGAATTACTCAGATTAGCATATTGATGTTTAAAGTATCTAGCCCTAGGAAGTAAGTGAATTGATCCAGGAAAGAGAAGCACTCATCTAGCTTTCTATTAAAAATTATTCCTCTTTCTTTCTTTCTTTCTTTCTTTCTTTCTTTCTTTCTTTTCTTTCTTTCTTTTCTCTGTGTTAGCCATCTGCCTGCCTCTGCCTCCCGAGTGCTAGGATTAAAGGCGTGCACCACCACGCCTGGCTCTCTCTTATTAGTTTTATAAATGAATTTATACTGCTTTGGGTGTGCGCAGTATTCAAGAGAGGGTTTCTGTTTGTAACAGCCATGGCTGTTGTGGTCTCACTTTGTAAACCAGGCTGGCCTCAAAGACACAGAGATCCACTTGCCTCTACTAAGCTGAGAGTGGTGGCGCACACCTGTAATCCTATCATTCTGGGAGGCAGAGGCAGGCAGATCGCTGTGAGTTTGAGGCCAGCCTGGTCTACAAAGTGAGTCCAGGACAGCCAAGGCTACACAGAGAAACCGTGTCTCCAAAAAAAAAAAAAAAAAAAAAGTCGCCTGCCTGAATCTGCATTTTGACTCTGAAAGTTTGATGTGTTTGAATTTTTAAGTAGTGGTTCTGGGAGCTGGTAGTCTATCATTCCTTGATACTTGAGAGTGTTACAGTTTCATAATGGGCTATTCATCTATTCCAGAGTTTTGTTATCCTGAGGTTATCTAAGAATTTTGAGAAATCACCTATATGTAGGTGAGTTAGGCTTCAAAAAGTTATTTCTCATTCTCTTTTTTTATGTTTTCGAGGTCTTCGTTAAACTTAAGTAACAGAATGCTGTTATGCTTATGTAACAGACATGGCTCAGAGTGCTGGGCGTGGTAGCCCATGCCTTTGATCCCAGCACAGGCAGGAGCAGGCAGATCTCTGTGAGTTCAAGGCCAGTCTTGTCTACAGAGTGAGTTCCAGGACAGCCAGGAGGACTACACAGAGTAAAACAAACAAACAAGAAATAGCTCAGGGATAAAGGACTTGTCACATAAATGTCTAAGGACTGGACAGTATGGCAGCCCATGTGTGATCTCAGCACACAAGAAGCAGAAACAGGGAATCACCAGAGCACACCACAAAGAATATTTGAGATTGGAGATAGAGAATTTCAGATTAAACCATTCCATTACTTACAAATCAGTATATATGTGGTGTCAGAAGTAATTTTTAGTATTCTTATTAAGTGAAATCTTTTACTATGATGTTTTTGTTGTCTCATTAATTTCACTTCACTAGTCACACTTATGAAGTAGAATATAAGTTTAGTAATTTCATACAGCCTCATCAAATTATGTCCAGCCAACACTGGAAAGTTGGCTCACTGGTTAAGAGCCACATACTTTCAGGTTGCAAGTATCTGAGCTCATTTTTCAACACTCATGCCAGATGTTTCACAGCCTCCCTCTAACCTCAGCTGCAGAGGAACCAGCACTCTCTTCTGGCTTCCTAGAGTACCCACACATGTGTGACATAGACACCTATACATAACCTTTTTTGGGGGTGGGGAAATGTATCACCTTGCCTACATTGAAAATTTTTTACAGCTACTGGATTTTCCTCCCATAGCCAAAAAAAGGGAAAAAAGGAAGACTATTAGGATATTGACAGCATATGCAAAAGTATAAATAATAGTACTTGATTTTGATATAATTTTATGAAGTAATATACAAATATTTAGCTTCCTGTTAAGTGTTGAGAAAATGAGTATTACCTTGAGAAGTGGTAGATAGTGACATATATTGGAAAGCAACTCATTAAATAGGATTTGCATTGTGATTAAAAACTGATTCTGAGCTAAGTGGTGGTGGTGGTGGTATATACTTTTAATCCCAGCACTAAGAGGCAGAGACAGGCAGATCTCTGAGTTTTAGAACAGCCTGTTTTGCAGAGTGAGTAGCCCAGGACAGCTAGGACTACACAGAAAAATCCTGCCCCCTCAAATTTTACTTACTTACTTTTTTATTTATTTATATGATTTCAGACCTGGTGTGGTGGTGCACACTAGGGCTGTTTCACAGAAAAATCCTGTCTTTAAGGGGAAAAAATTTGTTCAGGCTAGGTGGAGGCAGGCAAGTTTGTGGCCATCTGATCTAGCCAGTACTACACAGTAAGACCCTATCTTGGGGGGTGGTTGGTTGTTTGTTTTTCATGACAAGGTCTCTCTGGGTAGTCCTGGCTTTCCTGGATTCTTTTTGTAGACCAGACTTGCCTCGAACTCATATAACAATTCGCCTATCTCTGCCTCCTGAGTGCTGGGACTAAATATGTGTGCCTAGACCCTATCTTCAAAATAAGTAAATAACTAAAATTGGTTTAGCCAGGTGTCATTGCACATAATTGTAACCCCAGCATATTAGAGAGCCCGAGACAGGATTGAAAGTTGAAGGAAAGCTAGTTGGAACTACATACATAGCAAGCAAGTTTATAGATAACCTAAGTCACACAGTAAGGCCTAGTTTGTGTGTGTGTTTCAAGACAGGGTTTTTCCCTATACCCCTGGCTGTCCTGGAACTCTCTCTTTAGACCAGACTGGCCTCACATTCACAGTGTTGGGATTACAGATGCGTGCCACTCAATTTTTTTTGGAAAAAGATCTGGAGATAAGAGGTCACTGCAGGTGATACTGAACTTCCTAGCATATGCTAGGCTCAAGATTTTCCCCTGTACTCTAGGGGGGGAAAAAGTTTAAAATGTACATCTAGGAAACAGAGTGACTTTGCA
The DNA here is from genome assembly GCF_964271855.1 of Acomys minous. Lineage (NCBI taxonomy): Eukaryota > Metazoa > Chordata > Mammalia > Rodentia > Muridae > Acomys > Acomys minous. Next base: position 70,389,503 of record NC_140493.1, on the reverse strand, counting down.
GCAAAATATTATGGCTACTTTAGCTGATTGAGAGTCTCAGTGAGAGTCTCAGAAAATATGGATTGGTTAAGGAAGATACCAAAATCAACGTCTAGCCTCAACTTGTGCACACTCACTCATGCATACTCAAATAACACACACTCCATCCAAATTATAATTGCTACACTTGTAATATTTAACATTCATTTTAATATGAGGTACAGGTAAGGATCTAATTTGAAGATGAATCTATCTCATTTTTTAATATATAAATTAACTCAGGTTAAAAGGCTTAGTTTATAAGGCTGGAGAGATGGCTCGAATTTAAGAGCATGTTCTCTACAGGTTCTAAGGTCAGTGTCCAGCACCCACATCAGGTGGCTCACAATAGTGGTAACTTCAGCACCAGGGGATCTGACTCCTCTGGCTTATGCACGTAGCACATACCTATTCAAAGACACGCACACACATAATTTAAACTATTTTTCAAGTAATTAGTATATGTTTGAAAATAAATGTGTTTGATTTTTATTCATTAAAGGGAATAGATGTTCTTATGAAATAAAACAGGGAAAACAAGGCTGGAGAAATAGCTCAGAGTTTAAGAGCACTGACTGCTCTTCGGAAGGTCATGAGTTCAATTCCCAGCAACTACATGGTGGCTCACAACCACTTATGTGATCTGGTGTTCTCTTCTGGTATGCAGGCAGAATGTTGTATATATAATAAATAAATCTTTTTTAAAAAGAAAATGTAATTGGAGATCTTTAAAAAAAACAAAAACAGCTGGGCATGGTGGTGCACGCCTTTAATCCCAGCACTTGGGAGGCAGAGACAGGCCAGATTGCTGTGAGTTTGAGGCCAGCCTGGTCTACAAAGTGAGTCCAGGACAGCCAGGGCTACACAGAGAAAACCCTGTGTCAAAAAACAAAAAAACAGAGAAAACATTTTCCTCCAATAAATACATCAAAATTCTTTTTCACTCTACTGATATTGAAATGAAGATGAACTGGTTAGGTTATTTTGTTGTTTTTTGATGCTTCTGGTTTTTTTGTATGTAGTTTGCTTGTTTTATTTTGTTTTTCTTCTTTTTTTTTTAAGTATCCATAGTGATAGGTATTAAGTGGATGCTTTAAATTTATCTGCTTAAAAAAAGTTTATCTACTTAACTAATTTGATTTGTTTATTTTTTTTAATTCTATATAGGCTAAAGTGATGGCCAATGAGGAGAAAAAATTCCAGCAACACATTCAGGCTCAACAGAAGAAAGAACTAAATAGCTTTTTGGAGTCCCAAAAAAGAGAGTATAAACTTCGAAAAGAGCAGCTTAAAGAGGTACTTTTCTTACAAAAAATTCTTAATGTTTTTCTGCTGTTAGTTGAGTTTAATGGTTCTGTACTCAATAGCATAAAGACTTATTTGTAGCCACAAATTATATATCTGTTTACATAAAGGCATTAATTATAATTGATTACACATCTATCTTTTACTTAGTTTTCCAGTTGAGTAGGAGCTAAGCAGAATCATCCCCTTGGTCCAGGCATGGTTGTTGTACACCTGTAATCAGGAGTCTGAGGCAGGCAGGGGATGTGAGTAGGACATCAGCCTGAACTATATAACAATATCCTGTCTAAAAAACAATCACATAGAAGAATACTTTTAGATTTTGTGCTGTTTGTTTTTATATGTTCTCATGTTTCATAAAATAAAGGTATAAAGAATTGATTTCTTTCTTGAATAACAGGGAAAAGAAAGATAAGGTTTTGTTTGTTTGTTTGTTTTGTTTTGTTTTGTTTTGTTTTTTGGTTTTTCAAGACAGGGTTTCTCTGTGTAGCCTTAACTGTCCTGGACTCACTTTGTAGACCAGGCTGGCCTCGAACTCACAGTGATCCACCTGCCTCTGCCTCCCAAGTGCTGGGATTAAAGGCGTGCACCACCACCGCCCGGCTAAGATAAGGTTTTATAGCTGAGAAAGATGCCTCATTGATATTCTGTATAGTGTTAATACTTTTAGGTTAAAATTATACTAGTATTAGTAATTAGCATCTTGGGTTTAATTTTTTGAGTAATATTATTTGACTTCTCTTTTCAGTTTTGCCCAATATGAATGTACTTCCATTAAAGAAATTTTGAGAATCTTGAAAAACAAAGTGGTTAAAATGATTCTTAACTATATTTTCTTCTTAATTCCAATTAAAAATAAGACATTTTTAAAAAACTTGCTGATACTCCTGTCTCCTTTTGGAAGTTTTAAAAAATATTAACCAGTCAATCTGTGATTTAAAGCCAAGAGCCATAAAATGAAGTTGTACAAACCTAAAGTTATTTATGTATTACAGTGTATATAGACGCATATTACCTACCTTTTGTAGGTCTGTTGAGCTCCTATTAGAAAGAAACATGGGCTGGAGAGGTGGCTCAGAGGTTAAGAGCTCTGACTGCTCTTTCAGAGGTCCTGAGTTCAATTCCCAGCAACCACATGTGGCTCACAACCATTTATAATGTGATCTGATGCCCTGTTCTGGCCTGCAGGTGTGCATGCAGATAGAGCACTGTATACATAATAATAAATAAATAAAATCTTAAAAAGAAAAAAAAAGGAACACAATTAAGTACTTTTAAGCTTACCATACAATGGATAGGGAATGTAACTTCCAACATGTTCAAGACCTTACATTATGTTCCCTTCCCTGCAAAAAGTAAATAAGTAAATTTACCATAGCCAGTCATAAGGAGTCATACCTACATAATTCTACCAAACAGGCTAAATAGGAGTGTTGTAAATTCAAGACCAGCCTGCACTACATAGTAACAGCAGTAACAAAACTCAAAACATTACTAATGAAATGTGCTGTTATATTATACATTCATATAGTTATTTTTTTTTTCTGGTTGTTTTTATTTCCAGGAGCTGAATGAAAACCAGAGCACACCTAAAAAGGAAAAGCAGGAATGGCTTTCAAAGCAGAAGGAGAATATACAACATTTCCAGGCAGAAGAAGAAGCAAATCTTCTCAGACGTCAAAGGCAGTATCTAGAGCTAGAATGTCGGCGCTTCAAGAGAAGGATGTTACTTGGACGACATAATTTGGAACAGGACCTTGTCAGGGAGGTACGTCCGTTTGGATGATGTCAACATTAAAATAAATAAATCAGTGCTAGAAATTGGAAATTTTTGTTTGTTTGTTTTAGGCAGGGCCTTAGTCCAAGCCATGCTGGCCTAAAACTCACTATTAAGTCAAGCTGGTCTTAAACTTTATGATAACTCCTACCTCAGCCTTCTGCTTGTTCTAGTAAAATTCTTCATCGATGAATCTTTTTTGAAGATTGTGAGTCTTGCTGGGTAGTGGTGGCACACGCCTTTAATCCTAGCACTTGGGAATTAGACGCAATTGTATATTTCTGAGTTGGAGGTCAGTCTGGTCTACATAGAAAGTTCCATGTAGAGAGAAAAGAGAAATTATAATTGTTCAGTTACTTCAAATTTTCTGCTTTTATATGTATATTTATCTGAATCACTATTATGCAAATGTTCACAAAACCTCTTTTTCCCAGTGATAGGTGCCTGAGAAAAATGTCCTTTGGGTGCCAGTTCCTTCTACTTCTAAAAGTGTTCTGCTGGGGCTAGAGAGATGGTTCAGTAAGGAAGAGCGCTGGCTGCCCTTCCAGAGGACCCAAGTTCAATTCCCAGCACCCACATAGCCACTCACAAATGTCTGTGGCTCCAATCCTAGGGGATCGGGCACCTTCAGACATACATGCAGGCAAAACACCAATGCACTGAAATGACAATTAATAAATCTTTGAAATGCCCTGCTTTAGCCAGGGGCAGTGTCCTACGTCTGTAATCCCAGCACTCAGGGAGGCAGAGGCAAGTGATTTGTGAGTTCAAGGAAACCCTATCTTGAAAAAAAACCAAAAGAAAAAAAAATTCTGATTTTCTCACTCTTAAGTTCACATGAAGACACAGTGCTTAACAACACATCCACAGGGCTGGAGAGATGGCTCAGAGGTTTAAAAGCACCAGCTGCTCTCCCGAGGGTCCCGAGTTCAATTCCCAGCAACCACATGGTGGCTCACAACCACCTGTAATGAGATCTGGTGCCTTCTTGTGGACAGGCACACGTGTGGGCAGAATACTGTATAAATAATAAATAAATCTTAAAAACAACAACAACAACAACAACACATCCACAAACACATCTTGGAAGTAAAGTGTTTCTGTCTCCATCATTAGAACTTACTTTGTGGCCTGACGAGATGGCTCAGAGGTTAAAAGCACCGTCTGCTGCTCTTCCAAAGGTCCTGAGTTCAATTCCCAGCACCCACATGGTGGCTCACAACCATCTATAATGAGATCTGGTGCCCTCTTCTGGTGTGCAGGTGTACATGCAGGCAGAATACTGTATAAGTAATAAGTAAATAAATCTTTAACAACAAAAAAGTTTTTTAAAAAGTGACTTTGTATAAACTGACAGATATTGTTCAGTTCTTCAATTGCTCAATATATAGTCTATAGTAGGCATTCAATAAATAACTCAATAATACGTGAATGACAAAAATACTACATTTTGAATATGAGAAAATTAATTTGGCAACCCTTACCTCTCTGCTTCTCTGATCGGGAATGGGTACCATGAGGTCTATATTACCATTTAACACTTTACTTTTTTTAAGTCAGGGTTTCTCTGTGTAGCTCTGGTTGTTCTAGAAGTCACTGTGTACACTAGGCTGGCCTTGAACTCAAGAGATCATCGACCTGCCTCTGTCTCCCAAGCCATTTAACACTTTTTAATAATAATGTTAATTATTACTTGGGCAAGTATTGCAAGCCTTTTTTGTGTGTGCGTTTTTGTAGTTTTGGGTGTGCCCATATGCATATACAGAGGTTAGAGGACTACTTGGAGGAGTTAGTTGTGCCCTTCTACCTTGTGGTTTGGAGACTGCACTTGAAGCTAGACAGGCAGGCACCCTTACCCTTGAGACATCTTGAGATGGTGAGATCTGCCTGTCTTTGCTACCCAGGTACTTGCATTAAAAGCTTATGCCACCAACTCCAGTTTTGCCTTAAAATTTTTTCTTCTTTAGCAAGATGTCTTGTAAACATAGATAAATTCATTTCAAAGAATAGAAGTAAAGGGCTGGAGAGGTGGCTCAGAGGTTAGGGGCACTGCCTGCTCTTCCAGAGGTCCTGAGTTCAATTCCCAGCAACCACATGGTGGCTCACAACCATCTATACTGGGATCTGATGCCCTCTTATGGCCTGCAGGTGTATGCAGGCAGAGCACTGTATACGCAATAATAAATAAAAAATCTTAATAAGCCGGGCTTGGTGGCAGATGCCTTTAATCCCACCACTAGGGAGGCAGAGGCAGGTGGATCTCTGTGAGTTCGAGGCCAGCCTGGCGTACAAAGCGAGTCCAGGACAGCAAGGACTACAAAAGAAACCCTGTCTTGAAAAAATAACCCCCCCCAAAAATATTAATAATAAAAAAAGAATAGAAGTAAGTTACACACACACACACACACAAGAAGAAGTAAGTTACACTTATAGTATAATGCTTTATATTCACTGAAGAAATTTAGGGTCTGGAGAGATGGCTCAGCACATAAAAGCACAGACTGCTCCCGTAGGGAACAGAATTCAGTTCTCAGCACTCACATCAGGGCCCTTACAACTAATTGCCTGTATCTCCAGCTCCAAGGGAGATCTGATACATCTGGCCTCAGCAACTGTGCCCAAGTGCCTATACTACACACAGACATGCATACATGTAATTTAGAGTAACTTCTTTAAAAAAAATTCAGGGCATTTGAACTTAACTGGGCATGTTGGACCAGCAGTTGGGAGGTAGAGGCAGGCAGAGTTCCAAGACTACATAGTGAGCCCTTGTCTTAAAAACAAAAAAAAGAATTTCAAATTTAATGTTATACTGATTAGATTTAAATTTAAAATTATATTGATAGGAAAAAACTTAATATCCAGTCTTAGATATCCAGTCTTAGATGTAGGCCTAGTTATTAATGGGCATTGATAGTATCATTCTAGGAGCAAATGATTGAACTGTAGCTTGTTGTTTTTCAAGACAGGGTTTCTCTCCATGTAGGCTTGGCTGTCCAGGAGCAACTCACAGATCTGCATGCTCTGCCTCCCTAGTGCTGGGGTCAGAGGTTTGTGCTGCCACCACCAGGATGAGCTATAGCTTTTAAAAAATAAGCACTGAGGAACTAGAGTGATGATGGGTCAGTGGTTAAGAGAGCTCTCTGACCTCCAGAGGACCCGAATTCAGTTCCCAGCACTAAGTAGGCAGCTCATGACAGTTGTGACTCTAGCTGCCGGCAATCTGACACCTTCTGCTCTTTGAGGACACCCAAACACATGGTGCTTGTGCATGCACGCACACACATAAGAAAATATGCATATAAATGTTTGCCAATCATCATATGTATGTTGTGAGTTCAAACCTGTAGAATATATGATATAACATAGTAAGACATTTGTTGATGCCTTTTGTTTAAAAAAAAAAAAAAAAGAACCAGCTTAAATGACTAGTCATGTAGAAATTGTTGAAAATTGTATCACAAAGTGGTAGCTTTCAGTAAAACAAAACAAAACAAAACAAAAAAAGTCCTTTGCTGGCTGAGGTGGAACTTGTTTTTTGTTTGTTTTTTAATTTTAAGATTTACTTATTTATTATGTATACAATGTTCTGCTTGCATGTATACCTGCAGGCCAGAAGAGGGCATCAGATCACATTATAGATAATTGTGTACTACCATATGGTTACTGGGAATTGAACTCAGGACCTTTGGAAGAGCAGACAGTGCTCTTAACCTTTGAGTCATCTCTCCAGCCCCTGTTTTTGTTTTTGTTTTTGAGGTTTGTTTTTTGTTGTTGTTATTGTTGATTGGTTTTGGTTTTTTCAAGACAGTGTTTCTCTGTGTAGCCTTGACTGTCGTGGACTCACTTTGTAGACCAGGCTGGCCTCCCTGAGTGCTGGGATTATAGGGGTGTGCCACCATACCGGGCTGGTGGTACACACTTGAAATCCCAGTTTTTTTGGGGGGAAGAGATGAGGTACTATCATTCATGCCAATTTAGGCTACATAGTGAGATTTTTGTCTTGAAAAAGTCTTTACTTATTGATCTGATTTGGGTGTATATGTATTGTATTAATCAAATGAAGAAAACAAAGTTATGTACCTATATTATTCACTTATAGAAATGTTTTACTGTTTCCTTTTGTTTTTGTTTTTTTAATGGATGTGCCACAAGAAATAAGATAAAATAAAGGTGAGGAACATGTACAATAAGCTGTTGGCCTTTAGGGAGAGGATTTGCAGGGGAAGGGGTGCCATTGATGTGCGTCTTTGTATACTTACTTTTTTACGTGCGTGCGCGCGCGCGCGTGTGTGTGTGTGTGTGTGTGTGTGTGTGTGTGTGTGTATGTGTGTGTGTACACCATATATATGCAGTTACTGGAGGGAAGAGAGTGTCAGATGCCCTGGAACTGGAGAAGGTTGTGACTCACACTGTGCAAGTGCTAGAGACTGAGTTCCTTTACATGAGCAACAAGTGCTTCTTATCAGTGAATCCTCTCTCCTCCTGCCCCCTCCCTTTTTTAAAGATGTATTTATTTATTATGTATATAGTGTTCTGTCTGCATGTACAGAGGACACCAGGTCTCATTATAGATGGTTTTGAGCCACCATGTGGTTGCTGGGAATTGAACTCTCAGAACCTTTGGAAGAGCAGCCAGTGCTCTTAACCTCTGAGCCGTCTCTCCAGCCCTTCCTGCTCCCCTTTTTATCTGGACAAAAATACTGCCTTTTATTATTATTATTATTTTTTTTGGTTTTGGTTTTGTTCTTTGTTGTTGTTGTTTGTTCTTGGGTTTTTTTTGTTGTTGTTGTTGTCTGTTTGTTTGTTTGTTTGTTTGTTTTTGAGACAGGGTTTCTCTGTGCAGCTCTGGCTATCCTGAGATTTGCTGTGTAGGTCAGGTTTGCTTCTATCTGAGATCAACCTGGCTCTGCCTCCTGAGTGCTGGGATTAAAGGCGTGAGCCACCTAAGCTCAGCTTGGACATCCCCCCCCCCAAAAAAATTAAGGAATAATTTAAATACTTTTAGTTTATTATATCTTAGTTTTGAGACAGTGTCTCACAATACAGCCTTGCTGATCTGTAGACAAGGCTGGGCTTGACCTCCGGTTCTGCTATACAGGTGTGAGCCACTATGCACAGCAAGAATAACATTTATTAGACACTACCATGTGCTTTATATTATTCCAAGAAGTTATTGATAAAGAACTTAATTCTTCCTCATTAGAACTATGGAGGGAGAGTTCTTTTTATGTACAAATAGCACTTGTACAAACAGGCACAAGAATCATGGAAATAGTGTTTATTATGCAGCCATTATTGAAGTACAGGATTAATTACATCTACTTTTTAGTGGTTTTTATTGATTGTTTCTTAATGTCCTCCCCCAGTTCCCCCACCCTCTGGGTTCTAAAGCAATAAATTATACCTTTGTCTTTTGAATCGTATTTTAGGAATTAAACAAAAGGCAGACTCAGAAGGACTTGGAACATGCCATGCTGCTGCGACAGCATGAGTCCATGCAGGAACTGGAGTTTCGACACCTGAACACTATTCAGAAGATGCGCTGCGAACTGATCAGATTGCAGCATCAGACTGAGCTCACTAATCAGCTAGAGTACAATAAGAGAAGAGAGCGAGAACTACGGCGGAAGCACGTCATGGAAGTCCGTCAACAGCCTAAAAGTTTAAAGGTACGTTTAGACTGTCTTGTTAGAAGCTGGTGTCTAGTCAGTGAGAGGGTGAATTGACTTAGTCCTTTCATTTTTAACATGCTTACTTGGTTCCTGTGTGGACTGCCTGTTGCTTCATCTTTTGCTTGTGTACTTTGTATCAAAGAAAAACAATCACCAAAATTATTTACTTTTAAAGATGTGTTTAGGTATTTTATGTATATAAGTGCTTTATTTGCATATATACCTGTATACCAGAAGAGGACACCAGATAATGAACTGAGCTGCCACGTGGGTGCTGGGAACTGAACTCAGAACCACTGGAAGAGCAACCAGTGCTCTTAACCTTTAAGCATCTCTTCAGCTCCAGGAATTCTTTTGTGGGGGTATTTTTGAGATAGGGTTTCTCTGTGTGTATCTGTGGTAGTACTGGATTCACTTTGTAGAGCAGGCTGGCCTTGAACTCACAGAAATCCACCTGCCTCTGCCTCCCAAGTGCTGGGATTAAAGGTGTGCGCCACCACACCCAACTGCTCCAGGAATTCTTAATTGGTATTTTAAAAATGTATATCGTGTCTGATGCTGACATTGTAGTCTACAAGTCAACATGCCAACCTGTTACTTTCTTTTTGTTCTAAGTAGCTCAGTCTGGGACTCCCAATTTCCTGTCAATATGATTTATATTAAAAAATTTATTTCAAGACACAATTTCTCTATGTCCTTGAACTTACTATGATTATATCCTGTCCTAAGATTAAAGGTATGTGCCACCATACCTAGATGATTTTTATTGTTGTTGTTTTTTCAAGACAGGGTTTCTCTGGTAGCCTTGGCTGGTCTGGACTTGCTCTGTGTAGTCCAGGCTGGCCTCTAACTTACAGAGATCTACCTGCCTCTGCCTCCCAAGTGCTGGGATTAAAGGCTTGTGCCACCACTGCCTGGCTACCAAAGACTTTAAAAACAATTAGCTACCTAGACTATACCTCCCTATCAAATGCAATGTAATGCTTCTAAGAAAAATTTCATATATTATAATGAAAAATTGAATCAATCTTTAAAAAAGAAAAAAGAACAAAAAGTACTCAGTGGGGCTGGAGAGATGGCTAAGAGGCTGAAAGCACTGTGTGCAGGGCTAGAGAATTGGCTTAGCCATTAAGAGCAGGGTCTTTTCCTCTAGAGGTCCTGGGTTTGGGTTCCAGCCACCACATGGTGGCTCACAACCATCTATACTGGGATCTGATGCCCTCTTATGGCCTGCAGGTATACATGTAAATAGAGCACTCACATACATAAAATAAATAAATTTTAAAAAAAAGACAGTCTGCAAGGCTTTCATCAGTATTAACAGTTCACTTAGTCTGTACTTGTTTGCATATTACAGTTTGTTTATGTCTAGTAAGGTCTAGGTCCCAAAGTATTTACTGTTGAAATATCCTTATTTGCCAAGTAAGGCACCCCTGTAGTCTAGCATTCAGAAGACTGAAGTATTTACAGAGTAGTTATGTTGATTGCCAATGTTTTAAAAAGTTGGAACTCATAATGACCTTTCAGACTTCCTTTGTTTATACAGTGAAGAAAGAATAGTTCAGATGCTCTCCTACCAAGGCTTTTTTCCCTTTTTTTTTTTGGTCACTTTTTAAGGTGGGGTCTCCTATAGTATGGCTGCCTCATCATGTAGCCAAAGATGGTGACCCTGAATTCTGATGCTAATGTGTTTTCTCTTGTCATACCATACTAATTTTCCTAGGGCTTGGTTTGACTTGAGCCCTTTTTTCCTATAATTTTTGTAGTGTGAGAGCTTTTTTTTTTTTTTTTGAGTAATCTGATTTTCCAGGCAATGCATTTACATGAGAAGAAAATGTTTCACCATCTTACATCAGATGTTAAAGAATGCATTCTGGGGGAAAAAAAAATGAAGAAGAATGCATTCTGATGACCAGAAGGTTTCCCTCTTGTATGAAAGAAAAATCTTATGTTTCTCTTGCTTAGTCAGTTCGAAGAAAATGTTCAGTTTAACATCAGCTCATCCTAACAGTATCTGTCTATGTGCACTTCTAGTTTCTCTGAGATGCTGAGTTGTAGGAGAGCCTTCAATTTGGGTACTTCTGAGTAGGATCTGTGAGAGAAGGGTGCTGGTTCTGTGAAATTAGTTAGATAAAAATTACTGCCTCTATTTCTTCAACTTGCTTTCCAGGTGATAAGTTTTTTTCAGTATTATATGAGTGGAAATAATCATAATTTGAACTCATCTCTCTTTCTTTCCTCACCTCTTCCCTTCCCTCCCCTCCCCTCCCTTCCCCTCCCCTCCTCTGTCCCCTAGTCGTCCCTTTCCCCCGTGTGTCATCCCCCCATCTCTGCTCTGGATTTTAGAGACAGGGTTTCTCTGTGTTGCTTTGGCTGTCCCGGACTCATTTTGTAGATTAGCTGAGCTCTTAACTCCCAGAGATCCACTTGCCTCCCTTAGTGCTGGAATTAAAGGCGTGGGCCACCATGCCTGACTGCTCGTATTTTCTGTTGAATCAATCATTAAAAGATGTAGTCGTATTTTTCCAGGGTTTTAGTTTCACTTTCATTTTTTAAATTTCCATTTTATGTGTGTGAATGTTAGCCTACTTGTATGTATGCGTGTTCTGTATGTATGCCCTGTATACCTTTAGTACCCTTAGAGACTGGAAGGAGGGCTTTGCATCCCTGGAACTAGACCTACATGTGGTTATGAGCTGCTTTATGAGTGCTGGGAACCAAACCCACGTCCTCTCTAAGAGTAGCTGTTGCTCTTAAGCAGCATCTCAGGGCTGCTCTGACTTTTTTAGTGGGCAGTTAGGCAGGGACCATTTTGTTCGTTTTGTTTTTTGAGACACAATCTTAAAGTCTATGCTGGTCTCAAAATAACTGTGTAGCTGTGGATAATCCTTCCTGCCTATCCCAGGTGCTAGGATTACAGGTATGTGCTAATCTGGCTCTTCCTCTTGGTCTTTGCAGCAGTGTCTCTATGTGGTTGGGATGGGCCTTCACCTTCCGTACCTTGGTATTATTCCAAGTGCTGGTATTACAATGCATACCAACTGTGACTTAATTTTATTTATGATGAGGAAATTTTTAGGGAACACCCTGATTGTTGTTTATGGCATGATTACCATTTACGAAAGAGGTAGAAGAAGATGTCTGAATTTCATTATTTTATATCCCTTGTCTAGAAACATTTGTTAGAGCATTGATCTAGAACAGTATTTAAGCTGGATGTGGTAGTGGTGCATTAGTCCAAGGACTCCAAAGACAGACAGATATATATGGTTTTTTGTTTGTTTGTTTGTTTGTTTTTTCAGTCTAAAGAACTCCAGATAAAAAAGCAGTTTCAGGATACCTGCAAAATTCAAACCAGACAGTACAAAGCATTAAGGAATCACCTGCTGGAGACTACACCAAAGAGTGAGCACAAAGCTGTTCTGAAAAGACTCAAGGAGGAACAGACTCGGAAGTTAGCCATCTTGGCTGAGCAGTATGATCATAGCATTAATGAAATGCTCTCCACACAAGCTGTGAGTATGTTTTGTTTAGGCAAAACCAATTTAGTCCCTTTCTTTCCATTACCTAATAAAATCCTAGTGATTAAAAGATAAATTGGAATGATAGCTTTTTAATAGTCCAGGAAATAAAGAGTAATCATCCAAATTCTTTCTGTTTCTAGTATTGCTTGGAACTAACATGGTGTATATAGAATTTCACTGATATATTTAGACATAAGAGCCTATTGATGGCTTCCTGCAGGTGTGCATTTTAACAGCTTATCAAGATCAGATGATAAGTGTGGGGCTGTGGGGGTGCACACCTTTAATCCCGGCACTCAGGAGACAGAGGCAGGCAGATCTCTGAGTTGAGGCCAGCCTGGGCTACAGAGTGAGTTCCAGGATAGCCAGGGCTACAGAGAAACCCTGTCTCAAAAAACCAGGGAGTGGGCAAACTAGGCAAAATGTAGTTCTGTGATTAGGAATCTAAATGGTTACCTTTGCATAGATGAAATACTGTGCAAGTGTTTTCTTTTTTTTTTTTTTGGTTTTTCGAGACAGGGTTTCTCTGTGTTAGCCTTGGCTGTCCTAGACTTACTTTGTAGACCAGGCTGGCCTTGAACTCACAGCGATCTGCCTGCCTCTGCCTCCCGAGTGCTGGGATTAAAGGTGTGCGCCACCACACCCGGCTGCAAGTATTTTCTTAAAGGGCCAAATAATAAATATTTTAGACTTTGCAGACCATGAGGTAAAATTGTGTAAGTACTTCTATTAAAAATGTATGCTTAAGCCGGGTGTGGTGGTGCACGCCTGTAATCCAGCTCTCGGGGAGGCAGAGGCAGGTGGATCTCTGTGAGTTTGAGGCTAGCCTGGTCTACAAAGCCAAGTCCAGGATAGCCAAGGCTACACAGAGAAACTCTTGTCTCAAAACCAGAGGGGAAAATTCTCATCAAAATGTAAAACCCGTTTTTAGCTATTGGACTGAACAAGGATAAACAAGCAGCTCCCAGTCTGGCTTGTGTGCTGTGCTCGTTGACTGTCCTGCAGCCATTCTTACTAGGGAAGGAGATACCTAGTAATAGTCTAGGTTTTTTCCTTAAGGGAAAAAAATGTTATTCAGGCATCTTTAGAATAGCTTATGATCGTATCTTCTGTCATATATTATTGGTTAATGTCTTTCTTTTTTAGGAATGTTCATGCCAGGCTACAAGAAAGAAGTTACATAGCTTACATAAACAGTCTTCTCTCTCTTCTGTAAGTCATGAATGGCTAGTTCACAGTTCACAGTGCACTTTAGCAGTTTCTCTTCTTTCTCGCAGCTGCGTTTGGATGAAGCTCAGGAAGCAGAGTGCCAGGTTTTGAAGATGCAGCTGCAGCAGGAACTGGAGCTGTTGAATGCATATCAGAGCAAAATCAAGATGCAGGCTGAGGCCCAACATGACCGAGAGCTTCGAGAGCTGGAACAGAGGGTTTCCCTTCGCAGGGCACTCTTAGAACAAAAGGTAGAGATAATAGAAGGAAGATAGTTGTTCTAGTATTTGTTTTTATCAGAAGAACTAAATGTATGTGTGTGACCACAAGCTTGGGGGGCATGTTATTTTCTTTCAGTATGTATGTATGATGTGTGTGTTATATGTGCGTACATTTGTATATGAGTGCAGGCTCCTGTGCCATGACGTGTGCAGGTCAGAGAAAAATGCCAGGGGTCATTTTATACATTTCACCTTGTTTGTGGTAGTTACACTTTCTTGTTCACTGCTGCATTGGCCAGAGTAGCTAACCCACAAGTTTCTGGGGGATTCTCCTGTCTATTTTGTATTTTACCATAAACACACTAGAATTTCACAGTTATTTTGGGGGGCGGGTTGCTACTGTTTTTGGTTTTTTGAGACCAAGTCTTTATAGCCCTGACTGGCCTGACCTGAGACTCTATGTAGACCAGTCTAGCTTTGAGCTCACAGAGAAGGTGCTGGATTAAAGGCATGCATCTTTATACCTGGCCACATCTAGCTTTTACACATGTGTCCTGGAGATCTAAACTCAGGTCCTTATTGTTAAATACTTTTCTTTACTTCTTTACTGCACCATCTCCAAAACTATTTAATTTGTTTTTGAGACAGAGTCTCACTATATAGCCCTAGCTGGTCTTGAGTTTGATAAATGGACCGGGCTGGCCTTGAACTCACAGAGCTCTCCCTGCCTCTATAGGTATTGGGATTAAAGACTTGCACCATCACACTCTAGTTCTCAGCAGTGACTATACCTGCTATGCAAGTACATTATCAAGGCCTGAGGTCGCTGAAACAATAAAACACAAAAAAACGAGCTAGGCATGATGGCACAAAGCTATAATCTCAGCTCTTGGTGATGTGGAGGAAGGAGAGTAAGAGTTCAAAATAATCCTTGTCGACATAACAAGTTTGAGGCCAACCTGGGATATATGAGATCTTGTCTCAATACAAGCAAAAAGAATATAAAGCTATGTGAAGACTGTTCAGGGGCTGGAGAGGTGGCTCAGAGGTTAAGAGCACTGGCTGTTCCTCCAGAGGTCCTGAGTTCAATTCCCAGCAACCACATGGTGGCTCACAAACTTCTATAATGAGATCTGGTGCCCTCTTCTGCCCTGCAGGTGTACATGCAGGTGGAACACTGTACACATAATAAATAAATAAATCTTTAAAAAAAAAAAAAAGAGCGTTGAATTGTGAGAGGAGCAATGCTAGCTCTATCTCCCCAGTCCCACCTCCCTTTTTTTTTTTTTTTTTTTTTTTGAGACAGGGTTTCTTTGTATAGACAGAGAAGTAAGGGAGCCCTGCAGTCTTTATCCTAGCACTCAGGATGGAGAGGCAGACAGATCTCCATGAGTTTGAGGCTGGCCTAATCTACAGAGCTAGTTCCAGGATAACCAGGGCTACAGAAAGGAAACCTGTCTTGGAAAAAAAAAATTTCTTTTAAAGTATATATCCATAAAATAGGTATTGATTATCTTTAGTAGTTATTGCTGCTCTATCTCATAGATCTGAAACATAAAATGACCTTTTTGCTCCTTTTTTCTACCCCGACAGATTGAAGAAGAGATGTTGGCTTTGCAGAATGAACGCACAGAACGAATACGTAGCCTGCTTGAGCGTCAGGCCAGAGAAATAGAAGCTTTTGACTCTGAAAGCATGAGGCTAGGTTTTAGTAACATGGTCCTTTCTAATCTCTCCCCTGAGGCGTTCAGCCACAGCTACCCAGGAGCGTCTAGTTGGGCTCACAATCCTACCGGGGGTCCAGGACCTCACTGGGGTCACCCCGTGGGTAGCACACCACAAGCTTGGGGCCATCCGATGCAAGGTGGACCCCAGCCATGGGGTCATCCCTCAGGGCCAATGCAAGGGGTACCCCGAGGTAGCAGTATGGGAGTCCGCAATAGCCCCCAGGCTCTGAGGCGGACAGCTTCTGGGGGACGGACGGAACAGGGCATGAGCAGAAGCACGAGTGTCACTTCACAGATATCCAATGGGTCACACATGTCTTACACATAATAATTGACAGTGGCAATTCCTCTGGAGCTGTCTGCCAAAAGAAACTGCCTACAGACATCACCACAGCAGCCTCCTCACGTGGGGTACTACCGTGTGGAAGCTGTGCATATGGTATATTTTATTTGTCTTTGTAAAGCGTTATGTTTTGTGTTTACTAATTGGGATGTCTTAGTATTTGGCTGCCGGGTTTTTGTGGTTGGCTTTTTGTTTCTTTGTTTTTAACTTTTGGAAAATTTTAAAGTGGGAATAGATATATATTTTATGTGTGTGGCAAAAAATGGCTTAATAGAAGGGATATTATCTGAAAAATATAAAAATAAAATGAAGCAAATTAACCTGAATTATCACTTTAGGGTGTCCATAGCCTAAGAAACTTGGAAGATCTAATGCCTTCCTTCATGTTCCAAATTCTGTGAGTCACTGACAGCAGGCAGCATCCATGCTGACACATGGTTTTGCTGAAACATGCCTCTACTCTTGACCAGTGTGTTTCCTTATCTATGACATTGATCTGACTTCTCAACCTCATTTGGACTAAAAAGCAGAAGACCATGAACATTAAAAGATTTTATTTACCTTTCCAGATGGCAAAAAAATCATTTAGTTCTTTGCTAAATGCTTCAGAAGTTTGTCGCTGATTTTGTAGGTTGTATATCATTGTAAGGTGGAGTTGCTTAAGGAGATCACAAGCTGTGTGGGAATTGCACTAACAAGCTTTCAGAGGGAAAAACCAGAGAGCCGAGAGGCCCCTGTAAGTTCCTGGGTTAGGAGTGTTCAGCACAGAGCGAGGAGATAAAGCCTATATATCCTGACCTTTTTTTTTTTTTCTTATACAATGATATCTCAGACTATAAGACCCCAAAAGTACCTTTGCTGTTTGTACGAAACAAAGATACATAGCCAATGCAAAACAAATGCCAGAGGTGTTGACTGACGCCATATTTACAAACTGCCATCTATTAGAGTACTCCTCACACTACGTAGACATAATTTTATTATCCCCTTTTTGGCTTATGGCATTTCCTGTTTACAAGTAGCAATAGTCAATTATGTAAATACTTAGTTGCCACCAGGAGTCACTGAGCCAATGACTACCAGCTGCTGACTAATCTTCACACTGTAGTTGTTGCTTCATTTGCAGGGCCTCTGTTAAATCGCTGTTTTTGTTGCTGCAGTACCTTACAAACTGTTAATTCACTGAGACTTAGTGACCATCTGGGTCTATGTTAATATCACACAATAGCAAATTCCCTTTCAGAAGTCTCTAGCTTTAGTGCTAAAATACTACTGAGAAAGAAACTAGGTGGTTTGGTGAGTGAAAGAAAACAAAAGCAAAAATTAAAAATATGGTGGTCAGGGACCACTAACATTTGGGGAGTGTGTTTTGTCTGTTCTTCAGTGAAGGATCAGTCAGTCCTTCTACATCACTGTCAGTTACAATCCCATTGCTTGTGTGGAGCTTGAGTTGGAGGTAGGCAAGGGGCAATGCCCTCTGCTAGCGACAGACCAGAGTTTCTTGTTAGTTAATTGTCCTCCTCCCTTTTCAGTTGTCGTGAAGAGCTCTTGCTGCTAACGTGGGCCCTGCTTTTCATGTAGGTGGAGGGCAAGAACTTTCTTAATCATACTTAGAGCACACTAGTAAGCGACTTGTCACTTCCTATATCGAAGTTCTTGGTTTCTTACCCGCATTTTAAGCCTTGTCCAGGTATGTCATCCCAGTCTCCAAATCCCTTAAAGAGTGTCTGACACTAAGTAAAAGAAAAATTAGATCAGGGTGTGGTAGCACATGTCTATAATCCCAGCCCTTGGCAGGCAGGGTGGGAGTCTCAGGTTCAAGGCTGTCTTCAGCCGTCTCAAAAGTGGAAGAACAGAAGAAGGGTAGATGCTGTAATATAGATCCTTAGAAAAACCAGTAGAAGTTTAACAGCAGTGTCTGCACACACTTCTAGGCAGGGCTTTAAACACGTTCCACACCAGTTTTTAGGGATACATTCACTTGCTTTAGCTAATGAAAAGGCTTTTCTTTTGATTTTTTGTTTTTTTGTTTGTTTGGGTTTCTGTTTTGCATTCAAAGTACTATTAAAGAGTTTCAATCAAATTGAGAGTTCTATATATTTGGAGGAAATAAGAGAAAGCTTTAACATTTAATGATCTACTCAAAACTATAAAAGAATATCTTTAAAAACCATTCTTCATGCATCTGGCACCTATTGGCTATTAAAGGGTTAGAATGGGAAAGCAGATCTGATGTATCTGAAAAAATTGTTCAGACTTCAAACTACCAGAGATACATTTTATCACCCGTTTATGAGCTTCACTTGGTCCAATTTAGTTACTGAGTCCATTTTGATAATAATGCTAGTGTGATTGAATACTATCTGTCCTTCCCAAATGGGATTTCTGCCTCATTTAATTGTGTGGCACCCCATTTTTCCATTTTCAACTTAGCTAAAATACGCGTGGTTTGCAAAATGATTAAAAGTAATAGGTTCTTGTTTATATACTATAGCTTCAAAGGAATTCTGTATATGTCAGAAATCCTCACAGTAAAAGCTGGTAGCAGGAAAATTTGAAAGGATTTGAAATACCCTGAAGATAGGACAAGTACTTTCTGGGGGAAAATGTGGAAATGTCAACATTTGACAAAGTTAACACTACCTCCTCGCAGTTGTTGGTATCCACTCATATGTGTGTAAGAAAGTGAAAAGCACCGAGGATTTACGTAGCACTCCAGAAGTTGTGGCTCTATATCTGGTATCCAGAGCCTGACAGGGAAACAGTTCTTGTTCTCCCTTTTATTGGGTCAGCATTTTAAAAATGCAAAGCCTCGTATCTTCTTAATTAGATCCCTCATCCTTGGCACATAACTTTTCTCCTCTTAAACTTAGCTCTAACCCTAAATGTTGACATCAGAAAGTATTTGCACTGCATAAACAATGTTAGCTGAAAGCATGTTTATTTTTATTAGAGCTCCTGCTCTTCTGCACATCTTCATAACTAGAGATGAATAGCCCTCAATTTGAAGTCACACCCACAGGTGAAACACAGTCTCAAGTCAAGGCCTTGCCAATAAATGGAACTCTGGACATAGTCATTTTTGGCTGTGTGGATATCAAATAAACAACATTCAAAACACTAAAGAAACTGTCCTGCTACTAACATTTTTATCTCTGCATCCTTTTCAAAAATTGAAAACTTTTTTTTAGGTCATAAGCCAGAATTTAGTTGTTTTGTGCTCCTATAGGCCTAGCATTTTAAACTTACATAGAATACATTGTTTTGGACACTGGAATAATACAATTTATTTTCACCTGTAAAAATAACTTCATTGTACTTGAACACCTTTGCATTTCTCCATTTGTGCCATTTACAAGTGGAAATAAATTGTATTATACCATGATCTACTGGCATTTTAAAACTGTTACATATGCACATTTTGGGTATAGCTATTTTCATTTGTATATATATTGTATATACATATGAGTGTCTATATGTGTGTATAGGTGGATGGGTATAACTCATTCTGTACATGTCTGCCAGGGCTCAAGTGTTTTGTTGTTTGCTTTTTTGTTTTTTCCTCTGTTAAGGCAAGTCTGCCTGTGTTTTAAAGAGTACTCTGGGTTGATATTTATGAGAAGATGATTAGTAGATGCAGTCTTTTCCTTTATTTCCTTAGCACTTGGATGAGTGAGGAGAAAGTTAAGTAAAATAATGAAACCATGAATTACAATGCAGTAAAATTGTGCTAGGGAAGGAGGCAGTTATTTCTTTTACAATGCAATAAAAGATAACAAGCTACAGAGAAAAGTGAACGCTGGGACAAACACTGGTGGTAATTGTTCTGCAAAGGTAAAGAGAGCCAGTGAGTCACGGACTTTGTGGCTATCTTAGTCTTGATGCCATGATCCTCTCATTCGCTTTTTACTCTTTATATTAATAGTTACGTATTTTGCTGAGGATCAAAACTGCCAAGAAAGGAATTACTACTAAAGCATATCTAAGGTTCTCCTCAACTGTAAAATCAACAGGAGGTGGTCGTCGGGAGACAGGCGTGACACTGTTTTGAAGGGCCGTCTCCTTGCTTGCTAATAATAAGTTCTTTTTGCACCTTCGCCCTTCTGAGCCAGTACTATCCAGACAGAGATTTGGTCTAATACAACACTTCTTTCCTTAGTTTTGCTCTTTTCTTGCAAGTCAGGGTCTTGCTATGTAACTCTTACTGGTCTGATAATTGATGTTTAGCTAAGACCCACCCGAAATTCCTGGCAATCTTTCTGTCTCAGCCTCCCAACTACTGGGAATACAGGCATGAACCATCATGCTTTGCCACAGCAACCTGTTCTTTTGGAGGTTTTATAGTTCTGCATTTGTCTCATATTCAGAATGTGAAGTGTCCTAATGTGTATTAAAGCCAGAAAATAATATATTTAAGGTGTACTAAGTGTGAATCTGCTATAATGAAAAAAATTCTCACTTCTTACATAGAGCCTTCTCTAAGGAGCACGGTCAAAATTTGGGCTGTCATCTTTGAGCTGCTTATCAAAATACAGGTCATTATTGAAGATAAACAAATTCTGTTTCATTTCGTCCCTAGTAACAGAAGTCTCCCTTCCATGGTTTAGCATTGCCTTTTTAAAAGGCAGTCAGTCACCCGAGTTGTTAAAAACTGGAAATGTCCCACCCGCTGTACAGTCAGCATATGTGCCTCTTGTACGCAAGGACTACTGATTGAAGTCTGTTTTGCTGTGTCTGGTTATGTTGTCTGCACTTTTATGAAATCACTACAGTAGATCTACGTTGGAAATAACTTAATTTGTAAAAAAAAAATTTATTAAACACTGTAGAAAAAGTGAAGCTGAGAACTCTTCCTTTTTGTGCATTTATATTTCCTACTGAATTCTGGTAGCCCACTTTTAAAGTTGTATGGATTTTTTTTCCTCTTTGATTGTATTCAGATTTCCAAAGTTTTGTTCAAACAAGTGTTGGCCTTCAGATCATAAACATAAGAAATATACTCCATATCTGCCTGTTGTAGGCTTCTGAAATTTGCACTACTCACTCATATGAAAATCTTAAGAAGTAAAAGGAGCTGGAGAGATGGCTCAGCAGTTAAGAGCACTGTGTGCTCTTCCAGAGGTCCTGAGTTCAATTCTCAGCAACCACATGGAGGCTCACAACCATTTATACTAGGATCTGATGCCCTCTTCTGGCCTGCAGATAGAGCACTCATATATAAAATAAATAAATCCTTCAGGGAAGAAAAAAAGCAAAGAACAAAAACTGGGGAGCCATGTACAATGTCACCACATGTTAACTGTTTCCAGCATCCAAACTGAAGGTTGTGTGTGTGTGTGTGTGTGTGTGTGTGTGTTGGGGGTTTTGTTTTGCTTTACTTTTAACTATACAAGGAGTTCTTTGAATAGAAGAAAAGGTTAATCCCCTCCAGCTGGGTGCCCACTGGATAGAACTCCCTTAACATGTGTAGTAGTTGGGAGTGTGGAGAGAAGGTGAGACTTCCCAGTGAAAAGGGTGTCTTGATGCTCAAGAGTCCCCGCCCCCAAAGTACGGGTAATTCAGCCTGCAGTTTCCTGTCACTTGTAATTTAACAGTTATGAGTGAAAAAATCATGTAATTATCTGTAAATATGTAGCTAACAAATTGACCTAGTTTCTGTATTTTTTTGGGTTTGTACTAAAGTTTATAGGTCTGTGCCAGCTAGAGAGGAGTTGCTGTCATCGCTAGTTGTGGTTCTAGCATATAACCCTGAAACCATCCTAGGTGACATTTTTAGTATTATTGCTTAAATGTTGTTAAACAGGGAAATGGAGCTTAATCATTGGTCAGATTTGAAATCTTTCGAAGCTAAGTAATTTTATTTAATATGATGATTACATGTCGTCAGTCATGAGTGAGGTGTAGGGAGTGTCCCTCCCCAGTGGCCATGTTTACAGAGTGTTTTGTCTATAAAGTGCAAGTGTGTTAATGTTTATGTAAATTATGCAGGTGATAACTTTATGGTTTGGGACTGTTTATGGGCTCTTTTAACTGAATTTTCAAGTGAATCAAACTATGCTTTTTGCTGGCACATTGATCCCATTTCTGGAACATATTTCCTATTTCCAGAATTCTGTATGTTCCTTAGACATTACCCCCACTTAACCTCCTTTCTCTGCTATGCCTTGTAGCTAAGATATTAAAGACTGTTCAACATAGATGAGGGAAATGCATTTCTTAAAAATCCATGAACCCTCAATTGTATGCTTTCAGTATTGTGTTATATGTTTCTATGGCAACTTGAAGTCAGTGGTTTAGAAATGAGATACCAATGTTAATGAAAAGTATGTACTCTTTGCTTTTGCATGGCTTGGCATAGTATCCAAGGTATATTAGAGCCACTTGAAAGCATGAAGACCAGTTATATGGACACAGGTTTCTCTCAGTGGCACATTTTGCTTTTTCTTAACCCTAAAATACATCGCCTCGGCATGTTAATATACATTGCACACTGTCATCCAGCAAATTATGTGATTTTGAAAAGATGCAGCTGCCTAATGTTTGCATTTTGGTTGGTCTCTATCTCACATAACAGTGTAGGTATTGCAGCCCTCCTAGCCCTTTTTGAGGTCATAAACAGGTAGATCAGTTTATCAAGGCCCTGGCTGCCTGGGTGCTGCCACACTGTTGCCTTTTGCTGCCCACTCATTCCACGTGTGCTATTGTCCTTCCTCACACTTCATACTCTTAAAAGAAACCATCACCTTTTCTTCCCTGTTTTTTTTATTCCATAATAAATGGGAATTGTGCCTATTTAGATTGCCCCTCCAGTTAAATACACACGTAATCCAAGCCAGAAACAAGAAGGAAAAACTTTTTTTTTAAAGTCCACTTGGCCAGTAGCTTATCCAACAAACTGTTTTACCACATTGTCTCGACACTTGATAGAAGAGCCTGTTAGGGGTCACGGTGGTCTCATAGAGTACAATCCAAGTGAAGAGGGTTCTGTGGGGTTTCCATTAAGAAATAATTCTGTTCTTATTTTACTTCTTACGATCCTTCTCTGCTAGTTTAGGGTAGGTTAATTCTTTTTTGTGGGGGGAGGAGGGGACTTTTTACAAAGACAATGGTCTGATGTAAATAACATTTTAAAGTACGGTGCACATAACTTCCCTAGGCTGTTCCAACCTATTTGTAAATGCTTTAGAGTTTTTAAATTAACACTTGTGTTGCTAAATCCTATTTATGTACGTTTGAAAGGTTTTTAACCCATATGAAACATTTAAATAATGCAGGTTATTATGAGCAAGTTAGCTTTGAGATTCCCCTCCTTTTAGTATTAAAAAAAAAAAAAGCCTAATGCGTATTAATGAGGTTGGAGAGACTATGAGAAATCTGTATAGTGTATATTTTAAACAGCTTTGCTTGTATTGTGAAGATTTAAGAACAAACTTGAGATTTTTAAAGTTAACTATTAACACAGTTTTAACATAAGTTATCCCACTGGGTTTAAAGCATCTTGAATGTATAGCCCTTCTGTAACCCAGGCTGGTCTCTGATTTACTGAATCATCCAAACGTTATTTATATTTTTAGTTTTATGTACTCATTCTTTGTTTTCCTCAAACAGCATGTTTTATTTTATTTTATTTTTTGCACATGTAAAAATTTTTAAAAAGAAGGAAATTAATACATGATTTTTCTCTGGATTTTCCTCACCTCAGTCTTTCTACTAACCTCTTAAAGGCCATGGCATTCCATTTGCTTTATTTGTGCAAATGCCAGGGTTAGTTTTTATTTTTATTTTTGCTATTTACCTAAAAACTCAACAGTGCTTCAGTCAATCGCTTTTTTATTTAAAACTTAAAAAAAAGAAAAAAAAGAAAAAAAAAGCTGTAACCTTATCATTTCTGAGTAGACCATTGAGAGAAATGCACACCTGTCAGCCAGGACCAGCTTTGGTGGCTATAAAGGGAATGCTGTAACTAAGCAAGATGGTCTGAACAAAATTGGTGTATGTAGCCACCGTCTGTTTTCGTTATTCCCACAAGTCAGGTCCAGATAAATGAGGGTTATCAGCTAACTGATATGTTATCATTGAGGTTCGTCAATGAATTTGTACATTTCTAGTTCCCTTTGGTGAAGGGAAAAATGATGATTTTTGCAAGACCTAGATTTTGGCTTGGTTTCTTGCCTCCTTTTTTGGCAACCTTCATCTTTTCCTAAAGCCCTTGATTCTGTAGGGTTTTCATAGTGGACAAAGGACTTAAAGAGTCTTTTAAAAACTGGCATAGATTGGGGGGAAGGGCAAGAGATTATCATATCAAACATACAGTAGCCTAACACTTTAACGGTGGATAATTTTGAGTAAACCCAGTCCTTTCGAATTTTAGACTAAACAGATGCCCACAGTGGAGGCTTACCAAGGGTTGCAATGAGGAAGGAGCCTCTCCCTCATGTCAGCACCAGCTGCTGAAGGTGACTGTGCAGATGTGCATTTTCCTTTTGGTAGAAATGGTCCACAGCACTAACTGGTAAGGCTTATTGTACAGTATATTGTCAGTATTCTTCTGGTTCAGCATACCTTATAGTTCGTATATAACCTGTATTAATTGTATAGATTGTGCATTTAAAGCTGTTACCAAGTTGTCAGAACCTTAAGAACGAAAACAGGTCATATGTAATATTTTGTTTGTAAGTATCCTTTGTATCATAGCAAAGGAAATGTTTAAAAGATCAACTGTAATAAAAGTAATTTTAGTACACAGAGTGTCTGCTTATTTTGAAAAATATTTTAGATTTACTTACTTTTGTGTGTGTGAATCCTTTGCCTGCGTGTGTGTTTGTGCACTGTATCATCCCTGGTACCTGAGAATTCAGAAGAGGGCGCCAGACGCCCTGGTGCAGGGGTCACACACTGTTGTGCTAGGACTAGAACTCGGGTCCCTGGAAGAACAGAAAGTGCCTTTCTCTGTGCTACCCTGGCTGGCCTTCAACTCACATTGATCTGCCTGCCTCTGCCTTCCTGGGTTCTGGGATTAAAGGCCTGCACCACCACTCCTAGCTTCTACTTTCTTTTTAAAGCTTTATTATGCGTACAGTGTTCTGCCTACACAGCAGAAGAGGGCACCAGATCTCATTATAGATGGTTGTGAGCTGCCATGTGGTTACTAGCAATTGAACTCAAGACCATCTCTCCAGCCCCCATTTTTTCCACAGCAGATAACACTGTGTTATAGGGAAAGACAAAAGGTTTGTGTGTGTGTGTGTGTGTGTGTGTGTGTGTGTGTGTGTGTGTGTGTGTGAATCCCTCCTACTTCCCTCTCTGATGTTCCTCTCCCTACTTTTCACCTTTCTCTTTCCCCTCTTCTTTCCTCACTCAGATTTTTGAGGCAGGACCTCACTAGGTAGCCAGACTGACATCAAAAGACCCTCCTGTCTCATTGTCTAGGCTGCTGAGATTGCTGCTATGTACGCCCACACCTGACTTTGGTGTCACTGTTTTCTTGACATTTTAATTTCCATTTTTTAACTTGTGCATGGAATATAAATATTGGGTATAAGTTGGGCGTGGTGGCGCACATCTGTAATCCCAGCACTTGGGGAAAGAAAGGCGGATCGCTGTGAGTTCAAGGCCAGCCTGATCTACAGAGTGAGTCTAGGACAGCCAAGGCTACACAGAGAAACCCTGTATCGAAAAACCAAAACCAAACCAAACCAACCAAATAAATAAATAAATAAATATAAAAACACCACTGGGCATGGTGCCAGGCTTATAATGCTAGCATTTGGCTAGTGGAGGCATGAGGAGCAACAGTTCAAAGTTACCCTTTGTTGTATAGTTAGCTTAAGGACAGCTTGGGCTATGGAAGATCATCCATCCATCCATCCATCCTATTAAAATATCCATTACTCCCAACTCTATGTCCTGTGTCCTATGTATCAGATCAGGTCTATGATATGAACCACATACCCCCAAACCAACCACTCATGTCAATTCACGAACCAAGGTGCCAGGTGTGATGGTGGCACATGCCTGCAATTCCAGAATGTGGGGAAGTGAAAACAGGATGATCAGTTCAAGGTCACTGTCTGCTATTGAGGAAATTTAAGGCTAGCCTGAGTTACATCAAACGTTGTCTCAAAAAAGATACCATGAGACCTTAGTTCACAGGAGAGGTGGCTTTATAGGAGTATTCTTGCAGAGGTCTGGGCTTCCACTCCCAGCGCCAAATTCATGTGTCTTAAAACCACCCAATCTAGGACATCCAATGCCTCTCACCTCCCTAGCCACCTGCACACAGGTGCACAGACCCCACCCCAGGCATACATGCACATAGACAATTAAGAATAAAAAAAAAATAGCCGGGTGTGGTGGCCCACACCTTTAATCCCAGCACTCGAGAGGCAGAGGCAGAACTCATTGCTGTGAGTTCAAGGCCAGCCTGGTCTACAAAGGGAGTCCAGGACAGCCAGAGCTACACAGAGAAACCCTGTCTTGAAAGAACCCAAAATAATAATAAATCCATCTTAAAAAGAAGCCTTCTATTGGACCTAGGCCACCCTATGTCTTAGTGCATGTACCCTCATATGTGCCAAAGACCAGTCTAGCTTGACTGTCTTCATTGAAAACATGAGACTTGCTAGTTGGGAGGCATTCCCTGGGTGCCGGCAATTCAGACTGGCTTAGGTCTTTATGCTTGTTTGGCTCAAAACCCACTGAGCCAACTTTTAGCCTCTTAGCATATTCTTGACATCAGCTGTAAGAACTTAGCAGAAATCAAAGGCGGCTTTCAGAGTCAACCATCTGTTTCTTATGCTCTGATTCCCAGGTAGACACGGAGCACTCTGTCTCCAGTTCTTTCTCACATTATTTTTGGGTTTTGAGACAAGATCTCACATAGCCCTGGCTCGTTATGTGGCTGAGGCTGACCTTGAACTTCTGTCTTCCTGTCTCTAACTCCCAAGTGCTTGGATTACAGGCAAAAGCCATCACACTCGGCTGTCTCTGCCAAGCTAATGTCTCCTGAAGTCATTGGTTCCCCATGCCCATCTTCTTTTACCCTTTGAGGACGCTCATGAATAATAGAGAGACCACAACGTGCACAGAAAGAAAGAGGTGCAGGACATTGGGGACCCACATGGAGACTCACTGGGATTTCTTTTTTTCTTTTTCTTTTTTTCTGCTTCTTCAAACTCAGAGCTTGGTTTTTTGTTGTTTCGTTTTGTATTGTTGGCAGTTTGGTTTTTGTTGTTCAAAGAACGATAGTTTGTCAGGATAGTGTGCCCGGGTCTCCTCTGGCTGTTCCCAGACTGAACCAATCTGGATGAAGGGCAGGGTCCTGCAAACCCTTTATGCTTCAACAGAAACCACACTTTCTGCCCTAGTTTCTGTGGTGTGTGTGGTTTGTGTTTGTTTTGTGGCAGGGTCTTTTTTTTTTTTTTTTTAAAGATGTATTTATTATTATGTATACAGTGCTCTGCCTGCATGTACACCCGCAGGCCAGAAGAGGGCACCAGATCTCATTATAGATGGTTGTGAGCCACCATGTGGGTGCTGAGAATTGAACTCAGGACCTTTGGAAGAGCAGTCAGTGCTCTTAACCTCTGAGCCATCTCTCGAGCCCGACTTTGAACTTCTGAAGCTCCTGCTTCTACCTCTGGGATTACAAATGTGTACCATCATACCGGTCATGCAGTGCTGAAGACTGAGGCCAGGGCCTGTGGATGCTGGGTAAGCCCTCCCTCCACCAACAGGGCCTGTGCATGCTGGGTAAGCCCTCCCTCCACCAACAGGGCCTGTGCATGCTGGGTAAGCCCTCCCTCCACCAACAGGGCCTGTGCATGCTGGGTAAGCCCTCAACCAACTGAGCTACACTTCCAGCCTTCAGCCCTAGTGTCTGAACAGTAACGGCCAGAGTTTTCTTTTTGTAAATTGCTTAGGCTGGACATCTTTAATCCCAGTACTCAGAAGGTAGAAGCAGATGGATTTCTGTGAGTCTGAGGGAAGCTTTGTCTATATAGTGAGTTACAGGCCAGCCAATGCTGCTTTGTGAGATGCTATCTCAAAAAAGAGAGAGAGAGAGAGAGAGAGAGAGAGAGAGAGAGAGAGAGAGAGAGAGACTCCTTGAGAGCAGCCTGCATGAGCTGCATGAAGGGGAAATGTTTTAGGGTTAAATCAGCTCTTTGGCCTTGAGACCCAAAGAACCTGAACAGGAGTTGATCTGCAATCCTCTGAGAGCTCCAAGACCTATGTTAGGGTAGAGGGAGGGTGGGGCGCTGTGGTAAAGGGCTGCCTGGTGTGTGCAAGGCTGTGGGTTTAACCACCAGTTCCACAAAAAAGAAGGAAAAGTTACTGCAGTCTTTACCCTCCCCTCCTTAGCAAGCTTGCCTTTCTAAACAAACAAACAAACAAACAAATAAACAAACAAGCCACTCTTTCTCACAAAAGTGTTCTCTGGAGGAAGTGGGGCCCTGTGGTAGTCAGTGTAGAAAAACGGCCCAGATTTTTGCCATTAGAGACACCCTAAGCCTTCGGGCTGACCTCCCACCAGGCTGTTTGTCATCTTTCCATTATTTCTGAGTGGTCTGACAGCAGGACCCTCATGAACTGAAATCCCTACTGTCCCAGGGGTGGGTGGCCGGCCATATGCCAGTAGTCCTGCCCAACCAAGCCTCCCACTGTGGCTGTGGTTCACCAGCAACAGAAGAACTTCCTCTTCAGAGTTCACTTCCTTTTCATTTCTCTTGCTCAGAAATGATGAAAGAATGCCACAAAGGGTGTGGGGGAGGGGCCGGAAGTAGAGAAGAGGGGAAAGACTTCTTTCCCAGTAGGATACGCGTCTTAGGTAATTCAGTGTTGTCTGGGTTACATTTTGGGAGTTAGTTCAGAGTGTCTTAGTTAATCTACAAGAACAAGACTAGAAGGCTGGGTGGGAGCCGGGCGTGGTGGCTCAGGCCTGTAATCCCAGCGCTTTGGGAGGCAGAGGCAGGCAGATCACTGTGAGTTCAAGGCCAGCCTGGTCTACAAAGCAAGTCCAGGACAATCAGAGCTACAAAGAGAGAAACCCTGCAGAGAAAGTGGGGGTGCTGGGTGGGACAGCACCTTTGACTCTAGCATTCTGGTGGGTCTCTGAACTTGAACCCAGACTGGTCTATATAGGGAGTTCCAGGCCTGGCAAAAACAAAACAAAACAAAACCCAAAGCAAAACCCAAGACTACGTAGGACAAGATTGTCCAAGCCTGGAATCACTGACCCAGGATACATTGTATACCATTTTGGGTTGTGTCCTTTGGCTATAAAATTTTCTTGGAAATTGTTTTACTGTTTTAAGTCTAAAACTGGTGCCTTTTTTTTTTTTCCTATTGATAAACTAAACCATAACTTCTAGGCTTAGATGAGCAGCTCAGTGGCAGAATGCTTGCTGGCAAGTGAGGCCCAAGCAGCACAAATAAGTAAAGCAATAACAGTTCAGGGCAGACTTAAAATTTTTGTTTGTTTGCTTTTGTTTTTGGAGACAGGGTTTCTCTGTGTAGCCTTGGCTGTCCTGGACTCACTTTGTAGACCAGGCTGGCCTCGAACTCACAGCGATTCCCCTGCCTCTGCCTCCTGAGCGCATGCACCGCCACACTCGGCCTAGATTTTGAATCTTAACAACATATGGATTCAGATGTCCAGCTGTCAAAATAATTTTTGAAGGCTTAATACAATCCAGGATCTATATATCAGTCTGTGCACTGTACCTGGTCTTACTCTGGTCTTCAGTGTTATTCCTCATCAAACCAGATACCCACTTAGTGGCTGAGAGTGAACACAGTCAGAAAGCAGTTGTTTTTTTTTTTGTTTGTTTCCTTTTTTTTTTTTTTTTTTTTTTGCCTTTTGAATAATTGAGCAGACAAAGATGGTAACGTGAGACCCTCATAAATAGTTGGATTGCGTTCACCAAGCTCTTGGGGCTTTTGTCTCCTCTGATCTCAGATCTCTTGTCCAGCTCTGAAAAGGGAGAAGCTAGTACCAAAAAGAAACTGTTCAGAAATCCTGTTCTGAGGGTCATTCTTGTCCCTGACTGTGAGAAAGTCCACGTCTCAGGAGGAACACGTCTGGAGGAGTCTCCTAGATCCAAACTGAAGGGTATGCATCTGGCCTAACCTGTCCACCGCAGCCATAGCCTAGCAGAACCCTTAAACCTTGGACAACAGCACCTCCTATTCCTAAAATATTCTTGGGAGATGGCTCTGGCCAGCTAGAGGTGTACGTCAGCCCCAGAGCTCCCAGCCACCAGGAGAGGCAGGGACAGACACTCACACTCTACCCTCGCCAGTGTTGCCTAGGCTGGCCTCAGCTCAGCATGTCCTGCCTCTGCCGCCTTCTCAGAGTGGGGAGAGCTAAGCATCCGTGACAGCCTGCATCCCCAGCTGCTGCTGTGCAAGCCAGAGCAGAGCCCCAACCGCAGAGCACATGAGGGAAGTGGGACCGAGACACAAACATCCTGTCCTTTCTATACTAAGTGGCTCCAGCTCGAGACTCAGAGTCACCACGCTGATTATTTCTGTGGGACAGAACCACCCGTTGACTCTCAGAAGCTCCTCTGTTTCTGGAGTCACAGCTAGGAGAGGTAACATTTTCTCTCCGGTGCATCGACAAAGCCACCTAAGGCTGTTGTTACTTGACTGTGACTTTGATGACAAGGAGACAGTGACCAGGTGCTGACTGAGCAGGGTGGGCAAAAATGTGTTTCTTGGAGCCAGGGAAGTTCTTCTCAAGTTAGTGCTCTCAGGATCAAAGTTTTCCTTCTCCAGTTTAAGAGAGAAGGGAAGCCGAGCTCCCCCACGCAATGCCTTTTGTTGCTGTACTTTGCTGGCGTCTTTCTCATCGGTCCAGGGGGCTTCCCCAGCGGCAAGCCTCACCTGGTGTAAGATCGCTTCCAGTTGAAGATCTCTTCCACACTGGAAGAGGGGGAGACCTCTCGCTTCTGCAGGCCTCCCCAGCGACGCCGTCCCCCTAAAAACGAAGTCCTGCGCCTGCTCAGCCCTTTCATCCTCTCTTCCATTCGGAAGAATTCTGTCAGGGCCCTGAAGGACTCCAAGATGACCTCGTGGCTCCATGCTGGTGAGGGCTCAGGGCGCAGGAAGCCGCAGTGACCTCCCTGGCTACTGAGCAGCAGGAAGAAATACGGGTTGCCGTGGAACAGCTCTGCAGGCAGAGTGCGCTCGGGGGGTCCACACAGCGGGTCGTCTGCACTGTAGATGCACAGCACGGGCACGGCGGCCTCGTCCACGTCGCGCAGAGGGTCATTGAGGTCCCAGTACGTGTCCCAGCTGATGGGGAAACTCTTAGTGTGGCAGAACAGGGTCTCCTCAAACTCTCGCAGGGAGCTGCTCCTGAACAGCTTGTTGGTGTCAACTGTGTCCTCCAGCGCGGAGGCATACCTGACCACAGGTGAGAGGGAGAGCCGGAGAGAGAAAAGTCAGGCCATTAGATGACAGGCAAAGTTACTGCTGAGGCAGCTCCCAGCCCAGAGTCTCAACACAGAGACTATGGGGCTTTTGAAATAAGGAAGAGAGCAGGGCTGGTGGGCACAGGTCTTCAACCCCCCACTCAAGAGGCAGAGGCCTCGTGGATCTCTTTGAGTTCCAAGTAACATGTTTCTCTCCCTCCCTGCCTTTCTCTCCTTTCCTCTCTCTTTCTCCCGTCCCCGTCCTCCCACCCCCCACCCCACGACAAGCAAACAACACAACCACTTTTAAAGACTTTTAAAGCATTTATTTATGTGTATGAGTGTTTTGCCTGTAGGTATATGGGTACCATATGCCCATGCAAATCAGAGGCTCCCCTGGGACTGGAGTGTTACAGATGCTTATGAGCCACCATGTGGCTGGGTGTTGAACCAGTGTCCTCTGCAAGGAAAATGGTACTCTTAACCACTGAGCCATCTTTCTGGTCCCCAAAACCCCTTTCACACTGTGGCCATCATTTAAAATCAGAAGATTTCTAATAAAATGCATGTTTGTTTTCTCCACAGGAGTGGGCATTCCTCTGTCACACTTGCCACCTGCCTGGTTCTGGGGATAACGTTTGACTTTGCAGCTGTTGACTATAGGGGCAGCTCTCTCTGTAACCTCAACTTTTTTTTTTTTTTTTTTTTTGATTTTTCAAGACAGGGTTTCTCTGTGTATCCTTGGCTGTCCTGAACAAACTTTGTAGACCCAGGCTGCCTTAGAACTCACAGCGATCCACCTGCCTCTGCCTCTCGAGTGCTGGGATTAAAGGTGTGTGCCACCACACCCAGCTTGTAACCTCAACTTTTGACCCTTCCCAAGGAACTCATGACCTGTTTCCTCTGAGGCCTGTCCTAAGAGAACTCACTGTTTTAGACAATCCAAATTAGGAGCGATACCTCTCCCATAATTAATCACTGTTTTATTCCATTCATTGTGTGTGTGTGTTTGTTTGTTGTTTTTTGAGACAGGGTTTCTCTGTGTGTAGCCCTGGCTGTCCTAGACTTGCTTCGTAGACCAGGCTGGCCTCGAACTCACAGTGATCTGGCTACCTTTGCCTCCCCAAGTGCTTGGATTACAAGGTGTGCACCACCACGCCCGGCTTGCCTTTGTGTTTAATGTTGGTGGGAGTGGTGGTGGTCAGGTGCACCTGGGGCACGTGCTCCTAGCAAGTGCTTGGTGGCAGAGAAAACACCAGAGACTAGAATTGATCTGCTAAATGGTTTCCCCCGAAAAGGGGCCTGCAAACTACTGCATGGGGAGGTGGGGGGAGGGGAGGGGAGCTCTGCTGTTTCAGTTCCCTGGAGAGGGCCTGGGAAGGTCACAAGGAGGCCAGGGTGGGCAGCTCAACCCTTTACTCTAGCCTCAGCCAGTTGAATTCCATCTGTGCCCGAGCGTCCAACCCCAGGCTTTCCTGGGAAGGGTGGTTCCTAAAGGCACAGGTTTCTCCTCCGTTTCCCCTACCCAGCTTTTAGGCAAGCATCGACAGTGGTCGTTTTTTGGAGAGGAAACAATAGCAATTAAGCTAGATGAGAGTACTCCATCCCTGGTCCCTGTACCAAACCTCTGGGTTGCCGTGGCAGCACCTTTCACTTGTTCATTCAGCTTCAGAGTTTGACCTTTTCAAAATAGGAGGTAAAATGAAGGAAAAAAAAAAATCTAATTGCCACCACTGCTGGGTCAGGTTCTTGTGTTTTCATTTAACAGTCACAGCCACCTGCAGAGGTGTTAGTACCAACGCTGAGGGAAGGGGCCGGCAGATCTTAGGATTTGGGCCAGCCAGGCCTCACCCCGTGTCCTGGGTATTCCTATTTGTTGCCAGATGCCTCTGACTTCATTTTGCCATCTCTTAGGAAATGGCATTCAAGTGGTTTCTATGGAACAGTCTTGCCTGGTGTTAAAGTAATTCTCCATTTGGAGATTTAAAGGGTTAGTGTTGTTTTAGTAGCTGTGTATGGTGCTGGATGCCTGTAATCTCAGCACTTAGTAGGCTGAGGCCGAGGATCTGGCAGAGTTCAGTGGCACCCACAGCTGTACCGAAAGAACCAACAAATGGCTAAGTGTTGGGTACTCACCTAGAAATATGTAAAATGTCTGTCAGTTTTTTTTTTAAAGAGTTTGAATAAATCAAATGCTGCCACATTTCTCATTCCTGCTACCTGCTGGCTCAGAGTCTGAAAGTAAACATTCCGGACAGATAATCGGCCGCAATTGCTTCCAGAGCCCTGTTTGCTGACCTATCTGGCTATGGACTAAGTGGTAAATGTCAGGTGCAGGCCTCTGCTGACCACCCGTTGCTAGGACACCTGAGACTGAGATGAACTGATGGGGCCCCGCAGGATACTGACTGAGGCCATAAGGCTATCTGTGGCTTTGAAACCCCACTTTCCTAGTTCTAGCTTCATGATAGGGTTTAGACAGCTTAGGAAACCGCGTGAGAACTTTGCCCCAGCCTACCCACTATGATAGGCAGAGCTATAAACTTCAATTCCCGTTACCCACCTGCTGAGAGCGATTTTCTGGTGTAGCAAGAACCCACGCTCATAGAGCCAAGGCAAGCCAGCCTCGAACCACTCGCGACAGCGTAGAACCGGCGAGATGCAGGCAGCGCCGGTCACATAACTGGAGGAGCCGCACTCCCCCAAGTAGGACAGTAACAACGCAGACCCCGAGCCCTCGCTCACCGCGAACAGGGGCGCCGCTGGGTGTCGGAAGCGAATGTAAGTCACCGCCTCCTTGAGGTCGGATGGGTCCCCAAAAGACTGTAGTCGGGGACTGACTAGCGGGCAGCCGTGGTGGCCGCGGCGGTGGAAGATGACTGGGTAGTAGCCGCGTTCCACGGCGAGAAGGCAGAGTCCCAGTACGTTGCGAGTGAGGCGTCCCCACGCATTGGGGATTACCAGCAGCACAGGAGGAAGGCTCCCAGTGTTGGTGACCCGGCGGCCCCTGGCACAAGGTCCTATGACCCAATCCAGGGCTACCAGTCCATCGTCTGCCAGCTGCAGGTACTCACGGGCTAGCTCAGGCCCGGGCCCGACCGGCAGGATGAAATGGCAGAAGGTCTGCAGGTGGGGCCCCGACAGCCAGGAGCGCGGCCCCGGTTCCAGCGCTGCCGAGCGTCGCAGGACGCGCAGCAGGCACTGGGCCAATGCAGACGGCTTGCAAATGAGGCTGCAGCCCCCGGGTAGCGGTTCCCGCCGGTCGCTGAACTGATCCGCGGGGCCTCTGCTCACCACCTCCGGCTCCTCGTGGTCCCAAACCGAGGTTCGCGCTCCGACGACGCGCTTCCAGGGGCGCAGGAGGAGGAGGAGAAGGGCGAGCGCCGCCAGCAGCAGCGCGAGGACGGCCGCCCACGGAGACATGGTCTGGCAAGACAGTCCCCGGAGGGAGGCACTGGGCTGCGGGGAGCAGAGCTGTCCCCTCGCCGGGCTCCCCGCTCTGCCCGCGGCTCCGCCCGGCTGCCCGCGGCTGCCCAGAGCCCTCCCAAGCGGGAGGGCGCGCGCGTTCCGGATTGGTCGCGGCCAGGCGGAGACAGCCAGTTCGGGTTGAGCTCCCCTCGCCCGCCCCCCACTCCCGCCCCCCCCCCCAGCCCTTTGTACAGCGATTGCGACAAGCAAGGGCAGAGGGTGAGAGATCCAGGGACTTTGGGACGAGAGAGAGATGATTGGGGAGACTGAGGCTCGGAGGCCTGGGTGAGCATGAGGCGCCAGCTTCTTTTTTTTATTTTTATTTTTATTTTTTATTTTTTTGGTTTTTCGAGACAGGGTTTCTCTGTGTAGCCTTGGCTGTCCTGGACTCACTTTGTAGACCAGGCTGGCCTCGAACTCACACCTCTGCCTCCCAAGTGCTGGGATTAAAGGCGTGCGCCACCACGCCCGGCGAGGCGCCAGCTTCTTAACCCCTATGAAGTCTGACTGCCAGAGGAGACGGTTGGTCACTGCGGTCCTCAGGATCCGCTATTGAGGAGTAGTATAACAAAGCGCTGATCCCCCGCTGGTTTCACTTTTCCTACTCGAGGCTGCATTTGCAGCCAGACGTGTATACCGCTCTCCTTCACCTGGCTCTGCGGCCCAGCCAGGACCCCCACCTGTGCCAGGGTGGAGTGGGTGTCTGCACCTGGCCAGAGGCAGACCGTAGATTCTGACCCTGACCAGGGGGGTTGAGGGAGGTGGCTGTCGCTTCTCTGGAGGGCACCTGGGAACTGACCTGTTGACACTTCTGGCCTCCCCAGCCCACCCCCAAAGTTGCTCTCCAGGAGTCTGGAGTCACCACTGTTCAGGAGGAAGGGTTGCAGGAGAAGAAAGAGCCTTAAGTTTGGCAGAATTAGTTGAGGGAGACAAGCCCGCAGCAGGGCTACGGCCGAGGGATATGGTTCTTTCGGGCCTATCAATATGTGACCATTCTTTTTGTTTTGTTTGGTTTGGTTTGGTTTTTCGAGACAGGGTTTCTCTGTGTAGACTTGGCTGTCCTAGACTTGCTTTGTAGACCAGGCTGGCCTCGAACTCACAGCGATCCACCTGTCTCTGCCTCACGAGTACTGGGATTAAAGGTGTGTGCCACCATACCCAGCCCTATGGATTTTTAAATTTTTTTTTTTTTGAGACAGGCTTTCTCTGTGTAGCCTTGGCTGTCCTGGACTCTCTTTGTAGTCCAGGCTGGCCTCGAACCCACAGTGATCCGCCTGCCTCTGCCTCCCAAGTGCTGGGATTAAAGGCGTGCGCCACCACACCCAGCTCATCTGAGCATTTTTTTTTTCATCTGACCATTCTTACAAAGGTGGGTGAGCAAGGATCTCCTTGTAAGTCAGGGTATGTGGAAGATACTGAAAGACCTATTTTTGCTGTATTTTGAACTTAAAAAATGTATTACATTTAAGTGTGTGTGTGGTGTGTAGGTCAGAGGACAAGCTGTGGGAACCAGGTCTGTCTTTCCACTATGTAGGTCCAGAGATTAAACTCCAGTTGCCAGGCTGGCAGCAAGCACCGTTACCCACTGAGCCATCTCGCAGGCCTCTGAAACTTTTGCACTTGGGCGTCAATCTTTACCCGGCTTCTCATTTCCATCGCTGGGCACTGTAGCTCCTCAAACCAGGGTCTCAGAGGACACCCAGGGACGAAGAACGAGAGCTGTGACCAGGAGAGCTCCGGTGTCTCGGGGTTTCTGGGCCTGAGATCAGAGGGGCCTAAGACCCCTGAGACAGCTGGGGGCTCAGGTCTTATTATTAGCAGGAATGGGGCAGCGTGAAGGCAACTCACGGGACACTCTCTCTCTCTCTCTCTCTCTCTCTCTCTCTCTCTCTCTCTCTCTCTCTCTCTCTCTCTCTGTGTGTGTCTGTCTCTGCCTCTCTCTCTCTCTCTCTCTCTCTCTCTCTGTGTGTGTCTGTCTCTGCCTCTCTGTCTCTCTCTCTGTCTCTCTGTCTCTCTGTCTCTCTGTCTCTCAGCTAGGATTTCGTAATTCTGGCCCTTAGGTCACACCGAGTGTTTAGCGGGTTTGTCAGAAGAGCACACACGTCTCCGCCTGGGTCACCCAGTCCTTAGGGATCTCACTTCCCGCTCTTTGCCGGGTTTCCAGATTCCACCCAGGCGGTGCAGTTGCGCTCTGCTGGTAGTGCAAACGCACCAGCACGCAAGTCGGGCGAGGGAGGTGGTCCCCTGGGCTTAGGGAAACCTTGGGGAAACCTTGGGGCGCACAACTTTTCCGGTTTGGGCAAGTGACGCATGCGCAGGCCTGGCGGGAGGCGGGGGCCGGGGCCGGGCTGGCGGGGGGCGGGGACGGGGCGGGGGCCGGGCTGGCGGGGGGCGGGGCGGGGGCGGGCTGGCGGGGCGGGGCCGGGCGGGGGGGCGGGGAGGTCCGGGCGGTGGGCCGGTCCGGGCGGGGGGCGGGGCGGGGCACGCAGTCCGGCAAGGAGCGGGTGGGACTGTGTGGGAGCGGAGTTTTACGTGGGCGCGCGAGCGGCGCGGGGCCGCGGGGCCGCGGGGGCGCGCGAGCGGCCCTGCTGCTGGTTGGCGGGACTGCTGGCCCCCGCTGAAATGGTTCCTCCTCCTCCCCCTCAGCCCCGGTTGCTTCTGGTAGCTCTGGTGGGGCTCCTGAGTCTTTGCGAGGTAAGGGTATCGGCTCCGGGTAAGGCCTTGGCCAGGGGACCTCAAAAAGCGCTTTGCCACAACTTTGTCCTGGAAGGAGTGGCGCGCGCGCGGGGATTCCGAGGCCCCTCCATTCGTCTGCGCCCCATCTCCTGCAACCGAAAGGGCGGGGCCCTCGCAGAGGCCAAAGCCCAGCTCCTCGACTTGGACCCACAGGTGGTGGCTGAGCCGGCGGAGGAGGCAGGAACCCGTTGTCCCGAAGGCCTGTGGCCTCTGCCTCCACAGGTAGGAACCCTGGAGGGCCGAGGACGAGAGGGGTACGAACGGCCTCTCTGCACCCTCGGTGGTCGCCCTCTTGGGACATCTGTTGGTTTCTCCAGCGTCTTCGTCTCAGCCCAGGGCGTGGGGCTAGTTGTTTCCTTCTCCACACCCAACACGAAGCCTCCAGCCGTTCTCTTCTTTCCCCATGTGTAGGTGTTACCAAGAGTGACTTACACACAGGTGAGACAAGGGCAGGTAAGTATCTTGGTATCCCTCCCTGGAGGCAGCGTGTTCCTCGTAGGTTGCTTCTGTCTTGGCTCGCTCTCAGCTCCATCCGTTCCGACTTTGTGCAGGACAGGTGACAGTGAGGCTAGCTGCATGGGAAGGAACTTACAGGTGCACCTCTGACCATAGCAAAACCAACTCCATCCCGATGCTGGGTGTGGCTTAGAGGCCTCTTGTTTTTCTAGGCTCTGATTTTCTGCAAGAGGTGGCGTTCTGTCCCTTTGGCTTTGACAAGTGAACATATAGTATGTAACGGCCCTTTGGATCACAAAACACTGTATCAAGTTAGGAGTGTGTGCCTTATGGTATAATTAACTGAATTCAACTTTCATGAATGCTTCTCTCTCTCTCTCTTTTTAAAAAGTTTTACTTATTTATTATTATATATTACAGTGCTCTGCCTGCATGACAGAAGAGTGTGTCAGATCACATTACAGATAGTTGTGAGCCACCATGTGGTTGCTGGGAATTGAACTCTGGACCTCTGGAAGAACAGCCAGAGCCATCCCTCCAGTCTGCTTCTCTCTTAAAAAATGTTTAGAGGGGTCGGAGAGATGGCTCAGGGGTTAAGATCACTGACTGCTCTTCCAGAGGTCCTGAGTTCAATTCCCAGCAACCACATGGTGGCTCACAACCATCTGTAATGTGATCTGATGCCCTCTTGGGCCTGCAGGTATATACAAAGATAGAATAGTCATATACATAAAATAAATAAAATTTTAAAAATTGTTTAGGTTTATTTTATGGGTATGAATTTTGCCTGCGTGCTTATTTGTTGGTTATTTGAGACAGCGTTTCTCTGTATAGCCCTGGCTGTCTTGGAACTCTGTAGACCAGCCTACAAAGGTACACTTGTCTCTGCCTCCTCAGTGCTGGATTTAAAGGCGTGCACCAGCACCTGGTGCCTGTGTGCTTGTGTGTTCAGAAGGGGGTGTCAGAGCCCCTGGAACTGGAGTTAGAGGTGGTTGTGAGTTGTCATGTGGATGCTGGGAACTGAATCCAAATCTTCTGTAAGGGCAGCAAATGCTCCTAACCACTGGGCTGTCTCTCCACCCCGCTTTAAATACACACACACACACACACACACACACACTACTATTAATACTAAATGAGGGAGGGAATAGTGAGAGAGAGAGATCGATCTGCCTGCCTGCCTGTCCCTCCTCCCGAGTGCTGGGATTAAAGGCATGCACTACCACCACTCTTTGATACATGGTCTCAGGATATAGGTAGCTCAGGCTGGCCTCAAACTTGCTATGTAGCCAAGGATGATTTGAGCTCCTGACCCTCCTGCTTCCACCATGTGACTACAGCCCACCTGCCATGGCTGGAGCCCCCTGCCTGCCTGGAGCCCCCTGCCTGCCTGACCCTCCTGCCTCCACCATCTGACTACAGCCCCCCTGCTGTGGCTGGAGCCCCCTATCTTGTCAGGACTTGAATTATCTTCACCTGATTTCTTACTCTATCTCCACTCTGCTGGGCCCTCAGCACACACGTGAGTCCCAGCTCATTTCCTCCAGGAGACCTACCTTCTTTTCTCTGGTTTATTTTCTACACCTGGCCTATCAGGGTCTGAAACACGGAACATACTCTGCAGCTAATCTATCTCCAGCCACCTTCAAAGCTTGGTGCGGGAGTCATAGCACCTGCTACTCCCAAAATTTGCCTGCCTTCTATCCCATCCTCTCACAGCTATGTAAGCCAGCTGGGCTTGGTGGCACAGGCTTTTATAATCCCAGATACTTGGGAGGCCGAGGCAGGAGGATTAAAACTGAACTCAAGGCGTAGACAACTTTGTGAGACACTTTTCAGATTTAAGGGGCGGGAAAGTGAAAAGACAGTGGAGGATATAGTTTGCTGGTGGAGCATTTTGTGTGGGTTCAAATCCTTAGAGCCTGCAACCCCGTCCCACCTACATACACGCACGCACGCACGCACGCACGCACGCACGCACGCACGCACGCACGCGCGCGCGCATGCACAGGTACATACATGCAGAGGTGCGCGCACACACGCATGCACAGGTGCACACACACACGCACGCGCACACAGGTACATACATGCAGAGGTGCGCGCACACACGCGCGCACACACACACACACACACACACACACACACACGTTTGAGTTGTACCAGTTCTTTACATCCCTGAATTTGTCTCCATCTACCCCTAGGAGGGTCTTATAGCCTAAGCAGGGCTGGTATTCACTGTGTCCCCTGGGCTGGCCTCAAGCTTGTGATCTTCTGACATCATTCTCCAGATGGCTGGGATCACAGGTGTGCACCATCACACCCACTGGCTGGGATTACAGGTGTGCACCATCACACCCACATTCCCCTGAGGGTCTCATGCATTTCTCAGGGTCCAGGTGTTCGCTTTCCGTATCTTTCATAGCATCTAGCACAGGTCAGCTCAACTAGTAACGGCTGATGAAATGTTCCATGCCGAGACTGCACATTCGCGTTGAGTGTGTGGATACTCCTGGGACGGTGCTTGGGTTGGATCAGTACATGGAGGGCTTGGCCATCATCTGAGGGACAGGTTCCAGATGTGGAACTCGTAGAGCCATTGTTGTACATCCGGAGAAACACAGCTAAAGACTGTTCACTGAGGGCTGGAGAGATGGCTTAGAGGTTAAGAGCACTGTCTGCTCCTCCAAGAGGTCCTGAGTTCAATTCCCAGCAACCACATGGTGGCTCACAACCATCTATAATCTGGTGCCCTCTTCTGGTGTGCAGGCACAGAACATTGTATATATAATAAATAAATAAATCTTAAAAAAAAAAAAAAGACTGTTCATTGAGGGTCAGTCATGTAGATCAGTGGTAAGAGGGCCCTGGTATTACCCCCAGCGCCATGGGTGGGGGCGTGGGGGCGTGCTCTGAAGCTAACAGGGTTACCTAGCCATGCTCTCCTGCCCAGGGGCTCATCTGTGAGGGCTGGCACTTGGCGAGGAGAGGTGAGTTAGAAAGGAGAGCGCACTAGTACACGGGGCCCTTTGCCTTTCCCGGGAGTGGAAGGGCACCTTCTGATAACCCCTTTATCCTGGAGCCTCGGCTAGAAGGGATGGATTCTCTGCGAGCTGGGCCTGGCTTGACATCTCTGCTTTTCCTCCAGGTTGAGGGCATCACCTTCTTCTACCACCCCTGTGCCCACCCCTGGCTGAAGCTCCAGCTTGCTCTCTTGGCTCATGTGTATGTGGCTAAACCCGTACTCATTCCTGACTCTAATCTCACGTGGGACCGGGTAAGTGGTTAGTGAAAGGTGGTGTGCCAAAAGAAAAAAGTCGGACACAGTGGGCCACGCCTTTAATCCCAGCACTCAGGGAGGCAGAGGGAGGCGGATCGCTGTGAGTTCGAGGCCAGCCTGGTCTACAAAGTGAGTCCAGGACAGTCAGGGCTATTACACAGAGAAACACTGTCTCGAATCCCCCCCCCCCCCCCAAAGCCAGGCATAATGGCAGAGGCAGGCAGGCAGATGTCTGTGAGTTCCAGAACAGCCAGAGCTACATAGCTCTGTCTTACACCCCACCCCCACCCCAAAGGTGGTGTGCTGCAGAAGGGTGCAGCCCCATGGGCAAAGAAAGGACGACTGGGGTGGGCGGGGCTCCTTGTCTTAGCTCTCAGCTACCTTCTTTCATAGCCCTTGGTGCTGACAGCATGGGGGGCCACACTGGAGCTGGCATGGATAGAGCCAGCCTGGGTTGCCCACTGGCTGAGGAGGCGGCGAAGGCGGAAGCAGAGAAAGAGTGTGTGGCTTCTCTCTGACGCTCTTTCTGGACCCACTTCCATGATGCTAGCCTCCAGCAGAGGGAAGCTGTGTGGGCGACGCTGTGTACAGGTGAGGGATGCTGGGCCCAGGCTTGGTGTTGAGTGTCGGGCTGGCAGGGCAGGGCAGGGCAGGGGCTGATCTCTCTTCTCTCCTCCCTAGGCCCCGCCTCTGGCCTTCGCTCTGAGGAGCTGGCGGCCTCCTGGTGTAGAGGTGACATCTGAAGGGCCCAAGAGGCCCTCTCTGAGTGTTGTCAAGAGAAGGGGACTCCGGGCTGCCCTTGGTCTCCAATCCACCCCCTCAGCCCTGAGGGTTTCTTTGGCTTCTTCACAGAGCCTGAAGGCCGAGCAGCCGACTCTGGGAACCTCATCTGTGGCCCCTGTCTCCTTCGTGTCTGG
The DNA here is from genome assembly GCF_964271855.1 of Acomys minous. Taxonomy (NCBI): domain Eukaryota; kingdom Metazoa; phylum Chordata; class Mammalia; order Rodentia; family Muridae; genus Acomys; species Acomys minous. Next base: position 70,347,434 of record NC_140493.1, on the reverse strand, counting down.
GGGACCTGGAGGCAATGGTAGGTCCAGGACAGAGGCTCAGATGCCTAGTGGGCGAGGCAGCCCAGGAGGATGTGCCTGCCCTGGCCAGGTTTCCCCCGCTCCTCAAGCCGCAGTGCCTCCCCCTCCCCGGGTAGTCCGAGGGCCCACTCCACGCACTGAAGAGGCCGCCTGGGCTGCCATGGCCCTGACTTTCCTGCTGGTCCTGCTCACCCTGGCCACCCTCTGCACCCGATTGCATCGGAACTTCCGCAGGAGCGAGAGTATCTACTGGGGGCCCACGGCAGACAGCCAGGACACGGTGGCCGGTGAGAAGACCCCCATCCCCACCCCGTGCCAGGTGCGCCCAGAGTTCCTTGCCCTTGACCTTTCGCTCTCCCACAGCTGTGCTGAAACGGAGGCTGCCCTTGCCCTCGCGCCGGATCAAGAGGTCGCGGCGACGGCCCCTGCTTCCGCCCACAGCGGACAGCGGCCCTGACTCAGAGAGCTCGGACTGAGCGGCTCCGCCCCTCTGCGCCCGCTGCCACGTGGGCTGTGCGCGGGCGCCCCCTGGCCGCAGGCGGAGAGGCCCTGGAGGCTTCATTTGGTTTCTTGGAGAGTATCCTTTTAGGCTCCCTGATGCAAAATTCCTGTTTCTAATTAAATTATTTTGGTATAATTTGGAGTTGAGCTAGTGTATCTTGCCCTCAGTCACACTCCCTTCAGGTCGCCGCCCCTTGGGGATGTTAAAGAGTGGAGCTGGCCCCAGCATCACAGGGCTGTTAGGATGACATCAGGCCTAATGAAACGGCTGTGAAGCTAAGCTTGCTCACCTGCTTACAGGCCTCCCAGGCCCAACACACACTCCTGTCTGCCCGCACCCCCAATCTCTGTAGCCCAGGACAGCTTTAAACTTGTGATCCTGCCTCAGCCTCCCAAGGACTGTGGATGTGGAGTGTGACGTGGTAAGTGGCAAGCATGACTACCCAAACCAAGAGCTGTGCTAGGCTCGGCCCCACCTCCAACCTCTAGACATCAGAAGTGGCACATGGTCACTTATTTATTTTTGATACAAATGTACATGACACACGTCTTGACAGCCACCCACCGCCACAGGTAGGGCTGGGCCACCCAGGGAAGGTGGTTGCGAATAGCTGGTGGGTGCCGTCAGTGCCTTGCCAGCCAGACCCCCAGGCCTCCAGGGGGTGGGTCACTGTAGGTGCAGGTAGTGATGTAGTAGGTGCTGGCCTTGCAGAGGCTAGGGGGAGGGGCTCAGTTCCACAGCCACCAGCTGAGTTGGGGACCCTGGGGAGCCAGCCCCAGGCTCAGGTGCATCGTCCTCTGCCTGGCCAGCACACTTCCCACAGGGGATGGGAGGAGATGGAGGGAAGTGGTTTTCCTCTGAAGTCTATCGGGTAGGGTACAGGTAGGGGCAGCAACTGGACCACAGCTGGTGACCCTGGCAGTCCCCCTGGTCCCAGATGGGGGAGAGGGAAGCTGACTTGCAGTGCTGGTTCCACTACTCTGGTCCCCTTGCCCCTCAAAGCTCTGGGTGGGCCAGGCAGGTCTCTGGAACGGCACTGCCGCTCACAAACTCAGTCGCAGGCACGCAGGGACACTCAGTTACCACAAAGTTAAAATGAAGGGGTAGGGGAGAGGAGACTTTCCAGTGTTTGCTGCTGGGGACCCTGGCACACAAGTTGGGGCCTGTGCTCTAGGCAGGGGCCATTTGGCATGAAAGAGCAGCAAGGGGGGGGGGCTGATGGCTACAGGGCAGAGACACCCAGAGATAATGTACAAAGGAGGGGGATGCCCCTGCTCAGCCCCCCTAGGGCTAAACTGGCTCGTAGGGATGGGGTGCAGTAGGCGCAGCTGCCCCATTTGGAGTGTCCCTGGCCCTCCCTTTGCTGAGGGTGCCCTGGAGGGCAGGGTGAGGGGCTGGGGAGGGGTTCCTTGAGGCTCCTGCACATCAGCAGGGCAGGGGATGCTATGTACAGGGGGAGGGGCATGGAATGTGGGGGACAGAGGCCTGGCACCTCACATTCCCGTCCTTGGGGCTAGAAGGGGGTGGGCACCAGGGCACCTGGATGCCAGAGGAGAATGACGGCACTAAGGGCACTTGTGCCAGTGGCTCTATTGGGGGTGGGTTAGTGTCTGGAGTGGCCCAGCTCCCATGGCCAGTGAGGTCCCAGGGTGTGGGTAAGGGCAGGGAAAGTGGTCACTGTTTCTTCTCTCGGGTGGTGATGGTGACCAGCTGCTTGGCAGCCTTGGCGATGTCATAGGCGCACTGGATCACCTGCTGAGTCAGCAGCTGGAAGTCCACTGGGGCTCCAGGCTCTGGAGGCACTGTCTTCCGGCATTCGCTCTGCAGCCGGTAGGCGCTGGCGTTGAGCAGCCGCAGTGAACTGCGCACAGGCTCTAGGGCTGGCCTCTGCGGGCAGGCATGGGCGAGGAGGGGCTGAGGCCTGGACTTCCAGCCAGGCTTCCAACTGTGGCTCAGGGGGCTCACCTCCACCCGTGCTGCCGTGGGGCTCACCTGTATCGCCCTGCCCCCCAGCCCTCCCACCCTGCTGCTCTGTGGCCCCTGTACCTTTGGGAAGAGAGAGGCCATCTCAGTCACAGCCAAATGGATCTTTTCTGAGCAGGGCACAAAGCTGTCATGTTTGAACTCCTGGGCTGCCCGCAGCAGTTCCTGAATGTTCTTGGTGACCTGCTCTGTCTTTAGGATGACATCCTCAGTGCTGGGGAGCCCAGGGTCTAGGTCTCCATCCAGGCTCTCCAGCTCAGGGTGCAGCTCCTCCTCCTTGCCCAGCTCGAGGAATCGCTTTCCTTCAAGCCTAAGCCCGCGTGGGCAGAGAAAAGAACCACTCTAGCCACTGATGGCTGGCCTGCGCCTGCACGGCCGCGTCCTCACCACCTCCCCCTCCAGGTGCCGGCAGGACTGCGGAGGGACCCACAGGTGTCTCACCCAAGCAGAGGATCCCCACTTTGCGTGTTCTCATAGTCACTGTCTGCCCCACTGCCGTGGCGTGAAAGCTTGCTCTGGAGGATGTAGGGAAGGGTGGTGGGTGAGCACACATCCCTGGACCTGCACAGCCCACACACTGTCCCTGGGCACCGGGATGGAAATTACCGCATGGCGACTTCCTTCTTGGGAGCATGACAGCAGCGGGGAGGAGGGAGTGAAGGGCACAGAGGAGGCAGACACCCCCTTCCGGATCTGAAAGCCAGGGTGGGGCAGAGTCAGTCTCCACCTGCAGTCCAGCATCTGTCCCAGGGCAGCTTGACAGCTACTGGGGCTGTTGACTCACGGGTGCAGGGTTCACCCTCCTCCCCCAGGTCCTGCTTACCCGGTAAAGGCCAGCAGGGACATGCACCGAGTAGATGGCATCATCTTCCAGCTCCTGTGGGAGGCAGCAGTGTCAGAGAAGCCGTACCTTGGCAGGACCCTCACCTCCCCACCCGGGCCCACAGGCTGCTCACAGGGCTGTGGAAAGGCTGGAGCCGTGTGGCGAGTTCGTCCCCAGGTGTGCCTCCGAAGGGCTTCAGGGCAGAGCCTGGCTCATACATGGAGAAGGCCTGGCGGTCCCTGCGGTGGGTGCTTCCGCCGGGGCCCATGGGCGTGTGTTCTGCCCGTTCGCTGGGAAGTGAGGGTGCAGGTGCTGGCCCTGGCTGCTGCCGGAGCTGCAGGTTCTCTGCCTGCAGCTTGTGGATCTGAGTGTACACAACGGTGTCCAACTCTGGGTCAAGGCAGTTGCCACCTTCGCGAAGGGTGACCCAACTCCCAGAGTCTTGGCTGTTTGCCACCCCCCCACCCCCCAGCCACAGCGCTCACCTCCCTCTGCAGCCTCCGGAGCTCGTCACTCAGGCTGCTGTTGACCTTCATGAGCTGCTGCACTTTGGCCTCCGACGTGGCCAGCGCCTTCTTCAGCTCCAGGTACTCCTGCAGCGTCACAGCCCCGTCTGACAGGTCTGAGGAGTCCATGCTCTGCAGAGACAGAAGCCAGGCTATCTCAGGGCCGGGGGCTGACCAGCTCCTTTGATCTCAAGACCCTGGGCTATGTATAGCATGGAGCTGGGTCTAAAAAGGCCAGAAGTAACAGGAGAACGTGGGAGGGAGCAGCAGGGACAGTATTCAGACCCTGGCACGATTGTTCCGCGTGGCGCCTGCGCTGGGCAAGGGCTCCTGGTCTGTGTCTTCGTCAGAAGCCACACTATCATAGTCATGCTGGTCGTCCAGGTCACTTTGGCTCCGTGCAGACAGCTCGAGGTTTTCTAAAGACACAAGATGTGTCACCCGGGGCTTGCTCAGCCACACGCACTATTTATCAAGATCCCAGGCAGGGATGACAGCAGGGCCCGGAACGCGCCTTGGCCTGCCCCTGCTCTCCCACCTGTGGGGCTGCTCAGGCTCTTGCCCTGCTGCCTCCGCTTGGCCTCACTGAGAATGTCGATGATCAAGGTGGCAAACTCTCGGGCATTAAAACGGGCCAACTTCTGCCGTCCCTGCGAGGCAGAAAGAGCAAGGCCAGTGTGAGGGGCCACTTCTGGTTGGCCCACAGGGGCTGGAACAGAGCAGCAAAGCAGGACCCTGCCATCCCATCCCGTGCTGGTGGGCAGTGCGCAGCCCAGGGCAGCACCATCTGGCTGGTGGGCAGTGCGCAGCCCAGGGCAGCAGAGGCTTAAGGCAGGAGGACGCTGAAACACCCACCAGTGCTACAGAGTAGCCACATCCACTCCCACTCAGACCCCCGAGGGAGGGAGGCCTCAGGAGAGCTGGCCTGGGTGCCACCCGCCTCTGACTAAGGAAGGGCAGGGCTCCCAGAAAAAGAGGGGAAAAAAAGATAGCCAGGCCTCCTGTCTATCCCCCTCACCTGATTCCGAGTGGCTGAGTATTCAGGGTTGACAGGCAGGAAGGGCACAGCACTGCGCTCTGTCACCAGGGTGCTGTGGTTTTGGGTAGCCAGCCACACTGTGGGGGAGGGGCAGGAAGCAGATCACCCATTGTGACTGGGCCCTCAGAGAAGAGGTGACAAGCACTGAGCAGAGGCCCCTCACCAGCTACCCGCCCTCCCTATTCCTACTGTGCCAGTGCGGCAGGAAGCAGGGGTCTCCACGAACACAAAGCTGCTGGGCCAGGCCCAGTGAGGCCCGCCTACTGGCGAACCAAACAAGGCAGGGCCCATCGGGCCAAACCCGGGCCAAACCCGGAGTTTGGGTTGGAATCTGGCTGTGGCCAGGAAGGAGTGATGCGGGCTGGGGGTGGGGGTGAGGGAGGAGCAGGGCTGGGGACACAGCCAAAGTGGGAGGCAGCCAGAGCAAGCTGAGCCCCAGGGCCTGTGGGGCAGGGAGGCAGCTGCCCAGCGGGCCCCACTCCGAGCACCGCCGCCCCCCCCTGCCCGCGCTCCGCCCCCCCTGGCCGCCCCCCCTCCCCGCGCTCCGCCCGCCCGGGCCGCCCCCCCTCCCCGCGCTCCGCCCCCCTCCCCGCGCTCCGCCCCCCCCCCCCCGGCCGTCCCCCCTCCCCGCGCTCCCTGAGGGACTGCTCTCCTCCACTCACCAGCATCGTTCTCCCTTCGATCCACCTCATCGTACACATCCATGGCGAGTTCTTCAAAAAGCCGGTTGCTGAGCTAGAGGGGGAGAGGGGGACCCAAGGTCAGTGAGGATGTGTATGAGACGGACACGCCTCATGGCCCCTGTGTCGCCCAGCCTGTCTTAGAACTGAGGGAAGGATGAGGATTTATATGCAAGGAAGGAAAGGGGGCCAGGCCATTTCGTCCTCTCGGAGATGAGGCCCTTGGAGGGCAGAGCCAGCATTAAAGACAAGGGCACGGGGAGGCGATGGGTGGGAGGAGCTGGCAAGGCTGGGGAGGGCAGCTCTAAGGAGTCCTAGCTTGTCGAGGCAGACTCACTGCTTGCAGCTTCTTCTTGGCAGCTTTGGCCAATTCAGATAGATCCAGGCTGTGGACAAAGGGAGATGGAGAGGCCAGCGTGAGAGACTGTCTGGCCCCTTCCAGTTGCCTCCCAAGCATGCAGGGAGCTCAGGGAGATGAGACCCTGAGGCCTCGCACCAAGCCTCCCCCACCCAAGCCTCACAGCCTGGCAGCCGGCAGGTGCGGGTACCTCTGAGACATGCACTTTTGCCGAGATCTAATCCAGGAAGGCAGCAAAGGGAAGAACAGGACAGAGCAGCAATTACCCAGGAGCAGGCGGCACACGCCTTCACACGTCACACTCAGACACATCTCCACACACGCACACCCAACGCTGAGCATGCACGGAGCCTGTCTCCCAGCTGGCTCCTCGGTCCACTGTCAGCTACGCGGAGTCACCCAAGGTCTCCCTCTTCCTCAGCTCCTAGCCGCACCTCCCAGTTCTGCCCTTGGTTCCTCTGCTCTCGGCTTTTAGAAATCTATTTCTACATGTAGGCTTGCCTCTAAAATCCCTTTCTCATCCAGTGGCCAGAGTGCTAACTTCTTGGCTATATCTCTGCCTTAGAACAGCTCAAGCACACTTCTTCACAATGTGCCCTTTAAAAAATGTGCCAAGTGCTGTATATTGTATTAAATTATTCTCAATATTCCCCAAAGAGTAAGCATTCTGGGGTGAGATGACCAAGGCTGGTTACCAGCCAGGTAGCAGTACACTGCCACACATCCCGCAGAGCCACGCCCGGAACTCCACCATCAGGATGGCCACGCTCTCGCGGAGGTTCCCCACACGGCTCGCTCGCCCTGGCTCTTGCTAGTCGTATCCCCTCACATTATGCTGTGGTACACAAGATGCCACGTTCCCACCTCCGCACCCCAGCCTCTCTCGCTGCTGTCCCACCTGTTTAGCCGCAGCTCAGGGCAGGGTGATGCCTGCGTGATCTTGTGTCCTTACAGCAGTTGCTTGCTCTCAGAAGGTGCTAAGTTAAACCACTGAGTCTACATCCCCATGTCTGTGTGTCTGTGTGTTGAGTATAGATACAGGTGCGCACGCACAGGCACACACACTACCAGGCAGACCAGACTAGAGAAGCGATTTGAGTCTTGGGGTCTTAGAACAAGGGGGGTCTGGGTTTAGGAATCTGAGCTGCACAGCCTGACTGTATAGGCTGTGCTGGAAAACCTCTCCTAAGACCAGAGGGCACTGCCTGGCATGAACCTGTAGTCCTCTGAGGACCACTAGGTGGCGCCAACTGTAAAAGGAGACAGTGGCTGAGGGTATCCTCCACTGCCTGGGTGTCTTGGGGCCTCTGAGATCAGAGGCAGAAATTCACCATTACTCCCCTGGCTGGGATTCCTGTCCACTTGGGAGCATACTGGAGGCCTGGCCAGTGGGTCCTAAAGCCAGCCACTTCCCTATAGCTATCTTCTCCCTGCAGAGGGAAGCCTTCATCAAAGGCCACACAGCAGGTCTGAACACAATGTCCAACCAATCAGGCCTTTCCTTGAACCTAAACCCTCCAGATACTTAACAGTCACAGGCTCCCGTGCACTGGTGTGTGTTGACCTGACATTTCTTACCTGCCTTGGGATTTACAGTAAATGGGGACTAAGCTATGACTTCCCAGTTGCTTGTCACTGCGGGTCCAGGGTGGGATGCCAGGGCTCTGAGTCAAGCGGCCTTGACATCTAATAGCTGGAAAGGGGCATCAGGTGGGCACTCACCTGTCCGCCATCTGTGGGATGATGTAATGCCCATTCTTGTGATCTGAACAAAAATAAAAATGCCAAGTCACTGATGCCAGGTGGCGCTAGCATCCAGGAACCCACCTCACTACACTTGGAAGTGTCGGAGGAAATGGAGGAGGGCAGGGTACCCTCTGGAAGCTGGCTGAAGTCAGGCCCACCCCCACTCCTTGGCCCCAACATACTTGCAGCAACCCAAAGCCTGCAGCAGTTTCGCGGGAGCCAGTTGCCTAGCAACACAGTTCCCCAGCTGGCTCTGTCACTATGGCACCTGCTGCTGGGTGTGTCTGGGTCCCACCTGCCTGGCCTAGTCAGGGCCAGCTCATTCTCTGCTCACCAGGCTTGCGTCCACAGAGGTAGAAGGCCAACCGGTCAGTGAGCTCATACTGGCACTCAACTAGCCTTTCTGCCAGTTCATGGTGCCCCGCCTGCCTGTGGGGAGGGGACATGGCTCAGCCCTACGGCAGCAGTCCACTCCCTCCACCTGTCTCACTCACGAGCTGATGCTCACCTGGCATAGTCGATAGGCGTGCGGCCATTGACATCAGGGGAGCCGGGGTCAGCCCCATACACTACCAGCAGCTCAGCCTGCAGTGTCTGCCCTGCCTTGGCAGCTACATGTAGAGGTGTAGTGCCCTTTTCTGGGTGAAAGAAGTTGGCCTGGGCACCCAGGGAAAGCAGGCGCAGACACGTCTCCAAGTTGCCTGTTCGCACACTCGAGTGCAGTTGCTGCAAGGTGCAGGGTGTGCAGTAAGCGGGCGAGCACTAGACACGTGTGTGCCCAGGGAACCTCCCCCCACACACCTGGCTGCTCCTGGCGCTCCTATCAGCTCCAAGGGGCCACGCCAAAACTGGGCCATGTCAGGCAGGCCACAGGGCTTCCCACTAGAGGACAATGCCAGTTAACAACAGCTGCTGCCAGTCACTGCCTGCATTGCTCAAGGTAGGGCCTGCTATCACTTTCCTCTTTTCCTAGTGAGGAAATGAAGGCTCTCAACAGCTAGGCAAGGGCCCCAGCTTTCTGGGCTTCAAGTGGCGGATGGAGGCCTCTGTGTCCACGCGGGAGTGGGGCATCTTAGGCACCTGCAGTGTGGCAGAGCCTCAGGGTATCTGCACTTAACTGTTTTCCCTGGCCCTCAGGCTGCCTCAGGGTGTCATGGCTGTGGACAGAGGGGCCCCTCACACCTTGCTGAGGTCTTTGGCGGTGACCCCATCGTCATCACGGCAGGGAAGCTTGTGCACGAACGCCAGCATCTGGTACTTTGCCCTGATGAACTCTGACTTGATGGGGCTGCGTGGACACACGGGAGGCAATGGGAGCAGAGCTTAGGCCCGGTCCTGGAGCGCACGGCTGCCCACCACCCCTGCAGCCCCACTCACTGGACTTTGTCTTGTGGGTTGGCTTTGCGCCGGCCACTCTGCACTTGTGCAGGGTCCAGCAGGGAGTGCTCCCAGATGGAGTTGGCCCCGTTGCTGGCAAGCGTGTGAACCATCTGTGGGGACGAGACGCCAAGCAAGAGAGTGCCCACTGCATGCTGGGCACTGGGGGAGATACTCCCAGAGTGCCTGCTGCAGCTGGAAACACTGCTAAGGGCCCTACTACGTTGCTGGTATGGCTGGCTTCTTATCCACTCTGGCCACCCAACGTTATGTCCTGTTTAGCACTTTATGGTGGCTTACCTTGGTGGGTTTGCCAAGGTTTAGAGTTTTAGCAACTTGTTCAATACACTGTTCAAGATTAGAGTCCAAGCTAATGAGTAGACACCACAGGGAAAGGGCTCGGTGGACAGACTCAGGGCCATATACTGTTTAGATGGCTGCTGGCCCTGGGTGCTGCAGATCATGAGCGGGGGGTGGGGGGGGGGACCTCTGAGTACTGACTAGCTCTCTGTCCTACCTGTAGCAGCGTTGGAGGCCAGGCACTGTGACGAAGATGCTTGACAATGGAGATGTGGCGTCCCAGGCTCCGGTGCACACTGCAGCACTCGTCACAGACCAGCACACCTCTGCTGATAGAAGCCCAGCCAGGGTCTGGGGGAGCAGAGTAGGGGAGTCAGCTGGAGCCAGAGGAGAGGCACCCGCCCTGGCCTGGCACGCTCACTCGGTCAGCCTCCCCGGGAGCCTGGATAACTTGGCCTCTCCTCTGAGGCCTTGCACTTTGGGAATGTATGGTCACCAGGGCTCCTCGGTGGGTACAGCTTCCTAGCTCACAGCCTCTCCTCAGGGATGAAGACTGCCCTGAGCCATTACACAGGGAGGCAGGACCTGACGCCGTGTCCTCCACAGTCCTGAGCATGGTCCTTTTGGACCCTGCCTGACACACAGGTTCCTACCCATACTCTGACTCAAGTTAGAAGGCCTCAGCCTCATGACACCATCCCTACAGGTTACAGGCTGAATACTATTTACTGGCCAAGCACTTCCCGATGATTCCTTTCCCAAGTGCTATCTTGCTCTACAGATGTGGATTAAGTGGCTCGGGGAGGTCAAAGGGCTTGCTCAAGGTCACACAGCTAATAAGAACTGCCGGGATGTGGAGCAGGGCACTTCCATGTCAGAGACCAGGCCAAGCCTAATGTGCTGCCCCCTGCCCCTGCAACCTCAGGACCAGTCTAGCCGTTCTCTAGTCCTGGGGGAGAAATGAACCTGGGGAACAGGAATGGGGCTGATGGTAGCAGCTCCTGAGTCATCATGGGTAATAGAGATGCCACCACCCCAAGCCCCTCTGGAGAAGGGGAGGAGACAACTGAACACAGCTCAGGCTACAGAAAGGAAAGGTCATGGGGGAGAAAGCGGCCATTGTGTGCTGTCCAGCGTGGGGGCAGGGAGCTGCTCTCCCAGGACACTGCTCTGCCCAGGCCCCCACCCAGGCTCAGGAAGCCTTGTCCTGGGGGGGGGGGGTGTGGGGGGGCTGGCTCTCTGCCTTGTTAGAACTCAGGATACTTAGCAGTTGGGACGCCTAGGGACAGGCCTGGGACGAAGGTAATCAGAAGGCAATTCTAGGGCCCTTGGAGCCCTGTCTCCATCAAAGTTCCCAGAAGCATGGCTGAGTCAGGGGCGAAGCTCTGCCCAGGCTGGGGGTGTCCCCCAGTACAGTGTGGAAACAGGAAGGGAAAGCTGTCTTTGGATCCAGGCTTCTTTCGGGACATAACAAAAGAAGGCAATTGGGGGGGTGGGGGGTGGGAGGGCTAAGTGACCACCTAGGGGCTGGTTTTAAGAACTGAGAAAGGGACCAGCCGTCTCTGCCTAGAGGGAGCACCCTAGAGTACTTTTGTGTTGGTTTTACCTAAACAATGAGAACTGCACACACACCCCCAGGCATGGAAAACTCCCTCCCCCCACTCCCAAACACCACTAGGTCAGGGGGTCTGTCTGCCAGTCACCTCCTGTAGCCCAGGCAGGAAGCGGGAAATGATGCAGCCTAAATTCCTCTTGTTGAAGAGGTAGGGTTTCCTGTGAGTGGGGGAGACGCCCAGGCCAGGATCAGAAACAGGCAGCCCTGAGGCCTCCACCCCAGGCATGTGGCCCTGTGGAGAAGCGAGGCCTACAGGAACCAGCTCCACATCCAGTGGTCCCAAGCCTCAAGCTCTAAGGCTTTTGTGGCACCTTTTTCCTGTCCAAGCAGGGTCCTCCTTTCTTCTGCTGTGACCTTAAACAGGGAGGGTGGGCGGGGGGCACTGCTGGTCTGGGCCACACTGGTGCAAGCTCACGAAGTCTACCCTAGCAATTCTACCTGCTCTCCAGGTCCAATTGACCTCGGCCAGGCCAAGCCAGAGCTCCAAACCCCACCTCCACCATCTCTGCAGCGGGTGGGGAAGGGTTTCTAAGAAGCTCCTTGCAACCTTGGGCAGAAGGGTGGAAATGTGTGGCTGTGGGCCTTCCTCTAGCTGCTCCACAGGTAGGTGAGGGCTTAGTATGTGTGGCCAGGAACCAGAAGAGGCGTGGGGAGAGGGTAAGTGGTGCCAACCATAGGAAGGCCTTTAAAGCAAAGTCACGCCACCTCCAAAAGCCACAGGGTCTGTATACAAATTCCAGCTCCAGGCTTCTCTGGCGCCAAGCTAAAGGCCAAGCCTTTGGAAGATGAGTGGGAAAACCTGCTATGCTGAAAGCAGGCAAGAGGAATCCAAGGGGATAGAGGTCAAAGCGGCAATTACTGTTGGGGGTGTGGTCAGAGGTGGAAGCTGTGGAAAGCTATGGAAATGTTCTATACATTGAGCAGGGCAGTGGCCATGTAACCCACAGAACAGCCGGGCGTGGTGGCGCACGCCTTTAATCCCAGCACTCGGGGAGGCAGAGGAAGATGGATCTCTGTGTTTGAGGCCAGCCTATACAGTGAGACCCTGCTTCAAAAAAAAAAAAAAAATTACAGGACACTCTGGACAAGCTGGCTGTACTTAAATTATACCCCAATAAAAGAAGCAAAAGCCGGGGCTGGAGAGATGGCTCAGAGGTTAAGAACACTGCTCTTCCCAAGGACCTGAGTTCAATTCCCAGCAACCACATGGTGGCTCACAACCATCTATAATGAGATCTGGCGCCTTCTGCTGGTGTGCAGGTGTACATGCAAGAAGAATAAATGATGCATACAGTGATAAATAAATGAATCTTAAAAAAAAAAAAGAAGAAGCCGGGCGTAGTTTAATCCCAGCACTTGGGAGGCAGAGGCAGGCGGATTGCTGTGAGTTCGAGGCCAGCCTGGTCTACAAAGTGAGGTGAGTCCAGGACAGCCAAGGCTACACAGAGAAACCCTGTCTCGAAAAACCAAATTAAATAAATAAATTAAAAAAAAAAAAAGAAAAAAAAGAAGCAAAAGACAGCCGGGCAGTGATGGTGCGCCCTTTAATCCCAGCACTCAGGAGGCAGAGGCAGGTGGATCTCTGTGAGTCTGAGGCCAGCCTGGTCCACAGAGTAGGTAGGTTTCAGGACAGCCAGAATGATACAGAGAAACCCTATCTTGACACTCCCCCGCCTCACCCAAAGTAGCAAAAGACTACCATTTGTCCTACCCTTGTAAGAAGACAAATGTGAGCCGGGCATGGGGGCGCACACCTTTAATCCCAGCACTTGAGAGGCAGGCAAATTGCTGAGTTTGAGGTCAGTCTGGCCTACAAAGTGAGTCCAGGACAGTCAAAGTAACACAGAGAAACCCTGTCTTGAAGCACGCGTGCGCGCACGCGCACACCCACACACCCACCCACACACCAAACGTATCTGTACGTTGCCCTGCAACAAACTCTGCATCTGATGGTCATTTCTGGTCACCTAGTGGCCAGGTATCTGGAGGTCTTTAGTCTACAAGTATAAGCTGATGTAAAGGCCATGGGCTGAGGAGTGACCACTTGAGAGCCAGGTCAGAGTTTTTGGGACCAAGGCAATGGGGCGGAGTGGGGAGAGGCAAAGAAAAGCCAGCCGCCCTCTCCTGGGGTCCCAAGGCAGGCTGGGGCACAGTGCCTGGTAAGGTGGCACACGCTGCCACGTTGTGTCCGGATGCCTTGCAACTTATTCACACCCGTCTCTGAGCAGAGGCTGCATCTCACCTCTTGCCTCACTCACCCTCCAAGTTAATCAACTACAAAAGGACCATGGCCCCACCCCATGATCTCACTGCGGAGCCCTGAGCCCTGCCTGGCCTGGAGATCTGCCTGCCTCTGCCTCTAAAGTGCTGAGTTTAAAGGCAGCGGTTGCCCCGCGCCACCATACCCAGCCAACAGCAGCTGTATCACGCTCACTCTATGACGTTGGGCTGGAGATACACTGGGATATGAGTATATGGGCTGTATTGTACATACATGTATCATACATAGAGAGATGACATATATGGCATAGGAGAATGCTGGGCACCCTTGTGCTCTCTTTCTCTCTCTCTTTTTTAAAAAATATTTTATTTAATTTATGTGTGCTGGTGTGAAGGTGTCAGATCTTGGAGTCAAAGACAGTTGTGAGCTGCCATGCAGGTGCTGGGAATTGAACCCGGGTCCTTTGGAAGAGCAGGCAGTGCTCTTAACCACTGAGCCATCTCTCCAGCCCCCCTGTGTTCTCTTGTGTCAGATGTTATAGGCCCAGATCTAGATGCCACTGTCTGCCAGGGCCAGTGTGGCGTAGGGGAGCCCTGACAGACACGACACGTGTACCTGGGGAGTGGATGCCGGTGCGTCACTGCACACTGGGGCTAAGGTATAGTGACACCATCGATGTTCTCCCCATCTGCTTAGTGGTTTGCGTTCTGGATGGGAGGGCAGAGTCCTTGGGTAGGCCTGCCCCTGTCACGTGAGGACGGGGGCTATGAGCTCAGCAGCCTGACATCTAACACACCCTGTTCCTCCCAGCACCCAGGGTGTCCCGACGCTCCGGCCAGCCGGTGGCAGACAACACAGAGGAGAAGGCCTTTGCTGATGCTATCTTCCAGGCCTCTGCTCCAGACCCAGCAGTACAGGCTGGGAAATGGGAGGGACCTCAAAATCCACTTCTATCCCACCTTCTTTGCTTTATACTTGCAGAAACTGAGCTCCGGAGTGAGCAAAGCATCACAGAGTAAGCTGGAAATAAAGATCCCGGGCTCCCCTGATGGAACCTGCTAGGTCCCCCAGGCTCCTCCCACAGAAGTGAAGAGCAGCCGGGAGAGACACACAGTTCTTCCATTCCAGGCCAAGCTATGGCCAGGGGAAGGGAGTCATCGCTTCCAGCTAACTAGGGAGGAGGACATCCATCTGTAAATGGACCCTCCAAAACATGACATACCCTAAGGTCGTCTCTGGCCAGTTACCTACATGCTCACAGCCCTGCCAGCTAGCCACAACTCCTGTTTTTGTTTGTTTTTTTTTCCGAGACAGGGTTTCTCTGTGTAACAGCCCTGGCTGTCCTGGAACTCACTCTGCAGACCAGGCTGGCCTCGAACTCACAGAGATCCACCAGCCTCTGCCTCCTGAGTGCTGGAATTAAAGGGGTGCGTGTGCCACCACCGCCCAGCAGATCTTTGGGATTTCTAAGGGGTGACTGCAAAGTTATATGCCCACAAATCAGCACTCCACACTCTCACCTCATCACAGCCACAGTCCCCCACGGGGTTCCTAAGACCCGGCGCCTGTGTGCAGGGGCAGCTTCTTTTATAGAGGATGGGCAGGGGCCAGAGCTTCCTTCCTCCGGCCAGCTGCTGAGTCCCATCACTGGTTGTGTCCTCCCACGTAAGGGACAGCCTGGTGAGAGTGCTGCCGCCCTCCCTTCACTTCCTCAGCAAGTCGGGGGGCCTTCACACCAGCCCAGACCGAACTCTGCTGGCCAGGAGGGAGGAAGCAGTGTGTAAATCCAGCCAGCCCAGTCAGCTGGACTAGGGGAGCCTAGACACCCCGTTCCACTTTCTCCTATCCGACGGGTTAAAGTAAAGACGAGGAGGATCCGTGTCTAGACTGAAGCAATACCTAGCACACCTTCTCAAACAGGCCTACCCGGAACAGGAAAAGCTGAGTCTAGCTGTTCCCAGACACCAGCAGGCCTGGAGATGCTTCCGGGGAAGATGCCCGTGCTTATACTGTTCCTCAACACCGAGCCCCACAAGGAGCCCCAGGCTTGGGAATCGGGGTGGGGTGGGGGGAGGCTGGGCGTCCTAGAGTAGCCACCCCGGTCGGGTGCTGCCGAGGAACCCCGTAACCCAGGCCCCTTGCCCTCCACCGCTCCGGCGGGCACGCGGACCATGTGAGCAGCAGGTGCAAGACGCGGGGGTGGCAGGGATGACACAAACCATACCAGCGCCCACCTCCCACAGCCTGCCGGCCTCCGCCACGGCCCTCCTACCACAACCAGGCTGGCGCTTCCGTCTGGATGCCGAGATGGAGGTGGGAGGCGGTTCCCTCCCGTCCACCGGCTCCAACGCACAGCGCCCCCCCACCCCCACCCCGCAGCCGGCCCTCCCGCCAAGGACGCCGCTCCGCAGTGGCCCCCGCCCCGCCCTCCGGCCCCGCACGGCGCTCCCGCCAGGCCCCGGCGCCCGCCCGGCGGCGGCCTGCGGCGCGGTCCCGCCCCCGGCCCGGTCCCGCCGCTTACCCGGGGCGCTGCAGTCCGCACACACCTCCGCTCGCGGCCCCTTCCGGGACATCCTCAGCGGCGACGCGGCCGCAGCCCTCTGGGCCAGCGTGGGGGGCGCGGGCGGCGGGCCCGGGCGGCAGCGGCGGCGGCGGCGGCCCTGCGGCCCGGCCCGGCTCCCGCAAGGCCCCGGCGAGGCTCCGCGCGCGCGGCCAACCGTCCGCCCCCGGGGCTGGCCCGGAACCCGCCGTGCCCGCCCGCCCGCTCGCCCTCGGGCGCCCTCCGCCCCGCGCCGCCCCGCCGCCGCTCGCCGCTCTCCCCGCCCCCTGCGCGGCCCGGGCCGCTCCTGCAGGAAGCAGCGCAGGCCCTGCCCACCGGGGGAGGGGCGGCCCGCACCCCGCCCCGCCGCTCCGCACCGCTCGGTGGCCGCGCCTCTCGGAGAAAGGAAGCCTGCGCGCGGGCCGGAGTGGACGGGGGGCTCTTAAAGGAGCCGCGGCCCGCACCAGCTTGCTCTGCAACCGAGACACACGCAAGCACTTTGACCTTCACTTTCCGACTGGGGGGTGGGGGGTGGGGAGGGAGTGGTCTAGGGGACGTTGGGTCCGGGACCGAGAGACGGATGTGGTGGGGACAGGGCGGGCAGGAAGCATCCCCCAGGCAAAGTGCTCCCGGCGGTCAGAGGCTGGGTTGGGGTGAGGTGTGTGTTCTAGTCCCCTCTGCGTTCACGTCAGTGTCCAGGTGGGTCTGTGGCCACATCCCCCGCGGTGTACACACGCTACCACAATATGGACGGCCACGTAAGTGTCCGAGAGGTCACTCAAGTGTGACTACCTGCCTGTGGGGACTATAAATACATCATCCTTGTTTCAAACAGGAAAGCAAAGGATCCAGGTGGTTACTGAGAGTGACCACTGTGTTGTGTGCACCAGCACTAACTTGCTCTGTTCTGTGTGCGTCAACGGTGTATCCAGAGCATATGCTTATAAACACAGGGGCCAATTATTGTAAAGACCTTTTTTCTTGGACTTCTCATGAAGACGGGAGAGGGGTGGGGGAGGGGACAAGGAGCTGAAGTGCATGCTGCACGTGGGTGCACCCCACACTGAGCATGCTCCCCCCCTATACACGTGTGACCCGTTTGCGCCCAGCCCCCATCCCTACAGCAGCAAAAGGGCTGTCAGAGCTGTCAGCTCATGGAGAGGGCAGAGTTGGGGGGTGAGGGTGGGGGGCTCGCAGGGCACAGGGCAGGTCAGTGGTGACATAGTTAAGAAAGAGTTCTCTTAGGTGTCAGGGATTCCTGCTCAGTAATAGAACGGGGGATTTGGGGGAGTCCTTGGATAGGGGGTGCCTGAGTGGGTCGGTTTCTCCAAGCAGTGCCAGAGCAGCAGTGACTTGTGGGTGGGCAGGCTCTTTTCGTAGGGGGAGACAAGTAATGCTTATGAGTCACACCACCTAAAATACACGCAAAGTTCCATCGCTTTTTGCTGCGGCCCAGATTGACAAGTTTGTTGAAATTGCGATCCACAGGATATATTTATAATCTCACCTTTAAAAAAAAAAATCTTGCAGACATCCCCTCCCCCCTACAGCCAGCAGCTCAGCAGGTGGGGCTTGTGATGCCACCTCAGGGTGCAATCGTACCAAAGAGTCGGTAAGCTTGGCGGTCTCAGCATCATCGGAGGTGGGAAGCAGCCTTGGCAGATGAAACTGGGCGCGCAGCCCAGGAGCAGTGGCCGCCCGTTCACCCCGGATCGACCCCCAGCTATGGAATTTCATTTATTAAATGTCGAGGCGGCTGCTGGCAGCCCCGTCGCTTGGCGGCCTTTGTTTCTTTGCTGTGTGGGCGCGTCTCGAGCACGTGGCAGCCAGGGCGCTCAGGGAAAGCGACCTGGGTTTAGTGACGGTAGCCGGCCATCTGGCAAAAGGGGAATCTATCTACCCAAAGAATAGTTCCTCCAATTGCATGCCGGCTTCTCTCCCTTCTTGGGCTACAGAGTTGTTCAGGGGAAGAACGATTCACGGCCCCCCGCCCCCCCAGCCCCGGCCGCACCATCTCCCTATTGGCTCAGGGACTGCCTGGGATTGGCCCTGCGCTGATTTTTACACTGTCGAAACTTTGTTCCAGAGGGCCCCCAACCTCAACACAGCAAGCGTCTGTGCTTGAAGATGGGGGTAGAAGGGTTTCTGGGTTCCCCCCGAAGGAGATGTCACCATCCCAGGAAACAGCACAGCTCAAGTGGAGTCACACACAAGGCTCTGAAAACGATTTAATGAGGAACCGTACAAGCGTTCTCATGGTCTGGTCTAAACGCCCCTCTTTAACTCTAGCCCCCTCCTCTGCACGGGCTGCAATCACGACACTCTGCTGACCCCTGGCGGTGGAGCTGGGCGGCGGCGGCGGCGGCGGCGACGCCTGCCGGCTCCTCCCAGGCTGCAGAAAGGGGTGAGGCCGGTCTACTCCTCCTCCCTCAGCCCCTCACCAGCCTGGCAAAGCTGGGTGTGCAGGAAGCAGGGGAAGAAGACCGCACAAAGGAACCCGAGAAAGGCGCAAGGAGTTTGCAAGCTTTTGCTGTCACCTCCCACGCAAACACTCTCTAGATTGTTGTTCTAAGTCGGGCTGGCGAGGAATCCCTTATTTCTGCTTTGTTTCAAGGTGGGCTCAAAGGAAGGCAGCATGTTCGTCCCTACCACCTGTCTCAGTCTGGTTGAAAAAAAAGAGAGGCAGCTGTTATCCTTAGCTTACCCCAGGAGGTAGTATCCAATCCCGTTTTAGAGGTGAGTGGACCGAGAAACTCAGAAGTGTAAGCAATTTGCTCAGGATCGAGCAATTGATGCGGTATTTAAACACAACTCTCTCGATGTCACGATCCATTTTCTCGCCAGAGCTCCTTTGTAGTTGGCTGACGCGGGCCAATTTCACTTTTTGTTTTTTGTGTTTTGTTTTTCGGCCAATTTCGCTTTTTACCACACTCTCTGCCAGGGATCGTGTGGAAGGGCTTGTCTGCTCTGATCGTTCTGGAAGGAGGTAATCTGGAATCAGTCGTTCTCTGAGGCAGGGTCCCACATGGGGTGGAGGCTGGGAGCCACCACCTGCTGCTGTCTTTGCTCAACCTGGTTCTTTCCAACGTGGTGTGTGGAAGGTGGCGTTTAATTTTCTGAGCGAACAAAAATTTGAGAAATAGTCCGAGTGTCAGATCCCTGGCTGCTTCAGTGACCCTTGGTACTGATACCCTACATGTCGCCTAGGGGCCGTTCATCACCTTCCCTGGGACCCCAAAGCTCACTTTTGCAGGCCATATGTCCTTCTGCCCCAACTCTTCAGACCAGGACTGTAAGCCTCCCCCATTACCTTGCAAAAGGCAAGATGCCAGCGGGTGGAGGAGCGCTCCAACCCACCTGATATCCGAGTAAGGCCTCCCTTTCGCTTGGGCTCGACTCTCTGTCCACCCTCTCAGAAAATGAGTTCCAGACCGTCTCTGGTCGTCCGGAACCCTCGGTTCCACCAGACGGACTACAAGCCCCATGATGCTGCGGGGCCGAGCTGTAACCAGCCCAGCTCCGGGCTCCCTGGTACCCTCCGCTCTCCCCCGCATCCGCTCATCCCTCGCCGGCCGCTCGGGCTGAGGGCTGGGCTATGCGGCTTAGCGGAGCCGGAGGCTGCCGGCGCGCATCCCTGCGGCGGCGGCGGCGTCCCCGGGGTCGGCGCCCGGTGCGCCCCCGCCCCCGCTCCCGCTGCGGGCCCTCGCTCCCTCCGCCGAGCGACGTCTTTGTGTGCGGGGGTGTGGGAGGGGAGGCGCGAGGCCGCGTGCCGCCGAGTGCCCGCTCCCTCCCCGGGCGGGTGGGGGCTGCTCGGCGCCTCCCGCCGCCGCCTCCCGAGGACGCCCGTCGCCCGCACCACGCCGGGCGCGCCGCCCCCGCCCGCCGCCGCCGCCGCTCGCACATGCCCGAGCCGCAGCCCCGTGAGCAGACAGCGCCGGCCGCCCGCCCCGCGGCCCCGGGCCCCGGCTCCCGCGCCGTCCCTCCCCGCGGGCCGGGCGCCGCGGCCCCGGCATGAGGAGCGGGCGATGATCCCTGCCAACGCCTCCGCCAGGAAGGGGCCCGAGGGCAAGTACCCGCTGCACTACCTCGTGTGGCACAATCGCCACCGCGAGCTGGAGAAGGAGGTCCGCGCCGGCCAGGTAGGAGCGCCGTCGGGGACCATGGCCCGGCACGCCCGCGCGGCGTGGGGAAGGGGCGCGGCGCCGCCTGTCCCGCCTCCCCGGCGAGTTTGCAGTGCTTCTTTGTTTGCAGCCGCGGCTTTTGTGCTTGTTGACCTGAAGAGGGTGTTGGGAGCGGCCCCGCCTGCTTCCCTGGTTTCAGGACCGGTGGCCCACACGTGTTCCGGGCCCTGCGAGACTGGTGTGGAGGGACCCTGTGCTCTCCTCCGTTGGGGCTTTAAGGATCTGCAGGGAGGGGGTTGTCGGTTCTCTCCATGTGGTGCGAGAGTCCGCCCCACTCGATCTAGGCGCGACATCCTCGCGTGAAGGTGCAGAGATAGGCCTGCGTGGGGAAGGGGCCCCACACGAGATCGGGGAACAAGCTGTGCGGCACCCTCAGGCATTCCAGCCCCACCCAGTGCCCTCTTGCTTCCTGGTGAACGAGTTCTCTGTTTAGAGTGGACGGAACCCATAGGTGCCTCCGCTCCCTTGCTCCAGGGAGAGTGGGGGAGGGGGATGAAGGAAGACCCCACCGGGAAGCCCGAAGGGCCTTGTCCAGGTGCTGAAAGGCCGGCGCTCTCCTGCCTTTTGGTGCTGGGGCCAACCTTCTCGCCTTGGAGGAAGCTAGGGGCCACAATAACGACTTGAGGTCCTGCACGGAACTTGAGTTCCAGGCTTTCTGTCCGTCAGAGGAACCTGTGGGTCGGACGGCTTTGGCTTGGGCAGTGACCTCAAAAGAAGCCTGGGAGCCAGAAAATGGTAGTGCATGCCTGTAGTCTCAGCACTGGGGTGGCAGAGGCAGGAGGATTGCTACAAGTGTAAGGTCGGCTGGCCTACTTCCGTGTTCTCTCCAGTGCAGCCAGGGCTACATAGTGAGACCTCGCTATCTGAAAAACCCAAACAAGCAGAAAGACTGGCAATGGTGGTATTTCTTAGCCATTCTTCAGGACGAGGGCGGGCACATGTCACTAATAGTCCTCAATTCTGCTCTTGCCACCCAGGCAACTGGCAAAGCATTCATGGTGCCAACATCGCCCTGCCCCCACCTCCAGGCTTGATTAGGGTCTGAGTCTTAGGGACACACAAACCCATTTCCTCCATCATGGCAATTCAGCAATGAGGACCTGTCTAATTCCCAAGGGAAGAGGCCGAGGCTGGGCATCAGACTGGGAAACAGAGAGGGTGGGACCAGCTGACATTGACTCCAAGCCTCCAGTACAGCATTGGGCTCTGCAGTGAGTGCTAGTAATAACATGGCCTGGGCCTGCAAGCCTCTAGGCTGGCCTGGGGGGCGGGTGTGTGTGCGTGTGTGCGTGTGTGTGTGTGTGTGTGTGTGTGTGTGTGTTCACTTTCTTTCTGCCTCTGCTCCCACAAGGTCTCTCCAAGTTAGTTCATCTGTCACAAAGGCTTTGCAAAGACAGGAGGTCAGAGAGCCTGGGGGGGGGGGACCCCACAAATACCAGGTCCAAATGCCTGCCCTGGAGGAGACTTAGTTCTGAGATTACAGTGTGCTGAACATAGGAGGCAAAGACCCAGTCCCGCCTTTTCTGGCTCTTCTTCACTTTCCTTGCCTGAGGAAGTCCCCAAAGATCTAGGGATTGTTAGAAGGGCCTAGAAACAGAATCCTCCCGCAGCCAAAGGGTGTGGGTGGTCCCTTTCCTACAGCTAGAGACAAGTGGGATGTCTCAGGAAAGGGCTTTTTTTCATCCAGGCCTCTGCTGACAGACCTCAAGTCAGCCATCTTGCTGGGGGGGAGGCCTGGGGAGCTACTGCAGGTCATGGTGGCCAGGGCTGTTGGGAGCTGCCACAGTAGCCAGGCACCGTGTGTTTACCTCATTCTGGCCCCGGTGAGTTAATGTCTTATTGAAATGGATACCAGGCTGCTTGATCCAACGCCTGTGCCGTTAACCCTTGTTATCCAAGGGGAGCAAGGTATTCGCTCCCCTTCTTTCCAGAGTACAAGGAAGCAGTGTGCCAGTCAGCCTTGACGGGAGGGTCCTCGGCTGCATCCCAACCCCAATGCTGACACAGAGTGACACTTGCATTCAAGTGAGCATTGTCTCACTTTGGGGCATTATGATGTTGTCTCGGGGGGACAAACCTGGGGGTGAGCCACCTGACTTTATGAATCCTGTGGACTCTTAGCATCCTAAATGGTGTGTGTGTAGCGGGGGGGGGGGGGTCCCTGACTGCTAATGCTTCTGGCACAAGCCACTGTAGAAACCCGCCAGGCTTTCCTCAAGCACTTGGCAGCTAGATCTTCTGGTCCTTGCTTGGCATAGCTGCCTCTGCTTTGCTCCAACAAAGACCTGCAAAGGCCTCCCGTAGGCAGGCCTGGGAGTGCTGGCTGGCTGAGTAGGGCCGAACAGAGAGCTTCAGAGTGGCTTAGCCTCGGTGGGGGCTCTTCTGGGAATGGTGAGCGGTTAAGAGGTACTGGGGTGCAAGGGAGGAGCCTAGCCAGAGCCCGGCAGTACTGTGGTCCTCAGGTGCCCTGGCAGGCAAAGGGCTGGTGCTTGGCCGTAGTTTATGCCACTTCTCCTTTGCCTGGCATAGCCCAGGATCTGGAGTCATGGGTTCTCTCTGGGTGAGGGGCCAGGGATGGCTGTGGGGAAACAGGGTTGTTCTAACAGCAAGGATTCTGAAGAGAGTCCTACTATGACCGCCCCAGGAACTATTTTGGCCCCCCCTTGCCTCCCCCCCTTTCTCCCCCCCCAGCCCCGCCTCTACCATGGTTCCCATTCATCTTTCCCACTTAGAGCTCAGTGAGATGGGATTGTGGGGCCCTGTTAACAGGACCAGTTATGGCTGCCGGGGAGATGGCTCCTCGGCTAAGAGCACTGCCTGCTCTTCCACAGGGCCTGGGTTCAACTCCTAAGCACCCATATGGCTGCTCACAATTTTCCGCAACTCAAGTTCCAAGGGATCCAACACCCTCACACAGACAAACATCCAGACAAAACACCATTGCACAGGAAAAAAAAAAGTACTAGTCAAGCCTGGGGAGGTGGCACATGCCTGTAATCCCAGCACTCGGGGAGGCAGAGGCAGGCAGATCTCTCTGATCTGTCCTGGAGTGAGTCCAGGACAGCCAGGTCTACACAGAGAGACCCTGTCTCAAAAACAATAGCAACAAAAATGGATCTCTGTGAGTTCAAGGCTAGCCTGGTCTACAAAGCAAATCCAGGACAGCCAGGTCTACACAGAGAGACCCTGTCTCAAAAACAACAATAGCAACAACACAGCGTTGCCCCAGTGGCCAGTCTTCCATGGATCCCATGCTATCTGAGGAAACACCCTCAACCCTCCTGACCCTTGAGAAAGCTAAGGCATGCCTCACCCTACGCCCTGTGTTAGGTGGCAGCTCTCAGGAGCAGTGACTAAGTCAGACTCCAGCCATTTTTCCTAGGGCTGGAAAGGTGGGTGTGCAGTAGGGAAAGGGAGAGGAGACCAAGTGGCCAAGGCTTTCTGAGCTCCCCACCCTTCAGTGCCCAGGCTTACTGTATATTTGCCAAGCGCTTTTTTAAAAAAAGGCTCTACTTGACAAATGGTTTCTGTCCACAATGAAAGACTTGGAAAAACACCCTGCTAGCACATGTGGGTGTTTAGATGGAGTATGCCATTACCAAACATGCCCCACGCAAGTGAACTCCTGCAGGGCCAGGGAGCAGCTAAGCACACCTGTGCCTGTGCAGTTAAGGGTGCACAGGGACCAAGTGTAGGTAGGATGAGCACGCTTTCTTCTAGAACCCGTGCATACCAGTGCCTGTGCGCGCACACGGGTGCTCATGAGTGGAGGCGGGGGTGGGGGTGGGGGTGGGGTGGTGCCCAGCTCTTAAACCCTAAAGACTTCAGCCCTGAGTCCCCGAGCCTGCTGGGTCCAGGAATCTACGCTCTGTGGGGAGTGCGGGTGTTGGGTTTCATGGAAACCTTTTCATTGCTGCAATTAAACAAACAGCTGTGAGCTTTTGCTGAAGAAATTAATGAATTCCCCCACCTGGGCCCAGGGCAAAGTGCCACTTGGGCTGCAGGCTGTGCTCCAGAGAGGTGGGGAGAGCAGCTCTGTGGCCTGCATCGCTACATGGAGGCCCATATGAGCCCAGGAATCAGGGTTGTTGGGGGGGGGGAGATGCTGGGGGCAGTCTTGAGGACTTAGGGTGGGAAAGGCATCCATCCCCCTTACAGGAGGTCTAGCTTGCAGAGCTGGGAGCTGAGGCCCACAGGGGCCCTGGGGCCAGGCAGGGTGCCTGCCAGTTCCCAGCGGCCTTGTTAGCTGCAGCACTGGCAGCAGCATCTGGGGCGGGGTGGGGGAAGCCCAACAGCTCACCTGTAACCCTGGGGTAAAGACTTGCTGGATCACCTCACAGGCCTGAGGTCACCCTTTAGCTTCCCCAGCCAGCTTAGGGTCCCTGGCTCTCCCGCAATCTTACCTCATGGCTCATCAGGACCCTGGAGGGCCCAGCCCAGCCCAGGACAAGTCCTCTGCCCCTTCACTGTGGGGGCTGGTACTAAGGAACTGGGGCACTTCTCACAGCTCTAAGCTATAGTTGAGGGGTCCAGAGGGGCAGGGTCACTTGATTTTTGAGGCTCTCAAATGTATTAAAAAATAAAGAAATGCCAACATGAGCTAAAACAACAACAACAGCAGCAAAGATGAAAACTGGGTATAGCAGATCTCACTGTAACCCTGACGCATGGCAGGAGAACCATACAGCCTGGGCTACATGAGAGGTTGTCACAAAAACAGTTATTTAAAATTTTTATTCACCTTTTTTGGAAAAAAAATATTTCTATGCTGGAGAGATGGCTCAGTGATTCAGAGCACTTGCTGCTCTAGCAGAGGACCTGGGCTCAGTTAACACCCACATGGTATAGCACATAACCATCGGACCTGGGCTCAGTTAACACCCACATGGTATAGCACATAAGCATCCTAACTTCAGGCACCCATGGCCCCTTTCTGGCCTTCTTCCCCGGCACTGAGCATACACATGGTGCCTGGACGTACATGCAGACAAAACACCCAGACACATAAACTAAAAACAGGAGCAGGAGACGTGGGTCAGTGGTTACGAACTCTGCCTGTTCTCCCAAAGGACCGGGGGTGAATTCCCAGCACCCACAGCTCACAACTGTCTGTCCAGTTCTAGGGCATATGGATGCCCTCACCCAGGTATGCACGCAGGCAAAACACCAATGCACATAAAACAAAAGTAAATCATAAAAAAGAAAATGAACAAAATTAAAAATTAAAAATTAAAAAAAAATAAAAACAAAGAAACAGAAATTTTTAGCTGGGCAGTGGTGGTTGTGGTGGTTCACGCCTTTTTTTTTTTTTTTTGGTTTTTCGAGACAGGGTCTCTCTGTGTTAGGCTGGGCTGTCCCGGACTCACTTTTTAGACCAGGCTGGCCTCGAACTCACAGCGATCTGCCCGCCTCTGCCTCCCAAGTGCTGGGATTAAAGGTGTGCGCCACCACGCCTGGCCTGGTTCACGCCTTTTATCTCAGCAGTTGGGAGGCAGAGGCAGGTTGAGGCCAGGCTGGTCTACAGAGTGAGTTCTAGGACAGCCAGGGTGACATAGAGAAACCTTGTCTCAAAAAACAAAAAACAAACAAACAAAAAATTACTATACTCACCTGTTTGTATGTGTGTGTGTGCACACAACAGCACCTCATTTCTGTTCTTGATGTGTCTGTGTGTGCACCAGTGTTAGCACAGCTGGCCTGAAATCGCTTTTTAAAAAAATATTTATTTTAGCCGGGTGGTGGTGTTGGTGCACGCCTTTAATCCCAGCACTCGGGAGGCAGAGGCAGGTGGATCGCTGTGAGTTCGAGGCCAGCCTGGTCTACAAAGCGAGTCCAGGACAACCAAGGCTACACAGAGAAACCCTGTTTCGAAAAGCAAACAAAAAAAATTGTTTTGTGTGTGTGTGTGTGTGTGCATCTGTGGTATAGCTCTGGGAACCCAGGAGACACATCAGATTCTTGGAGCTGGAGGTATTTATGAGTCACCTGACATGGATCCTAGTCTTCATAATAAAAGTATTAACAACTGTTAACCACTGTTAACCACTGGGCTGTCTCTCACACACCCAGATGCCTTATTTTTGACAAGTGAATTCATTTTCATGGTTTGAAATTTTGGTTGTTTATAAACTTACAAAAAAAAAGGCTTATTTTATTTTTAAATTATGTGTCTGCACGTGGGTGTGTGCAAGTGAGTGCAGATACTCCAGGAGGTCAGCACAAGGCAGGAGATCCTCTGGGGCTGGAGGCACAGGGCCTGTGAGCCCCCCAGTGTGGGCACTGGGCCCTCAGCTCTGCCTCCAGAGCAGTGTGTACGCTTGACCACTGAGCTGTCTCCCCAGCCACCTGCCAGGCTTCTACTACTGGCCCGTCTATTCACTGACCTCTTTCTTTGCTTACTCTGTAGTTATAAACTACTTCCACAGCTTGGTTTATCACTTTTATACCTAAAAAACCAATTACTTTCTCCTGACCGTCAACATAGTCATCTGTATATTTATTTAACAGTGTGTATTAACCATTGGTTACATGCCAGGTGCTGTCCAGGCCGTAGGAAGCCACTGATGAACAGCATAGGCAGGGCCTGGCCTTGCAGTGTGCCAAGCCCAGGTGATCCCAAAACTGAAAAAGTAAACAAGCCTGGCATGTTGCCAGAGATCTGAGACAGGATACATGGCCACTGAGACATAAGCGGCAACTGTCACCTCGGGTTGGCTGTCAGGGCAGACTAATCTAAGGAGGTGACTTTCGGTGGCAACCTCAAGTGAGAGAGAAAGGTTCTGTAGACACTTGGTTTGTTTGTGTTGCTGTAACAGAATTCCTGACGGGCTAGGGATGTGGCCCCATGGTACAGCGCTTGCCCGGCAGATTGCAAGACATACCCTGAGATTGATCCTCCATAGCACCAAAACAACAGAACAACAAAACAAAAACCCTCCATCATACTGGAGACTTCACAAGAAAAAGAGGTTGGTGTAGCTCACAGCAGCTCACAATCCTGGGGGCTGGAAAGGTCAAAGGGGAGAGAGTTTTAGAAGCAGCTTCTGGCCCGGACCACCTGGCTGTATCACAGTGGATAAGTCAACACATACAGGAGGAAGGTGGGGGTGGGGCTGGGCAAAGAGCGAGGAAGCTGACTGAGCTGGGATGACCTGGGAGACCTGACCTGCTCCGGTGAGCCTATCCTTAGGGTGTTGTCCACGCCTGAATCAC
Organism: Acomys minous; assembly: GCF_964271855.1. Taxonomy (NCBI): domain Eukaryota; kingdom Metazoa; phylum Chordata; class Mammalia; order Rodentia; family Muridae; genus Acomys; species Acomys minous. The sequence continues at coordinate 70,320,334 of NC_140493.1, read as the reverse complement.
CTCCCTATGGGCCCAGCTGTACGGGGAAAGACTGGCCTTCCAGCACATGAACCTTTGGGGGACAGATCATAATATTGGGGTGTCCAAGGGATCATTTCTAAGGTAAAGAAGAAGGCTGGTAGCAGGGGTGGGTGGGTGGGTGGGTAAATGAGTCTCAGGAGAAGTCCAGACTAACACAATAAAAAAACCTGCCGGGGGGCTGGAGAGATGGCTCAGAGGTTAAGAGCACTGGCTGCTCTTCCAGAGGTTCTGAGTTCAATTCCCAGCAACCACATGGTGCCTCACAACCATCTATAATGTGATCTTATGCCCTCTTCTGGCCTGCAGGTGTACATGCAGGCAGAGCACTGTGTACATAATAATAAATAAATAATTTAAAAAAAAAAACCTGCCGGAAAGATTTGTATGAAAGGGTATCAAAGAGAGCCCTGAGCTAATTTTATCTCATATTTTAGATCTATTCATCTTATTTTATGTGTATGAGTGTTTTGCCTGCATGCATGTATATACACCACAGGCATGCGTGTCATCCTCCGAGGCCAGACGAGGGCATCGGCTGCGCTGGAACTGGAGTTACTGATTATAGTGAGATGTCTGTCATCTAGGTGCTGAGGACAGAGCGCGAGTCCTCGACAAGAGCAACTCTTAACCACTGAGCCGTCTCTCCGCTTCTCCTGAGTTCAGCTTAGTTCGGTCATGTGGAGGCAGGAGAAAGGTGACGTGAGCAGCTAAGGGGGCTGCTGAGGTGCCGTGTGAAACAGAGGTGGCTGGGAGCAGCCTGGGAGCTCCAGAGGGTGGTAACTGGTGTGTGGGGGGGGGGCGCTCTGGGTCCATTTTGAAGGGTTGGATGTGGAAGGTGAAGGAGAGGACACAAAAATGTTAGCGAAGGGGAGCTCTGGAGGCTGAGGTGTAACTCAGTGGGAAGCACGCGCCTTTCATGCCCAAAGCCCTAGTGGGGTGGGGGTGGGGGCCACGGATTTGTATTTTTAAAAGTGTAAGCTTTCTCTCAGGTAGTGGCGGGGGGGTCATGAGTGTGCCACTGTGCATGTGTTGAGGTCAGAGGACAGTTTTGGAAGTCAGCGCTGTCCCTTTGCTATGTAGGTCCCTGAGATCAGCCTTGGGTGACTGGGTTTGGAGGCACGTGCCTTCGCCTGCAGGGCTGTCTCCCCGCCAGCCTGTGCTGTTTGGTTTAACCTGAAAGTGCAGTGAAGTGAGGCACGCGGTGAGACGAAGCCAGGGGCAGCTGTACAGGAGGGATGCAAGCCATGGAAGGTGACAGAGATGCTTCTGAGGCAAGGACAGGACGGTGAGGAAAGACACAAGTCAGAGGAGGCAGGAGGTCGCAGTCTGAGAGTTTAGTATCTTCTCATGTCTTCCTGAGGGTGCACGTTGCTGCCTGCTACCAGGTTCCTTCCACTGCCCGCAGAGCCAGGCTCTTCCCTGTTCGTAACATCCTGTGTCTATTGGGGTTGATTTCATAGTGGACACTTTGCCTCCAGTGTCTAGTCCCGGGTGGCTGTGGGCTATATGTGAGTCTGAGGCCTGGAACTCACTGACACATAGGACAAGTGGGGCGGTAAACTAATTATCCACCAGGGGAACCCCAAATAGCTCTATTCAGAGGTAATTGTGGCCTTCACTTCCTCCGAGGAAGGATTCAGTGCCCAACTTGGTAGAGTGGTGGGGGCAGGGACAAGACACAAGTGCCGGGGGTACTGGAGAGATGGCTCAGAGGTTAAGAGCACTGGCTGAGTTCAATTCCCAGCAACCACATGGTGGCTCACAACCATCTATACTGAGATCTGGCGCCCTCTTACAGCCTGTTGGCTCACATGCAGTATAGAATATCGTATAAATAACAAATAAATAAATCTTAAAAAAAAAAAAGATATAACCTTATTCTGGCTGTAGGTAGCTCAGGATCCAGTGCAAGGGGCTGGTCTCACCAGTCACCAGTGTTGTGCCCTAAGTCCAGCAAGTCCGGCACAGGCCATGCTGTGTGGTGAGCTTGGGGGGACCTGGCTTGTTGCTCTGGGCTCCCTCCCCTGGCTGTGTGGATCCTGGCTCCCTCTGTCCCACTAAAGTCAGGAGTGACCCTCGGCCACTGTCCATCTTCTGAAGACGTGTTAAGATTTCTCATCTGCTGACCCCTCTTTGTGCCTGTGGGTTTGAATATGTTACTGACACTCTTATACTTGCAAATGTAACATTTTTGGCGTTCCCCGTGCTTTGTGTAGCTCCGAGTCGCCATCTGGTACCCTTCCTTCCCACCTGAGCATTCTTTTCCACACATCTCCTGGCGGTACGTTCTCTTCGCTGAGGCGTGCCGCAGAGTCTCCGTTTCCCCTCGTTTTGGAAGAGTGTTTTCCTTAGGTATAGAATTTTTACATGGAGCCTCCCTGCCCTCCGCCCCAGCACCGTAAGCTGTCATTATGCTGCCTTCGCTTGCTTGCATCTTTCCAATGAGAAGCGGGGTTTTCTGTTTGTTGCCCTGAAGGCAGCCTCATTCCTTTGGGTGCCTATGGTTTTCCTCTTAGCACCGTCTCAGCGTCTGACGGTGAGGGGCCCTGGCATCTGCAGTTTATGGGGGCTTTGTGTTTCTTGGTTCTGTAGGGGTTTATCATTGTAGTCATTTCCACAACAAATTGTCACAAAAATGGGTGAGTTAAAACAAAAATTTACAGTTGGGTATGGTAGGGCAGGCCTTTAATCCTAGCACTCGGGAGGCAAAGGCAAGTGGACCTCTGTGCATTCAATGCCAGCCTGGCCTACAGACAGAGTTCCAGGACAGCCAGGGCTACACAGTGAGACCCTGTCTTGAAAAAACAAAAGTCAAAACACAAAAATGTACTCTCTCAGAATTCTCGAGTGTTAGTGAGAGGCACACTCCCCTCCTAGCCCTAGTCTAACTCCCTGTAGCGCCAGGCCCTCGTTACCTTATTTATGGCAGCACGGTCCCTGCCTCTGTGTCCGTGTGCTCGGTGAAGACGCTAGCCATCGGACTCTGGAGCTGTCATGGTGATCTATGGTGATGTCACCTAGAGACTGTTGTCATGCTCACATTTGCAGATGTCATGCTGGGTGTGGTAGCTTGCGGTTTTAATCCCACTACTTGGGAGGCTGAGGTGAGAGAGTCGGGGATTCAAGACCAGCCTCAGGCACGTCCTGAGTTCAAGCCCTGTAGTCAGGTTTTGGAGAGGTGTTAGCATGCATATGGACGACGGTTCCCTGAATTTCGCCAGGAGTCCAGACTCCTGAGATATGTTTAAATATTTATGTTTGATGCATACCATTTTCATAACACAACACAGTTGGATGTAGTAGGCAATCATTCCCAAAAACCACAAGACTTATGCAAAATGTGGCGCTTCTCGGTAGTGTGTTCTGAGGCCATTGGAAAGGTTTAGCCATCGGTCGGCATCCTCCTTGGCTGACAGCATCTTTGGATGGACCACAATTCAGTCTCCACCCTGCTTGCCACAGGAGGCCCATGTCCCAGTGTCCTGCCCTCCTTACCTCCTGTGCCCCTCTCCATTCACCTGGCACACTGTGTCACATTGGTCTCTTGCATGGCCTTGTGAGCTGGACCAGGTGACATAGCCAGAGAGCGGTGGCCAGCTTAGGTCCATGTCAGATCCCTCCAAAGTAACCAGGGCTCCATCTCAACTTTTTCCCCAGGTGGACATTGAGCAGCTGGACCCCCGTGGCCGGACTCCCCTGCACCTGGCGACCACCCTGGGGCACCTGGAATGTGCTCGTGTGCTCTTGGCACATGGTGCAGACGTGGGCAGGGAGAACCGCAGTGGTTGGACAGGTGGGCACCCTTGTTTCTTTCAGCCCTGCGTCCAGGGTCAGGTGCTTGCCTGGGGTGGGCTGGAGGCGTCACCCTGTGATGTCACTTCCCCTCCTCCAGTACTGCAAGAGGCTGTGAGCACCAGGGACCTGGAGTTGGTGCAGCTGGTGCTGCGGTACCGGGACTACCAGCGAGTGGTGAAGCGGCTGGCAGGTGTCCCCATGCTCCTGGAGAGGCTACGCAAGGTGAGACGCAGCCTCCACCCGCCCGCTGCGGCCCTGTGTCCTGATTCCCAGCTCTCCACCTGCCCGCTGCAGCCCTATAGTTCCTAGTGCTCCACCTGCCCGCTGTGGCCCTGTGTCCAGATTCCCAGCTCTCCACCCGCCGCTGCAGCCCTGTAATTCTCAGTGCTCCACCCGCCCGCTGTGGCCCTGTGTCCAGATTCCCAGCTCTCCACCCGCCGCTGCAGCCCTGTAATTCTCAGTGCTCCACCTGCCCGCTGTGGCCCTGTGTCCAGATTCCCAGCTCTCCACCCGCCGCTGCAGCCCTGTAATTCTCAGTGCTCCACCCGCCCGCTGTGGCCCTGTGTCCAGATTCCCAGCTCTCCACCCGCCGCTGCAGCCCTGTAATTCTCAGTGCTCCACCCGCCCGCTGTGGCCCTGTGTCCAGATTCCCAGTGCTCCACCCGCCGCTGCAGCCCTGTAATTCTCAGTGCTCCACCTGCCCGCTGTGGCCCTGTGTCCAGATTCCCAGCTCTCCACCCGCCGCTGCAGCCCTGTAATTCTCAGTGCTCCACCCGCCCGCTGTGGCCCTGTGTCCAGATTCCCAGTGCTCCACCCGCCCGCTGTGGCCCTGTAATTCTCAGTGCTCCACCCGCCCGCTGTGGCCCTGTGTCCAGATTCCGGTGCCTGTTCAGCCTCTTTCTCTGTCTCCCTCCAGGCCCAGGATTTCTACGTGGAGATGAAGTGGGAGTTCACTAGTTGGGGTAAGAGGGCTGAGTGTGACCCGGGGACTTTGAGTTCGCTGTCCCCTCCCTAGTGTGCAGGAGCCTTCCCTTGGTCACGCTTGTATCTCCGATGGCTGGAACAGTGCCTGGCATGAATTTGGTGCTTAAATACTTGTTGAAAGTACAGTCGAGAGGCTGAGTGAATGGATGAGCGCGCAGTGGTGTGTGAGCCTTCCCTGTGCCCAACCTCAGATTGCTCAAGTCTACACTGGGGAGAGGCACTGAAGAAAGGGCGTCTCCCTCGGGAGTTCCCCAGCCCTCTTCTGGCTAAACAACCAACTCCTGTGCGCTGGGCTGTCCCAGGCAACTGAAGCCCTTTCTGACCTTCGCTTCCACCCAGTGCCTCTGGTGTCCAAGATTTGCCCTAGTGACACCTACAAAGTATGGAAGAGTGGGCAGAACCTGAGGGTAGACACCACGCTTCTGGGCTTCGACCATATGAGCTGGCAGAGAGGGAACCGCAGCTTCGTCTTCAGGGGTCAAGGTCAGTCAGGCAGTAAGTAGGGCAGGGCGGGAGCCAGCGGACAGCCCCAGATCACCCTGACCCCGATGCTGCTCCCGTCGCAGACACAAGTGCTGTGGTCATGGAGATTGACCACGACCGCCGTGTGGTATACATGGAGACGCTGGCGCTGGCAGGGCAGGACAGGGAGCTGCTGCTGGCTGCTGCCCAACCCACTGAGGAGCAGGTGCTGAGCCGGCTCACTGCACCTGTTGTCACCACACAGCTTGACACCAAGAACATCTCTTTCGAGAGGTGAGTTGGTGCAGCCTGGCTAGCCTGAAGCCAGCCTTACGGGCAACCATTTCACTTGGGCCACTCTGCCTCCCCAGGAACAAGACAGGCATTCTGGGCTGGCGCAGTGAGAAGACAGAGATGGTGAACGGCTACGAAGCCAAGGTGAGCTCTGGGTCCTGGAGCTCGGCCACGCTGAACAGAGGGTTCCTGACCCACTTTCCCCAGCCTTGTGGGTGCAGAGACAACACCGTGTGGAGCAAAGGCATGAGACCAATAGTCTCCCCAGGAGAAGGCTGTAGGATACTCACGCCCAAGGCTCTGTTCTGACATGCTGTGTGGGTAAAGGGAAAACTATATTAGCCTCATTCTCTCCTCACAGCAGGAGTGCCCTTGTCCCCGCCCTGCAGGTGTGTTCTGAACCCCTCCATGGCCCGCTACCGATCAGGGGTTGCCGGGCTGTTACCCTGGCCTGTAGATAAGGCCATGAGCACGGAGTGGTTCACTCACCCAGCAGAATCACTGAAACACTTTCAGGTGACCTGTACAACTGTAGGCATAGACCTCAAAGCCAGGCCTCTTAAAAAAACAGTCTGTCACTGTGGAACACCACCTGCCCAGCACGTAATGAGTGAAGGTGCTGGCACAGGCTTTAAGGCTCTGTGCAGGTTGCCTCCTCCAAGAAGCCCTCTCTGGTTCTGTGTGCTAAGTCAGGGGTGCTAACTAGGGCACGTATCCCAATCTTTTATAACTGTCCATTTTCTTGTTTTTCCAACTATGATGTGACCCTCAAAGGGGCAGGGGTTGGGTCAGGCTTGTTCGCCATTGGATCCCAGATGCCTGCTTCAAGGGCTGGCATCTAAGTGCCCCAGGGCGCTTGCTAACCTGGGCTAGGGCTGCAGCTTGGTGGTACAACACTTGCCTAGTGTACCAGATGGCCCGGGTTCAGCCCTAAGCACTATCAGTAAGTTTGTTGAATGAATGAGTAAGTGGATGAATTATTTGCTATGTTTAGGTATGTTTACTTGCCAATATGCCTAAAGACGGGGTCAAAGAGCCCCTCCAAGACTTTTATTGGAGGGAGTATATAGCATTCCCTTCAGTGTGGGCACCAGAGCTGTCTCCTAGCCTCTTCCTCTCTGTCTTCAGGTATATGGGGCATCCAATGTGGAACTCATCACCCGGACACGGACAGAGCATCTTTCAGAACAACACAAGGGCAAGGTCAAAGGTAATGAGCTCGAGGCAAATGGGAGAGTTGCTGTAGGGTGGGAGGGGCCACCTCCCATGTGGGTACCCCCCACAGCATCCCATGTGGGTACCCCCCACAGCATCCCATGTGGGTACCCCCAACAGCATCCCATGTGGATACCCCCAACAGCATCCTCAGGCAGCCCAGTGCCAGGACGGCTCAACCAGACAAATAGCTTTCAATTCAAATAGCTGCCTAACATACTAAAAAGACGATTCTAGGGCTCATTTGGGCTCAGTGATTGATTACTAATGTCTGTGTTGCATTTCAGAGAGAAATGTCAAGCATGCCATTTATAGGCTAATCTAGTCACCTGACTCAAAACCTGGGTAGAAAGTCAGGGAGCCTTGCTCCTGAGTCAATGTGCTCGGTTAGATCACACACATTCACTGGGCGTCACTTAGCCTGTCTCACGTAGGGACAAGTAATTCCTACCTTACAGGGGAACAGAATGAAATCATTAACTGTCTAAAGGGAAGCGTTCACACGCTGTCCCAAAGAGAAGACAGATGCTTTGCTGTCCAAGGTCACCAACCTGTAGAGCAGCATTCTGGGAGGGTTCTTCTGAGTCTTAAGTGCTTTTATTTATTTTATTTTATATATTTGAGATAGGTCTCAAATTCTCACTACTTAACCCTGGCCTCAAATTCTTGAAGTAGACCAGGCTGGCCTCACACTCACAGACATCCGCCCACCTTCCTGCATGCTGGTGGCCTTTCATGTCACCCAAGCCTGTGTGGTCCTGGGCCCTAGAGTCAGGTGAAAGTGGCTAGGAATGTAGGGTGTGCTAGCTGCCCACACCCCATCTCAGGCACTCACGTGTATGAGGGTTGCAGTACCCCCTTGAGACCCCACATTTCTTCTAGGCTGTAAGACACCTCTGCAGTCTTTCCTGGGAATTGCTGAGCAGCATGGGGGCCCCCAAAATGGGGTGAGTGTGTGCCAGGGTGTTACTGTTTTGAAGGGTGTAGAAATGGCTTAGGAGGAGGTTCGGGTGGTGTCCTGCTTGCCGGGACCTATGTGGACTTCCGGTTCGCCAAGCCATGCCAGCTCTGTGCTGGGAGGGAGAAGAGATGTGTCACCAACCCCTGACCTGGAATTGGGGATTGAGGACTCCCTCCTGTGTGGTGCAGACCCTGATCACCCAGACGCTGAGCCAAGCCAACCCCACTGCCATCACTGCAGAGGAGTACTTCAACCCCAACTTTGAGCTTGGCAGCCGGGACATGGGCCGTCCTATGGAACTGACCACCAAGACACAGAAGTGAGACCCCCTGCTCTTCCTGGGTTGGGCTGGGCTGGGCAGGGGGGGGTCTAAGAGGTGCTAGGAGGCCATGGCTTCCTACAGCTTCCCTTACCCCTTGGGATCTGGGGGACCAGGTTCAAGGCCAAGCTGTGGCTGTGCGAGGAGCACCCCCTGTCCCTGTGTGAGCAGGTAGCGCCCATCATTGACCTAATGGCTGTCAGCAATGCACTTTTTGCCAAGCTCCGGGACTTCATCACCTTGCGCCTGCCTCCGGGCTTCCCAGTCAAGATTGGTGAGCCCCAGTCCCAGCTCCACCCCCACCCTCCAGCCACATTTCTCCTCAGCCACTTGGAGAGGAGGAGGTTAGAGGTAATCGGGCCAGTGGGTCTGAGGTACGAGGGGCGATATGACCCTGCCTAACGGCTTCCTTGGCTTCAGAAATTCCCATCTTTCACATCCTCAACGCCCGCATCACCTTCGGGAACCTCAATGGCTGTGATGAGCCAGTGCCCTCGGTGAGAGGCAGCCCCAGCAGCGAGACACCCTCCCCTGGCAGCAGTGACTCCTCCAGCGTCAGCAGCTCCAGTTCCACCAGTGAGGCTCTACTGCCCCCCCCCCCCCACTCCTCCCCACCCCCACAGAGCCCTGCTCTCCCAAAGCTCCCTTTCCCTCCCTGACACCAAGGGGTGAGCCCAGCCCACACCTGACCCCCGGCCCACGCCTCCAGCCTCCTGCCGGTCCTGTGAGATCTCCCCTGCATTGTTCGAGGCCCCACGTGGCTACAGCGTCCTGGGTGGCCAGCGAGAAGCTGCGGCTCGAGAGGAAGATGATGACTTGCTGCAGTTTGCAATCCAGCAGAGCCTGCTCGAGGCAGGCAGTGAGTATGACCAGGTGTGTTCCCCGATGCCACTCCAAGCCGTTGTGAGTGCCGGCAAGCACAGCTGACAGGCCCCTCCCTCCAGGTCACCATCTGGGAGGCCCTAACCAACAGCAAGCCAGGCACCCACCCCATGTCCTATGAAGGCCGCCGACAGGACAGGTCAGTGCCCACGAGGCTGAAGAGAACTTAGAGGTGCCTGTTCCCTCTCCTACGCCCCAACACACACTCATAGAGACCCTCCACTGACCCATCGTACTGCACAGTGACACAGGAGCCCTCCTAGGCCCAGAGAACTCTTAGTGCCTTCAACGGGGCTCCAGCCTGTATCGAGAACCCGTAATCATGACGGCTTCTGCCAATCCCCTTTCCTGGCACAGGGTGGGTGGCGAGTGCTCCAAGCATGTGCAGAGAACAGGGACCTAGCTCCCTGGAAGTTCAGACCCTCAACAACAGACAGGTTGGCGGGACCTGGGATCTGCCACCACTGGGTGGGGCCAGGACAGCCCAGCGAGACTCATGGCTTCCCCTAGAGGGTGGCAAGCCTGCCCAGCCCTGGGACCTCCATGATGTCTCCTGCCCCCGCTTACGAGCAGGTGTCCCAGGTATGCCGGGAGCGGGGAGCGCTCGACAAATCCTCCCCGCCCCCAGGAGCGCCCCACCCACGCCGCAGCGCCAGCCCGTGCCCCAGGCACCAGTGCCCAGCCCTCGGCCCAGCCCGGGACCTGGCTCCAGCAGCCACGCGTTCCGGAGCTACGACGAGCAGCTGCGGCTGGCGATGGAGCTGTCGGCGCAGGAGCAGGAGGAGAGGCGGCGGCGAGCGCGTCAGGAGGAGGAAGAGCTGGAGCGAATCCTGCGGCTCTCGCTGACCGAACAGTAGCGCCCCCTGCTGGGACCCTCGCCCACTCCACGCAGGACGCGGGTCTGCGCACCTGCCGAGCTGCTGCTGGAGCCTGGAGCCATCGCACCCGGGGTGTAGCGGCGCACCAGGCTTGAGATGCCAGGGGTTTGATACAGGCGTGGAGTAACTTTGCCGGCCAGAGCCCTAGAGGCATGGCTGGTCTCCCTGCTTTGCTGTTCGGTGACCCCTAAATCCGCTTCTCTGGGCTCAGATCTGTCCAAGGGCGGAGACAGGTGGTATTGAAAAGGAAACGAATCCTTGAGAGGAGCATTGTCCCTGTCCCTTGCTCCTTCCAGCTGGTCCTCCTCCTTGCTCACTGACCCCTCTCCAGGACACTGCCCCCAAAGCCTTCGCAACTCAGCTCTTTACCCCTGGGAGGCAGCTGATCGCCCTGCGTGCTGTGTTGCTGCTTTGTCCCAGACACAAACCAGCACGGCAAAGGGCCAGCCCCTCCCCACCCCGGCATTCCAGCGTCAAGTGCACTTAGCGGGGTGCCCAGCTCCCCCAGCTCCCAAACCTGTCCTGTGTCTCAGGGTGGTCCCAGCTTCTCCTTAGGCAGCCAGGAAGTGGAGTGCCCCTACCCACAGCACGTTTTTCTTGTGATCAGGGAGTGTGTCTAAAGTGCCCCCCAGCCTGGGCAAGGCCTTGGGGAGTGGGGGCAGCATATTGGCTTGGAGGCAAGCACGAGACCTGACACAAGGGCGTTGGTGAGGGCCTTGGCACCACTGTCACCTCCCACCCCTCCCTACCAGCTGCTGCTAGCCCTCTGTGGTTGTGCACCCCTCTTGCCCCCGTTTCGGGGCTGACTAACACCCTTTATCCAATGGTGCTAACCCCGGCTCTCCCTGTTCTGCCCTACCCACCTAAAGAAGCACAGGCCCCACGGGGCAGGGGCCCCGAGCACACCCTTGTCCTGGGCCACCTTCTGGCTGTCTTCTCTGCCAGGGGCGCAGAAGGGGCACAAAAGGGGCACAAGAAAAGAGCAACAGAGCGAAACTGTTCTCCCTGTTCCTTTCCCTGATGCCAGGGGCACCAGACTGACTCTGAGGCACAAATAAAAGAGGTTTCAAGCCAGATGCTCTCCTACCTAACTTTATTGGGGAGAAACGCCCACGGCGGTGGGAGGTGGGGTCTTTGGATCCTCAATGCAAAGATGGATAACGTAGGGTGAGAAGCTGCCTGTGGCTCCTCCGTCCAGCTTGCATATGGGGGTGGGGGTGGGGTGTCCTCTAGCCATCCATGCGGGAGGCATAGATTCATGCTTAGAAAACATTTCATTAATTATGCCTTGGTGTTTTTACTGATTCAGCAGAGTGCTGAAGGCTGTGTGTGTGTGTGTGTGTGTGTGTATATAACTGCTTCCTACAAGAAGCAGCCCTCACTGGAAGTGGGTAAAAGGGGAGAGCCCTCTGCCATGGATGGGTGGGTGAAGCCAGTGGGGCAGGCTCTTCTGGCAACAGGCGAAGGTGCTGCCATCTGCCCCCCTTCACCGTGGAGGGACATCTGAATGAGCTTATCAGGAGAAATGTGGGAGTTTTCCTGAGATTCTGGGGATTATCTATAGAATCATCCCTGTGAGTCAAGCCCAAGGCCCTCAGTGTCCCCAGGCATCACTAATCCTAAGCACTTGCCCTGCCATGGCAAAGAGCGGAGAGGCACACCGCCTTACCATGAAGCACCACTGCTAAGGCCACATTATCCCAGGATGCCCCTAGGCCCTGCTCCTGCAAAGTCGGGGACCTAGTATGGACATCAGTCTCTGCCACTTAAAATCCGAGTGTCCAGCCTCCTGTGGGGGGATAGAGTTTTTTTTTTTTCTGGTTTCACCCCTAATTCCAACCCCAGGAGGCAGGGTGCTGAGGAGTCCCAGACCAAAAATTGGTGCTGCCAGTCGGTGTGTCCTACCCCACCGCGTCAGCAGTGTGCAGAGCTTCCCGGCACACATGCAGTGCTAGTCCGTGCCATCCACCAGTTCACACAACATGTTTTCCAAAGCTGTAATGCGTTCTTCCTGGGCTTGCACGCGCTCGCGAAGGGCCTTGATCTCCTCCAGCAGTGTCTCCAGGGTGTGCTGCTGCTGACATGGAAGACAGAGGAGACCATGGCAGACAGCAGGAGGCAGGGAGATAGAGTCAGGGTGGAGCAGGATAGATCGAAGAGCTTACCGACAAGGGGGCTTCACTGGCCGACTGGCTGCGCCGGGGACCAGCCGCTGGAGGGCGCACATCTAGGACGTTGCGTTTGGTGACCCGGAGCTCACGATGTTTGGGGGGTACGTAGCCTTCCTTCAGCGAAATGAGCACAGGTTCTGCGTCCTGGCCTGATAGCCATTCATCAGCTTCCAAGGCTGGCTCAGGGCCAGGTGTGTCCGGGTATAGGTCATCCTGGAACAGGTCTGACTGAGGGGGTGGGTGGACAGGAGGGCCGCCGTGAGCTGGCGCTGGACGCCTGCCTTTTTGATGCTTTCCAGCCAGCCCCCTCCCTCCTCACCTTTCTCGGTACCGTCATGACGATGGGTTCACACTTCCGTTCGTGTAGTTTGTAGAACCTACCAGGGAGGGGAGTTCAATATTCCTGCCGACTTGACTCCCTCGTTCTTTTAAAATTCCCATGTTTGGGACTAAGGTGTTGAAAGTCAAAGTGCCGAGTAACTGCCATGCGCATTGAACCTTCAACACATCAGTCTTGGGTTAAAAACAAACAACAAACAAAGCTCTGGTGAAATGTCAGGCTAGTGGGCACTGGGACTGTCACTCAGAACAACTAGTACGGCTCCTTCTCCTTCCCAAAGGACAGCACAATTGGGGGAGCCCGGGAGCGGATGTGAGGAACAGAGGCCAGGGCACAGGAAGAACCAAAGTGCTGACCTGGCGATTTCACATTTGCTGACATCCAGTCCCCGCTTGGGCATGAAACCCATGCCCCGTTGCGGCTCTTTGCTGCTGAACGTGTTCAGATAATGCACGAAAGGCGGTTCTTCGGTAATTTCAAAGTACCGAATGCTACTGTCACCCTGCAAAACCAGTCAGGTTAGAGGTACTGCTAGCAGGGCGCTCACATCTTCATCCTGGCCCTGGTTTTCCCGCCCAGCCTCCAGCACCTTGCCACACAAGTAGACGATGCTGGAGTCGGCATCATAGAACGGCAGCAGCACTCCGTTGCTGGTGTCCATCTCCTGCAGGGCCACTGGCTCTTCGAAGTTGTTCTGCCGAGCACGGGAAGAGTGACCAGCCGTGCTCACCCTCCCGGCTACTTAAGAACTCGCTCAAGGCCCACCCCCAATCTCATGTTGTGGTGAGGCAGCTCTGGTCAGAGCTCCAGGCTCTTCTAGACGCTCCACGCACGCCCTTTTCCCTTGCACAAGTTCACCCTGTGCGGTTGCATGCAGTCACAGCAAACCACCCCCAGGGACTAAGGCATCACCAGGAGGGGCGCCAGCGCGAGCGAGCTCCTTCAGGCGACGCAACAAAAACAAAAACAAAAACAAAAACAAAAAATCGGTCAGTGTTGGGTGTGAGGTGGCAACAACCTTCAGCCCTGTCGGAATGGGCATACCCTGCGGGTGCAGGGCGTCTGGCCCCTCGCCTGTGATGCCAGTCCCCGGGGCACACACCCCAAGCCTCCAGCTGTGTTACCGGGTCCCACAGGCCTAGCTCTCGCTGGCTCATGCGGGTGAATCCCGTGGTGAAGATATGACCCAGCCGCGTGAAGACAGCCCTCATGGGCCTCATCCCCTCGTGGGCCGCAAACCTCTCCTGGGGGGGTGGAGGAGGGGGAGAAGGGAGGAGCATCACCCTGCTGCCGGCCTTGGGGAGATGGAAAGCTGAGCAACTTTGTCAACCTGAGTGTGGGGGTGGGGTGGGCTGGGCTGGGGGAACGGGGTCCTAAGGACGCAGTTTCTCAGAGGTCAGCGGCAGGACCCTGGCCCGGAGCTCTCATCAGGTCCCAGCCTCTAGGCACCCTCGAAGGCTGGCTGATCCCTGGGGCAGGCGATGTCTGCGGGCTCCCTGGGCTTGCAGTGGGGCTTTACCCACAAGGGAGCCCTGCGCTCTGCTTGAGCCTCTTGGTCCGGGCCACCGCTCAGGAGGGTTGCTCCTGGTTGACCCTGCAAAGCGAGCCAACGCGCCCGGCTCGGCTCGGCCTGGCCTACCGGGTCCCAGAGCGCGAGTTGCCTCTCACTGCTCCTGCTGAAGCCGGTGCTGAGCAGCTTCCCGTCTGCGGTGAAGACGGCCCGCAGCGGGCGGGCGCCCTCGTGAGGCCGGGCTCGCTCCTGCTCGCAGGGTTAGTCGGTTAGAGTGCCCGCCCACCCGTCAGCCGGCTCCCCGCCGCGCCGCGCCCGTGCCCCATGCAGACATGCACGCACCCCAGGTTAGATGGAGGCAGGGCAGGATGGGGCCATCCTCCTCCTAGCGCACCCAGCTGGGACAAGCAACGCTTGAGGGTTGTTTCATCCCCACCCAGTGGGTCAGTGGGTGGGAAGGGGGGCCAGGTCTCGGCGGTCAGGCCCCAGCCCCTGGAAGATGGCGTTGGGTATCTGAGAGGAGAGGGTCCGGAGCTCAGGTTGCATGCAGGCTCTGGTTGGAGGATGGAGTTTTTCAGCTTCTCCCCTCCTCTATTTCAAAGCAAGGAGCCCTCCTCAGAGCTCTGAGATACAGGGGACGGGAGCAGAAAATGAGCAGGCGGGGGGGGGGGGGCAGATGCAGCGGGGCGGGGTGGGGTAGGGAGTCATAACAGCTGGAGTAGGGATGGACCAGGCAAAAGCTGAGACCAGAGGCTCTGACGACTGAGGGTATCGGGTGCTAACAGCTGGTGTTGAGCAAGGGGCGCTAATAGGGAGTAGCCAGGCCAGACACTCACCGCAACCACTTGACTCTTCCGAGGGTCAATGATGCGCAGGGTCTTGTCCTTGCAGGTGGTAGCTAGCAGGCTACCATTGCTGTTCCAACACACGCTGTGGATGACGTCAGGGTGTATGTCGTCCAGGCTCAGCAGTACCTCCCCGGTGCCCACATTCCAGATGATGATCACATTGTCACCACCTGTCCGGAGTGGCCAGGCACAGTCATCTGGGCCCCCCCGAACCCCCCCCCCCCCTGCCTTGCTCACTCCCACCCTCACCTATAGTAGGGACCCTCCTTAACCCGACCCCAGACCTGCACTGAGCAGGACGTTCCTGGCAGTAGGATGCCAAGACAGGATGCCCACACGCTTGGAGTGGCCTTCCAGTGTGATGACAGGTTCTGTGATGTTTCGCACAGGGGTGTAATCTGGAATCTGCCACACCTAGGTAGGAAGAAAAGGCAACAAGTAGGTGGGGATACAGAGGTGGCCCCGCCCCCTCAGTGCTATTGGCCCTCTTGAGAGGTAAAGGGTCAAATACAGGGTAAGGTGTGGCGGTGCGTGCCAGCACGGGGAAGGAGGGGTTCAGAGCCTGGCAGCACTGTGAGCTCTCCATTCACTCCGTTCAGAAGCCTGCAGAGTGCTGTACCCCTGCTTTCAGGGCCCCAAGTTGCCCAAGGCTATAATTAGTTCCAGGCAGTGCATTCTGGGAGGGAGCGGGCATGTATTTAACTAAAAATAATCTGGGAACAGGGCAGGACAGGGCAGGGCTCCTGGCTTCCGCCCGCCCCTTCTATCACCTTCCCCGACACAGGTGCGTGCGGCACCTCACTGCTCCCCTTGGCCAGCCTAGCAGCATCCACCTGGCTCCTACCATGACAGTGGTGTCGTCTGAGGCACTGGCGATGACGTTGTCATTGTGTGGGCACCAGTCAATGTCCAGGACAGGGCCAGTGTGCCCAGTGACCAGTGGGTAGTTCTTATCCACTCGTCCTGTCTGGAAGGGGTCAGAGAGGGAGAGAGAGAGAGAGAGATGCGGGGACCACTCTTGTGCGCATGTGCGCGCGAATGCGCACTGCTAGGCATGGACTCTGCCACTGAACTGCGTCCCAGGCCCTTCCTTGCCTTCCCGTGCGTGGTTTTAGAGTGGGCAGTGGATTTATTTACCTCTGGAGTCTATACTGTAGATCTTTCTGAGCCTATAACCTTCCCAGTTCACTCCTGGACCTTTGCTGGAGGTGCGTAGAGTAAAATAATTTATTAGGAAGTCAGATTTAGAGGCAGGGTGACTTAACAAAGGGCCCTACAACAAGATACAGAACTCAGGCGTGAATTAAGTCCAGAGTTCTTCACCTACTTAGAGAAGGTTTTTTTTTTTCCAAACATAAAGTCTCATGTTTATTAGCCTACACTGATCTTGCCTTGGTCTTCCCAGTGCTGGGTTCACAGGCAGGTACCCTGCGAAGAGGCAGCACCTGAGCCTGTTCCCCCAGTTGGCCTTGAGTGCACAGTCTGGGCAGACCTTTCTGTTGGCTTCACACTGGAACAGTGTGGCAATCTTGGTGTGAGTGCCCTTTCCCCGGCGCTGTCTTCATGAGCTTCACTGCAGGAGCTGTGAAGACTCTGCAGGGGTTGGCATGGGCCCAGACCACGCAGTCTGGGAGAGAGGGTGGTTAAATGGCATTGAAATGGCAGTCATACTGGGGGAGGAGGTGGCTCTAACTGAAATCTGAGCCCTTGGGACAGTGTCTCTGGACCGTGTCTGCATTGTCTGGGGTGAGTCATGGGCTATTGTCAGGCCTTTTCCTGACCCTGCCACTTGTGAGGCTCCTCTAGCAAGGTATCAGGGTCAGTATCTAGGTCAAGGTAATGCGTTGGGGTATCTATCCTGGAGTACAGACGGACAAGTGTCTGCAAAGGGGGCAGTCATCGCCTGGCCTTGTTCCTTTGTGTGCAGGGGAGGGCTTTGGCTTTATGTATTTTTTCCCCTCTCCTTTTATTTTCATTTTACCCCACTCCCAGGACAGAATCTGATCTCTGTCTCTCTCTCTGCGTCTGTCTGTCTGTCTGTCTGTCTGTCTGTCTGTCTGTCTCTCCCCCCCTCACCTTGGCCAGAGGCAGGACAATGAAGGCACCACCACCTCCAGCCTCCACAATAATGGCCAGAAACTTGGGGTTGACCGCACAGAAGGCGCTGTCCCACGTGACCTTGGATACCCGGATGTCCTCATAGGCCTGGTCGGCTTTTGCCGCCTGCCCAAACACATGGCGGAACTTGCTTTGCCGAACCACACGTCGGCTCATGGCTCGGGCAAAGTCAGGGGCTATCAGAGCCTTAGCAGCACGTCAGTCCTCCTTAATCCTGTGAACTGTGGGAGGGAGGAGCAAGTGAGGGGGGGGGGGCGCGCGGGAGGGGGGGGGGAGGAGGGGGGTTCTCTGGCAAGGAGTGGGTGAGCCTTCTTCAAAGTGACCGAAGTAGGAAGCAGGTTTTTTGTCACCTGTCAAATGTTGTTCGATCTGAGGTACAAAGACCGGCGGCTCTCCACTTCTCAGACACACAGGCTAGGGGGAATCATGGAGGCTGACAACAGGGCTGAAAGGTCCTGGAAGATGGAATGTTTTGAAGGACAGTATCAGTGGGTGCCCTCCTGCTGCTAGTCACGGGTGAGCACCTCTATGCAAGTGTTTCTCCCTCCCAAAGAAGGGAGAACACTACTCTTTTTTTAGTCACTGGACCTCAGCTCAAGGCTAGTTGTGGGGGTAGGGAGGACTGCAGCCCTCCAGATCCCAAATTCACATCTCTGGCAGAGTTCAGGCAGATGTGTCTTTTTCTACAGATTTTCCAAGAGAAAAGTTCCTCCTGTTATCCCAGCTCACTGTTTCCAACAGTTTCTTCCCGTGGTGCCCGTGGTGGTGGTGGGGGGGGTGGGGTATGCGGGAGTGGACATCATGCCCAAGCATCTCCCAGAAGCCCCTGCTATGGTCATCTGACACGAATATCATACTTTAATCCTGCTTCTTTGGGTGCCGATGCCCGTGCCTGGGTTTGCTAGTAGGTTCCCCTGAGGGTGGGGGCCCTCGACCCCCGCAGGCAAGGACCAGATGTGCACCACTGAGGACCCGAGGTCCTTTTTCTGGAGCTTCCACCTCAGCTTCTGGAGCTAGGACGTCAGCTATGCTGCTCTTTACAAGGGGACTCACCAGGTTCTCCCAAAGGCTAATCGCTTCCTGGCCCTCCTCCCCGCCCCCCTCACCCCCACCCCCGCATCCCTGTGCCCTTCAACTCGCTTCTGCAGCCCCAGGCCTGAAGCCCGGCCTTCCCTCACTCTCCTCTAGCCTCCAGTCCCCGCAGAGTTCTTGTGAGGACTAGGTGTCTCCTCGCCGGCCGCTGTCCGGCCAAATATAGACTCCAAGTCCGCCTTGCCGGACCGAATTTAGCGGCGGGGGAGGGGTGGGCGCAGACCTCTGCCCCCTCCAGAGACCCCGCCCGCTCGGTTGGCTGCGGTGGCGGAGGCGGGGAGGGGGGGGTACCTGGTCCTAAGCCGGGCGGGGTTGCTCACGCTGCGACTCCTCTGTGGAGCGGGCCGGGGTACGCGGGGGGCCGAGGGAGGCGTCGGTGCGTCCGGGGCCAAGCACTGGGTCGCGCGTTCCGGCCGCTGCCTGCGGCTCTCAGCTGCCCGCTCTGCTGCGGTCCCAGCTGCTGCTGCCATCAACCTGAGGGGGCGGGGCCGAGCGGGGAGTGGGGGCAGGGCCAGGCCAAGGCGGCCACGCCCTATCCAGCGCGGGAAAGTCCTGCTTCTCAGCTCCGCCCTCCACGGTAAATTGGGAAAAGTAAGTGTGCGTGCGCTTGCGGGGTGTGCGTGCGGCCGAGTGTCTCCCTTCGTCCGTCGCACCGAGGTTCCGGAGGCCTGGGCGCTCTGTCCAAAGCGGGACACCGAGACTGGGAGCCACCGCGCGAGGTCAGGTGCCTGCGCGCCGCATTCCTGCCGCAATCGCGCAACTAATTTAGTAGTTTCCAGCGGGCGGGGTTGTAGGGTTTACACAGCCAGGACCCGCCGCGAAGAGGCCACAGAAGATGCTTTGGGGGAATCTTCTCAGTCGCTTGATGAGGGTCTAGGCTACCCCAGGGCAACTGCGAGGCTGTGGCTGTTATAACAGCGATAGGGACCGTTTGAGGACTCAAAGCACTCCTATTAGAAGGTTCCTTGGAACGAATGCAACGGCGTGAAGTAGGAAGCTCAGAGACCAAGCAGAGAAAAGTGAACTCACTCCTAGCACTACGTTCAAGGGGAAGATGTTGGCACAGGTATTTGGCCACATTTTAGAGGTCAGAGGAACCAACTCTCAAGATGATGTGTAGGGCAGACTTGCCTCACCCCTAAGGCCTGAGTACTGTCCAAGGTCAAGGAGATAAAACACAGCCAGTGAAGAGCAGCCAGTTCCTGGAGTTGCTGTTTATTCAATGCCTGCCCATGATTTCTTCCCTCCCATCTTAGGTCCTGGAGTGGCCGTATAGGGCCAGCATCAGGCTGCACATAAATTCAGTAGTACAGTCTTCCAGAAACTAGTGCAGAAACGGAGGGTGGGGGGGGGGGGAAGAAACACACGAGGGTGCCCACAGGCCTGTTTCTCGGGTATTTCAGTGGCTTGTAGACGAACAGAAGCAGAAATTGTTGGTGCTACACTTCATGGCTTCTGTGTGTGACCATGAGGTTGGATGGAGTGTTTTAACCTAAGATCCAGATACACAGTTACACGCTCACACTGTTCTGGGGGCTCTGCACTTACATTCTGATAAGCCAAGTTCAGTTATCAGAACCCATTCAGCAACCCCAGTTCCTGAAGATGCAATGTTCTAGCTTCCACAGGCACAGGTATGTGGTGTATCAACATATATGAAGGAAAAACACCCACACACATAAAGTTAAGAACAAAACACCAGCCAGGCAAGGAAGCTGCTTGGGCTTGGTGCCACTACGGGAACTGTGAGTGGCCTCTGAACAGGAGGCTAATGTGGATTTTACCTCACAAACTCCTTTCTGGAAGGAGTCCTGACAACTGAGACATGATTTGGTTCATTGGCTTTGGCTACAAAGCCAAGACTGAACATATTTAGGTTGGTCAGGTCCCAAGCACTCCTGGGATATTTTGTGAAGTGGTCACACCTTCAGCATCATGTAGAACCGTGGTGGGTACCACGCAGCTTGCCCGATTCACAAAATAGTAGGCTGGCATTTCTTGGGAAACATAAGCAAATGCTGTTGGTAACTGGACAACTAATCCGCACTCTCCCTAGACTGTATGGCTGTGTGAGGGCGTTAAATCTTGGAGTTAGTTATGAGCTGCCATTTGGGTGCTGGGATTTGAACCCGAGTCTTCTAGATACGCAGTCAGTTCTCTTGACCACTGAGCCATCTCTCCAGTACTGCTCTCTTGGATGTGAATAATAGCATTAAACATCTCACGATATGTTTGTGGAAAGGCACAAATGGGGGCCTTGCCCGATATACCCATTGGCTGTCTCTCTCTTGCACCACTGGTGTATATGGAAAAAAAGATTTTATGTGTATGTGGGGGTATGTGCACATAAGCATTGGCGTCTATGGAGAGTGGGATTACATCCTTTGAAGCTGGAGTTAAGAGTTGTGAGCCACTTGATGTGGGTGCTGAAATTTGAACTCGGGTCCTCTGAAGAACAGTGTACATTTTAAACCCTTCAACCATCTCTCCAGCTCAGCAGAGTTCACTGTGCTGAAACTTGTCTTAATGTCCAGTGAGGTCACTCACCCAACAAATCCAGTTACTGCTAGAGCAGGTCACCGCAGATGTCCCACAGCAGTCACTCTGCACCACAGATGGTGGAGAAATTTTGCTTATTCATTCTAACATTCAGGTGACAGCTTTGGTGAGTGACTCTTTGACCAGCCAAGTTCCTGCCTAGTCATGCGATTTGAGCCCCATTGTCTGCACATTTTAGTAGCCCCCTTTTCTACCCAGCCTTTTGTGAGTTATAAACACGAACAGAAACAAATACATGTGTGTATGTATGCATGCGTATGTATTTGTTCCTCATTCTAGAGGGTTCTTCAGTGTGAAGAACTGGACTCTGTACTATTCTGTTCCTTGTCAGTTCTCCTGTGGCCCCTCCTCCGCCCCAGCACCCTCCTCCTTTGTTGCATTTGAAACACACATTTTTGTCTTCAAAATAAAAATTTATTCAATCTGTAACAAGAACATTTAATCTGCACATCTGCGCACAAGTTCACATTTAAAAACAGCGGAGCACATCAGTAATAATAAAAACAACTATGATACAAGTGGGACATCCCAACCACCAGGATTAAGGGAGGAGATGAGACCACTCTTTATATTCTGCTTTAAATGCCTCAAAAAGGTCCCAGAGATTCCAGGGAGCACCTGCTTTTAATAAAATGAGAGCATAGAAGTTGGGGGTAGCCTGGGCAAAGGTAACAGTCAGTGCTAGTCTTTTGGACTTATTTGGGTTTCAAACAAGTCTTACAAAACCAAGTTTTTTTAAAAAAGGATGGGGGTAGGGGTGGGGGAAGGCACCTTTAGCTATGCCAAGCAAATCACAATAGAATAAAACGCAAAATCAAACAATTCCCAGTGGGCTTACTGACTAGGAGACATCAGGTCAGTTCCTCAGCTTTCCATTTGGGGTACCGGCTCTCTACAGGCAGGATGCTGCCACCAGCATTGCTGTCTACCTGGGGGTGGGGGTGGGGGTGTCTTCAAGCTGATAAGGGATGATTCCAGTTTAGAAATCCCGTCCTAGATCTCTGGGGCACTGAGATGAGGCTGGTTCTCTTCATAGCAGAAGCCAGGCCTAGTCACCTCCGCTGGAGGTGTACAGCTGGAGCAGTACGGAAGCACCTTGCAATCCCACGGCATCAGGAGGGCCCCGAGCCCTGGGGAGGAGCGTGCAGTGTCCTGCTGGTGGCAGGCCTTTTCCAACATGGGTGCAGACGAGCCCAGTGCATGCTTAATCGTTTAGTTTGGAAGGCATAACGCAGTCCATGATACTTTTAAGTTGGGTCGGTGCTCAAACAACGAAAACGTCACCTTGTCTACCATTAGAAAGCCAAAATGAAACAACCATACGAGCCATTCACCATCACGACCATCACTATGGAGACACACCAGCACAGAGGACCGACTGACTGCTGGATGCGAGTGCAGGACACAGATGAAGATCAGCTCCACATGACCCACTTATCCACAAGGGCTGACAATATGGCATGTTCTCTGGGAAGGACGCACAGGACAGCCGCGGCTTCGGTGCCTCAGGCCACCACGATGATGCATATTTTAATACTCACAAAGTAAACAAAGTATGCACAAAGAGTTGTTTGAAAGAGCCAAAAAGAAACGGCCTTTCTTTAAAATGCCCTTAAAACCTTTTGCATAATGCTTTTTTAGAAAATAAAGAAACCCAGCTCCCACAGAACATCTTTACCAAATGAAAACCTCGGGTGCAGACTCCTGTGAGCCACTGGGTCAGAGGCCTCAAGGAAGCATCAGGGCTCGGCAGCAGGAGGCCCTGGAGCCTGGGCTGTGTCCCCAGGCTGTCCCTGGAGCTCTTGGTAGTTCCCAAAATGAGAAAGGAAGAAACAGCAGCAGAGACAAAGTACACAGCAGGAAGACACTAAAGACCCTCAAGAGGTGGGGATACAGGAACAAATGTGTTAACAACATCAAGAGGCACCCCAAATGGGATGTGAATGCTCCCTACTGTGCTGCGCTGACACCACGCTGTCTCCAAAACCCAACAGAGGGCTGGAGTGCTCCCCTGCTCATCAGACTGCAGTGCCAATCCTGCTCCCGGGGCCGTCATCCCAGGCACTGTTCAAGTGCTCACCTGTGTGCTTATATACTTTCCCAGACCCACTGACGACTCTAGTGGTCTTAAAAGCAGTAAAGAGACACAGAGAGGCATTGAACAAAAGGCTAAGCACTAGTCAACAGGTCAAGGTTTTTCCTGCTTAGCTGATCGTCAGAGTCAGGTCTGGGCTTTCCACACACAGGAAAGGCAAAGAGACAACCTGAAACTATCAAACTCTGAAGTAAAAAACAAAACAAAAAAACAAAACAAAAAAACTTCAACAGCTTATTCTGCACCTGCCTCGGCCACGAGCACGGCTCTGGACCCCCAAGCATGGGGGTGTGGGAGGGCTGGCAAGACCCTTTGGCACAGCTGAATGACGGACCCCGTGTGGAAGGTCCCTAAGCAGGTGAGCTAAATGACGCAGAAGATGCTTTCTTCCACTCTTTAAAACAAGTGCCCCGCCTGCCTGCCCCGAGCATCCGCGGGCTTCTCTGTCTCCGCTGTGAGAAATGCAACGGGGAGCATGCTATATGGGGAGATGCAAGAACAGTGCCCACTGTTGATAATGCGTGGCACGTGGATGTCACTTCTTCTGAGATTGGTGGTGGGTCTCACTCTGTAGCCTAAATTGGCCTTCAACTCATAGTAATCCTCCTGCCTCAGCCCCTCAAGTGCTAAGATTACAGATGGGAGCCACCACACCCAGATTTTATTATTATTTGGTGATGCACTCTCTCAACCTCCATGCAAATGCTCTTCACTCTATCAAAATGTCTCATGCTCCCGTCACACTGGTGGGTAGGGCTCTTCAGCAGGTGAGCCCTGGAATGTGTCATCCTACCCCCAAACCACCCTCACACTGGTACACGCCACCTAATGAGACAATGCATAAATGCCCAGGACTCACAAAGAAACTAAGACAGCAAGTTCTCCACTGTGCACTCTCAGCAGGTGGCTTCTTACTGCCTCCGGCAGGAGTGTCACAGCCAACCACGGCTTTTATATGGCACCTGGAGCAGTTCACTTTCCTGTTTCCCTCCCAACTCTGCCTCTGATGATAGCCGATGTGTCTGTCTTTTTCCCTTAGGGCTATGATGACTTAAGAACCAAGTCTCCAGCTCCTACCCAGACTGTTCTCAGCAATGTGCACAGCAACACGAGCAAGCGGGAAGCAAGTTCGTAGACTTTCTTAGTTTTGTGAGCCATGGTGGGTTACTGGGTTATTTCATTTCAGGCAAATGCTTTCTGTGAGATTCTCGGAGGCTTACGTGCCGCAGGTACTCCAGTGTTCTTGCCACCACCACAACAAAGCCACGGCACCTAAGCATGCCCTTGGCTGCGCTGCCCCAGCCCCTCAGCCTCTGCTAGGAGCTTCTACTCTGGGCAGTGCAGAGTCATTGCCTAGCTGGGCGTCAGTTCCTGGCAAACGATGACCTGGGACCTCAGCCTCACATAAAAACCAGCGCTCAGTGTGAGCTATTGCGCGCCTGCAGGGGCTTCTGAAGGGGAAGTGCATACTTTGGCAGGAACTGGCAATTACACGTTCTCATTTAAAACAATCAAAGATTCCTACCAAGAACTGCCAGGTTATTTCTGGCACCTATTTTCCAGTTGCAACTCTACTCCTTAAACAAGAATAAATCAAAAAAGACCCCACAATATTAACCATACAACGTTTAAAATGTGACATTATGTACATAAATACTGTATAAGAACTGTAGAGAAAAGACAAACGTTCCAGAAAAATGAAGGGAAAAAAAAAGTATGTCAAGTGTTAACAGGGATAACATAGAAAACTTTGCATTCGACAGGTTGTATGTATGTAACGTAACATTTAAATTTAGTCTGTGAAATTAATAAGAGGGCAGGATGGGGAAAACAGCAAGAGAAGAGATGAGTTGGGAAACTATGACCATTAAACTCAGAAGGCCCACAGAATATTCAAGTAAGGCAGGGTTAAAACCCCACGTGAATTCACTTTACAAGAACACACGACTTTGCTGTTTTTCAAGCCTACCTCCAGGTCTGCAGCGGGGAGGCTGTGCCGCCAGTCATCTGGAGGGAGGGGCCGGGACTCCCCTGCGCGGCTACCACTAACTCCCAAGTCATTCAGTGGCTGCTTCTCCATCTTTGACTTCACCCGCATCTTAATGCATTTCTCTACAGATGACCCTGAACTTTGCTTAGGGTTCCCTTTGATTTTCAGATTGTTTTCTTGGGGAAAATTATTTGCTTCGTAGGTTTCTCTCACTAGCCAATTACCACTCCCCTTTTTGTAATGACAGCTGTGTTCAGAAGAAATGGAGTCTCAACTGCCTCTTAAACCAAAGCAGAGCCTGCAGCCTCACAAGCGGCAAAGGAGGGATGCAGAGGGAGCTGCAGGCCGTGACTTCCCTCGCCCTTCAGCGCATGCGTCTCCTCGGGACTGGGTGAGCTCTCTAGTTCCCAGCTTCACTGCCACCTACCCATCTGTTTCTCTCCCTCAACCAAGCAGGTGTGTCTTCTCTCCAAGGGCAAAATGAGAATGAGACAGGTGGCAGTTGATTGAAAAACAGCAACTTGCCTTTGATAAAGGTGCTCTTTGAAAAAAATTTTTTTGAGGTTTGAATTTTTAAAAAATAAAAAAATGATAAAATGATCTTGCCATCCAAATCTGTATACACACACACACACACACACACACACACACACACACACACACACACACACGGAAAAACCCAAACCCTGCATGAGCCAGGAACAGTAAAATGACCAAAATATTATAAAATTAACCAATAAAGTGCATGTTCCTTACATATTACACCGCCCCTTTAACAAACATTTTTCTTAGAAAATCATGTGTATAGGCTCAGGATCACATGGTATTATAGAAGGGGTTGGTTGTCCGTTTTTTCTCATTTGCTCTCTTTAGTCTCCTAAGTGGGTGAGTTCTGCCATGTTGCTGACGGGGTGCCACGGCCAGCCCTGGAGCTGGGCCTGCATACTGCAGTCCCTCTGTCTGTAGCAGAGGAAGGCCTCCTTCAGAACTAGTCAATTCCTGTCTTGCCTTCGGGAGCAAACACTGCTGACTGTAACCAAACTCTTTGGCATACTGCACAAGGGGCCTCTCCACTGGTTTGCTCTGCACAATACACTCTGTTGTTTTGAGTTGCTCTACAAAATACTTGGTGGGCTGTGGGTTCTGGTGGGCACCTGGGCTTTCTGAGTGTTCCTGGGCCATCAAGGCATGCATGCCGGAGTCGGTTCTGATGAAGGGCGGAAGCAATTTGAGATGAGGGGACTGCGAGGAGACAAGCTCCCTCTCTGGTAAGTAGTCTTTACAAAGGTCCAGGTAACCCAACTTGGCAAGAGAAGCCGAGCGCCTCATTTGTGGAGTTTTGGAGAGCCCTGCCTGGAGGCTCGCTGGAGACTCGCTCTCTTTAACCACACCAGGGCTGTGGCTGAGCTCTCGTACGCGCTCACTACTAGAGCTATGTGTGACTGGACAGGCTTCGGGTGATGGGTCCAGTTTTTGCTTTAACATGCCAGTGTTGTCACCAAGTTTGTTACTTAAACTTAGGTCTTCATTACGTAGCTGAGAGGGGGTGTGTGCCACCCCACCGGCACTGGAAAGCAAGCTCCCCTGCCTGTCCTCCCAGCTAACAGGCTCTGTAGAAGGCTCGCTGTCTGTGGTGCTGCTCTGCTCTGTGCAGCCTTCCAGCTGAACCACAGGCCGAGGATGCAAGTAATCCAAGTTGATAGATGCTACATGGGTACTGCAACTGACAAAAGATGCTGCTGTCTCCAAGGGTGTACACGGGCTGTTCCCTTTGTCTTCAGGCCTACTTAGCATGGGGTTTGGGTCAGAGGGAGAGTGGGGCAGAGGTAGCATTTGGGGATGCAGAGAAACCTGGCTAGGGTCCAGAGTCCTGTTGAGATTTTCATCCAGAGCACAAAACATAGTGATAGACGTCTCCATCTTCACCCTCCTCAGTCCTTGTTTCTCACCCTCTGTGTTGGGTGCTGCTTCACCTCCTGGCTCAGTGTCATCAGGTGATGTGACTGTGTGTGTGTACTCAATGACTTCTATTCTCTTGGGGAGGGGAGGAGTCATGGCCTGTGTCTCGCATCCCTGGTTTGGAATCACAGTCCTCTGCCTCTTCAGGTCTCCATCCCGTGCCTTAGCTCTAGCATCTGACCCTAAGCAGCTCTGAGGAGCTGGCATGGGAGGATCCTCCAGCAGCTCAGGGGCTGGAGCAGTGGCGTCATGGTCACAGTGGGACAGTGGTCCAGCATCAGACCCACTGCATTTCCCTTTGCCCCTGCTCATCTCTGCTTCTTTGAGGGGAGACGAGTGGTCTGGGGTGCTTTCATCACTTTTCCATTTTGGCATTAGGTCTGCTACAGAGGAATCATTCTTAGAGTTTTTGCGGTTGGCGAGTGTGGGACCTGCAGGGGCAGCGCCATGGTGCTCCTGCTCCTGCCGCAAGCGCTCTTCAAACTCCAGGGTGGCTCGCCTCACAGAGCCAGGGCACCACTGGGCACCGGGGTGCACCCCTGGGCCCCAGTCATGCTCTCCCTCAACGGGATCCTCTTCTTCCACGTCTACTGTGGCTGAGTGTGTGGTCAGGCAGCCCTCTGGGTTGCACTTCCCGGAGTCTTTGGCTGTTTCGGGCTGGGCAGCATAGAAACTCTCCTCCTGCTCCAAGTGCCCAGGCTTGCTCTCCGGGGCTTGTGCCCGCTCCAGGGGCAGCTCATGGGCGGTGCTCTTCTTTGGTGTCTGGCATGGGTTAGAGAGGATGTCTCCTTTTAACTGAGCCTGCCCAACTCCTTGCCTAATGGACTCAATTTCAGTGACAATTTCTTTGACTGAAATTGCATTTTCTGAGTGGGACTGCATGATGATGTCTGGGCTGACAAGTTCTGAGACTGCCTAAGAAGAGAAGACAGTGAGATGATTATGGGAAAATGGCCTCACTCAAGGACTAGGATTTCATTAGTAACTCTGACCCCAAAGAGCCTGGAGCACGAGAGCACACGTTATGGTGCCAAGTGCACAGGCTCACTGTGCTGTCAAACCACGGGAGCAGAACACAGTTCATCATCGAGGCCAGAGGGAGAGAATTCATTGTGAGGAATGTCACTGTTTATTAAATTTTTCTGTTTTGTTTTGTTTTTTGAGACAGGGTTTTTCTCTGTGTATCCTTGGCTGGCCTGGACTCGCATTGTAGACCAGGCTGGCCTCACAGATATAGGCCTGCCTCCAGTCCCCTAGGGCTGGATTACAGGTGTGCATCACCGTGTCAGACTTTGTTTACTAAATTTTGTTGTTTATTCAAGCAAGATTTAAATCCAGGACTTTGTTTTAAAATGTGCAAATAGAGCCAGGCATGGTGGGTGCACCCCTTTAATCCCAGCACTCGGGAGGCAGAGGAAGGGGGACTGATATGAGTTTAAGGACAGCTGGGTTCACAAAGTGAGTCCAGGACAGCCAAGGCTACACAGAAAAACCCCATCTTGAAAACAAAACAAAACAAAACAAAACAACAACAAAAATGTGCAAATGGCTATGGGGGCTTTTATAATCCGTATTTTCATAGTACTGCTAGCCTCAAGGACTTAGACCATAATGAGGCAAAAGAAACCTTTCCTGGCTAGCGTATTACCTTCTGATATGAAAGTAACTTGTTTAGGAGGTGACAACAGTTTTTTTCAAATGCTTGCTGGCCACCTTCAATAGGCAAGATGGCTGTGGTTGTCATGTGATGTATGAGGATTTATTGCTATTTTCTCTCTCAGTGGCTTTCACCACATCACTGACATCACTGCTCTTCCTGGCTGAGAGAATGTGCTTTGTATCTGACCTCATAATCTCCCAACTTCCTTCTTTAAGATTTTTAAAGTCTTTTTTTAAAGATTTACTTATTTATTATGTATATAGTGTTCTGCCTGCATGTACACCTGCATACCAGAAGAGAGCATCAGATCACATCATAGATGGTTGTGAGCCACCATGTGGTTGCTGTGAATTGAACTCAGGACCTCTGGAAGAGCAGACAGTGCTCTTATCCACTGAACCATCTCTCCAGCCCTATTTTTATGTCTTATGTATAGTGTGTGAATGTTTTGCCTGCATGTATGTATGCATGTACGTATGTGTACCATATGCATGCCTAGTGCCCACAAAGGTCAGAGGGGATCAGGCCCTCTGGAACTAGAATCAGGAATCGGGGTGAGCTCCCACACAGGTGCTGGCAATCAAACCCAGGCCTTCTGCAAAAGCAGGCGCTCTAAACTGCTCCCTATCCCTTTCTTTCTTCTTCTTCTTCCCTCCTTTTTTCATTTTTTTCTTTTGTTTTGGGGTTTTTGTTTGTTTGTTTGTTTGTTTTGAGACAGGGCTTTTCTGTGTAGCTTTGGCTGATCTGGACTCATTTTGTAGACCAGGCTGGCTTCGAACTCACAGAGATACGCCTGCCTCTGCCTCCCAAGTGCTGGTGGATCTCTGTGAGTTCAAGACCAGTCTGGTCTATAAAGTGAGTCTAGATAAGCCAAGGCTACACAGAGAAACCCTGTCTTGAACCCCACTCCCCCTCCAAAAAAAGTATACCACCACACCTAGCAACAATCCATAAATTTCATGTGGCTCCTCCTGGAAAAGGTATACTTACTCGGCTTAGTCAGCCATTTCCCTCAGCAACCTTAGAGCCCCACCTCTCAGCTATCTTACTCCTCCACAGGGTAACAATTCCTGTGGATTTAGAACAAGACTCCTCCAACCCAAATCCCTTCCTCCCTCCACAAATCAAGTCTCACTGAAAAAAAAAAATTAACTTCAAAATCTAGAAATGGCCCTTTTAAAAAGTCAGAACATTGGGACTGGAAAGATGGCTCAGTGGTTAAGAGCACTGTCTGCTGCTCCAAAGGACCCAGGTTCAATTCCCAGCACCTACATGGTAGCTCACAACTGTCTGTAACTCCGGTTCCAGGTGATCTGACACCCTCACACCAATGCACATAAAATAAAATTAAATAAATTATATTTTTAAAAAGTCAGAGCATTAGCCAGGCACAGTGGCACATGCAGAGGCAGGTGGATCTCTGTGAGTTTGAGGCCAGCCCTGGCCTATAAAGTGATAGTCAGTGCTGCACAGAGAAAGTCTCTCTTGAAAAACCAAAAAAAGTCAGATCATTATGACTATCAGTCTGTTTTGTTAAGATTGTATATATGTAAGACTTCAAAATACAGTATTTTCTCAGTAATTATACTGGTCTTTTTCCTATAAAAGACTCTCGGTTGGTATAAATTAACAAGGTCAGTCTTGCCGTTGGAGGAAGCTGCCAGGACACCAAGCGGAGGTGATCTTGGCAGAACTGGTGAGCCTGGTATGTGCACGGGCCACAGAAGGCGTACTCATATGACCAAGGACTCAGTAGGAAGGCTATTTCTGTCACTGCTACTGCCCTGACTGGTCCATACAGACAGCTCAAACATTCTGACTTCCCGCAGAAACACAACAAAGACAACAGAAGTAGAGGCAAGAGTTGTCTTGGAGTATTTAAGACGAAATAACAGAGGAAGGTAGAATAGAGCAGGTAGAAGTTACAAGGTCTCAGGTATCTAGCCAGGGCTGGTGATAAAGCTCAGCTGTAGTCCCTAGCATTGTAAAATAAATACATCACAAAAGTTTAACCAGGTCCATTAAGATCATTAGATCAGTTCCTGGGCATGGTGGCGCATGCCTGTAATCCTAGCGCTCCGGAGGCAGAGGCAGGTGGATCTCTGTGAGTTTGAGGCCAGCCTGGTCTACAAACTGAGTCCAGGACAGCCAAGGCTACACAGAGAAACCCTGTCTCAAAGAAGCCAAAAACCAAAACCAAACCAAACCAACCAAACAAAAAAGATAATTTGCTATATTAGAGTAAACCTGAGACTTTTGTCTCAAAACAAACAGACAAAACCAAACCAAAACAAGCACTTTTTTTTTTGACCATCTAAGGTATCTCCCCCTGCTTCTGTGATGGCTCTTAAGAAACTGTACAGTGCCAGGCGTGGTAGTGTGCGCCTTTAATCCCAGCATTGGTGGGCAGAGGCAGGTGGATCTCTGAGTTCGAGGCCAGCCTTGAACTGCAGAGTCAACTGCATTAAAGCCAAGGCTACACAGAGAAACCTGTCTCGAAAAACAAAACAAAAACAAATAAACAAAAATATGTCACTTTGTTTGCTCCCAGACTACCTCTTAATTCTTGAGCCCCACAAGACTGAAGGGAAACTCACCCAATGTTATTATTATTTTTTTTCCCTTTTGGTTTTTTGAGACAGGGTTTCTCTGTGTAGCCTTGGCTGTCCTGGACTTGCTTTGTAGACCAGCCTTTGTAGGCTAGCCTTGAACTCACAGCGATCTGCCTGCCTCTGCCTCCCGAGTGCTGGGATTACAGGCGTGCGCCACCACACCTGGCTCTCACCTAATGTTATTCCCTGCATCACTGAACCCAGCATGGGCACCTGCTGCTATCCCAGCAGCTATTTAACACTCGTCTTGCCTGTGAACTTTCTGAGATAAAACATTTTCCGAAAATCCCTGTCCTCTCAGAATTACGTCTCACTCAGGTAGCACTGTGACACCGCCTCGCTGCTGAGCTAGGGTCTGAGCCAGAGGTCCACAGGCCTCCCTCTGCTCGTCAGGACACTGGTTTTCACTAGTCCTTTCTTCTGTCATCTCCTTTCAGAAATGCTTCCTCCAGCGGGGGATAGCGAGATGGCGCAGAGGCTAAGGGCACTTGATGCGTTTGCAGATGGCCTGGGCTTGAGTCCCAGCACCCACACAGTGGCTCTCAAGCACCCGTAACTCCAGTTCTAGGGATCTGGAGGCCTCTCTTGATGTCTGTGGACACCAGGCACACATGTGGTGCACATTTATACATGCAAGCATTTCTGTTGTTGTTGTTGCTTTTCTGTGTAGCCTTGGCTGTCCTAGACTTGCTTTGTAGACCAGGCTGGCCTCGAACTCACAGCGATCCAACTGTCTCTGCCTCACTGAGTTCTGGAATTACAGGCATGTGCCACCGTGACCAGCTCAGGCAAAATATTTATATACATAAATCTAAAATGACACCAAAGCCTGGAAATCCTTTAAAAAAGCACCCTGAAGCTGGGCGTGGTGGCGCCCGCCTTTAATCTCAGTACTCGGGAGGCAGAGGCAGGCGGATCGCTGTGAGTTCGAGGCCAGCCTGGTCTACAAAGCGAGTCCAGGACAGCCAAGGCTACACAGAGAGACCCTGTCTCGAAAAACAAAAACAACAACAACAACAACAAAAAAGCACCCTGTTTTAAAGGAAGATCTCAGCCAGATCATGTCACTGTTTACTAGTGAAATCTCTGCTAATATCAAAGTGAGTAAAGGGGCTGAAGAGACGGCTCAGTGGTTAAGAGCACGTGCGGAGAGGAAGGGAGCTCAGTGCCCAGCACCTATGATGGGTAGCTCATGGCCCCTGTAACTCAAGATCCAGGGGGAATCTCATCACTCTGACCTCTTTGGGCACCATCACTCGTGAATCGCCAACTCACATATACATAATTAAAAAAGAAGTTAGGCCAGGCATGGTGGTGCACGCCTTTAATTCTAGCACTCAGGAGGCAGAGGCAGGTGGATCTCTGTGAGTTCGAGGCCAGCCTGGTCTACAGAGTGAGTCTAGGATAGCCAAGGCTACACAGAGAAACCCTTGCTCAGAAAAAAAAAAACCAAAACCAAAACCAAAACCAAAAAACCAAACCCCAAAGCCCAAACAGAACAAAAAAGCCCACCACCACCACAACAAAAAAGAAGTCAGGGCCAGGGGTAAAGCTCAGCGGCACAGTGCTGGCTTAGCTGGCTTAGCGTGGGTGAGCTACACCCGCTCCCCGCCTCCCCAGCCCCGGGGACCTTCACACAGCAAGGCTTCATCGGTTTTTGCTGACAATTTCATTGCATAGAAAACCGTAAAGCAGTTGTACCTTGGACTGGTCCTCACCCACTGAGGAGTCCTCAGACGCATGGGGAGTGTCGCTCAAGGAGCTGCTTCCCTGGTCATCAGCTGCCATTTCTGAAGGAGCCACTTCCATCGCTGACAGGCGACAAGCCTCACTCCTTCCTCCACCTAGCTCTTCTGTCCTTGAGTGGGAAAAAGATCGAGACCGGGTTTCTTGAGAAAGTTCGACAAATTTCTCGAGGGCACTAAAAAAATCAATACGATCTGAACTAAAATCGGAGATGGCAGCTTGGCAACTGGGTTGGGGGCTTGGTGACTCCAGATCGGGCGACATGGGGAGGTCTTTCAGGCGAGATGTCAGCTCTTCCATCGGCAGTAAGTGGACATGCATGTCGGTTTTCAGTGCGTCGGTCTCCAAATCTTCCACTGCTAAGTCTGGGAACGTGTTGGCCATTCCTGGGGCCTGTCCCGGCTGGGTTAAGGCTTGAGATGCATGGCAGTTGTCAAGGGGGAATTCCGACTCACTGAGACAGCACCCTGAGGAACATCCATTCATGTCGTTTAAGTTTAGTTCGTCTTCTATCTGTCCAGCATGAAGCTCCTGTGAGGAAAACTGCAAGCAGATGACCCTGTCTTTGGGGTGCAGCCCTTTCTGATTTGCATCCTGCGGAATCACGTGTTCCACAAAGACGGGAGGCATGGCTGCGAGGTTTTCCACAGTCTTCACCTCAGCGATCTGGTCTGCTGATGTGGTCATCTCTTTCTTGCTGAGCTCCAGGCCAGGTTTGCAGATGGGCTCGTGGTGGTCTGAGAGGTCGCTATCTGAGTGAGAGCGCCAGAGTTTGTTGTGCCGCTGTTTGCTGTGGGTGACACAAACACGAAACACCTTGCTTTAGTTTGTGTAAACAATCAATACCCTTCCAGGAAAACATATCCAGAGAAACCTTAATCTCTTGCAAAATCCTCGCTACTATTTGATGGACCAGGACAATAAACACCTCAAAAGATGCACAACTTAATAGGAGCAAGCTGGGATATGACTTTTTATGTAATCAGATTAACGGGAGCCGAGTTGGTTGTTAAAGTCGCTGCTGATGAGTTCTCTCATGGTGTTGGTAAGAGTGTGACCTGCAAGCCGGGCATGATGGTGCACACCTTTAATCCCAGCACTTGGGAGGCAGAGGCAGGTGGATCGCTATGAGTTCAATGCCAGCCTGGTCTACAAAGTGAGTCTAGGACAGCCAGGGCTACACAGAGAAGCCCTGTTTTGAAAACCCTCCCCCCCAAAAAACCCCCCAAAAACAAAAACCCAACACAACAAAACAAGAGAGCATGTTGGGCTTGGCTGTGAGAGCGTTTACAGAGGACTGGGCTCGGTGCCTAGCAGTCAGGCAGGAGATCTGACGTCCTCTTCTGGCCTCCAAAGGCACACAGCACCATGCATGCTTGTGGTGTCCAAACATACGCTCAGGCAAAACATCCTACATATGAAATAAGTAAATCTACTCCCCCAAGGCTCAGGGATCTATGTGAAAGAGGAGGCAGAAAGATGGTGGATGATTTGAAGGCAACAACACCTTCCAGATATACACATGAACTCAGAGACTGTGACCTGCACAGGCTCAAACCAGACAAACCGTGAGCACTAAGAAGGGGCAGTGGACACAAAGTCCCACCTCTAACCTAGAAGCTATCTGCAATTGATATTTGTGGGGAAAGGGAAAATGGGTTTCTCCACTAGGGTGATACTAGATATATCAACTGTACTCTAGGGCAGGCACCAACATAAAGCTGATGCTATGTTTTTAGGGTGCTTTTTTGTTTTGTTATTTGTCTTACTGGTTTTTGTTTGTTTGGTTTTTTTGAAAAGGAAAGAAAGGTAGGCAGATGGGGAACGATCTGGGAGTAGGGGAGAGGGTAGGAATACAATCAAAATATTTAGTATGCAAAATTTTAAAAACATAAAATCTTTTATTTTTCCAGACAGAGTTTCTCTGTGTAGCCTTGACTGTCCCGAACTTTGTAGATCAGGCTAGCCCTGAACTCACAGTGATTTGACTGCCTCTGACTCCTTGAGTGCTGAGATTACAGGCGTGTACCACCACACCTGGATAAAAATCTAAAATCTTAAAAAAAAAAAAAAAAAGGATCTCAATAAACAATTAAAAACAAAACAAAAACCAATTCTAACCAGAAACAAAATGACCCCCAATCTAAACAACATGTAAGTCATTCAAAGAGAAACACTCCTTTAGAGGCTTTGTTATTGTGGTGAAGAGCTTACACGGTAGCTCTAACTGCTGGTGCAGATGTGAGGGTACGGTGACCGTGTTCCTTCTTAGATTTGTTTTTATTTGTGAGGATGTCCACCGAGGCCAGAAGAGGAGGAATGAGATCTCTAGGAGCCTAGCAGCTACCCTAATATGGGTGCTGGGTACCAAACTCGGGTTGTTGAGCCTCCTTTCCAGCGTGTGTGTGTGTGTGTGTGTGTGTGTGTGTGTGTGTGTGTGTGTGTGTGTGTGTACAGGCTCTCTATGTGGTCCTTGGGACGCCCGGCTAAGGTGATCACTCTTAGAAATTGAAAATAAAGGTGGCCTAGTAAATCAGAGAGAATGTTCCATCACAGAATGAAAAGGATGAACATAAAGGGCAGGCTTTTCCCAAAAGATCTTAGAGTTGAGACAAGACTTGGAAAAATATGTGGGCCAAAGAAGGCTAGTCACCAACCCTGACGACCACGTCACAGTCATTCTCTTGTTATTTCATGAAGCGGAGTCTGAGGTGGGGCCGAGACTCACTTCCAACTACATGCCTACAGGAAGCACAGTTCCTAATGCGCCTGCCAAAATTTCTCAGCTGCCTGTACGGTTGGTCAGGATCACCTGCCTCAGGGATTAGATGTTAAGGATGGTGCATGACAGTCCCCAAGATTTATAAGCAGACAAAGTGTTACCTAACTTGTGGGTGGAAAGGGAAACAGCCTCAGACAACTTGCCCTGGGCTTGGGGCCACCCATGGGTTCTGCTGAGTCATGTACCTACACTCATGTGATCCTGTCTCTTCTCAACTCTACACCTGCTGCTCTCAGCTCCCTCTGCCGTCTGCCGCTGGGGTGGGGTGGGGTGCTCTGACTCAGGCCTTCACAATGGGGTGCTTTGCTTCATAGGGAACAGGCCAAATCTGTTTATGAAGATAAATTATAACCAGCTAACCAGGTGTACAGTAGATTTTCCCCTCGTCAAGTTGCACGACCTCCAGCCACCCCTAGGAGGAGACAACATATCACAAATCTCAAATAAGTGCGAGGCATTTGGGAGGGGCCTGCATGGACGAAATTGGATATTACTACCAACCAAGGCCGATTTGCTTCCTATGAAAGTTTATTTCTTAAATTTAGGCCTTTGTTTCCAGGCCTAGATACGACTGTGTTTTCTATTTTCTATACTGTCGCTTATCATGGGGCTGTTCAATCAGGCCTTCTCACACACCACACTAGGGTAATTCCTGTGATGCGTGTGACTGAGGAGACAGCTCAGAGGGTAGCTGTTCAAAGTAGCAGCTGATTTTATTAGCCAATAAACAGATGAGACATTTCCATCACCTTGAGAAACCCCTTAAGTATAGTTTTAAAAAAATGCTTGCAAATTACTTAACTGTTAGGGGTGGGGGATGGCTCAGTGGTTAAGAACACTTGTTCTTGCCGAGGACCCAGGTTCAATTCCCAGCACCCACATGGTGGGTCACAATCGTTCATAACTCCAGTTCCAGGGAATCAAAATGCCCTCCCCTCACCTCCATGGGTACCAAGCACGCATGTAGTGCACATACACACATGGAGGCAAAAACACTCATACATAAAATGAATACATCTACTACATTAAAAAATTGTCACTCAGGAGGGACTATGCGGTGGACGCTGTGCAAATGAGTGTAAATGGAGAATGTTTCTGAGGAGGTGGCTGCCAGCCCAGCCTGCTGCTCAGCAGGCACTTTCTTCTGCTCTGGGGACTGACTGCACTGAGGCGTGGGAATGCATCTGACACCTACGTATACAGCAGAGTGGTAGGCAGCTCTCTGGCACAGAGCAGTTATTACTATCACCGTGAAAGCACAACTTCACGTGCTCCCTGCTGACTGCGTTCTGCACCTTGGCAATGGGGCTGCCTCCCTCCCGGATTCTGTGGAAGATCAAACTCATAGAGATGTGCCCACCTCTGCGAGATTAAAGGCACGCTTACCACACCCAATCCTAAAAGCATTATTTTGGCTTATGTGTTTTCAAGCTCCACCACTGTATGCAAATGTATTTTCACAAAGTGAAAACAAATGTGTCACAATTAATTTATCCATATGGTTAACAAATAGTCTAGGCTACCATAAACAACACTGCCAGGGACATTCTTGTAGCTGTTTCTGTAATAGGAGTAGAGTTCATGGGTCAAAGGGCATGTGTGCATCAGAGGGTTTACTGGTAACACTAGACTGTTTCTCAGGGAGGCTCCGTCTGGAAGCAGTGTATTCTAACACTGACACTGATAGGGCTGGAAGGACAACATTAGCTCATGCCTATTATTTTAAACTGTTAACTTCTAATCCAGCTGACCCCCGACTCCCATCCTAGGCAGGCAAGTAAATAAACAAGTTGCCAAAAGGAACTTCAGAGTTGGCCTGTGGCCTAGATGATGCAACCATGCCTCAGATGTCTCCTCCCTTGAGTGGCCTCTGACCTGAATTTGGATTCATGTAAACAGACACACAAATGACTGGGCCACTCTAGGTAACAGTTTGGTTTTTTTACTTATTAGAAGAGCAGGAAAGAGATGCAGTTGGTAAGATGTGTAAGACACTCCACTCTGTCGCCTCTGCTTTCTTGTCACACATTAGGTAAAAGCATCACCTCTTAGAAACACATACAGAGAGCACTGCTAGAAGTGTCACACCAGGATTACTCTCTAGGGTACCAGGAAAGCACTGGACGTTTCTGGGAGCTGTGTATGGTCCTGGATATTTTTGATTATTTAACTGGAAAGCTATTAAAAACCATCATTTTAAGCCACAACTAGGCTTGGCTGTCATGGGACCAGAAATATATGTGCTTTCAGCTCAGCCTCTCGGCTGCTGACCTACAGCTGTGTCTAGCTAGACTGTTCTTCACCAGAAACCCAGGAAAAAAGAAACGCCTGCCGCTTCTTCCCTCATGACCAGGTTCTTTTAAGAATCAAACGGACATGCCTGAGGACATAAGGCACAAGTTCTCTCTAGCTGTCACTTAATTCTTCCTCCTTGCCCCCTTTACACCGGAACGTGATACCACAGACACATGGTCCAGCTCGCAAATGGTCTGCTTGAAACTTGAAGCTGTCTGACAGAACACAAATCTGGCGGATCCTTGCATGATCAGAACACAGAAGAGTTTAAGGAGGAGCTTTGGCTCTCGGTCTGCCTGCTACCACCCCACAGCTATAGAAACTGAAAAAAAACTACAGTATAAGAAATAGCAAGAGTTTAATGATACCATCATTTCTAGGTCTCCAAGTGGAAGAGTAAACCAGCTGCTTCTGAGCTACCAATGCTGTTTTGAAGGCTGTAAGAAGTCCTTTGACTTCAGGGGGCTGGCACGCGGCTGGCGCCCTCCTGTCCTCATTACCACTCTCACCAACTCAGATGTTACTTCAGAAGCGCCTTACTAACAGGTCACTGCACCAAGCTGTCTCCAACAGGGAGCTGCCAGCTCCAGCTAAGCACCCAGTGCTGCTCTGGGTGACTGCAGTTAGAGCATGCTGGGATGACCACAAGTCTTTGAGAGCCACCATGTGTTTCCCAGGATAGGAAATACAAGATCCGGAAATAAAATACTACTAAGAAATAACCAAACTTCGGTGGTTGTCTACCTAGCTGGCTTTTGGGGAGGGTTCTTCTTCCTCTGTAGAACACCACACACAGGTGACGCCAGTCAAGTGGAAGGACAGTGAGGGAGGATTTGGTTCTAGAACACACCCTATGGGAAGTCCTGGCAGCCAAAAGGAACCTCAGTGAAATCCCTAGCCTGGACATCATATCCCATCCCAGTCTCTGGGGAGTTAGTGTGCTTGTGATGGTGGGAGGCAGGCTGATGCCAGTGCTGTCAATAACGTGTAACCATGGAGAAGAGATGACGAGAAGCAACTTTTAATACACAGGGGTATTAAAATAAGGAAAAGAAGGAATGACTTAAGCACTGGGGAGATAAGGCAAGAGGCTAGGTGCTCAAGGCCAGCCTTGGCTACATAGTAAGTTCAAGGCTAGCCTGGGGTATGTGATAGCCTGTCTTAAAAAAAATAGTGTTATTTTGTGAAAAAAAAACTTATAGTGAACTTTTTTTTTTTGAGACAGAGTTTCTCTGTATAGCAGAGCCTTGGCTGTCTTGGACTCCCTTTGTAGACCAGGCTGGCCTTGAACACATGAGCTACCATGCCTGGCTCAGAGTGAGCATTCTACCTGTCTACCCATCTACCCATCTGCCTGCCTACCTACCTAATCACCCACTATGTATGTATGTATGTATGTATGTATGTATGTATGTATGAGGGTCTCTTTAGCCCTGGCTGTCCTGGCGCTTGATATGTATACGAGGCTGGCTTTGAACCTACAGAGACCTGTCTGCCTCCAAGTGCTGGAGTTAAAGGCTTGTACCGCCTCTCTGTTTCATCTTGATGTTTTAATTTTACAGATGGGGGTCAGGTAGGGACTAGAAACACCAAGTGACTTCTTCTGAAGGCTGCAGCAATTGGGTGACCAGGGACACTAGCCAGATCCAATGATGCAGACTCTGTGTTTTTCTCTCTGGAGCTCACCCTCCCTTTATGAGTCAAGCCCAGGAAGTCAGGATGGAACAGAGGAGGAAAGGAAGAGGAAAGAGGAAGTGTGATTTTCTAGTTCATGTTGCCATTCATTCTTTTTTTTTTTTTCCTGAAATTCCTTTAACATCTAAGAAAAACCACATATGGGGGGGGCAGTGGGGGCGGGGAACCAATCCCACAGCTTGCAGTAGCCTGGGATTCCAGAATAAATACTGGAGTTGGCAGGATGTGTGGCGTCCTTCCTCTCAGTAGGTCACATGAGGACATTGCCTCATATCCGCTGTGTGTGCTGTGCGTGTCTGGGAACATGTAGTATTCATGTTCTCCTCAAGTGCTTAGGCACCTTTTCCTTGTGCCAAAAAGAACTTGTGTGTCCTATCTTCTGATTTAATCTAAAAGTGTCATGGAAAAGACCTAGAACTTCTTTGAAACAGAGGAGGAGTGAGCATTCCCCAGCTTCTAAGACCGAGGCTTAGATGAAACCATTCCAAATGCTGAGCAAATGGGAGGGGTTTTTAGTGGAAACCGTATGCTGTGTTGTGGTCACACTTTCACAATTCTTTGGGGCTAGAGGGTGGCCCCTCGGCCTGGATAGGCTGGAAGGCTATTTAACATTTTGTTCTGTGGAAACAGCCCAGATTTGAGAGTCAAGATCAAGTCATGAGACTCCTGGAGTCAAACCCTGGCACCAGCTGCAACTGCTCTTAGACAGCTGTGTCATTACCCTAAAAACACAATCCAGAACTGCTCACTGGGAAAACAAACCCAATCTATCAAGTCAGAGGACTTCAGCGTGTGACAGCTCAGGAAAATGGCCCTCCAGTCGTTTACTATCTGATGCACGAGTAGACAAGGTGCTTTTTAACCTTTAAAGGTAACAGAATTAGCATTTTGATAATCAACTACTGAGTTATGATTGGAAACAGCTGCTTCTGATTGACACAGGAAGTGACTGAACACAGTACTAGGTAGAAGGGCAGGCTGGAAAATAATTTTTGTGGAAAAGTATCTATCAAAATGTATGATAAAACAAAACCTAGAGAAACAGGCAAGGCAATCTTGACTATTATTTGTAGACATTGAACCTAAGATGTTTTTTCCCCTTTGTAATTTTTTTTTCAGTTTCATACAAATCAAAGAGTTTTAATTATTTTTATTTATTTACTTTTTTTTTTTTAAGAGCAAGCTAATCTGTTTCTGGGTATAATCATAAAATGCGTTGGACAAAGGTACCAGCTAAAACTAAATACTTGGAGAAAAGAAAAGCTCTGTTATTAGTTGGGGTATTTTTTCCCCTCCAAAAATTCTAGGGAACATCAGCAGTACCTTAGGAACAACGGGTATCTCTTTGGATGAGGCAGCTGTAGCCAGCTTTATAAGAATGTTGACAGGTTGTTGCACTCTAGTGGAAAACTGAAATGTAGTTCTAATTTTTCTTTTAGTTTTATCTACCAAACAACCTGAAAGGTTATATGTCTAATCTCCATGCTAATCTTATATTTATATTATGAAAAAAATTGATAGAGAAACAAATCCAAGTTAAAAAAAAAAATCACATCCAAATCAGACTAGGTGCAGAAAATGATTCTTGGTTTGCCTTAAGGACGCGTAGAGGAATGATTCGGGGAAGAGCACGCGAGCCCCACCTTGCCAGCAGGATCCCTTGGTACTCCTCCAGCTGCCTCATGAAGCTGGGGTTGGGCTTGGTCACTGTTCGCCTCTCCTTCACGTAGTCATAGGCTCGGTCCAGGTTCCAGCCGTACTCCTTCATTGCGTAGGCGATCACAGTAGAGGCCGAGCGGCTCACCCCCATTTTGCAGTGCACAAGGCATTTAGATCCATGTTTCCTAGTGGGGAGGTTGAGGTAAAGAAGACAGGACAACAACAGACAGTACAGTGTGAGAGCTGGACTGGAGGTTCCTGTATTGCCCCGCCATTTTTTAAAATTTATTTTTTGCTATACAATATGCTCTCATCTTTAACTGTACTTTTAAACAATTATTATTTGCTTATTTATTTATTTTTAACATAAGGTTTGTCTCTGGCTGTCCTCAAACTCAGAGATTCACCTGCCTCTGCTTCCCAAATGCTGGGATTAAAGGTGGGGCACCATTACTCTTTTTTTCAATTTTAGTATTAAGCCTCTTAATTCACTCACTAAAGATTTACCAAGAATGTACCACATACAGGATAATGTACAAGGTGTCGGCACAAACTTAAGTAACGCACAGCTCTTATCCTAAAGGACAAGATTTAGTTAGAGAAAACAGACAACTAAAATTCAGTGTGGTGGTGTCCTGACCGTCACAGCGCGGAGAGGGGAATTTTACATCTTGAGCTAGAGCTCAGTCCCCGTGTGGCAGGGGCCAGTTCCCTCACAGCTTCAGGCTTGTCTTCTGGCTGGCATGCTCCTGAGCTACAGTGTGGTAATGACTCATCTGACCTATTCTAATAGAGAAGCTTCTGGTTACAGGGCGGGCTCTGTGTGCGGAGGAAAGCGTAAATGAAGGGGATGTTTCTTCTCTGGTTGGACACAACTCTAGAGATCACTTTTCCCAGGCTCCCACAGTCCCGGGGAACTGGAGGAAAGCGTGTGACATATCAGATGTCATTCTCAGTGATAAAGGTGGGATGAAGGAGAGCGGCCTGCTTTTGTTTGTTTGCTTGATTTTTGTTTTTGTTTTTGCGTGCTGCTGGGAGCAATCAGATGCTGGATTGGCAAAAGCAAACAAGTAAGCTTCCTGGAGGCAGGCCACTCGTTGTTTTGCACAGCTGACGAATGGGTGTACCCCTGGGTTAGGCAGAGCCCCAGGGATCTTGCCTCACGACTGCTTGTTGTTGCTGTGCTGCCTTTCCATGCATGTCTCATGTGTCTGGCATGGCAGACTCTTGCTGTCTATTGCTTCACGCTGTTGGGCAGATTTCCTGCAGAATCTTATGAAGATGGTTTTATAATTCCTGACGATGATTCTGAACTGATTCAAGTAACTTCTACCCTCCTGCAAATTAGCTAAAGCACTGTGAGGACTTGATTTACACCAAGAAGGAAAACAAGATGGAAACAAATTAATAATTTAGGGTTAGTCCAAGGATAAGGCCTAGGTATACACCATGATAAGAAAGACCATATGAATATAAAGAATAAATGGTTATTTATAAAAGACAAGACAGACACCTGTTTCTTAGAAAAACATTGACATAAAACAACTCTTGCAAGCCGGGCGTGGTGGCACACGCCTGTAATCCCAGCACTCGGGAGGCAGAGGCAGGCGGGTCGCTGTGAGTTCGAGGCCAGCCTGGTCTACAAAGTGACTCCAGGACAACCAAGGCTACACAGAGAGACCTTGTCTCAACAAAACAAAACAAACAAACAAACAAACAAAAACCCCCCAAAACCAACCAACCAACCAACCAACAAACAACTTTTGCTTTGAACACATAATGCACATTTGAAATAAGAAAAAGATAAAACTTCTGCTTTGAACTCATAATGAGCACATAGACAAAACCACTGTACTTATAATGAACAAAGTATCTAGTTAGATACAGTTCTAATGAAAGAACTTACCATCAGTAGTCCCACTGAAACTACCTTTTACGTAATGATTGTATCTATTTTGAATGAAGTAATTTTTTACATATATAGAGACCCTTTGTATTAGATGATATAAAAACCCAAGACAGAATTAAGCAGTTGTTGAAGCCATCTGTTTCATCCAAAAGTGTGTCTGTGTGTGTGTGTGTGTGTGTGTGTGTGTGTGTGTGTGTGTGTGTGTGTAGCCTGTTAGAATTTGTTTGAAGTCCCATGCTTTATCCATGTGCCCATCTGTCTGATTGTCTATATATGTTTTTATGAATGATTTGTGGGAGCTACCTATGGTTATGTAAATATATGGTTTTTTTCTTTCTTTCTTCTCACCACAATTAGTGGCCCCAAATAGCAAGGCTACCAGCCTGAACGTTTAAGAGTTAAAGTACAGTAGCCAGAGCCATCAGCCTGACAGTTAAAGAGTTAAGAAAGTTCAGAGTTTCTCACTGCAACCAGCTGCCCCAAATAGCTGGAAAGCTTGAGAGTTAAAGTACACAGAGAGATACCAAAGAGCCACCAGCTCCTTTTGGCCCATCCCTGATGCTGCTGTCCTACCTCAGCCATCCCTGTACCCCATGAATGCAAAAGCTCATTTTTTACAGCGTGCTTTGAACTTAACTCAGGGCTACACACATACTTAACCACTGAGCTGTGCCCTAGTCCCTGTGGTTTTTACTACAAGGGAAGGAAACAAAAACAATGCTACCACAAAGCAAACAAAACACCTCAGGTAAAGGCTAATTGTCTTGGATATAAACATTATTCAGTTATGTTGTAATTTTAACACTGCAGTGTTATAGCACAAAGTTACCCTTCAAGGATCAGTTAAATGCACGAATACACCTCTGCATCTGCTGGTCACACCCTCCAGCTGCTGAAGAAGGCGTATTCAAACACTTACAGAGTACAGAACTGTTACTCTTACAGCTGCTTCTCATGGGTTCTAGAATCCTTTCAAGTAACTGTTGCAAT
The DNA here is from genome assembly GCF_964271855.1 of Acomys minous. Taxonomy (NCBI): domain Eukaryota; kingdom Metazoa; phylum Chordata; class Mammalia; order Rodentia; family Muridae; genus Acomys; species Acomys minous. Next base: position 70,276,493 of record NC_140493.1, on the reverse strand, counting down.
AATTAAAACATGCATGTGTGTGTATAAGGGGGCATGCTATTCATGTGCTCACCGACTACACTGATGGCTGACGTGCCTTCTTCTGGAGGTGTATAATTTTGCTTTCCTGGAGACATGAGCTACGTGAGTGAGTGAAGAATTATCAGTGCAAAGGAGCCTGAGGTACCCAAGCCAGTGAGCAGAGAAGCTACAAGAATGCAAGTATGGAATGGAATAATTTCTCTTAATTTTAAAAACTGTACTTATTTATTTGACATGTGGGTGGGTGGGCATCGGAGTGTGGTGGTCCACCTGCGGAGGGCATAGGATGACTCGGAGGAGTCATTTCTCTCAACTTTTACCATGTGGTTCTGGATTAGACTTAGGTCATCAGGCAATAAGTACTGAGCCATCTCTCTGGTCCTTCCTGTAAAACTAGAGCGCTCTTATCAGACTACAGATAGAAAGCCGATGCAGTGATTCAGACAAAACTTTGACATGTGTTCTACATTCCAAATGAGCTCTTAACAACTCTGACATATCAAATTTTAGGCCTTTGCCTATAGGTATGGAATGTGTTTAAATTTGGACAAACCTAAGTAAAATAGTTTGCCCCTCTCCCTCCTTTGTTTCTGAGGCAGAGTTTCTGGGTAGCCATGACTGTCCTGGAACTCACTCTGTAGACCAGGATGGCCTTGAATTCAGAGATCTGCCTGCCTCTGCCTCCTGAGTGCTGGACTAAAGGCCTGATGTGCCTGTTTGGCATTTTTCATTTGGGATTTCTAAGTGGTGGGGGTTGGTTTGGTGCCTCCAAAATATAAATTTAACATTTAAGGGCTCAACTTCTAAGTTATTTAAGAAGGATCTAAGTTTTCACCTAATCCACACTTCAATTTCACCCTTCAGTCCCCATTGTCTCAATTAAGCCTGGCGTGTCATGTTAGGAGTCGGGCCTCGTAGAGAGAGCTATCACAGACTCTCACCTGAACTTGGGCAGCTTATGAACTGACTGCCTCTATTTGCAACCTCGATGCTTGTAATGGTTATTTTGGTTGACAACTGGATTATACCTGGAATTATCTAAAACCCCCAAACCAACTGGGCACATCTGTGAGGGATTTTGCTTAATTCAGTGATTTAAAAGCCAGGCATGTTGGCGCACACCTATAATCCCAGCACTCAGGGAGGCAGAGGCAGGTGGATCTCTGTGAGTCCTGGGACAAATTGAGTCTAGGACAGCCAAGACACAGAGAGACTCTGTCTGGAAACAACAACAACAACAACAACAACATCACTCTTAATCATCTTTGAGGTGGGAAGACCTTCCGTTGGCAGCACATGTGAGGGGCATGGAAGAAGGAAGGCTCCCCCTTCGCCTCTCGCCCTCACTGTCCAGTCCATTCCTTGGCTGACATTAGCGCCTAGCCCTTCAGGATCCCAGTGTGTACTGAAGACCAGCTGGGGCTCCCAGCCTCAGGGCCTGACCGACTGCTGTGTTCTTGTACGTTCTGTTGGTAGGCAGCCGCTGTAAGTCATTCTAATAAATCCCTATGTACATCCCCCCACCCCCAATAAGTTCTGTTCCTCTAAAGAACCCCGATTAATGCAGACTTTGGTGTCAAAAGTGCTGCCAGAGCAGCAGAAGCATGAGGCCGGGTCTTTGAAGCATCTGGAACAGGCTCCCAACCGGCCAGAACAGCGCAGCTCCAACCCTCTGTTGCTCCCGGGAGTTCATAGGGCACTGGAAGCCCAAGGTGTGAACTATTTTACAAGATGAAGGAAACAAATGCATTTGGTGATCCTGATCCACCAATTGTGAGAGGCAACAGGACTTGGTGCCTATCCTGTCTCTCAAGATTGTTAAGGGAGTGTAGACAAATTTCGCAATGAAGTTAAAACAGAGGTGTTTCTCATCTACGAAAGACAGTTTGACTGTTGTTCATTCTGAAAAGAGACATAGCCAAGTAGCTCACTTGTGATTCTCCCCAGTAAACGATGAATAAGACCGGGAAAGGAAGTCCTCAGAGCTTTTATTTTATTTTCCCCTCAGAGCTTTAAGAGTCAATTAATTTGATGATGACCTCAATGAAAGGCCAGAGAACACTCTCACTGTGTAGAGTGTCCGGAACAGAGCCAATGACTAGGAAGACTTTTGAAGCTTGTCAGGCCTCTCCCTGTACTCAGAGAGGCCGGGTATTTCACCTGCTCACAGTGGTCTTTACCACACAACTTACAAATATTCCCAGTGGCAGTTTGAGGATTTAATCCAGAGCCAGGCCTGGTGGACAGTGCACACCTTTAATCTCAGCACTCTGGAGGCAGGAGCAGGCAGATCTCTGTGAGTTCCAGGCCAGCCTGGTCTATGCAGCATTCCAGGCTATTTAGGACTACAGAACGAGAGACTTCTTCTCAAAAAAAAAAAAAACCAAAAAACTTTTTCCTCCATTTTTTCTTTTTTCCTTTTTTGAGATAGGGTTTGTCTGTGTAGCCCTGGCTGTCCTGGAACTTGCTCTATAGACAGGCTGGCCTAGAACCAAGAGGTCCACGTGCTGTTGCTGCCTGAATGATGCGATCAAAGGTGTGCACGCCACCACCAGGCCATGTATGAGGTCATCTTATTCTAAGGGACTTCATTTGCTTAAAGGGAAAATGTTAGGTCATGAATCTTCTGTCTAGGACTATAACATTTCAGGACCTTTTCTTTGCATGCCTTTCTCTAAGTTCTATTGGTAAACTGTCTCAGTCTCCGCTGCTGCGCTTATACTACGAAGGGGTCAGAACGTGTGGGGACAGTACTCACTTTGCTTTAGAGATGAATTTGTAAGTGTCGTTCCAGTAAGCCAGGAGATCCGTGGCCTCTTCATCATATACTCGAATGTTATGGTACTCAAAGACTCCAGGGAAGAAGTTGTCTATCTCTCGAGTGACATTCAAGATATACCGCACCCTGTGAAGAACCCAAGGGAGGGCACATCCTGTTACTCAGGCGGAAACTGGTTTCCAGATCCTGTCTACCAACTTCAGCACCTAAAGTCCGTCTCCAGCTTATGTACGGTTGCACAATCTCATCTTTGACAGCCTTTGGGAAACAGTCTTGGTATCTATATACAAAAATCAACCTGAGACCTACAACCTAGAAATTTCTGCTGCTAAAATTACCAACAATAAAATTATATTTGGAAGTTGTTTGTTAAAATCAGGCTATTGATATACTCCAAGAAAAAAGAGAAAAGGAAGATTTTCTTATTTTTCTGAACGCCAGATTGTTAGGCAAGAAAGCGGCGAGGGCCCATGCAGCGCTGACCCAGGCACCCCCTCAACCTACCTGGCTGCATTCCTGCTAGCTAAGAGTTCTCACTCACTGAGATGCTGGCAGAAATGGATTTCTCTATTAAAAACTTTCCCACGACCTCTCTCCCTGCACCACCTTAATCAATGCTTGGGTTTAATTTAACAAAAGCTCTTTTCCCTTCAATGTTGAATAGACTTTAAGCATCACTAGAGTTTACTGTAGCAACACTGTTTCCTTTAAATAACCAAATGTAGGGCTCTACAAACTCAGTTTCTGAAGGGGTGGGGGAACACTATAGGAAGAGATATAATCACTGTCTGGTCAAGGTCAAATAGGCCCCAAATTTCTGAGATATAAATTGAATTTGTTTTAACATAGAACCAAAGCCTACTAATAGAAATGATTTTTTTTTTAATTTAAAAAGTGAAGCACACAGTCGGAATGTAAAATGGTACAACTGCTGTGGAAAGTAGCTTAGCAGTTCCTGAGAAGGCTAAACATAGAGTTACAACACAGCATCAGTCTCTCCACAACTTGCACACAGGTGGTCATAGCAGCACTATCACAACAGCCGAGAAGTGGCAGTCAGGTGATGACATTAGCTGCTTCTAGAGATAAGCAGAAGGGAAATATGACTGAGGAAGCATACACCATCTTTGTCTGGCTTTAAAAAATGGTTTACATAGTTTGCATAACTCAGAAACTAAACCCCACAGAATTGTATATTTTAGTTGTTGTTAATTATATTATACTATGAGTTACATTCAATAAAATGATTAGAAGAAAAAGCAAGCACACTTATTTTTATTTATTTATTTTTTCAGGACAAGGTTTCTTTATGTAGCCCGGGCTCCGCTGGAACACTATGTAGACCAGGCTGAGAGATCCACTTGCTTTTTGTTCCTGAGTGCTGGGATTAAAGGCCTAAGTCATCATGCCTGGCTTGCTGATTTTATTTAAAATAAAGATGAGTGGCTGGAAAGATGGCTCAGAGGTTTAAAGTGCTTGCTGCTCTGGCCTCCTCTGTCACAAATGTGCCCTCCCCACACATTAATAATAGCAACAAAAACTCAATAGAAGCTAAGCAATTTCCTATTTCTAACCCTATACTTTAGTACTAGAGTGTTGGTTCATCTGGATAGAGACAGTACAAGCTTCCTAATTAATTTTATTTCAGAGATGAAAAATGCCCAGTGCTGATTGGTACTGTAACTCCTTGAAATTTTTTTTCTGTATTAGCAATTATGTGAGTTTATGTAAAGTAAAACTTGGAGTTAGTTTCCAAAGTCAGTATGTAGACCATCTGGAAATGACTTTAATGTCAGAACTGCATTTTGAAATACCATAAAATATTAGCAGGGAACAGTACACAGTTTTGTGAATAGAGAGGCATACTAAAGCTTAAGACTCACTGAGTTTAAGAAATGAGACTAGGTGGGTGTGTTAGCGCACGCCTTTAATCCCAGCACTCGGGAGGCAGAGGCAGGCGGATCACTGTGAGTTCGAGGCCAGCCTGGTCTACAAAGCGAGTCCAGGACAGCCAAGGCTACACAGAGAAACCCTGTCTCAAAAAACTAAAAAAACAAAATAAAACAACAACAACAAAAAAGAAATAAGACCTAAGTAGATGTCTGCACATCCCATCATTCTCTCTCCTCTCCTCTCCCCTGCTTGCCCCCCACCCAACCCCCGTTCAGGGCTTCTCTGTGTAGCCCTGACTGTTCTGGAAATGACTCTGTAGACCCAGCTGGTCTCTAACCCTGAGATCCAACAGCCTCCGCCCCCCAAGTGCTAGGATCAAAGGTGTGCACCACTGCCACCACCGCCCAGGCAATCATTCTGTTTTTTAAAGACAATTAGATTCCATTGCAGGTTGTAGTTTAGCCTGAGAAGAGTAAAATGATTGTTGCTATTCCACAGTATGGTACATACTGTACATTTCAGAAAGGAAGAAGAAAGTCTTGAAAGTTTTCACCATAGAGAACTGACATGGGGTGGAAGAGATGGCTCAACAGTTGAAAGCACGGGCTGCTCTTTCAGAGGACTCAGGTTCGAGTCCCAGCATGGCAGCTCACAACCATCGGTAACCTGAGCTCAGGGGATCTGATATGTGTGCAGGCTCGATACCCATATACATAAAAATAAAAGTACTTAGTGAAAAGAGTTGAAAAATGCTCCAGATGACAAACCTGATTTAAAACATTAAATATATATACCCAGACATCACGTCCATCACATTAATGAATAAAAATTTAACGCTTTTATAAAAGAAGCATGTGAGCTGGACGAGCCTCCTCTCCAGCTAAGATGAAAATCTAGTGACACCCCAAATCTCAGATCTCATACCAAGCATCATATCTAAGTTTTCTAGAAACTACTAGACTTCTAGTACTTTACAACTTTACAGGACTGTAAGCTGTCAAAAATCATGACCCACTGCCGAGGAAATTTAAGTGAATTTCTACCTATCAAGTAGAATCAATGTTTCCATGTGCAAACAGGGTCTCATCTTCAAGGGCCCTGTCAAGAAGCCTACGAGTGAACAATTTATCTAGTTTTAAGAGGGTAAATGGAAGGCCCAGGGTGGGCGCCCAGGTCTCTGAAGTCGCACCCCCTTGTCTGTCATTAGGCAAGGACTGTTCTCCCACGTGTGTGAATTTTTCATCAGTCTTTCACACTAACACCATCTTGGTGTGCAGCTGTGAGCTAGGTAGACTAAATTCAAAAGATGAAGGTATAAGTGTCTAATGTTAAAAGGTGCCAGACCAATCAATTTATACTAATTTTTGTTATCTTCAATTAAGCAATTAAATCTTCATACCTTGGATTTATTTCTATGAAAACTAGCAGTTCATTTTTGCAATTATAAAATACCTTTCTTGTCAAGAGAGAAAAGCAGGGGATATGGCCGGCATCTGTCAGTACCCCGAATGCGCAGACTAACTGCCAGCAGAGATGACTCATTCTCCTCTTCCTCTGCCTAGGACAGTGCTATCACTCAACTGCATTTCTAGCAACTACATTTGAATTTTAAAGAGTACCAAACACTTGGGATTTGTTTGCTTTCATTCTTTCTTTCTCTCTCTTTCTTTTCATTCATTCATTCATTCACTCATTCATTCTTTTTTTGTTTGTTTGTTTTTGGTTTTTCAAAAGCAACAGTCCTGGCTGTCCTAGACTCACTTTGTAGACCAGGCTGGCCTTGAACTCACAGAGACCTGCCTGCCTCTGCCTCCTGAGTGCTAGGATCGCGCCACCACGGCCGGTTGGGAACTTGTTTCCCAAGGCCCTTCCATTACTACAACCGATCTTTCTGAGGCGGGAAGAGGATCAGGCAGTGAGAGGGCAACTGTTCTGATTTTGTACCATTATACCTGAGCACTGAAAGCAACTCTAAGATTAAAGTTACCCACTGATACTTCTTCAACAGGAAAATACAAAGATTAAACAGGGACGTCTGTCATACAGGGGTGTCAGCATCGCTCTGTGTGCTCACCCTCTGTTCTGTAGGTCCTCTAAGTTCGAGGCATTCCATTCTGAGCCCTAAGGAGCCAAAAAGACAAAGTTAGTGAGTATCAGCAAGTCAGCTAAACACAGTATTGGAAAAGGAACATTGGGGGAACAGTTCCTACAAAGTGACTCAGTAACATGTACTCAATGCCTCTAAGCACCAGGAAATTTACGTCATCACATATAATTTTTATTAAGGATAGTGCAAAAACAATTATCTTTTTGGGGGTTGGGGGCGGTGAGTGTGTGCACACGTGTGAACGGACAAGTGGCGCAGTGTGTACGTGGAGCTCAGAGGACAGTGGGCCTCCCAGGAGTTGGTTCTTGCCTTCCACCATGTGTGTTCTCGGGGTCAAATTCAGGTTGTCAGGCTGGGGGCAAGCGTCTTTACCACTGAGCCATCTAACTGACCCCAATAACCTTGACCTTCAGAGGCTGCTGTTCTCATCTTCTGTGTACTGGGATTACAGGGGTGCACCAGTAAACCCAGTTTATATGGTGCTGGGGACTGAGCACAGTGCTGTGTTCAGGTTAGGTAAACACTCTACCAATTGCTGTACATCTCTAGCCCTAATTAAAAAAAAATTCTTTCTGTGTGTCTATACACACACATGAGTTGGTGAGGATGCAGTCATGCATGTGGAGGTTAGATGGCAACTTGAAAGGGTCTTTTCTCTCCTTCTGCCATGTGGGCTCTGCTGAGTCACCTTGCTCGCCCCTGGCCTTCCCTTTTAAGAGAAGTTTATGGCAGGTACTTTTTCTGGTTCAGGATCAGAAATTACGAATATGACAAAAGTGACCTATTTAACGACTGTTTCAATGCTGTATCTTCTCTGTACCACCACAAGTATAACCAGCTGGTGGCCTTTTATTTGAACCTCTCTGGTAGAAAGGAACTGTAACATCAAATCCTGACAAAGATAACCAATAGTAAAAATTCTGCCACCTTATTCATGAGCAAAAGTACTCTGTTCAACACTCTCATGTTTCCTTTGCTCAGCTAAAACAAACAAAAAAACCTTGCTGTTCTGCAAAAGGTCTCTACTCACCCGTAGGCTTTTCTCACCCAATCAGCCAGCCTCCAGGGGAGCTGCTGACAGTAACAACTGGTTGGGCAAAGGCTTCCAGCTCAGAGAAACGACAATCTTAGGAGGACTTAGATGAATCTTTTTTCTTAATCATAACCTGGCTTCCCTCCAACCAGTCTGTCTTTCTCACTGCAGATTTTCTTTGAACTATGTTCTAAACATTCCTTCTCCATATCAGCTGACACCTTTCTAATAAACATCCTCTGTGCAGCTTAGTGCCGAGGGGAGCATTCTTCCAGAGGGAGGGAGGCTGGCTGCCCCGCCTCACGGAGTCCAGGCACGGCAACTATGCATGAAATGAGATGACTTTGAGAAAAGTAACTCTGCAACTTGAAACTAGGATAGATGTCCTTTTCCACAGCAATTGCTGGGAAAGTGGATTCTTCCTGGGAGACAAAGGGGTTTTTACATAGGCCATGTGGTACAGAGAAGGCCATCAGAACAAGCACAACAAGATGCTTAGACAACATCTTTAAGCATTTAATTTGCACGCTGGATAAATTAAATTTTAGATTTCTCCTATTTGGAAGTTATTTCCTTAAATAAGAAAATGATTCACACCTTTAATCCCAGCACTCAGGAGATCAGAGGCAGGTGGATCTCTGAGTTGGAGGCCAGCCTGATCTACAGAGCAAGTTTCAGGACAGCCAGGGTTACACAGAGAAACCTTGCCTCAAAAACAGCAACAAGAACAACAACAAACAAACAAACAACTCAACCCAAACCAACCAACCAAAACCAAACTAAAAAATGTTAAAACTTCACAATGGAAAGAAATCTCTATTCTTTAGAAAACAAAACTGTATGTTAAATTGAAGAGTCTTCTTTCTTTATTCAAAAATATGTACACAGATATATACTTTAAAAGTAAAAACTAGGTGCTGGAGAGATGGCTCAGTGGTTAAGAGGACTTGCTGCTTGTTTTAGAGGACCTGGGTTCGATTCCCAGCACCCACAGGGTGGCTCACAATCATGTCCGTAATTCCAATTCTAGGGATCTTCTGGCCTCTGCATCAACATGGTGCACAGACACATACATACACATACAAATAAAAAAGGTGAGGACTCTAAGCTGGGCGTGGTGGCATGCGCCTGAAACCCCACCTCTCAGAAGTACTAGAAAAGAGGATCCTCTGTAATTCAGCTTTGCATAGTAATTTCATAGCGATGGTCCCTATGAATCAAACTAGAGACAAACATGCTCTAAGATGTCAGGCTTTTGATGGTACTGGGTGTGACTGCACGGTAAAATAAACTACGGAATATTCAGACTACAGAACTCCAGTTAGTCAGTTTCTGTGTGGTTAAGCGTCTTCTAGCCGTTTTCCTGGCTTCTAAGCAGTTCAGGACACATATGTGTTCATTAGAAAGCGCATGGAGATAGTACTGGCCTTTCCATGGTAAGGGTAAGAAGCTGTGGTGGCGCATGCCTGTAATCCCAGCACTCGGGAGCAGAGGCAGGGGAAGTTCCGTGAGTTCCAGGTTAGCCTGGTCTACAGAGACAGCTAAGGGTACACAGAGAAACCCTGTCTCGAAAACAAGTATAAAGTGTATAAGAAGTGGAAACAAAAATGGTGTTTTAGCATTCTCCTTTGCTTTTAAGTATCCTTGAGCCTGGCAGTGGTGGCCCACGCCTTTAATCCCAGCACTCGGGAGCAGAGAGGCAGGCAGATCACTGTGAGTTCGAGGCCAGCCTGGTCTACAAAGTGAGTCCAGGACAGCCAAGGCTACACAGAGAGACTGAGTCTTGGAATAAAAAAAAAAAAGTATCCTTGTTAACCTTGTTCCTACTACCACATACATATGGAACTAGAGCTCTTTAACCTTAGAGGGTGTGTCCTATCTAGTCTCCTTGGGAGTCTTCCTTGAGGCATTTCAGGTCACTGGATGTTTGAGAACTATGAAGAATAACTTTTAATCACAAACTTCTTGGTAATCATGAAAAGTAACTTGAAGGCCTCAAGATGCTGTGTCATGGCTTTCTATGCTTAAAAGCCCATGGCTAAGGATGTACTAAGCTGTACAGCATATGTATAACTGATGCAAGGTCAGGATTTGATCCTCAGCACTCCAGAAAATAACTAAGCAAACACAGCCCAGTAAGATTTCTGTTACAGGGCTGGAGAGATGGCTCTGCAGTCAAGAGCTCTGGCTGTTCTTCCAGAGGACCCGGGTTCAACACCCACATGGCAGCTCATAACTGTCTGTAACGCCTGCTCCAGGGGATCTGACACCCTCACACAGACATACATGTAGTCAAAACACCAATGTACATAAAATAAAAATAAATGAGCTATTTTAAAAAAATAAAAGATTCCTGTTATAAGTAGGCTCCATCTGCTCTGACGATGTATCAGGTCTTAAACAGGTTCAGGAGAAAAGCACAAATATCATCCTATTTAGAGTATCCACAGCCAACTGACAGGTTTGACTCTGAGTATTATAAAAGACAGATGGCATATTTAACAACCCAGAGGAAGAAAGCCCTGGCTTGTAGCATTTGCTAAATTCCTTGGAATAAATATTCCCACCACACTCAGGTTTTTGTTTTGTTTTGTTTTGTTTTTCCTTTGAGACAGGGTTTCTCTGTGTAAGAGAATCCTACTGGCCTTGAACTCACAGCGATCGCCTGCCTCTGCCTCCCGAGTGCTGGGATTAAAGGCGTGCGCCACCACCTCCTGGCCTGCCTATGCTTTTAATGTTGGTTACATTAAAAGTTTTTTAGATTTATTTTATGTGTACCAGTGTTCTGACAGCTTATATGCCTGTGTAGCAGGTAGATGCTCGGTGCCTGCTGAGGTCAGGAGGGCCCTCTCAGGTCCCCAGGAACTACAGTTACAGATGGTTCTGAGTCACCATGTGTGTGCTGGGAATTGAACCAGGGTCCTTTGCAAGAAAACTAAGTGTGGGACAATGGCTCAGAGGTTAAGAGAACTGATTGCTTTGTTCTTTCAGAGGTCCTGAGTTCAATTCCTAGCAACCACATGGGAGCTCACAACCATCTATAATGTGATATGATGCTCTCTTCTGGCCTGCAGATGTACATGCAGGCAGAGCACTGTACACATAATAAATAAAAATCTTAAAAAAAAAAAAAAAAGAAAAGTGCTCTTAACCAATGAGCCATCTCTCCACTCCAGTTATATTTTATTTAAATATAATAAAACAACAACTGCTTCGATTTATTTCTAGAGTCCAGAGCTAGTTTCAAAATACCACTTAAAGTGGCCTTAAGCCTTACCAGGAACACGTGGTCGAATATCTGTGTAGGACTGTCCATTTGACCGAGGATCACTATCATTTCATTATCTATGAATTCCTTGAATTCGCGCAAGTTGCACACCATCTGCATTTCCAACTCTGTCCGTATCTGAAACAGTAACAGTTTCTGTAAAGAGCCCCGTGTTTTCACCACCGTAGTCAGCTCCGTAACTAGTGCTGTTCTGCGTCTAGCTCTGGGACAGTGAGGGCTCGGAGCGGCTTACCTCTTTGGATGTGATATTCTCCAAATCCTTTTGCATCATAATCTCCCTTAATTTGGTTTTAATAAGCCTTTCTGTTCGTTCACGTTCAGTTGGTCTGAGAATAGACAAGCGGTGATTCTTCATCAACAAGAATGTAGTCAAAGCAATGAACTGACCATTGACTATGTTTCCAAACTACCTCTGTTACTCTCATATTCATACTGCAGAAGCCAATAAAGACTGTACTCGACTGCACCATGAGCTGAAGGCCAGTGTGGGCACTGCACAGTGAGACGGCGTCTAAAACCAACACCAAAACTAACAACAAGAACACACTTCAAAGAAAACCAACCAAAAAAAAATGTACAATATGAACATGTAAAAATTACATAAACAGGTTCTATAAGTGTGTGTCTTTAAATACATCATAAATACACAGATCTACAAAGAAGCAAAGACAAGCTGGGTGTAGTAAATCTACCTCCCGTGTCTATCAAGTGGCCCTGGATCCTATCACTTACTGAGCTAGAATACCCATCTGGGTAGACTAGTGGTGTGCCTCTCAGTAGAACTGGATCTTAAAATGCCATCCTATACTGATCATTTACTGCTGTGGGCCGCTAAGCTAGGAGAGAGGGAGGCCCGATCCAGCCTCCTCCAACCAGGCAACCTTTCTTCTAAAATGGGCTGTAGAGGTCAGCTATTTGCATGGATTACTTTCATCCAAAACACTTGCTTTTTTCATGGCAACTCAGAACAGCTCTGTGATTTTTTTTTTTTTTTGAGACGATGTCTTGTCTAGGTTGGCCTAGAACTTTCAATCCTCCTGCTTCCATTTTCCAAGTACTGGAATTATAGGTGTGTATCACAATACTTTTCTTCCTGCTTATTTCTGTGAATTTCTTTTTTCAAGACAGGGTCTCTCTGTGTAGCCCTGGTTGCCCTAGACTCAGTTTGTAGACCAGGCTGGCCTCGAACTCACAGAGATCTGCCCGCTTCTGCTTCCCAAGCGCTGGGATTAAAGGCATGCGCCACCATGCCTGGCCATTTCTGTGAAAATTTTATGCTAATTTTTAAATTAAGGAAGCAAACGTGTTAAAAGATACACTGATAATCATATACATTAGCAGGCCAAGTCATACCGGAAGTCCAGCTCAGCTCTCTATTTGCAACATTGTGTTGTTTTCTACTCTTCTTACTCTTTTAACATAAAATCACTCCAGGCCGGGTGCAGTGCCATATGCCTTAGTCCCAGCATGCTGAGCTGAAGGCCAGCCTGGTCTATATAGTGATTTCTAGGAGATAGCCAGGGCTACACAGTAATACCCTGCCTCCGAAACAAACAAACAAAATATATGTACTCTTGGAACTTTAGTATGAAGTCAACCCCGGCAGCTGGCTCTTCACTACCAGCAAAACCTTGGTTCAGAGTAACTGGATGCTTCTCTCTAGTGGCACAGTTCCACAGTATGGAGAATCCGAGTTCTTTCTGTCCCATCTTTGCTCCTACCTACTCAAGAAAGGTATCTGCACTGCATCTCCTTATTTGGAAATGGACATGGCCTAAGCCTTCAGGCATCCTGCCTGTTCCTGCTGCTTACAGCCTTATCACTGGCTGCAAAAATAGCCTTGGTAATCTCCAGAGCTGCGTGCTGCATCTCCACAGTGCTCAGGCACTCAGCTGCTTGTGAACCAAGCGGCACATAGCTAATACTGTGCTGTTCTCGCCAAGACATTTCTGTTGCAACTAGGAGTACAATTCTTATCTAGGCCTTATTTTTTTCTGGACACAGCTAATGTAGGAAGAAATGTGTAGTGACCATCTTCCACTGAAAAAGATGTGTTAATAAAAACAGATTTTAGCAGCTGTATGCATGGATGGGTTTGCTTTCCTAGTCAAACAGTTTCCTTCACACTCTGAGGTAGGGTAGGTTGGGAGCAGAAAGACACAGGTTTAATCACAGGCCTGCTGCTTACAGTTGGTATGACCTTGAACAAGGTCCTTCTCCTCTCTGGCCCGCGCACATTAGATGCACACTGGGCCCACACATGTGTGTGGCCTTCTTGGGTTATACATACAAGCTGTGCACAGCGGAGCACTAAGTCCATCTGGGCTCTCACTATTCTTTACAGACCTTTCAGCTGACTTGGGTAGGAAGAGGGCCCAGAAAAAGCACTAGAGCACACACACACTTTCCCCTCTTTGATGTCACTGGAAAACGCAGAGAAAACCCAACTAAAACCCACCCTATCCGGATGTAATCATGTCCTCGTCAGGGTCACCACTGCTGTGATCAAACACCATGACCAAGAGCGAGCTGGGGAGGAGAGGGGTTATTTGGCTTACACTTCTACAAGGTGGAATAGTCCACCACTGAAAGAAGCCAGGATAGGAACTCAAACAGGGCAGGAACCTGGAGGCAGGAGCTGATGCAGAGGCCATGGAGGGGTGCTGCTTACTGGCCTGGTCTCCATGGCTTGCTCAGGCTGCTGTCTTACAGATCCCAGGGCGACCTGCCCAGGGACGGCTCCATCCACAATGGGCTGGGCCCTCCCACACTCATCACTAATTCAGAAAATGCCCTACAGGCTTGACTACAGCCCAGTCTTATGGAGGCATTTTCTCAATTAAGGTTGGTCCTCGGACAACTCCTTGTGTCAAGTTGACACAGCAGTAGCCTGCACATTGTCATCCCTATGATGTTCCACAGTTTCCATTCATTCCTATTCTAAGAACTGATGTTCAGTGAGTCAGGACTGTTGACTTGTGTTTTTAGTTTTATTTTGGTTTGTTTTTGCTTAGGGATGTAAAGCAATTCCGTGTGTGTGTGTGTGTGTGTGTGTGTGTGTGTGTGTGTGTGTGTACACACACACGTACGCTTTAAACCCAACAGCTTTTCAAATAAAGTAAAAATCAGGAAAGAAAACCAAGAGTTTACCGATTTGAGATGGGCTTGGTCCTATGTAGTCCAGGCTAACCTAGAACTTGAAACCTTCCTGCCTCAGTCTCCCAAGTGTGTTGTGTGCTGGCCTCCCTGGCTGAGGAGGACTCTTTTTCTCTGAGTGGGGTTTAGGATATGTGTTTTTGAACTAGACGAAAGATCCACTCCTCTGAAATCCACCAGCTAGCCAGCTTTACAATGTACAATCATGAAGATCATTTTCTGCAGATTTGTATCTTTTGGTTATTATGAGATCTTGGAAGGACTAGATCTACTGGAAAGAAGGCTCCCTGTTAAATAACTCCTTTTTGTTTTTTTTAAAGGCTAATGATGCTTTGACTACTTATTGAACTAAAATAAAACCACAACTCTCAACAGAGATAAATTTAATCCAGGTATACTTTTCAAGGAATTGGAAACATCTTTCCTTTCTGAGATAGGACTCACTATGTAGCCCTGGATGGCTTAGAACTTGCTCTGTAGGTCAGGCTGGCCTCGAACTAGGAAATCTGCTTGCCTCTCCTTCCTGAGTGCTGGGACTACAGGTGCCTCCCTCCCAAGAGTATAAACAGCCACTATCGGTTATAACAGTAAGGAAGAGGACACCTCAGGTGGTGCTCCTGGGGATTTCATCCGGAGGAGCCATTGCCCCCTTTGGAAGGCATCTTCATTTCTTAGGTATGACAACATCCCTCTAAAAGCCCCTGCTGGTAACTCTTCATATCTTCTTTTCACAGCCAATTCCTCTAAATTCAAATTTTAACTGAGTGGAATCTAAGTAATAGATTTTTATAGTATTACATTCTTAATTATGGTCTTTCCATTGTGCCCAGGAGTGAAATTCCTCAGGTTTTTGCAGGTAGTAGAAGGATACTCGTCACGTAGGACAAGTGTGATCTACACAGTAACTTCTGTCAAGGGGCAAGGTTAGTGCCTAAGGAATCTGCCGCGTAGGTTATGGGCTTCCACAAGCCTCAGCACGCCAACTTACATGTCTGTGAAGAGAGCTGGAGAGTCAGGCCGATGAGACTGCACATCCTGCATAGCGTTCCACTCGTTGACTGAGGACTGATCTGAGTTGATATGGCTCTCGTAGTAACTCACCCAAGTGAGAAAAAGGCTGCCTGGATAGTAGTTGTGCATTCTGGCCACTTCACAAGCCTTGTGCAAACTCTGTAGTGCAGACCTGAAAGATAAGTCTAGCAATGAGCACTATAAAATTATGGGGCACCAAAAGGGTAAAAACCTCGACCATCTCAAACTCATCTGTTTTGAATTCCACAGAGTTTCACTGTCCGGAGGATTTCCTCCCTCCCCTGGAGTCACGATCCCCTGACTTGGCTACATCCTCCAGGCGAGGAGCTGGGTGGGGGAGGGGATGAGAACTGAAGCAACCTCCCCAGTGAGAAACAGGCCTAGGAACTGATGGCATCATGACCTTATCTTTGGACTGTGTTGTCACTGTGTCATTAGCACACAAACATTTCAACAATTAACTATTCAAAATTTGTTTCTCTTTGGCACAGAACCATGTGATAGGGTAGTCGCTATGATAGCTCAGACAGGCAGATGGCCCTGCGCCAGGGGCCCTGTCCTTTGCTGTCCAGCAGCTACCATTCTTGCTACCTTAGTCTCCTTGGTCTTTGAGCCATTTACTCATCCACACCAGTTACTTTCTAAGAATAGCTCTGGCTGCCCTGAGACAAAATTAAACGTGCAGACTCTGAACCCAGAAACCTAGCAAGAGTAAACAAAACTAACATCTATCTTTTTTCTATTTACCTATGCTAAAGCCAGAAATGCTAGTGAGTAAACAAAAACAAACAAAAGAAATGACAGGAAGTAACTTACAGATCAAGGACATTCTGTTTACTGGTCTATCTCCAGTGCTTAAAAATAAGGCCTAGGTTATAGCTGGAAGTCAAATGTCTTATTATCTATAAAGTTTTTCTCTTAAAGGAAAAGGAAGTGTAAGAGAATTCCATGGCCTTTCATTTACATTATTTTTCTTCATAACATTTAAAACATTATTTTATGTGTATGAGTATTTTGACTGCACGTATGTCTGTGCACCATATGTGTACTTGGTGAGGTCAGAAGAGGAGGAAGCATCCCTTGGAACTATAGTTACAGAGGATTGTGAGCCACTATTTGAGGGCTAGAAACTAAGCCTCTGCAAGAGCAACAGGCATTTTTAACTACAGAGCCAACATTCCAGCACCTATAAAGTTAATGTATATTTGTGTGTGAGTAGTGACATGCCACAGTGGCACACATGTGGGGCCAGAGGTAATTTCAGGGTGTTAGTTCCCTCTTCCACCAAGTGTACCTGGAGATCAAACTGAGGTTGTCACTCCTGGCCACTGCCTTTACCTGCTAAGCCATTTCAAAGGTCTTACATATATTTTGTTAAGAAAGAATGCCTTTTATACTAGGCAGTTGTGGTGGCGCACACCTTTAATCCCACCACTTGGGAGGCAGAGTCAGGCAGATCTCTGAGAGTTTGAGGCCAGCCTGGTCTACAGAGTGAATGCAGGACAGCCAAGGCTCTGTTACAGAGAGAAGCCCTGTCTTGAAAATCCAAGAAGTGATCCTTGATCATTTAGAAAAGGTCTTATAGTTGGCCAGGTAGTGGTGGCATCTGCCTTTAATCCCAGCACTTGGGAGGCAGAGGCAGTTGGATCTCTGAGTTTGAGGCCAGCCTGATCTACACAGTGAGTTCCAGGACAGTCAGAACTTTGTAGAGACCCTGCCTCAAAACAAAAACAGAAACAAAAAGAAAACATAAAAAGTTGTATAGTGCTTGTGTAGCATGCAGGAGGCACTGAATTGGATTCTCAGTGCCTCAAAATAAACCAACAAAATAAACTGCAGGAATACCATGAGATCCAGCAGCACTGCAGGAATACCATGAGATCCAGCAGCACTGCTCTAGTTTGGGGCTACACTTTCCAGTTCCCTGGTCTATGTGCAGGCCATACTAAAAACTGTATGGCTGTAGTATGCACTTAAAACGTGCTCTTTTACTTTACAGCCTCTCATCAATACCTGATTTCAATATTCTTCAACTATATATATATTTATTTTTTGAGACAGGCTTTCATGTATTCTAGACCTGGAACTCACAATATAGTTCATTATGAGCTTGGACTTAGAATATACCCTACTGTCTCCATCTCTGCCACTCCTCGAGTACTGGGAATATAGGCTATGTGTCACAATGATTTTTTTGGGGGGGAGGGAGGTTCAAGACAGCATTTTTCTGTAGCCTTGGCTGTCCTGAACTCGCTTTGTAGACCTGCTTCTGCCTCCCGAGTGCTGGAATTAAAGGAGTGCACTGCCATGCCCAGCACAATGCTCAGTTTTTAACCAGATAATTTTTTAAATGGCTGCTTAATAGTGATTTGCATGTATGTACAAAAATTTAACTGATTCATATGTTCAAATAATTAAATCCTATTTTTTTTTTATTATTCGAACACCAACAAAAATTTCTTAAAGCTAAAATCCTTGTACACCCATAGTTATAATCTCAGAGTAAATTCTTAGAATTACTAGGTTACAAATGATAAGGAATATTGGAAATCATTCTCTAGAAAAGTCACTCCAGTTCATTCTTCTACCAATGGTTGAATCTATTCTTTAAATCCATGTCAATCCCATGTTTAATAGCAGTGATTCAGCAGCAGCCAAGTGCCAATGAGTAACAACTCAATATTGTTTGGCTTTTCTCTCCCCCCCACCCCTTTTATTTATTTAATCACTTTCCAGCCTGATCCCAGTGCCCCTCCCAGTTCCACCCTAATGTCCCTCCTCCATTTCTTCCCTTCTTCTCAGAGAAGGGGAGGCCCCCAAGGGGTACCAACCCAGCTGGCATCTCAAGTTGTAGCAGGAATAAAAGTACCCCTGCCTTTGAGGCCTGGTAAGGCAGACCAGCTGGGGGAGAGGGATGTGAAGGCAGGCAACAGAGCCAGCGCCAGCGCCTCCCCATTGTCAGGGGACCCACGTGTTGACCAGGCTGCACATCAGCTACATATGTGTAGGGGGCCCAGGTCCAGCCTGTGCGTGCTCTTTGGTTGTTGGTTCAGTCTGTGCGCCCCAATCATATGCACTTTTATTTTTTATTTTTATTTTTATTTTTTGTGTGTTTTTCGTGACAGGGTTTTTATCTGTGTAGTTTTGATTGTTCTGGATTTGCTCTGTAGACTAGGCTGGCCTCGAACTCAGAGATCTGCCTGCCTCTGCCTATCTGAGTGCTGAGAGTACAGGTGTGCGCCACCATGCCTGGCATCATATGAATGTCTTAAAAACAGTTCACTGAATTAGGTTTTTTGTTTGTTTGGCTTTTTTTTTCTTTGAGACAGGGTCTATCTGTGTAGCCCTGGCTGGCCTCAAACTCAGAGGTCCTCCTGTCCCTGCTTGTGAGTGCTGGGACTAAAGGCGTGTGCCATCGCTGTCAGGGTAAAAAAATATTTTAAAAACATAACCTCTGGTCTTATTTCTGGAGTATGTATGTGTGGTATATACATGTGTGCACGTCTGTGTGTATGTGGGTACTTGCACATGTGTGCTCCTGCATGTGGGAGCCAGATGTCAATGCTGGGTGTCTTCCTCAATCCATTTCCTAATTTTTTTGAGACAAAATTTCTCACTGAGCTGGAGCTAATGAATTCGGTTAGGCTAGTGGGATGAGGCGCTTCAGAGGCTTTCCTGTCTCTAGCTCCCCCTCTAAAACTAGATATTGGGGATTGAATAAGGCTCCATGCTTGTGCAACACACACCTGACCTAGCCATCTTTCAGTTTCCTATTACTCAAAATAAGAAAATGCTCAGACAATTTTAGTTTCACTCCAGAGACTCCATGCATGGTCTCTTCATTTGGAAATTCATGCTTTACAGTCATCTTTCAGATCTGCTGCAACTGCCCTAAACTATATTCAGTGTTAGCTGCTTCAGACACCGTGGCTGCATACGCAGTAACTGCTGTCCAGGTAAGGGAACACCTGGTCTAACTACTGCTTTGATTCATATCACTAATATTTCTCTCCTATAACTTTCAATTCTATATTTCTCAAAAAGCTAACAGAACTATGACTTTACTTCAAAACATCCACTCTTGGCTTGAGGTTATTACTTAAATTAAGGCTGTTCTGTCTTCTTCCTCAAAACATATCTGAAAAACAAGTGTCTTTCAACTGTATGCAGAGGAATAGATAGATTAGGTGCTTTTTACTGAGTATTAGTCAAAGGAGATCATTAAGTTTTCCATAAAAATTCACTTGTGAACTATGCTCTAAATCTATAAATGTGGTCTAAACACATCTAAAGCTCTGTCTCACCTCAATTACTTCATGAAATATTAGGAAAGCTAATTGTTCAGTGACAATGCAGATTGTACACGCCTAAATCCTGTCACCTCTGCTATTTCTGGCTTAGCCACTTGCTTTGCTTGCCTTCTGCTCATCGTGAGGGACTTCTATAGAACAGGCAGTAGAACGAGAAGCAGACATTTCTTTATAATTTATGTGTTGTATGTGTGTGGTCTGATGTTTGTGTGTGCACGTGTACATGTGTGCTCAGGCAGGCCAGTGGTCAATGTTGTGTGTTCTCCCCAACTGCCAGACAGCTAATTATTCGAGGTAATGTCTCACTGAACTCAGAGCTCACTGGTACAGCTGGGCTGGTGGGCTAGCGAGCTCCGGGGTTTGCCTCCCTAAGGTTTCAGATGAGCGCTACTGTGCCTGGCTTGGCATGAGCTCAGACCCTTATGCTTGCGACATTTACTCACTGACTGAACTATGTCAGTCCCCAGAAGCTAAAGGCTACTGACTTGAAAGGCGCCCTATTCCCTGGTCATATTAAATCATTTTCTAGAAAAGTGAACAAGAGTCTGTTCTGTCTAAGTAAACAAGACACTCTCAGGCCAGTCAGGTTACTCTTGCCATGCCTCGATCTGCCGCTCAGCCACAGCCGGGTACTAATAACACTCTTCTGTGGTACTAGTGTAATGATTAAATGTAAGCCATGCAAAAGAGCTGGCACTCAGTGGATAACTTAAAAGTGTCAGTATCGGACGCTTATTAGCAATGGCTTCTTTAGGCTTTATTTGCATTACACAAACAATTGCCAATACTTTAAAAGAAAGTGCATCTATAATGCATCTCTGTCAGTGCTATTTCTGACTATCTTAGGAAAGGAAAAGCTAGTGTAGAGCAGTAAAATCTACAGACTTGACTCTCCCACTAAGAACTGTCAGTGTGAACCACAGTTCTACCAGGCTCTTCTCCAATCCACTAACATCTCTCCTGGGCCTCATGCACCTCTGAATCTCACTTGTTCTCCAATGCACAAAGCTTTCCACGGTGACAACTTAAACATTGCATTTTTGGGCCACCTTTACCATGGTTACCATGCAAAAAGATATTCTCTCATATTTTCTCTCTCTCTCTCTCTCTCTCTCTCTCTCTCTCTCTCTCTCTCTCTCTCTCACACACACACACACACGTCTTCATATACAGCATTTCCATAGTGAACTGTTACCATTTCAAATACTATTTCTCTCAAAAAGAATTGTTTAAATAACATTAAATAATTTTTTTGTAGAATAAGTTTTTAAAAACCCATGGTTTGATAGAGATATCAAAAGTCATCTTACCACATTGCTTGCACAGACACAGGTTTGAATATGTGAACTCTGTTATCTGTTGATACGCTGAACCCGCTGAGAGTAAGAGAGAACAGACAAAAGTCCACAATTAAGGGTCAGGCATTTCAAGTTTGCTACAACAGCCGACTGACTAAACAGGAGAAACAGTCAGTTATGTCATCTTGACGTTAGCTAGAAGTAGGATGTGACTGAAAAGTTTCAACAGGGCAGCTGAGAGAAGGAGAGTCAAAGTATTCTCCCGGACGAGTGCCCTGCCAAGCAATGCAGTTGCAGTGGCCATCCCTAAGCATAAACACATACGAGCAACACCAGTCTCAGCAGTCTCTGTGTGGGTATACATACACATAAATACGAAAATAGTCGCGAATTTGAGAGGGAGGGAGGGAACATAAGAGGAGTTGAAGAGAGGGTGGAAATGATATAAGTACAGTACTCATATACAAAATTCTCAAAAGTAAATTTAAATAAAGAAAAGCTTCAACTAATATTTTTATTTACTATTTACTAGGCAAAATTAAGTGTTCTGATGTGTATTCCTATTTGGAAGTCTTTTGGTTCATAGCAAACTGGACCTGGGTTTTATAAATTGGAGCAAACATTTCAGTCTCTTAGAAACACATTCTAAAAACACCAGGAGGTGGGGGTGGCTGACTGGAAGGAACTGGCTCAGGAAAGGGGTTATACAGCAGGCTGACAGCTGGCAGGGGCCACAAGAGGTTATTTGAAACAGAACACATCATCCTCTGGGAGAGCGCTGCAGGAGCTGCCTGGCCACGTGGTCAGTTACAGGGTGAGCCAGCGAACGGCTTCTTTGCCTGGCTTCCTGACAGAGTCAGCTCAGAAGAACGGAAGTGAGAGGACCTAACACGTTGTATTTTACTCTACAAAGCGGCAGTTTAAAAGGCCTCATTGAGCTGCTGACATGTCAGTTCAATTGGCCACACTTGGCCTCCCATTCAGCGGAATGAATGAGCCACTAAGACCACGATGGAACTGCACCCCTTGGCTTTCTGGGGAGGGGGGGTAGCTCTTACCCATCACCATCCAAATGAATCAGGGTGTCACTCCAGAGAGGCAAGACTAAGCCCATGGTACAAGTGCTACTGCAAGACAAGAAACAATCAGTAAGTTACTTCCTGTTATCCTGGGAAGCAGTTATCATCTATTTACTATCAACAAGGGATAAACCCCTAACGGTTTTATCCTAAAGATAACCCAGTGGTTCTCAACCTGTGGGTCACAGCCCTTTCACAGGGGTCGCCTAAAGCCATTAGAAAACACAGATATTTATACTATGTTCATAACAGTAAGCTAAATTATAGCTATAATGTAGCAATAAGAACAATTTTATGTGTGGGGGTTACAACATGAGGAACTATATTAAAGGATAACAGCATTAGGAAGGTTGAAATCCACTGCCCTAAGCAATAAACTGTTTCGTAAATGTGACATTTTTGTCATATTACTGTCAATCCCGTTCACATTCTCAGGATGATTTTGACCACTGCCGACTTACATTTGGTAGGTCTTTGCCCAGGATACAGTATCCAACTCAATTCCAAGGATTGTACCTTTTTATTTTAGGGGGAGTTGGGAGGCATGGACAAAGTCTCACATAGCCCAGGCTGGCCTCAAACTCACAACATAGCAGGGCTGGCCTTGAACTCCTGATCCTCCTACCTTCACCTCCCAAATGCTGGGGATTACAACTGTGCACTACCATACTTGTTCCCAAGGACTAGCTCTAATGTCAAGAATTATTTCTGGTTGCTCAAGATCTTGGAATAAATGATTTGTTCAACTCTGAGATTTACTGAATACTACCATTCAACAGTCTTAAAGGGAAAGGAATGACAGAAGTAGTGGTATTGGCTTGTTATCAAGCTAGAGAAATAAAAATACAATTAAAATGATATATTACTTGGTCTTGTGTGTGTGACTATGTGTTTAAATGAGATGTTTAAAAATAGATTTTATTTTTATTTTATGTGTATTTTGCTTGCATGCATATTTGTGTACCACTTGCATGTCTGGTGCCTCTGAAGGCCAAAAGAGGGTGCTGGTTCCCCTGGGACTGGAACAGATGGCTATGAACTGTTATTTGGGTGCTGGAAATTGAACCCAGGTCCCGTGGAAGAGGACTGCTGAGCCAGCTCTCTACTTTCCTGTTTTGTTTGTTTTAAGAGAGTCTAACCTTATAGCCTAGACTGGCCTTGAATTTGAAATTCTCTGGTCTCAGCCTTCTCTACCTTGAGATTAGAGGCATGTGCTACCACACCGGACAAAATAATGCTATGTACTGAACTAGCACAGCTGAAATGCAGAATAGGGGCGTCCGCAATGAATAAAAGTGTGGCTCTACTGTGGTACGCTGCAATACTGTTTCAGGTTCTGCGAGTTGTAACTCAGTGTGCAGAGTGTGTGATTAGCATGTGTGAGGCCCTGGGTTCAGCCACACACCAGCCTAGGAAGGAAAGTGGCTTTAAGTGAATAGAGTAAGTTGATGCAGAAAGCCCTGGACAACATATCTAGAGACAATACAGTGTAGCAGGACCAATGCTGGGTGTGGGAGTGGAACACAGTGAGCTTAAGACCATGGGCTCTCCCACAACTCCAGAACCTGCATTCTAGTAACAGAGTAACTTTTCTCCCAGGACCTTGTTCAGGCAAGAACTATACTTCTGAGCCACACCTCAGCCTTTAACTACGTAGTCTTAAACAAATTACTTAATTGCTTTGTGTTTGTCTCTTCATCTATAAAAGAGGGACAAAAATGACCTTTATTGCCCTGTTTTAAGGTCATGTATATGAAAACATATGCAATGGTACCTAAACATAACAATAATTTCTATTTAATAAATATCTACTATGTAAAAATATCTGGATTTGATCTCTTTTGGTATTGAAACTCTGACAAGTTACTTAACTCCTCTCAGTCTTAAGTTCCTTGTCTTTAAAAGTAGGTTAAAAGCCTATCCTTACAGAAAAAGGTTAGGAGGAGGAAAGGGAAAATATAATGCTGTAATTACATTTTAATTAAAATAAAAAAAGATTTTAAAAGGCTGGATTGCTGTGAGTTCGAGGCCAGCCTGGTCTACAAAGTGAGTCTAGGACAACCAAGGCTACTCAAAGAAACCCTGTCTCAAAAAACAAACAAAAACAAACCCCCCAAAAAACAAAAACAAACAAACAAAAAACCCCCAAAACACCCAACCTTGCCCCCCCCCCCAAAAAAAACAAAGGCTGGAGAGACAGGTCAGTGATTAAAATAATTTGTGGTTCGGTTCCTGGAACCACATGGCAGCTTCAAAAACTGTCTCTAACCTCAGTTCCAGAGGATCCAGTGCCTCCTTCTGGCCCCTACAGGGCCAGAAAAAAAAAAAAAACTTCAAAAGATCTTAAAATAAAGCTAGACATGGTGGCACAAAGTACATGGGAGGCTGAGGCAGGAGGATTGTGAGCTCCAGGCCAGTCTAAGTTAGAGTGTGTTTTAGGTACTGGCTTTTATAGTGGCACTCTGTTGTTCCCCATGCCTTCCCGGACAACCCCACCTACCCACCCCCAAAACACAGAAGGAGAAAAAAAATATTTAGGATCTCTCTCTCTTTAAACAGTTAATCAAAGAATCAAGGAGACATTATAGTCTAAAACAGATGCCCCAGACTGATGCATCTGTGTCACAAAAAGCGTGTGAGCTACTGGAACTGAACGCCCGATAAGAGTAGGTGAGTTAATACCCCATTTCTCCAATAGACAAGTGATCTGGACAAAAAAACCAAAACCAAAACCTAAACCAAAAACAAAAACAAAAAAACAGAGAAACATGAGAATTACATGCTATTTAACAGATACCCATAGAAGAAAATGCTGCCTAAACATTAGCAGCCTATGGAAACCTCTCTAAAACAGACCACATCCTGGTACATAAACAAATTTTAACAAGTTCAGAAAAACTGAAACAATGCCATGTACCCTATTTAACCATAATGAAATAAAATTTAAAATAGGTAGCAAACAAATCTTTAGTAAATATGCAAACTCATGGAGATAAATCAACTCATTACTCAATGAGCAAAGAATTAAAATCTTTACAGTGAAATAACATGTTAATATATTACAGTATAAAATTAATGTCAAACATTAACTTAGAATAGGTGTTTTAATGCATCTAGAATGGATTTGGGGTGTCAGGTAGCAAGGTACAAACGGTTTAAAAGCATCAGGAATACTACTGAAAACTGCTGAAAGTGCTGCTGACCTGCACGCTAGTGCCTGGCTGTTCCCTACACTTACTCAACACTCTACTAACTGCAGACTTGAGCCAGAACCTGTGCCCGAAAACCAGAGGCACAACTAATCAATGGCAGACTCTAACTGCAAACAATATAGGTGACTAGAGAAGATACAGAAATCCAGAATGACTGTGATCTATGTATGACCTTGTGACCGGTGACAAGGACATGAAGGAACATGTATTCAGGTCACAGTGGTCATCTGTTCATCCCATTCAACAAATATTTGTTTAGTGCCTGCGAGTTCCAGGCTAGCCAGGGACACATAACCTATTTTTTAAAAAAAGCCACAACAAACCCCAAATCTAACTGAACCAACCACCTAAATAAAACCTGAAGAGAAAACAAACCCCAACCCAGAGGCTAGAGACTGCTCACTGGGTAATGCGCATCCATGCCAGGACCTAACCTAACAGTTCTCTGACCTTCGTGGACAACTACATGAATGTGGTGTTTGCATGTGCTCGGGTACGTGCACACCCACACACGCACACACACCCACTCTCACACCCACACGCACACACACCCACACACGCACGCGCACACCCCCACACCCCCACACACCCCCCCACACGCACACCCCAACTAAACAAACAACGAACCCCACAGCTGTATATGGTGACACATACATATAGCCCCAGCCTCTGGGAGGCTAAGGCAGGAGGATTTTGAATTCAAGGATATCCTGGGCTTCATAATGAGTACTTTTCCCAGGAGGAAAAAGCTGGGGAGCAACAAACAAACATCAGACCAAAAGCTCTGTTATTTTATAACCTGAAGCATATGCAGTGCAGTTTGGAAAACAAAGTTACACTGTATTATCAGGAAACTTTGTCACTTTAACTACAAGCTAAATGAACCAGCTAAAAGATCACTACTTGTATTTATAAAACAATTTGGCTTCTACTTTGACTTAGTACTGTTTTGAGACATATTTTCAAAGTCTGATATATGAAATGATATGCTACATTTCTTAAGAGTAAGTGAGCACTGATATTCTGAAGTCAGCATTTCTTTTACTGTTCAATAGGCTCACTGAAACAGAAGACATATAGGATTTTATAATGCTAGATTTACCAAAAAGAAACTAGTTTCTAGCTCTTCACGTCCACTTTGTTTCCTAGACAGTTAAATTTTGTTAATGCAATGGCACCTACTACTGGAACAAACAGGTGTGGTGTGCAGGGGATAAACTCCCAGGCACCATGGGAAGTGTCCGCCCAACCAGCTGCAGTTACTGCCTCCAGTCTCCAGGGGGAGCCTCGGCTCAAATTTCCATGGAATTCTAGTTCCTGTTCTACAGGGCTTTTAAGGGAGGGGCCAAGGGGGAACCGAACAAAGGAAATATGGCCACAGCAATTCTGTCTAGCTGAATTTTCAGCAATAATGGAACTATTCTGTACCATACTGCCCCACGTGGGAGCCATTAGCCACACATGACTACTAGGTATAGAGAACGTGACTAGCTATGACTGAGAATTCTTTAAAACATACCATTATTTTAGTCTTTGTTTATTTAAATAGCTCCAGATGTCTAGTGGCAATACAGGTCCAGATAGGTGAAAGTCCAAATCAGAGGTCATAAAATTCCAATGATTTGGAAAGGTAGGTATTTTCCCCACTTCCTCTTCCTTGAGACAGTCTTGTTTTAAATATAGCCCAGCATGGTCTGAACTTACTACACAGGCCTCACCTTCTCGGCCATCCTCCTGACTCTGCCTCTGGAGTGCTGGGGTTACTGAAGCATGCTACCATTTCGGAAAAAAATGAGTATTTCCTTACTAAAAGGCCTGATACTTAGGGAAAACATTAGAAGTTAAAACTGCAAGAGAAAGTTTCCCGAAAGCGGTTGCCAAGCCTCTGTAAACACAGAGCATGTAACTAAATGCTGTAACTTGTGTACAGGGTCACAGCTCTGGCCTTGAGATCTTTATCAACTCACAACTCACTTCCCAAGTTGACTTTTGTTCTGGTTTTTTTTTTTTTCCTTCCCCAACTTGTCACACCTGGAAAGAAGAAGGTCAAGTAAAGAGCCGCCTTGACTGGGCTGTCTGTCAGCTTGCACATGGGGTATTTCCTTGATTGCTAATTGATACAGGAGGGGCCAGCCTATGGTGGGCAGTGCCATCCCGAGGCACGTGGGCCTGGGCTCTAAGCTAAATGTGAGCATCGTCCCATGGTCTCTGCCTCAGCTCCTGACTCCAGGCCCTGCCCTGGCTACCCATGACGCTGGACTATAACCTATAAGTGGAAAGCTTTCCTCCTGAGTTATTTTTGAAATCGTTTTATTTTGTGCACACAGGGTAGCAAGTTGGGGGCTAGGAGCGGACAACCTGAGGGAGCTGGTTCTCTCACAGGCACCATCTCACCAAGTTGGTCAGGGTTTTAATCAAGGCAGTGTGTGTACAAATAGGGTAAATGCTTGCTTTGTAAACTTTCTAGTGATACTGGGATCTCCACCCCATCCCCAAGTCAGAAGGACAATCACTGTCACCTATACCCCTTCCTCCAAACTCAGGGCTCTGAGCTAGCTCCAAATCCCTTGACACTCTTGCCTTTTTTTTTTTTTTTTTTTTTTTTTTTTTTGGTGGCTAAATTCCCCCAGGCCCAGGTCACAGCCCTAGCTACTGCACAATTCCATTCTAGTCCTGAACCAGGAAGTCATGGCTTGAGACATCTGGCAGGATTTCCTGAGGCTTATTATCTCAGAGTGCAGCGATGTGCTTAGCAGCCACATCCCAGTCTTCTCAAAGGTTCTTCAGAAAGAGTAGGGAAATGAAGCAGAAAAGCCTCAAGCCTTAAGCATCCAAGCCCGCACCCCGGGACCCTCCAGACCACACAGCAGTAACAGCAGCAGCAGCAGCAGCAACAACTATCCAAGTTCTCGCTGAGAGATCCTTAATTACAGGAAGCAAAGCACATATGAGTTTTGAACCCAGGGCCACTGGTACACTACCGAGAAAGGCATGTATCCTAGGATTATAATTAAAGCACTACTGATTGAAAGAATAGACTAACAGGAAAAAACAACTTTACCCTAGAGATATGTTTCCATTTGCTTAACTATTATCATTGGTTCCTAACAATGAGAGAAACGTAAGAGATAATAGTAAAACAGAAATAGTCAAAAACATTCACCAAGTGGGCTTGTCTCTGAAGTTCAGGGCCAAGACTTATTTTCTAGTTTTAAGCCTTGATTTGTGTGTCTGATGTGTGTTCCTATGTTTATGGGGTACATGTGGAGGCCAGAGGTCAACCTTGGCAATCTTCCTCAATTGCTCTTTGCCTTAGAGACACAGTTTCTCACTGAACCCAGCTCTCACAGAGTTGGCTAGGCTGGCTCCCTGGCCACCTGTCTCCACGTCCTCAGTGCAGGCATCACAGGCGCACGCTGCTGTGCCTAGATTTTCCGCCAATGCTAGCAATTGAACTCGGGTACCTGAACTTGCACAGCAAACACTTTACTAACAGCCATCTCCTCAGCCTGTCAGGAATTGTTTTGTAACTTAAAATTTTCATTACCACATACTCACTGTAAAAGATAATGCATTTCACTGTGACACTTTCATACATATATGTCAATCCTTCTTGTAAATATATGCATTGTGGTGGTCTGAACAAGAACCGCCCCGCAGGCTTTGTCATCAGGAGCGGCACTACTGGAAAAGGATTAGGAGGAAGTGTGTCCCTGGGCTCTCTCTTCCTGCTTCCTGTGGCTCTGGGTGCACAGCTATTCGCAATCTCTCCAGTACATGTCTGCCTGGGTGCTGCCATGCTCCCTGACAGGGGATAGCGGACTAAAGCTCTGAAACCGCAGGCAAGCCCCAATTAAATGCGCTTTTAAATTAAACACTGTCGTCATGGTGTCTCTTCACAGCAAGAGAACAGTGACCAACAAACTATCACGAGTACGAGCTGCGTACGGCGCCTCTTGCCTTCAGTCCCAGCACTGGGGGGAGGCAGAGGCAGGCTGGTCTCTGAGTTAGAGGAGAGAGGTCCTGTCTCATAAAGATAACACACATATACAAACCTCACCCTTTTTCCTCTTGTCCCACTTTATCTTTAACTTTAAAACCAAAGTTACCCAAGACAGTCTTGTAATAGAGTAACTGTAACAGGATATTTAAAAAGCAGTTTTCATGCCCTTCCCCATTTTTTGCTTGTTTGTTTTTTGGCTTTATTTATTTATTTATTTATTTATTTTTGGTCTTTTGAGACAGGGCTTCTTTGTGTAACAGTCTTGGCTGTCCTAGATTCACTTTGTAGACCAGGTTGGCCTTGAACTCACAGCAATCAGCCAGCCTCTGCCTCCCGAGTGCTGGGATTAAAGGCGTGTGCCACCACACTCCAGCTGTTTCCCTTTCCCATTTTTTTATGGTACCATACCTGTCATTAGAAGAAAAATCCATTCCTAGGACAATGCTTTCTTCAGTGTCTTGTCTACCATTAGTTGAAACCACGACCATATAGCGTGTTCGATTTTGGTATGTACTTTCCAGTCTTACAGCCTGAGGTGAACAGGTAAGAAAGAAACAAAAAATTTAGAGAAATTTTAAATCATCTGATTTTTTTTTTTTTTTAAAACCAGCAACTCACAGCATGTTCCCAAGGCAAAAGAGTCAATAGTTAGGAGACCTAAATTCAAATTTCAAGTCATGCAGTAACGATAAACCTTTGACATAATCCTACACGGAGGGGGATAAAACACCACCTGCTGTGCTGTGTTTGAGAGTCCTGTAACTCGGCATACAAACAACACTTAACAACGGTCCCACACCCAGCAGTAGGTGTCCAACACAAACGGAACTCAATAGTGTTTTTGTAGAATTTTTTTTTGGTGGGGTCTCATAGTGCTTTGTTTGCTTTTTTAACCTTACTGCTCTTTTGCTTGCATATTATGGTTTCTGATTTTGTGTTATCATAGATTTTGGTTTGGGTGTATGTGTGTGTGTGTGTGTGCGTCAGTCTGTGTTTCTTGCATATTTTTATTGTTTTTTTCTTTTTACTTATTCTGTTTTGTTTGTTTGTTTTTCAAGACAGGGTTTCTCTGTGTTGCCTTGAACTCACATGAATCCACCTGCCTCTGCCTCCTGAGCGCTGGGATTAAAGGCGTGCGCCACCACGCCCAGTGTGTTCTGGTTTGTTTTAAGGAGAGAGAAAGAAGATGTGGAGCTGCATGGATGGAGATGAGGGAGAGAAGACTATGATCAGAATATATGGTATGGAAAATTTATTTTCAATAAAAAATAAAGATGAACATTATATACAGGATAAGTATATAAGTCACTATAAATATTCATTAAGTGATCAAACTCCAAAGGTGTATTCTATTGAAGCATATAGTATTCATATTATAAAGTATATATAATATTTTATAAAATATAGAAATACATGTATCCCTTATATAGTCTATGTGCACTTACCTGCCTCCACAGGCCTTGGGGTAGGTAACAGCTGTTCTCACCAAAGCTGTTTCTCCTGGTAAAACCTATCTGCCTCACTGAGCTTTAAGTCAGGCTCCTGGGCTCTGTCTGGGATCTATCTGTGCAATTTCTTGCAAAATTAAACTTTAGCAAAAAACTACCACTAAATTTGTTTATCTGGAATCTACATCATCTCTATCCAACAATCACGACATCGAACTGGGCTTCTCCTCCTCTACCATCCCCTAAGTGATGTATGATCACCCTGGCCTACCTTCAACAAAAGTCCTTTGAGTCTTTTTTTTTTTTTTTTTGAGACAGGGTCTCTCTGTGTAGCCTTGGCTGTCCTCGACTCATTTTGTAGACCAGGCTGGCCTCGAACTCACAGCGACCCACCAGCCTCTGCTTCCTGAGTACTAGGATTAAAGGTGTGCGCCACCACGCCTGGCCCTCCTTTGAGTCACTTTCAACCAAAACTTGATACTGAGGGTTCTCTGACTTATAAGGCCTATTGAGCCATTGTGGATGCTAAGCAGAGAAGGACCACATCTATGGGTAAGGTTTTCAGACATTGCAGGGAAGTGAGGCAGCAGGGAAAACTACGGCTGCTGGGCCTCCGTGTGATCAAACGCCATGACTACGGCAACTTCTAGAAGGAAGAGCTTATTTGGGCTCAGGACTGCAGAAGAGTCCACATGGTGGGGAGCAGATCAGCAGTTGGCCAGAGCAGGAAGCTGAGAGATCTCATTTCCAGCCACAGGCAGGAAGCAAAGAGCAAATTGGAAGTGGGTAAGACTATAACCCTCCAAAGCCCGTTCCCCACGGACTTCCTCCAGGAAGGCTCTACTGACTTCTCAAACAAAACACCAACTGGGGACCAGCTTTTCAAATACCAGAGCCCATAGGAAACATTTTAAACTCAAGCCACAGGTTTATACTGGAAACTCTGAGAGGGAAAGCACGCGCATTTACACTGAGCCCACGCTGACTACAGGACACAGGGAAGTGAGCAGGAGCAGGCAGAAGCTTGGGATGGAGGCGGTCTGTGTGAAGGACCTACTGCTTCTTGGTTGGCTGGGCAAACAGTCTAGGGAAATGCTTTTATAAAGAGAACAGGTACAGTCTAGTGGCCTGCCTCCCTAGAATTCATCCCAAGTTTCAATAATGATTCAACAAAATATATTTCCTCTCAGCAGCCATTATCATAGAACTCAACTCTGTCCTTTGGCTATGAACTTCTGCTTGTCCATGCTGGGTTTACAGCTAAGTAAAGTTCTATACTGAGATCTATTTTTATCTCTAATCCTGAGGAAAGTTTGTTTTTTACCACTTAAAAAGGAATCTTATGGAGTAATAAGTGTGAACCAGTGCATGGTACAGGTGAACGATTATTACCCTTGAGCGTGCATTTCTGGAAATGGACAGAGTCCATAGTAACAATTGTCAAAACACATTCTTTAGACTCAAGAGGGAAACATGAGGAACATGAATGCAAAAACTGATCTTATAGATAAAATCTGCATAAATTACTGGAATGAGGCAAAATATTAGCATTATCCAGGGGAAGTTACTGGCTCTGTGCAAATGTAACAGTTATTTAAATATACAAACAAATGTCTGCATATATGTATGTAATAGGATTTTCTCCCTCCCCTACTTATGATTTATTATAATGTATTTGTGTGTGTGTGTTAGTGCACGTGTAGAAGTCATATAACAACTTTGTTTTTCTCTTTCCACATTATTTGGGCTCCAGGGATTGAATTTAGTTTAGCACTTTTTACAGCAAGCAGCTTTACCCACAAGGCCATTTCAGGGGCTGCTTCCTGTCGGCTCAATTTTCTTAACAAATATATTTTATTATGAACTTATTAACTGAGAGTACGTTACTTAGAACCCAACTAACCAAAACAATAGGAGAAGAGGATTAAAGAATACAGTAACAAAACCGTAAGGATATCAATTCCCAGGAACGATTCTCCTGGCGTAACCAGCAGGATTTCTTCTGCTGGAACCTGGAGTAACCAGAACCCAGAACCTCAGCAGGAGCCAGAACCGGAGCCCCGAAGCCGTCCCTCAAGTGGTTCTTTAGGAGCGTCTCGAAGTGGAGCAATGAACAGCCAGAACTATCTATCCCAAGTCTCCAGAGGCCCGACCTCTAGTTTTGGGCTCATTTATATATCTCCTCCCAAAGGAGGAGACATATCCTCCTGGCAACAATCAAGCTCTTTTTTTATTTTTATTTTTAATATAGAGCCTGTCTATATAGCCCTAGCTGTCTTAGAACTATAGACTAGGCTGGACTCAAACTCTGAGTGATCCGTCTGCCTCTGCCTCAACTTATTTCAACAGTTAAAGATTCCCTTTTCAGCTGGGCAGTGGTGGGAGTCCAGGACAGCCAAGGCTACACAGAGAAACCCTGTCTCGAAAAAACAACAAAACAAAAAGATTCCTTTTTCAGAAGCTTCTTAGTTTTTTAGAGGTTTTAATTCACTGCATATGCATTCACGGTACTTTCAGAAAACTGGAGTGTAAACTGGGTCTTAGGTGAAATTAAGGGTTTACCTGTTAGTGAATAATGACAGTGTGGCTACTGTGCCTCCAAATACCTGAAGTGAAATGGCATGGTGCCTGAATCTTATTTTAAAATATTCAAAGGGAAAGAGAAAGGAAGGGGAATAGAAAAAAGAAAATAGGCAAACGGTGATGGCTACTAAAGCTGAGCCATAGATTTACTGGGGTATATTTTCTACTTTGAGTGCTTGGAAAAATTTATTTGTCAGTTAAAAAAGGCCACTGCATAAATCATAAACACAAAGCAAAATGGCTTCCAGGCAGCACTCATTTGGAGTATTCGATATACATATACTGCGTAATACAAAGACAGCATAAATGCTGAGAAATCAATGATGAAGACGGACATATACTCCCCCTCGTGAAACGTATGCTCTATTTTGTTTTGTTTTGTTTTTTTTGAGACAGGGTTTCTCTGTGTAGCCTTGGCGGTCCTGGACTCGCTTTGTACACCAGGCTGGCCTCGAGCTCACAGTGATCCACCTGCCTCTGCCTCCCGAGTGCTGGGATTACAGACATATGCCACCAAGCCTGGCTGAATGCTCTATTCTTACTGTCTCAAAATTAAAATTAATTAATTAAATTAAATAAAGATAGTTTCATGTATCGCAGGCTGGCTTCTAACTTATATATACAAGGATAAACCTTAACTGACTCCACTTCTCAAGGGCGAGGGTTACAGGTGTCCACCACTATGCTTAGTTTCTACAGTGCAGAGATGGAGCCCAGGGCTTCAAGGATGCTGGGCAAGCACTCCAGCAATTAGCTTATCTACCAGCTTTATGCCTCCGTTCTTACAGTTCTAAGAAAATCTAGGGAAGTAAAAATAACAGCGAAGGGGCCACATGAAAGCTTATTTGTAAGAGCCAACATAATCAGGATATAATGCCATCATTCTGATGCCAAATACACAGGCCGTAGTCTTGTGAGATGCCCTGAGGAACTAATATTTAAAAGGATTACCGTCAACTGATATCGGGGAGGCACATTAATCACACAAAGCTGTGGACAGCAGTAAATACACATGAGGTGGGCCGGGAGGCAGCTCTGGACTTTCTTACGGAAGCACTCAGAGCACATGTGTTATTTTTACAATTATAGTTATTTATTTAGTGCGGGGTGTAAAGAGGTCAGAGGACGAGGTGTGGAAATCGGTTCTCTTCTTCCACTAGACCTCAGATTGCCAGGCTTAGTGGAAAGTGCCTTACCTTAACAGCTGAATCATCTCATGGCCCCATACATGCTATTCTAACCACAGTATCTGGTCTGGTGAAATCAGATTAAAATTTTAAATGAATTGTACCATGGTGCACATGTGGAGGTCAGAGGACAGCCTTGTAGGAGATGACTCTCTCCTTCCACATGGGCCTGAGGATCAAACTCAGGTCATCAGGCTTAGCAGTTGGCCTTGAACTTGCTACATATTCTGGGAAGAGAATCACCTTGAATTTCTGACCCCACCCATGCAGAGAATACAGCAGGTGCTATTATGCCTGGTGTGTATGGCGGTGGATTGGACCTTGGGACGTCAGACAAGTTAGGTAAGCACTCTACCAACTGAGCTATATCCCAGGATCTCAGGTCTTCCTACAAGTTTAAACTTGAGCATGCCTTGGCAATCTTTAAACTAAACGTTCATTTTCTAAAATGTGTTAGGAGCATTTTTACCTGTAAAGACAAATGGCATGGAGACAACTGAACAGTGATTCTGACAACTTAAAAAAAAATCTTGACTCAGTTTTCTTTAGTTGTGTGTGTAGTGTATATGTGTATACTGCATTCGTGTGTGTGTGTGTGTGTGTGTGTGTGTGTGTGTGCGCGCGTGCGCGCGCGCGCGCACTGTGTGTGTGGAGGCCAGAGGTCTCTCCCAGGGGTATCTTCTTCTATTATTCTCTGTCATATTTTCTGAGACAGGCTCTCTTACCAAACATTGAGCTCACCAGTTTGGCCAGCCAGCCCCAGGGATGCCCTGCCTCTGCCTCTCCAGTGCTTGGATTAGAGGCATGCCCTGTGACACCAGATTTTTAATCGCAAGGCCTCAGGCCTTGCAGTAAGCACTTGAATGACTAAGCCACTTCTTTAGCTTCTATGACAGCTCATGTGCCGACTAGTGCCAACTGCTCGGCTAAATCAAGGCTGATAAGAGAAAAAAAATCTTTCTAAATATAATGCATGATCTCTGGCAAAACTAGAAGTGGGCACCAAGACGTTTTGATAAAGTGATATTCAGTGCAAATATTACGTGTCTTTTTAATATTTAACATATAATATCAAGAGCTCACCACAGGAATCATTTTAAGTCTCAGTCCC
The DNA here is from genome assembly GCF_964271855.1 of Acomys minous. NCBI lineage: Eukaryota > Metazoa > Chordata > Mammalia > Rodentia > Muridae > Acomys > Acomys minous. Next base: position 70,240,952 of record NC_140493.1, on the reverse strand, counting down.
ACCTGAATGTTGAACCTAAGCAGAGCTGTCCACAGATTCTATCTTGCACAAGAGCTTTTCTCATCCCCATCGTCTAATAGCTGAAAATAGATTCCTTGAGGCACACACCACACTTTTGCTTTAAATTTATTTTCATCACAAGACTAGACCATGCCTCTGCATGCAGTATTTATCCGGAGGGAAGCCACATTATAAAGACACACTGTCTAGACTAGCAGCTCACTCGATCCATTAGAAAGAAACATTTCAAAAGTATGTATATATTAAATTCTAGCCAAAAGAACAAAGTAAAATCAGTAGCTAATATTAAGATAGACTTTAGTTACGACATCCATAAATCAAAGAACACTGTCTTCAAAACTCGGAGGAGGTGTCTGGGTGAAAAAAAGCTAAAATGATCTTCTCTAGGATCACTGAAAACCATGGCCAAGGCTAGAGATACATGTGGTTCAGCGGTAAGAGCATCTATCCAGCAAGCACAGCAGACCCCACACCTGATCCCAGCACAATCAGCACATCCTTGCCCAATGCATGATTAATTTACTGACATGGCAAAATACCCATGATAAACAGGTTAAAAATAATTATTTATCGTATAAGACATTACATATCTTACTTTTATAAAACAAAGCAAAATTAAGGAGGGCTATGCTATTGACCCCATGCAAATACCAAGACGGAATGGAAACTTGCTTATTCAAATAAGGAATGGTTTTTCTCAGAAAACCATTTTCTCATATTTCTCAGAAATATGGCTATTTCATCTTCATTCCCTTTTTAATTGTCTGCTTGGAGAACAAAACCCCACACAATGCACTTATACTCAGAAAAAGATAAACTCATTTTCATTGCTGAAAAAATTGAACATTTTATAAAACTAAAACCAAAAAACTAATTTCCTTAAATTATCCTGCCAAGTTCTTAGCTTTTGTAAAAACTTCATCGAGGCTACTGTAAATATTCTAAAAATCATTAATTTCTCATTTGATTTTTAAGTGGACTTTTGATAATAAGGAACACTATAAAACCTTACTTAAGAGTTAAGAGGTTTCTTAAATACTGAAGTGACGTTTATACCTGTACTTGGAAAGCAGAGCTCCTTCAGAGAAAACACTGTGTCCTGTTTTCAATGCTTAAGCAAAACATAAGGCTTGGTTGGGTTATAAAGAAGAAAAAGAGAAGGAAAAACTAAAGAAAGAAAGAAAGAAAGAAAGAAAGAAAGAAAGAAAGAAAGAAAGAAAGAAAGAAAGAAAAAGCAGGACTTTCAGTGGACTATCCAACTTTTAACCTTATGTACAAGTCCTGAGATAAGAGTTTTAGCATTCCAAATTTAACTCCAAACAAAAGCCTTTGCTTTGGTCTACAAATGCCCCTTTCAGTCAGAAAGTGCTAATTTGTCCAAAGTCATACAATGCATTTACTCATTTTCCTGAAGATGACTCACGCAATAATCTGAAACATAATGACTATGTGTTTGTAACAATTCAAAATAACTGTAAAATGGCTTGTCATTTTAATGAGTAATGCAGAACATTTTTTGAACTTATAGTCTGTAAACATACATGAGACTGTCAAACGTAAAAAGTAACGCAGTTGAAGTTGCATATTTTAGAGGAAAAGAGGCTTTAATCTTCAACTCTGCCTTCTGAACTTTATCCTTCGTTCTTTGAAGTTTCATGTGGGAAATTAATTTCATATTTATGGGCTCAAACTAAACTTCAGAAAAGCTATAAATGAGAAAAAGATAAAACATGTGATGACATCCTTAGCTTTAGATTTCCCAAACCACACCATGTCCTAACACTGTCAATAAATACCCAGCCTGTGCACGTGACTGCGGATACTGGCTTTAGTAGGACTGCACTCAAAGTGTGATCAGCATCTTTTGGAAACTTGTTAAAATTTTAAGTTATTATGGTGCATGGTGGAACTTGTGAGACAGAGGCAGGTGAATCTTTGTGACTTTGAGGACAGCCTGGTCTACAGAGCGAGTGAGTCCAGGACAGCCAAGGCTACACAGAGAAACCCTATCTCAACCAACCAACCAACCAACAACAACAAAAGTAAATAATCTCTGCTTCCCCTGGGACAACCAAACTGGTAACTTACAGCAGCTCTAGAGGTGATTCTGATATAGCCTGGGGCCTCCGCCACTGCTTTAGAATACTAATGCTTTAAGAACCGTGCTCCGTGTTCCACAGCTGCCTTTTTTTTTGTTGTTGACACGCCGGGCATGGTGGCGCATGCCTTTAATCCCAGCACTCGGGAGGCAGAGGCAGGCGGATCTCTGTGAGTTTGAGGCCAGCCGGCTCTACAGAGTGAGTCCAAGACAGCCAAGGCTACACAGAGAGACCCTGACTCAAAAAAAACCAAAAAAAACCAAAGAAACAATCAAACAAAACAAAAAACAAAACAAACCAAACCAAACAAACAAAAAACTGCTTGACATGAAAACCGGAGTTCAGTACTTGGATTCCAGGGGGGGAAGGGGAGAGCACCAAGGCCACATGGCATATGTGTGCCCTGCTCATTCTCTCACATACACTCACAAATATACACATTAAATACTTTTAAAAATGCAGACAATGATAGGAAGATGTCAGACAGGTAAAATCTCAGTGAGGGATCTTATTTTAAAAAATAAGATGGAGGTGGTGGAGAAGGCACTTAACATCAACCTCCGGCTTCCACACGGGCACACGGGTGGGTGTATCTGCAGACATGTATATACTACCACACACAGTTTAAAAACTTTTAAGACAAAATGTGCACTAACCACTAATAAATGAACATGGAAGAGAGTGATTAAAGAATTATTAAAAAATAAATAAATAAGGCCGGGCATGGTGGCGCTCGCCTTTAATCCCAGCACTTGGGAGGCATAGGCAGGTGGATCACTATGAGTCTACAAAGAGTCCAGGACAGCCAAGGCTACACAGAGAAACCTGTCTCAAAAACCCAACAAATAAATAAATAAATAAATAAAAAATTGGGGCTGGAGAGATGGCTCAGAGGTCAAGAGCACTGACTCTTCCAGAGGTCCTGAGTTCAATTCCCAACAACCACATGGTGGCTCACAACCATCTATAATGTGATCTGGTGCCCTCTTCTGGTGTACATGCAGGCAGAGCACTGTATACATAATAACAAATAAATCTTTAAAAATAAAGAAATAAATAAAAAATAAAAATAAACAAATAAAGATGTTAACCTCTGGCTTCTACATGGTATTCTAAATGTACACACAGACACACACACAGCGTGTGCGCACCCAGGTCACAGAGTCAGCATTTGAGAGAAAAGGTAGGAAAGTTAACAAAATTTAAAAAGTAAAGTAAAGGATGAATCAGCGGTCAGCAGAGTTCTGATGCTTGCTCAACTTTGCAGTCAATCTCACCCTTTACTCATTATTTCTCTTCTTGGACAGAAAGTAGAAACTAGCTATTTGAATTTAATATACTCATGGCTCTTTGTCACCTTCCAAGCTAAACCTGGAGGGTCTGGGAACCACACACCTGGATAACTTCAGTAAGCACCTGGTGTGCTTCCTCCTGTCTACTCTGTATTAGCTTCTAGAGACTTCCTTAGAGACTGTAGCTGCTCATGTAAGTTCTTGGCTCACAATGCTTCCTGAAGGAGAGGCCCTGGCTGACTCTACAGTAGTCTAGAAGAGCAGATACAAATGTAAATGTGAAATAAGCCACAGGGACACTAAGCGAGTAGACTCACATGCTCATCCCATTTTGGTTTTATTTGTTTGTTTTCTCTTAGAGTCTCAGGTTGTCCTGGAACTTGCTATGTGGATCAGGCTAGACTGGACCTCAGGGATCCGCCTGCCTCTGCCTCCCGAGTGCTGGGATTATAGGTGTGAGCCACTGTGCAGGCACACTTCTTAATGCTTCTATTTAGCCCTGCCAACTGTCAGAGTAGTCAGGAAGTGAGGGAAAGGCAAAGACAGCCTAAGGTAACTTGTCCAGCAGTGCACGATTAGCAAGAAGCCAAGGCCAGGTCTCCTGACTCAGGTCAGAACAATTGCTGGTTGCTTCACTCATACACTGTCCCTTCCTCTATGTTTTTTCTTAAAGCCACGTTCTGTCTGCTTGTCTCACCATCCTTCAAGATCTCCTCACGCTCCAGTCTAATGTAAAGGCCTCCCCGCTGGTCAAATTCCCAAGCTTTCTCTCCTTTTTCTGAACTTCAACTGTTGTTATGGACAACAGCTTACAAACCAGCAATTAACAACAACCTTAAGCCAACGTATTTTACATCACTTTATATTACGTTTTATGGTAATTAAATTTTCAGCAAGATGGTATGGCTAGACCATTCTTCATTTCTCTTCTACATAGTTCATACCACTTTGAACAAAAAACGACTTTAATACTAGCTATTTTAGGCAGCCTTTTGAGGAAGAAAATTACGATAATGTCATTAACTTACCAGCCTTATGTTGTCTTCTGGACGGAGTAATATGAACATTGCTTGAAGATGCTGTTGGAGATCTCCTGGTGAAATTTACAAAGAAAATGATGATTATTCTTCATTCAAAAACCAATAAAGAAGATTCCTTCTACCTTAGTGACTTGTAAAGTTTTGAGTTACTGAAAAACTTAAATTTTTATTTTTAATTTATTTTCCTGTGTGTGAGTACACACATGCTCATGTATCATGACTCCTTCTGAGGAGATGAGAGGCCATCCTGGGAGTTGGTTCTCTCTTTTTACTATGTGGGTGGCAGGAACTGAACTCGGGCTGTCGGCTTGGCAGCAAGCACCTTTAACCCATGAATGATCTCATACACTTCTGTTGTTACTTAGGACGGGGTCTCACTGTGTAGCCCTGGCTAATCTGAAACTCAGTATGTAGATGAGAACGGTTCCCAATTTACAGAGATCTGCCAGCCTCTGCCTCTGGAGTGCTGGGATTTAAAAAATAAGCCACCATGCCCAGCTCTATCTCATGTTTTTATCATGTGCATTTGTATATATGTGTAGGTGCTCAATGAGGCCAGAAGAGGGTGCTGGAGCTGGTTTTGAGCCAACTGATGAGGATGCTGAAAATACACTTGGGTCCTCTATAAGAGAGAGTGTGCTTCTTTGTTTTGTTTTGTTTTTGAGACAGGGTTCCTCTGTGTAGCCTTGGCTGTCCTGGACTCACTTTGGAGACCAGGCTGGACTCAAACTCACAGCGATCTGCCTGCCTCTGCCTCCCGAGTGCTGGGATTACAGGCATGCACCAGAGAGTGTGCTTCTAATTGCTGAGGTATGTCTCCCCAGGCCCCTGAGAGGCTTTTAACTAGACACCAAAATCAGATAAAAGTATTGGTTTGACTTTTTAAGTAGTAAGAGATTAGTAGGCTGCCTTTTTATATATTTACTTTCAGTTTACAGTATGTTAAGATTTGTATCTGTCACGCTGTGTGGTGGTGATGCATGCCTTTAATCCCAGCACTTGGGAGATAGAGGCAGGTGTATCGCTGTGAGTTTGAGGCCAGTCTGGTCTACAGAGTGAGTTCCAGGACAGCCAGGCCTACATAGAAAAACTCTGTCTCAAAAAACAAAAAGAAACAAACAAAAAAATGTGTCTGTCCTAGAAAAGGTATACTAGAGAATAATCTCTGTTTCATACAATGGTAGGGGGGCTGAGGGATCTGTTGGTGAGTATGTTGGTAGAGCCCCATTAAGGGTAGCAAAAGAAGTGTTTCAAGAATTATCCCTGAGTTTTAAGTGGTATATATAATTTCTATTTCTGTAATAACAATATTCAGATGTACTTAAATACTGTTAGATTCCCTTTATTCTCAATAGTTTAAAATGGCTAGTGGATGATATAAAAATGAGTACCTATTAAATAGAACATATTAGGAATAGTTACTCTGAATAAATTAGGTGTTTTTTGTTTTTGTTTGTTTTCCGAGACAGGGTTTCTCTGTGTAGCCTTGACTATCCTGGACTCACTTTGTAGACCAGGCTGGCCTCGAACTCACAGCGATCCGCCTGCCTCTGCCTCCCAAGTGCTGGGATTAAAGGCGTGCGCCACCACGCCCGGCCTATAAATTAGGTGTTTTAACATGCCTAACTACTATTTGAAACCTCACTTATTCTTATATAGTTGATAAAACCAAATAAAAATTATTTGTATTAAGCTTTAAGATACTGGGGTTAGAGAGATGGCTCAGTGCTTAAGAGCACTGGCTACTCTTCCAGAGGTCCTGAATTCAATTCCCAGCAATCACATGGTGGCTCACAACCATTTATAATGTGATCTGATGCCCTCTTCTGGCACGCAGGTGTACATGCACTCATACACATAAAATAAATAAATAAAATCTTAAAAATAATTAAGATACTAAGGATGATGCCAGGCATGGTGGTTCATGTCTTTAATCCCAGCACTCAGGATGCTGAGGTAGATGGATCTCTGAGTTCAAGTTTAGCCTGGTCTCTACATAGTGAGGTCCATGGTAGCCAGGGATATACTGTGAGAGCCTACCTCAAACAGCAGCAGCAGCAACAACCTCCACCAACACCACCATCAAGATAAAACCCAAAACAAAAGAGACTATATACATACATATATACATACACACATATGTGTATATGCACATGATAAAAGTGATACTGAACACATACTTTGTATGGGTAGACATGGGCTATTAAGTGCAAGGTGTGGGTTCCCTCTCTACAGGGTATTGCTCAGGGAGGCTCCGCAGGCTCCTCAAACAACACAAGCTATTGTCATTGTTTTTCGTTGCCCACCAGAGCAAATGGTACAACCCTACTTCTGAAGGTACAATACATTTTGATTGTAGGGCATAGAGAAATCAAGCTGGAACTGATTTGCAAGTTCCTCTCTACTGACCAACTTTCACAGTGCCAGGAAGTGCTGTGCAGGCCATTTTGGGAAGAAAAGCCATGCAGCCAAACCTGCAGGCTACAACACTGATCACTCTCTGGCACAACAGTGGCACAAAGTGACGGGGGTAACCACCTGCTTTTAGATTGGATTTAAAGCCTGTTCCACAGGAACAAATTCAGGCCTGATACTGTAAGCCTGGTCAAAAGCTCAAGGTTCTAGAGGTCATAGGCTCTAGGGAAGAACCTATTACTCTTGTATTTTTAAACAACATGTTGAACTAACTGCCTTTGGAATATTTACACTTATACCCATATATTAGTGCTGCCCTGCAGCCCTCAGCCTTGACCAGAGAAATGTCTCTCTGCAGCGGTCAACAGTTAATACAGTCCCATAACTGTCCAGTTAGTGTGTGTAGAGGGCTCCTTCCTAAATGGGACATCAATCCACCTCCCCCTCTGCAACAAAAGTTTAGCAAACTGCAGAAGGGCAGAAAGCTAGGAAGGAATGTGAGATGTTGGCCATCACACCCTGGAACTCACCGCAGCTATGGTTACCAGCACAAGATCAAGTTAAACAAGATCAGCAAACATTCTAACAGGTAGCACCAACTGGCTTGGTGGGTTGTTAACAAAAAGAGGGAGAGGCCATGAAAGGAAGAGGGGCAAGCGCTGGAGGAGCGGGAGGAGAGTGGGAGCGAGGAGCTGGGAGTTCTCGGAGGAGTAGAATGGGTAAGCAGGGGTGCATATAATCAAGACCGTTCATATTATGGGGTTGTCAAAGAATAACTAAAAGTTATTCTATTAAAGAAAAAACGGGGCAGGTGTGTGTGTGGCGGTGCTGCAGAGCTGGCTCAGCAGTTACGAATACTTGCTGCTCTCCTCAGGACCTGAGTTCGATTCTCATTACTCACAACCATGCACACCTCCAGCTTCAGGGATGTGACGCTACGGTGCCCCCCCCCAAGCATTTGTAGTCATGTGCACATACCCACATGCAGACACACACCTATACATAATTAAAAGTAATAAAAATGAGTCTTTAAAGAAGAGAGATCAGTTTAAAAAGATTTAAGACAAAGGTTTTCTCTCCTTTCCCCTATTCTGTACTAGGAAGCCCGAGGCCTTGGCTAACAGGAGACAGACAATATGCTGTCACTAATGGTGTCAATCTAAGAACGCAAGGCTTTATTTCTGCCCACCTAGGGCACTTTATAAAGAGTTTTAAGATGTCTGATACAGCCACATAATCATGGATGCCAGTATGACTGGTTTTCACACTAGCCCTGAAGCCTACATGTATCATTTCCTTTGTGTTCAAGTCATAGTTTTTTAAGTATGACATTAACTGTGCAAGAAGTAGTGTGAGGTAGGAAGGAAAAACTCAGGTAGGTGTGACAAGTCTGGAAACCACTCCTCATTTTTCGCAAAGAACATATTTTGCTTTCCTCCCCATTTCAATGCTTGCATCTGACTAATTCCACTATGAAATGATCCTTATTTAACTTTCAATATTAAAAAGAGGATCCATTCTACTATGTTTTAAGCCCAGAAACAGAATCTGAAGAAGCTGGATGGCCTTACAGATATTAACCCACGGGAAATGAAAACACATGTACAGAAGAAAACGTATGCACAGGCTCTGTTCATTACTCATATAGCCTACAATGCTAGCACTTTGAGGGGTGAGGCAGAAGTTCAAGGTTAGCCTTGGATACATGGTGAGTGTGAGGCCAGCGTAGGTTATATAATACCTTGTCTCAAAAGAAACAAAGAAATAAACAGGCACCCTTTCCCCTCCTTACACACACACACACACACACACACACACACACACACACACACACACACACACACCCTCAAGTTTATGCCAGGTGTGGTGGTCTGATAGAAAGGCCCCCATAGACTCATTCATATGTTTGAATGCTTCGCCACAGGTAGTGGCACCATTAGGAAGTATGGCCTGTTTGGAGTAGCTGTGGCCTTGTTGGGGGAAGTGTGCCACTGTTGGGGTGGGCCGTGAGGTCTCCCGCGGTCACGCTGTGCCTGTGTGGCACAGTCTCCTTCTGCTGTCTGCAGATCAAGATGCAGGACTCTCGGCTCCTCCAGCACCATGTCTGCCTTCACGCTGCCACGCTCCTGCCGCCATGATGATGCGCTGACCCTCTGAACTGTGAGCCAGCCCCACTCAAGTGCTTTCCTTTGTAAGAGCTGCTGTTTCACAGCAACGCAACCCTGACTAGGACACCAGGGATGGTGGCTCACGCCTGCAGCCCCAATGTACAAGATGCCGAGGCAGGATGAATGCTATGAATCTGAAGCCATTCTGGGTTACAGAATATAACTGTATCTTAAAAAACAAAACAAAACAACTAAAATCGGGGCTGGGGATACACTAAGGCAGTAGAGTGCTCGCCTCACGTGAGAGCAAGGGCCCTGGGTTCCATACTGAGCAGCGAGACAGTAAACAATAGCACGAGCTTAACTTTCTTCTTGAAGAGCGTGCCAAGCAGCCCTGGAGGGGACTTCAGGATGCAGAACCCCTTAGAACCCTGAAGAGCAGGCCAGCGTTTCAACTCAGGGTACTACTGATGCAAAGACAAAGCCCACGACTCCTCCTCCTCCTGTGAGGCCTCTAATCTGAGCTGTGTGTCCACAGCTTAGTTTTCTTCCCTGTGAGAAGTTTTGCTGTGAGCAAGCTGGGTATGATTTCTTACAGGGAAGTTCATGTTGACAGAGAATAACATGCAATATACATTTAAAGTCCCTTCTTTATTTTAAACTCTTTGCACATATTTCACCAGTAGTAACTGAACTGTAGATTAAATTTGATTAAAGAATTTTTGTCATTTTTCTCTAAATTGCCAGATAGTGTTTGGATATTTTAAATGCCCAGAGAAAAGACTATCAGATTCAAGAAACATGCATAGGGACTCATCATCAGACACTGTAGACTTGAGGTGCCTTATCCAGTCACTGTGCTGAGCTTAGCCAGGGCAGTTTATGTGAGGGCTTGACGTTTATAAATTTCATTTCTATGGATATTGCCTCACCTGTCTAGTCTGGATCATAAATCAGTTCCAGGAAGCCTGGGTTAAACCTGCTTTTTCTTTTCATCTAAGTGAATAATGTCCAGTAGAAATAGTTGCATTTGAAAAATTGCACAGCTCTCCCCTCAAAAAAGTCAACCAAGGCCAGGTAGGAGCTCAAAAAGCAACTAAGCCCACTTACTATTCTATGCCATGGGGCAATTTACCCAGAGTTAGTTATAGGAGTTGGATTCATCGTCTTTTTATTGTCATAAATATCCACACCCAACAAAACCAAAAAGCTTAGCTTGGCTTATTTCCTTTGAGTGTTCACACTTTTTGGCAAAACGCTTACCCCATGCCTGATGGAGCGCGCAGGGGAGGGAGCACTGAGCACCGGTATGCAGGCTAGTCTTCACACGTCTTCCCTCCCTTACTTAAAAACAACTGCCATTGCCAGAGAGTTTTTGTAGGAAGTTACTAGCATGGCCTACGGAAACTAGTTATGATCGTGAACTGCTACATTTGCAGTGCGATAGAGGCCCACATGTGAAGTAGAAGAGCCTCTAAAGTAGACAAGAGCATTTCGATTATAGCTAAACTCAATTATCGACGTGACAGGGTCCAGTATTTCTAGTCTTCACCTCTGATCTGTATGCTCAAGTTCCCTTCCTTGTAATTTATTCCATTCCTGGAGGTCAGAAGTCACCAAAGTTAAGGCAAAAATGTTTGTACGGTTAGCTTTAATTGTCAGCTTGACACACCTAGACGCGTTTGGGAAGAGGGAGTCAATGAGGGGCTGTGTCCAGGCACGGCTCTAGGGGACTGTCATAATTAAGTTAACGGATGGGGCAGGACTCAGTCCACTCAGGGTGGTGCCATTACCTAGGCAGGACGGGTCATAAACTGAGGAAGAGTAGAGAAACTGAGCTGAGCACAAGCGAGCAAGTGAGCATGTGTGCAATCACTTCTCTTTGCTCTTGGCTGTGGATGTGACGTGACTACTATTGGACCTTAATCCGGAGTTATGAGCCAAAACAAGCCCTTTCTCCCCCAAATTGTTTTTTACTTAGACATCTTATCCTACCAACAAAAAGGAAGTCAGAACATAGTTGCGCGGTTTTACCTGCATGCTTGTTGCGCCTGTGGCTGATTCTTGGTGTAGACGAGCCATTCCCCCGTGGTAGAAAAAGGGCAGCACCTTTGACAGTTAAAAAGCTCTCGCTGATGCTGTGAGGAAAAAAATTAAGAGAAAAACATTATTTAAGGATGGAGAGTAAATAGGATGAAGACCCAGTTTATAATTTCTCTCTCTTCCCTATCCAAAGTTCCCACTTCGCAGGGCAAGCGTGCCTTTAACCCTAGTCCTGGGAGGCAGACGCAGGCATCTTCTACAAACTGGCTTCTATGCCAATCAGAGCCAAACAGTGAGACTGTCTCAAAAAACAAACAAAATGAAAAGGAAATTAAAACAAAAAACAAATTAAAAAAACCAGTCAACCAATCAAACAAACAAAAGAGCCCCACAACAAATTTAAGAGGAAAGATTACTCATTATTCTGATTGCTCACATACAGTGCTACCTACTCTAAATAATTTTCTAATATAAAACTTAAAATATTCTCCTTACACGGCAGCAGCTATGAGCAACCTCTCACAGCCTTTGTGCTTACCATCCTTTGCTGGAGTCTCCTAACTCTTCAGTGTGTTAGTCTCGGCTCTGCCATCACCATCTGCCCTTTCCTTCATCCCAATCACACTCTATCCTGTGGTCCTGGTCCCTTCAGTGCTCTTCCATGAATTAAAAAACATGTGTTCACTTGTGTTCTCGGTTGCAGTTTTCAGCACATAAGATCCATTGCAAGGACCTGACCTTGCTCATCACTGTACCCTCTGCACTGGAAGCACGGCCAGAAACACATCTCGTGTTAAAAAAAATGTATGATGATAAATTAACGCATCCTAGTTTACCTCCAACTATCTGCACGGTTCCAGCACTATGGTAGGTGTAACTCAAGTTAAAATGTGTTACAACAGAGCACACCGGGGCATCTGTCTTTAATCCCAGCGCTTGGGAAGTAGAGGCAGGTCTCTGTGAGGCCAGCTTCTGGTCTGCACAGCCATTACAGGCCCATCAGGAGACCCTGTCTCAAAAACAAAACAAACAAACAAACAAAAAAATGTTACAGAACTCCATGCATGTGGTAGATCAATGGGTCATAAAATGAAACTGTTTATGGTAAATGAGTGGGCAAGCTGAAATCAGCTTTTAATGCTCAGTTATGGCTCAATTTCATGTCAATAAAGTGGTACGAGATTGATAAAACTTTCAGGGTTGGATACACTTTTAAAAACAACAACAACAACAACAAACCCCATAATCTATAAACTTCATTTTAAAAACCTGAGTGCTGGCAAGGAGAGGCTGCCCTGATTTTGTTTTGTTTTCATCTTTAAATAAAGCGCTGCTCTCTTGTGGTCTATTGCACAAGCCCTGTCTCCTGTTACATCCGTGGTGTGCACATGCTACTGTGCTGTGGACCAGTTTCACTGACATTACGGGAACAATCTAAAACAGAATGTCTGAGTGACAGGATGAGCAGGGTACACCACAGACAGGAAATGAAATTCACACTTCTGCCAACACAGCAACTGTCTGCTTTACTAAATGAGAAAACAAAAGAGTTAAATAGTCTACCTACTCCCTAGGCAACATGACCAGCTTAGGGTATGTTGGTTTCCAGTCAACAAAGCAGTTATCTGTATCTACAAAGGAAGTGCTTGCTGAGTGAGCTTAGCAGCTGAGCACACTCCTGCCTTCCCTTTTGTGAGACACAGTCGTTTTCTTTGACAAACAGTGCTTTAACTTCCTGGTTTGGGGAGTCCTGTATTACTGTTCTTTTGTTGCTTATGCTTTAAAGAATTACCTATGTGCTTTCTTTGCAGATAGATGAGATTTTCAAAATGTATGTAGTGTTTTCTCGAGAGTAAGGACTGTGGCCACAGCCTCAGGTAACTCAAAGCTGTTTGGACTCTATCAATTCACGGCTAGAAAGAACAGGAGGGTCAGGGGCTTAGCTCAGCTTGGAGAGTGCGAGTCTAGCCAGCATGCACCAGGCGCTGAGTTCCATCCCCAGCACTGCACAGGCTGGCTATGGTGACAGGGACACAGATTTGTAAAAGCAGATCAGGGACCATACCACATAGGCCACATGGGAAACCAGTCTTTCTGTGTGGTTCATTTGCACCAATATCAATAAATTCCCAGCAGACCCAGCTGGGTCAGGCAGAAGACTGTCACTTAAGTGTGACAGAGGATCCCTGAGAGTGACACTATATACTCTAGATGACACCTCCCATCCTCTTTACTCTATGGTCCCAGATACAAGTCCTCAGTGGTCACAAAGAGGTAAGAGGGGCCAGGGATGAGAAGCGGCTGACTACGTTTTATTATTTCTGAGTTTATTTGTGGGTGTAATCATGCTATCGAAGATGAACGGAAGCTCAGTGGTATAAAGGTGGGAAAAGAAAATTTGTGATCACCTAGTTTTAATGAGCCACATTAAACACTTTGTATCTGAATAAAATCTATGTATGCTTAACTTCGCGCACTTCAGTGTGAGGTAAGAAGTGTGGTGATCTTGCCAGGACAGGAAGAGATCTAGTTATGCCAATATCAGTGTTTTTGAAACAGCTGTTCAAAGATTCAGCAGGGGGGGTTGTTCTTTAAAAATCTGTCCTGAGGGGCCAGCTGATGGTTCAATGCCGGGTAAAGGAGCTTTGCTGCCACGTCTGCTGACTGCCTTAAGGCCAAAGGACATAAGAATCCCTATGCTAAAAACCAAAAACGATAGAGAAACTCCTTGATTTAAGGTGGCAAAAGAGCACTTAGAGCATTGCTTTTCTATTGAGGAGTGAAGGTGATAATGCTCTTCAGGCTGCTCAGCAAGGGGAATGCATTCCTGGTTACGTACAAGATAAGAGACAGTAATAGTTAACCTGGCCACATGGGAAATGCTGGGCACTAAGTACTTGGTCTTACTTTTATAGCACAGCCTACTATTTTTAGTTCCAGTTTACTTGTAGGAATCAGAGGAGCTCAAAAATATTATATGTCCAAGATCATATAGCCAGCAAGCCTGAGATTCAAGATCTGATGTGAAAGCCTGTACTCTGGAAACTTCTTCTGTTACTCTAATATAATGAATGAAATATAGTATCTTCTCTACAAGAATTTCCAAAGAGAATTTAAAAGTAGAGTCCAGAGTGAGCAGACTGAAGGTGCCGGGAAACATCTGGCTGAGAGGCTAGTCTAGATGGGGACGGAGCAGCGCTTCAGCCTTAGAACTGGGGGAAACAGCGCTATGTCTTTGGGTAAACAGCCCTTGCCAAGCCCCTTAGATCAAAATCACTTCCTAGAGCATGGCATGTGTTAGCTGGCAGTTACTTCTCAGACAAAGTACATAAAGGAAAAGGTCGACCGAGGGAAAGAAGAAAATATTTGGCTATTCTGATACTGAACCACACTTTGCGGAATGTGGTCAGGGTGGTCGCCCGAGACAAGGCAAGATGGAAACAAAACAACGCAATACACCAATTGATTTAATGTAGGCCAGACCAGAAATTCTGTTTTATAATGAAGCATACAGAGAAAGAAATGGAAATTTTAGTATGAATGTTTCAGGGATGGAGAGATGGCTCAGCAGTTCAAACCACCGGCTGTGCTTACAGGGGACCAGGATTTGGTTCCCAGCACCCACACAGCACCTCACAACCATCTGTAATTCCAGTCCCAGGGGATCTGGTCCCTCTTCTGGCCTTTTCAGGCAATAAGTACTCATGTGGTGCACATATACAGAAGTAAAAATAAATCTTAAAAAGCTTAAAAAAAGTTTCAGTAAGTGGATATAATATTTTTATTTCAAAATTAATAAAAATTTAAATGAAAGAAGATTATTTTCATATTTATAATACCAGCCATTTGAATTTGTTTGGTATTTTTGCCTGAGGCCAAAATATACAGGTAAACGTGGAATTTTGGCTGCATACAACATCACTGCACAAGTTGAACTGGTTGGCAGCTATGTTAAATTCAAGTACACAGTTCAAGTTGCAGTATTTTTCATCTTAAAGAATATTCACTGGGACAGAGGGGAGGACATCCTATTGGGACTCTAGATGAGAGAAGCATGGGAGAATAGCAAAGTAGAAGGATCCAGAGGGTCCTAGAAACCTTCAAGTAGAACATTATGATGGGCAGATTTGGGCCCAGGGGTCCCGCTCAAACTAAGGCACCAGCCAAGGACAATACCGGCGGTAAACTTTAAACCCCTACCCAGATCTAGCCAATGGTCAGAACATTCTCCACAGTTGAGTGGAGAGTGGGGTATGACTTTCACACGAACTCTGGTGTCCCATATTTAACCATGTCCCCTAGAGGGGGAGACCTGGTGGCACTCAGAGGAAGGATAGCAGGTTACCAAGAAGAGACTTGATACCCTATGAGCATATACAGGGGGAGGAAATCCCCCTCAGGAACAGTCATAGGGGAGGGGAGTAAGGGGAAAATGGGAGGGAGGGAAGAATGGGAGGATACAAGGGATGGGATAACCATTGAGATGTAACAAGAATAAATTAATTAAAAAAAAAGAATATTCATGTAGTGTTGGAGACCTCCACATATGTACCATGTGATGTGCTTCCCCAAATAAACACATACATCTTTTTAAAAAGAAAAAGTTATGTTTAAAAAGTTCTTTAAAAAAGAATATTCACATAGAGGAAATTTTACCAACATTCTACACATTTAATATTTACTTTCCTCTTCTGATAAGCTGTCCTTGCTTAGTAGTTTTAATTTCAGATAAACGCGATGCTAGGGCAGCTGCTGTCAACCCTTAAGCGAGGAGTTCATGTCCCTAGTAATAGCAGGGCAATTTGTAGCTAGAAGTTTCAAGTATCAGGCCGGAGGCCAACGGGTCACACAGCTATTGATGTCACTGCCTATTGAGAAAACACAGCTACATTAAAAACAGGGTGGAAAAAGATATTATTCACTTCCTGACTGCAGGAAACCCAGAAGTGTATTTCTAAGAAAGGAGAAAGATGTAACTTTGTATTCCTAAAGGAATCTAGATTACAATGGGAGAAAACAGACAGTGCAGGCATCACGCTGTGATTAGGAATCCTCACTCCTACCACGCACAGCCCGACACTGGACACACTGGACACAGCAAACCACACCTGGAACCATCCCCTGGGACACTGATTCCCAGATGCAGGGCTTTGAATACAAACAGCAAGGTCAATTCTCTCCTTATCAACCACAGCACAGTAAACCAGCTAACAGACGTGCTGAGCTTCTAGCTCTTACTGACTACCACATCAGGCCATTTTAATTCTAGCTATTTTCCATCTAGAGCAGTGGTTCTCAACCTTCCTAATACTGTGACCCTTTAACGCATTTCCTCGTGTTGTGATGACCCCAACCATAAAATTATTTTCATATTTCATAATTTTGTTCAACCCGTGGGTCATGAATCCTTTGACAAACCCTTAGACAAATCTCCAAAAAATATTTACATTATGATTCGTAACAGTAGCAAAATTACAATTACAAAATAGCTCCAAAAATAATTTTATGGCTGGGGGGGGGTGCTACCACAACATGAAGAGTCACAGCATTAGGAAGGTTGAGAACCACTGATACAGATCTCAATTAGGGAAAAGGGGAGACAAAAAATTAAAATATCAGAAAATGCCCTTTAGTTTTGCTCATTTTAAATGCTAATTTATGAGGACGATCTTATTTCACCCCGGTAACATACATCATAGGTATGTTTGCTAGAAACGATAATTTTACTGTTGGTTACACGATTTAATTCTCCAGTTTAACATACGTGGTTTGATGTTTGCTCCTTTTGGCTATCTACCAAAAGATCTTTCTTTTCTAATATAACCCATCTTTCCCATTCATTCATTCATTCACTCGCTCATTCATTCATTCATTAGTTTTAGTATTAGAGTCTTTAGTGTTACACATGCTAGACAGTTCTACCACTGAGGTATATCCCAAGACTTTTTTTTTTAATGTATAAAAGTATTGTGTATACACGCATGCATGTCATGGCTCATAAGTGGAGGTCAAAGGACAACTTTTCTGGAGTCTGTTCTCTTATTCCATCTTGTCTCTTGTTTCTGCTGCTATGTTTCATATTGCAGTCTATCTGGCCTAGGGGCTTCCAGGAAATTCTTCTGTGTCTGCTTCTTGTTTCATGCTACGAGTGCAGAGGTGAGCACGTATGTGGGCTCATGTGGCAAATAAGCACTTTCACCCACAGAGCCATCTCCCTGGCCTCCTTCTGCTTTTCTGAGACAGTGTCTCAAGGATGCTCAAGGAGGCTGTGAACCCACGCCCCTCCTGCCTCAGCCTCCTGAGCAGTGTCTCAAGGATGCTCAGCAGGCTTTGAACCCACGCCCCTCCTGCCTCAGCCTCCTGAGACAGTGTCTCAAGGATGCTCAAGGAGGCTGTGAACCCACGCTCCTCCTGCCTCAGCCTCCTGAGCAGTGTCTCAAGGATGCTCAAGGAGGCTGTGAACCCACGCCCCTCCCGCCTCAGCCTCCTGAGCAGTGGAGGGAACAGGTCTGTACTGCCAGATGTGGCTACTCTTACTTCTTTTGGAAACTCTACGAAATGTGGACTTGGTGGCCTCCAACTCAGGACCTATGAGGGGCTGTGAGGGAAGCTGGAATGTGGCTTATGTCTGGCCTGATAGAATCTTTCCTCTGGGGCTAAGAATCTTAAGCAAGTGAATCAGAGGAGGTATTGTAGGCTATGGTCATGCTCACTGTGGGAAGTGGCAAGTTCTGTACTAGCTTGCTTCTGCTCCAAGGCCTTCCTAGAAAACCCTTCATTTTAGCAGTTCTCTGAGGTTGGTCCTTTAGCCCCCCACATCTGCTTAGAATACTCTGACATTGTCCAACAAACACTGGCTTAAGGTAGGTCAAAATTCATTTCTGAGTTTGCCATAGACTCCCAAGTAGCAAATGAAGCCAGAGAATCTAATCATTTGCCACAAGCCCCACAGCTGATTGGCAATAGAGCCAGGTTACCTGACACCCAGGATGCCTTTTAACCTCAGATGTTATCCTCACAGGATATACTGCTGTTCTGTTTGAAGCAAGTAGCATTTAAAAACACACCTGGGGTGGACAGGGCTGGCTCCGTGGTTAAGGCTGCTTGCTGCTCTTGCGGAGGAATCTGGTGAGCAACTCACAAGCACCTGTAACCCCAGCTCTGGGCCCTGACACCCTCCCTGGACTCCACAGGCACCCACCAGCACTCATGTGCACACATGTGCATACTCACACATGTAAGTAAAAATGAATCTTTAAATGAAATTAAAATGTAAAGAAGCAAATTACTGTAACGAAACAAACTCTGGTCATCTGAGTGTGATGGCCTGCGCCTATCATCATAGCCCTGAGGAGGCTGGACAGGAGAACCAAAACCAGCCTAGGTGCCAGAGAAGGACACTTTCTTAAACCAATCGGCTAAAACCAACCAACCAAAACTTCAAGCCCTGGATCTGGTCAATTTGTATACATAGAACAATGGTAGGATTTGATGGCAAAATCTCATTTGCTGTTCTATTTTTTAAGCATTCTTAAACTGAGTTCAGTTTTGGGTGGGAAAAGATTGAGATATATTCCCATGAGGTAGATACTTTTATTTATTTACTTTTTAAAGTTTTTCGAGACAGGGTTTCTCTGTGTAGCCTTCGCTATCCTGGACTTGCTTTGTAGACCAGGATGGCCTTGAACTCACAGAGATCCACCTGCTTCTGTCTCCTGAGTGCTGGGATTACAGGCATGCACCACCATGCCTGGCAGGTAAATATTTTTGTATTACCTAAGTTGCTTCTTTTTCCATCAACAATTTTCTCAGGTATTAAAACTGACTTTAAAAAATACTAAAACTATTAAAACCAAAATGTTGGCAGGATCTGGTGGCACATCTTTAACCCCAGCACTCAGGAAGCAGAAAAGCAGGTGAACGCTGTTGAGTCTGAGGCCAGCCTGGTCTACATAGTGTTTCAGGTCAGCGAGGGCTACACAGTGAGACCTTGCCTCAAAACAAAAGAAAACACAACCAACCAACCCCCCCCCCCAGCATACTCCCACCCCAAACCAACCTAAAATCCAGGAAGACCAGGGTAGCCTTAAATGTACCGCAGGAGGAGAAGTGGATGACCACCCGGTCCTTGGTTTCTTTATGGTGTTCTAGGAGGCTCAAAGCATTTCTTTCTATATATTGTCTGACCACACACTCATTTCATCTCTTTACAAAATTTAGAGCATTTAGCATTTGGTTTGTATTTTAAAAGAACTACTAAATGTGAAAGACCAGAGCTGATGGGTGCAGGGCAGGGCGTCACATGGCAGCAGGCGGGCCCTATCTCTCCAGCTGCTTCTCTCCCTGCTGAGTGCTGGATTAAAGGCATGCACCCCTGCTGCCCAGCATCATGTCTCCTCTTGTTGAGGAAAGGCTTTCTAAAAAATCAAAACTCCCTATCTCTGTCAGTCACCAGAAGCCTAAGGCCTGCTCTGTGCTGCAATCGACTGCTTTCATGGACACTCGGTGTCTTGTGGTGGTTATGTTGTTTACGAGCGTTATTTTTGGATGTTAGAGACAAGGTTGAAGCTGAGCTTTGCGATGGCAGCTGCAGAGATGGCAAGGCAACAGGAGAGTCATAGGCAGGTCTGGACTCAGCCTTAACTCAAACTAGCAAGTGTCTGGAAGCAAGGCGGCTAAGTCTGAGTTTGGAGCGACTTGAAGGAATCCAAGCATACATCCTCTTTGTCATCCTGAAATCAAATTATTTTAGAGCTATGCTATTCTCACAAAGCTCTGAGTAAGTGGCCAGCCCGGTCTACAGAGTTCCAGGTCAGCCAGGGCTACACAGAGAAACCACTAAGAGAGACAGTCAACACTGGTACAGAGTAAATTTAAAGCAACTGATAGGAATAATAATAATAATAAAAAACCAACACAAGAGAAAAGGAAAGCACTCATGGCGAGCCACTTGAGCGTGTGAAAGGACTGGTTCACTTGTGTGATTTAGCTGATGCTTTCCCTGCGGCATGAGCAATGCAGTTAGGCTTTCAGGCATTTGCTTAAGAAGTCAAACCCAGTTTCCAGCCAATCCATGTTCCTTTCTCTCTCCGGGCGGCCTCTCCAGGGCTCGGGTCACTCTGTTTGTTGTCGTCACCTTTCCACACCCTTGTTACTGTCAGCTACTTTTTCCTCAATCTCTTTTCACCCTGATTTTTACTACAATTTAATGAGACTTTATTGTTAATAGAGGTGAATATTTAACAACTTTGCCCCTACACTTCTCATTACTCCAATTTTCAAAACCCTTCCCTGCCTCTCTTCAAATAGACTCCACTTCCCAAGTTCCCTCTAGAAGACACGAAATCGTGAGGGATTTGGTGACAGAAATCATACTCTTCTGACTAAAGCCAGTTTCCTTCTTCTGACTCCATGCGGTCACACTCTCCTCAACCTGAGGGAAACTTCTAGTCCCTTAATCCCTCATTTTTCTTCCAGGCTACCAACTTCTTTGTGACTTTTCTTTCCTAACCAACACAATCTTGTAGGTTTCGACCTTTTCCAAACCTACTTGATTTGGGGTTAATTCTTACACCTCCCTTCCAACCCCACCTACTCTAGATAGGAGAGAAAGAGGTTAGTGGGAAGAGAAGAAGTAGACCTTTTTTGGACTCAGTTCTTGGGGCAATTCCTCTGGTGTAGTAGGCAGATTTCAGCAGACCAGCAATTCCACCAAAGTTGCTGCTGGAACCGGGACAGCAGCCGGAACCTGGAGGCCCAAAGTGTTCTTTGGAGTGGTTCTCTCTAGGAGCTTCTTGAAGTGGGAGCAACGAACAGCCAAACAATACCAAGACCCAAAAAGCCCCCGCCTCCTGTTTTGGACGGATGGATGGGTATATATATATATCTCCTCTCAGAGTCTGTACTAGGATGTTTTTCAGGTGGCAAAAACCAAGCCCCTGCACAACGTGGTTCGTCTTCCAGTGGATAAACATCACCTGTTCGCTCATCTGTTCCCCATCCCACACTTGTGATCAAAACAAAAACATGTGTACATCCACTACATAATCTCATTTATTTTCCAACCATTTCCCATAGAATTCAATCTCTTTGCCCCAAGTAAAATTGTACAAATAATGAATTATTTATTACCTGTCCAAGCAAGTAAACATGTTGTCTAATGTTATCTTTCCAATGTCATGGACAGTGCCTAACACTAAGTGAATATTCAATAAAAATATAGTGTATGAGCAAGAGTAAAGCAGCCTAACACTGAAAGAGATTATAAAGCCATGCCTCCGCATGGATGTCAGAGCCCACAGCATGAACACTGAGGTAACTCGGTAGGGCATTTTACACCTGGCTACAGCTCTTCTGTCCTGTCTGTTAGTCCAAAGCTTCCTTGCTCCCCTGCATCCCACGCTTCCCTGTTAACTTGCCTCCTGTAGCTGAAGTGCAAATGATTTCCATCTTCTTGAGACTTCCAGACAGTTTCTAAAATGTGGCATCTACTCTGTACCTCTTGTGAGCGTCCCAGCTCAGTATTTTGTCAGTAATACTACCCTACCCTGTCTGCTGTATTTATACCATAAAGATGGTATTTGAAAATAAATGCATCAATAACTAAGTGTATTTAAAAATCATGGGCTGGCAGGATTGCTTAGTGGGTAAAAGAGCCTGTCGCCTCATGATGGCCTGAGTAAGAGCTCTGAGGTCCCACATAGCAGGAAAAACTGATTCCTGCAAATTGTCCTCAGACCTTCACAGGTGTTCACGGTTCCCGAGCACACCTGCCCCACCCACACAAATAGAATAAAGTGTTTAAAAAAAAAAAAAGAAGTTAGCTTCTCTTAAAAATTAGAATATTTGAGCTGCTGTGCCTTTAATCCCAGCACTCAGGGAGGCAGAGGCAGGTGGACCACTGGGAGTTCGAGGCCAGCCTGCTCTACAAAGCAAGTCTAGGACAGCCAGAGCTATTACACAGAAAAATCCTGTCTCGAAAAACCAAAAATAAAAATATCTAAACAGAAATATATAAAGCCCCTTCTAATACCTGGTCAAGGCTAAGCAGTAGTGCTGCCACTTTAGACACCATGTAATGGAACAGTAAGAACAGTTGAGGAAAAGTGACAGGGAATACTAATGTACATATTTGTGTTACAAAGTCAGAGAAAATTCTCCAAGAAAGTAGCATTTGGACTTTCCACAGTGTGAACTTGCTGCTTTTGTAGTCAGAAGGGGGTTTAGGGAAAGGCAGACTAAAGGCAGAAGGAACAGGAAGCGCTGTCTTCTGAGGCAGGTGCCTGGCTGGCGGTTTGGGAGACAGTAAGGTGCTGGTGGAGCGCAGTGGTCAGCACCGAGTTCTAGAAGGTGAGCTCAAACAAGGAGGAAAGGGCAGGTGTCTACAAGGCTTCGGTCTCCTGAAAGATGATGGCTGTAATTCATCTTCCAATGTGCTACAATTCAAACTTCTGCTTCCCCCCTCACCCCCAGACAGGGTTTCTCCTTGTAACCTTGTCTATCCTGGAACTCACACTTTAGACCAGGCAGGTTTTGAACTCACAAACCCACCTGCCTCTAACTGCCTCTCAAAGTGCCTTGATTAAAGGCATGGGATTAGCTGAAATTTCTGCCTCTGAAATGCAATGGGCCTTTCTTTCTTTCTTTCTTTCTTTCTTTCTTTCTTTCTTTCTTTCTTTCTTTCAGTTTTTACCTTGCTCAATTACTTCCTAATACGGACTTGTTTTGATTTGTTTTAGAGACAGAGTCTCACTGGATAGTACTGATGAGTCTAGAACTTGCTACAGAGAGTAAGTTGGCTTTGAACTTGAAGTGATCCTCCTGCCTCTGCCTTCTGAGTGTTACAGACATGTGTCACCATGCCTGGCTCCATTTAATACTGACAACATTTTTCCCACTTTAAACTCCTTTATTATTCCCTATGTTCCAGACTATCCCTTCATATTCTCAGTTGTGGCTATTATTTTTTTTTTTTTACCAACTTGTTAAATTATCATGTCTTCCCTGATTTCATTATCTGCTCTTCTTTGCTTGTTTTACATACATGCATTTAGCCTTACGGTCCTCTTCCTGTATGTTGATAATTCTGATTGTATGTTCATGCACAATAAGCAACCTTAAAGCTCTGGACCTAACACAACAGAAGGTGCATTTATCACCTGCTAAGCATGCATTACAGATGTGTACAGATGTGTGTGTGTGTGTGTTTTATTGAAAAGTTATTTCAACCACCTTGGTTGAATTTTCCCTCTGGAGCTTTTATTTGTTGGTACCTACTGTAAATAGGATATTGCTTTTTAAATTTCCTTTTTGGCTAGTTGTCACTAGTGTGTGAAAACATAATTTTTCTATGTTCATCTTATATTCTACAACTTTTCTGAATTTGTCCAGTCCAAATAGTTTTGTTTTGCTGTTGTTGTTTTATTTAGAAGTCAGCAGTTTTGTGAAAGTCTTCAGGTTTTTGTACAAAGGAGATCTGTCATCTACAAACAACATCTTATTCCTTTCCAGTGTGGATGTTCGCCCGCCCTCCTTCCCTCCCTCCCTCCCTCCCTCCCTCCCTCCCTCCCTTCCTGTCCTTTCCTCTTCCCTCCTTCACCTAGTTGCTCTGGTTAGAAACAATTAACTTTTGTAAACAATAATAGCAATGATAATGATGACAAAGGAAGAGAAAGAGAAAATAGTGAAAAATAAAGTTCAAAGAGGAATTGTTGGGCTTTCTTGATGTCCAATCCAGTGTCTAACAGTTGATTATTTTTGAAATGCACTCAAAGTTTTGTTTGTTTGAGACAGGGACATCCCTGTGTAGCTCTGGCTGGCCTGGAATTCCCTTTGTAGACCTGGCTAGCTCTGAACTGCCCAGGGATCTGCCTGCCTTTGCCTCCTGAGTGCTAGGATTAATTAAAGGCGTGCACTAGCACAACTGACATGAAATTCAATAAAAATACATTTTAAAATAAATTCATGAGAGAGCAATGATACACAGCTCATCATTTTCCAGGGACAGAGGCTTCACCAAGCTGTATCATACAGCAATGAGTTACTTAGGATTTGGAGGAAGAAGAAATCCAAATCAAAGCGATCTAAGAGTAAATGAGACTTTGAGTTTTAAGCATGTTGGAGGGGGAAATTTTTAAAATTTATATCTGTTCAGTATAGGAAAAAATACTACTAGCCTATACTGGCTACAGGGATTGCTTTTAAGTCTGTTTGAGCTAGGCCCAATCACCTATCTAGGGCAACTCAGGACCCAGGAAAACATAGGACTAAAAAGGGATGATTTTAAATCCTAGTTTTAATACTAAAGAGAACATTTAGAATGATGGCCAGGAAAGCCTCACATAGTAACAAGTAGCTAACAAGGCTATCTCTAATGTCTATAGATTTCTTAAGCCAGTAGAGGATCCCACCTATCAAAGGTCTGCCTTTGATCATTTAAGCTGATTGAAGATAACCAGTATTTAATTGTTTTAACAAGACAAGGGAAGACAAAGCTGGGCCTAGTGCTACATGCTTTTAATCCTAGAGCTTTGGGGCAGAGGCAGGCAGGTCTCCAATGTGGTCTACACAGCAGTCAACTGGGGCTACACAGTGAGCCCCTGTCTCATAAACAAAAGGCAAAAGCCAAGATGTGGTGTATCCCTCACTCTCATACTCCTTAGACAAGAAAGGATGATGTGAGACACAGACATGACTTTATTCATTAGTAAACAGAGGACAAAAGGTGAGAACCACGGACAGCTCTTGTTAGACAGACAGCCACACTACAGGTGAAGAAGCAGTAAGATTAGTCAGGTATGGGAGAGTTGATGCCAAATACCGTCAAGGGCAAAAGTGTAGACGTAAACTAAAGCTCATAAAGCACGCTATCAACTGTGCACAGCACTGGGCTCCATCACGACACACGCACGGATGCATGTGTGTGCTCTGACTGTGTGTGCTCACCACCTTCTTCTCTACCTTCCCTGCTCCTGCATCCTCTTCCTTTCCCCATTATCTCCTGCCTACTGTGTAAATAATTAATTTTTATTTTATTGCTTAAAATATGGCTATCCTGGGATGGGTATAGTAATGTGTCTTGAAAAAGTAAGGTAATTTAACAACAGTTTTTTAAGTGTTAAGAGATTTAAGAATTCTATACATATTAGTTAGTTTGTTTATTTATTTATTTGTTTTGAGACAGGGTCTCTCTGTGTAGCCTTAGCTGTCGTGGAACTCGCTCTGTAGACCACTCTGGCCTCCAACTCACAGAGATCCTCCTGCCTCGGCCTCCATAGTGCTGGGATTAAAGGTGTGCGCCGCCACCACCCAG
Source organism: Acomys minous (assembly GCF_964271855.1). NCBI lineage: Eukaryota > Metazoa > Chordata > Mammalia > Rodentia > Muridae > Acomys > Acomys minous. The sequence goes on along the minus strand of NC_140493.1, from coordinate 70,215,623 downwards.
CCAGTATTCTTACTTTTAAAAATAAAAATAGGTGGGATAAAATAAAGTTCTCACCTTTAATGAAAAAACAAACAAACAAACAAACAAACAAAAAAACAAAAATAAAAGAAGGTGGGATGCAGAACTGGCACCGTGGTTAAGAGCACTTGCTCTTGCAAAGGCCTGAGCCAGTTCCCAGCATCTACGTCAGGCAGCTCACAACTGCCTGCACCGTTAGCTCCAGGATATCTGACACTCCCTTCTGGAGTCTGAGGGCACCTACATACATGTGCATATACTTACACACATACACATAAAAGACATTTAAAAACAAGAACAGCTTTATTGACAGAGTGCTGATAAGATACAATGCCCTTTTGTTAACTCACAGCCAAAAACCAAATGATGATACCAGAACCAGGGAAAAACAGGGAAGTGGTTGTATGACAAAATACTGAACTTCTGCTTAAGAAAAACTAGGTTAAAAAAATGTTTATTAAAAATGGGAAGGATAGAAATGGTTGTCAGTCAGGATGGTAGCATTCATTGGTTGTTTTTCCCCTCTCCCTTTCATATAAAAAATTAAAGTTATAATGTGTTTTCAATTTTTAAAGAAAGAAAAAAAAAGAGAGAGAGAAGGCAAGAGAAAGGAAGGAAGGAAACTAAACAAGGCAGCAGCGAGGGAAAACACCACCGTGGGAACAGAGTCAAGCACACAAACAGATGTTTTGCGTAAATTACATTTTAGAGCCATCTGCCTTTGTGCAAGACTTGAAAAGTGGAGCTGTGGTCAACAAGTTTTTCTCTGCAGTGAGGGGTGGGGCTCGAGGGAAAGTGAGCTGCCAAAACCCAACAATTACAACCCACAGGGCAGAGGAACACGGAGTCCTAGGTTAACATCTCTGCCTATCTCTGTCCACGACGCCTCGCGCCTGCCGTGGCTACTAGTAAAACAAGGGGGAACTCAAGCTGCCTTTGTCTTTTTTTTCCTTTTAAAATTTTATTTTGTATGTATAATGGTTTTGCCTTGTGTGCATGTCTGTATGTGCACTCCATGTGTGTCTCATGCCTGAGGCAAAGCATAAGGGGTCGGAGCCCCTGGAGCTAAGGTTACAGATGGCTCTGAGCTCCCGGGTGGGTGCTGGAAATGGAACCCAGGCCCTCTGCATGAGCAGCCCGGACTCTCACCTGGCAAAGCCTCCTCTCCGTGTCCTGCCCGTGTCTTTTTACGCCAGTGCTTAAGGTTCCTTGCAGCAACACCATTTCACTCAGGCACAGCTATGTGGGACGGGACAGCGCTAACCGTCTACAGCTGCCTTCCTCCTCCCCACGTCTGGGTCTTACTCTCACTAAGAAAGTTTCCCGTAGGCAGAGAAGCTCAGGGGAAACAGAGGCAACACAACTGCTGCTCTGCTCTGCTGCCGTGTGCTTTATGTCCGGGCAGTTTCATTTCTGTCTAGTTAGATGGCTGTTTTAGTCTGCACGGTTTGTTTTTGCGTGAAGACTGTCACACTGCTGTATACAGTGTCCAGGATAGCGTCGTATATCATTAGATAAAGATGATTTGAAAATGGTAAGAGATTTCAAAGACTGAGGTACACTTTAAAAATTAATAAAGTATGCCCGTTATTGTGTCTTCTCTGGTGTTTACCTGGCAAATGAGGAAGTTCACGCGCTGTACCAGGCCTCAGGAGGAGTTCTCTCACTTGAGCTTGTTTGGTGCCTTCCACTCAAAAACACTTTCAACTTGCAATGTCCTACATTGTTTTCTGTCCTGAACTTCCTTTCCTGAGAAGCTGGGTGTGTTGTACAGGTCACTGTCCTACATCTGTCTTCTGGGCACGCTGACTACAAAAGACTTAGGAATCTCTTGTTCAGATAGGGGAACCTTCCCTGGGTCTTATATATAATCATTTTCCCCTTCTGTGACAAAGGAATGTCATATATAGGTTTGTATAAATTTGTTAGATTAAAACTTCCAAAGAGCTAACCTAATCTCCTGTTAATTCCACATTGATCAAAACTATATTTTCCCACTGATGAAACTATTAAGCAATGCAGAAAACTACAACCGAGAAATCAAAGGCGATCAACCATGTGGAGACCTCAGCTCAAAAGCAACACACTAAAGGAAAGCAGGAAGGGGTTGATCTTTCTGTATTTGTGTAATCTAGCAGCAGTCTTGAAGTGTGGCTGTCAGAACCTATTCCAAGGATCCCAAATCAGTAACACACACACACACACACACACACACACACACACACACACACACACACAGAGAGAGAGAGAGAGAGAGAGAGAGAGAGAGAGAGAGAGAGAGAGAGAGAAGGGGGAAGGGAGGGAGGGGGAGAGAGAGAGAGAGAGAGAGAGAGAGAGAGAGAGAGAGAGAGAGAGAGAGAGGTGTGTGCTGCAGATTCTTCTGAAAATCTAGTTTTAAATTATTTTTCAAGAATACACCATTAAAAACAACCCAGGAGCTAGAAGGATGGCTCAGGTGGTTAGGACACTGGCTGCTGCTATTTTAGGGGACCTGGGTTGATTTCCAGAACCCACATGGTAGCTCACAACCACCTGTAACTCCAGTTCCAGGGGATCTAATGCCTTCTTCTGGCCTCTGAGAACACTAGGCTTGTAAGTGGTGCACAGACATAAGTGCTACCAAAAATATCCGCAGACATAAAACATTAAAATTACTGAGTATTTATCAGGTAGCAAGTTACTACTCTAAATACTGGTAATAAGCTATAAACATAAAATTCAAAGAACTGAAAACTTGTGGGATGAGGTAGGATGAGACAAGTCAGTAAAAGGTAAGGTGGTGGAAATGTGCTGGGGAAAACATTGATTCAGATGGTCAAAGTGATAAAGACGCCTGGTCAGGGAGGGGCTCTCTGACAAAGATGACAGTAGGGTACAGGGGTGTTAATAAGTGCAATACATGACTGCCCTCCTCAAAAAGGGGGCGGGGGTGGAGATGTCCTCCAGATCATCTAGGTGACCTTTCCTGGACAGACAGACAGACAGACCCCAAGCTCAGCTCTATTGTTGTAGTTAAATGCGGACAAGGGAAGGCAAGCAGGACACGGATCCTGTACTGCTTGCCAAGGAATTTGGGCTTTATCTTGAGCATAGCAGAAAAGCCAGTTTACACTATGGAAAGACACCTCCAACTACAGCGGAGGAAGTGGGCTGGGACACGGGGGAGGCTTAGAAATGGGAGCTAGGTACTACTTTGGCACGCTAGGCAAGGCAGAAGGTGGTGCAAAGCTGGAGAATACAGAGAAGATGGAGAGGAGGCACCATCTGTCCAGTTCATTTTCTGGTACAGTGGAAATTTATCTCATGAAGAAATTCCAGTTGTAAGAAAAAGCAGACAGAAATGCTTTGATAGGTACAAATTCCTTCTACTCATAAAAAATATTTTCTTTGTCCCTCTTGACAGGTCCTTTGGATTTTAACAAACACCAATGCTTTAAGCCTCTCACCCAAGAGTATTAAAAAAAAAAAGTCTCTTTTCATGGCTGTTAACTCTTACACCACTGCTTCTGTCCTGCTTTTCTTACACTAGTCCCCCCAATCTCAGGTACTCTCTTAAGTTAGACTTTGCCAAACCTCACATTTGAAATCAAACTTGTCTGCCCCATCTGCCAGCTAACAATGTGGACAATGTGTCCTTACAAGTGACTCTTCCTCACGTCACTTTGTCACCACACGTCTGTATCACTTCCTGCAGGCCCTGGACTTCCAGTGTCAAGGAAGAACAGCTGGGAGAGTGCTCTTACACAAATGGCTTCCCTCCTGCCTCCTCTCCTTTAACGGATATGACACTACACTGATGGCTTAAGTGATGTTAGTTCAGCTAAGTTCTAAAACCACCACTTGCAAAATCAATTTTAAAGAAACATAGCGTGCAAAACATAAACCAGGAATGCAAAACCAAGTTTAATCAGAAGCAAAGGAATTTTATAGAAAATCATTTGTATTCCACTGGACTAGGGTGCTACAGTAAGCTGGTAATCAGGGGACACTACATATGCACAACTCTCAGCTAAACTGCCCATTATTAAGAATACTAACAGGAAGATAGTTTTCAGAAAGTTAACTAATGTCTCCACCTCTACAATGAGGGAGAACTAAGAACTGACATAAAATACAGCCGTAGGCTATCCACAGAGAGAATTCTAAATCTAGACAATAAGATTTGATCCAACAGTTATCTTAACTGCAGAAAAGTTGCCATATTATAACAGCTGAGAAACTTTGCTTCCTGCTCTTCTTCTGTAAAGGAGATTGTAACACTTTAGATGCTGAATGAAACAGGATGAAAAACATACGATGGCTTGTTACTTTCCGAACAGTCATTTAAAAAGTAGCTCAACACTGACAATTCAAAACATCTCTCTCTACAAACAAGACTTCCAGTTCTCAGCTCACATTTGATTGACTTACAGGAAGCAGTGAACACCAGTGACTTAGTTAGCTAGTGTTGTTTCGTCTTTATTCTTTTAGAAAAGATCTCAACTGGGCAACATAGCCCAGGCTGTGCTTTAACTCAAGGGTCTCCTGCCTTTGCAGGGCTAGAACTGCAGGTGTGCAGCGCATCTCCAGGGCATCCCAGGGCTCCCAAGGACAATGCATACGGCATCAGATACCTTTTGTTGCCTTAGACATTTTCTCTAAGACATGATTACTATTTCGCTTACTTCAAGGAAATATGTAGAAATATGAAGGAAAAAAAAAAAAAAAACAAACCCAGAACATGGGCCCTCAAGACTGCTCAGTAGGTAGAGGTGCTTGCTCCAAGCCTGATGCCCTGAGTTTTACTGCTAGGACCTCATGGTGGAAGGAGAAAACCAACTCTGGGAAAGTTGTTCTCTGACTTCCACATGTCCACTGTGGCATGCACAGACACAATAAATAAAAAAATGTAATGCCAACTTTTAAATAAAAAACCACAGAACTCACAGCTTTAGAGGCATTAGTGACCTATATAATATGGAGTGAGTTAGTGTAGGTCTCAGTTTCTTCATGTAACACTACAAAAACCCTGTAAGTTTGATTTCAGGAGATTATTACTGAGAATCTTTTTTTGTTTGTTTGTTTGTTTTTGGTTTTTTGAGACAGGGTTTCTCTGTGTAACAGCTCCAGCTGTTCTGGAACTCGCTCTGTAGACTAGGCTGGCCTCGAACTCACAGAGATCCACCTGCCTCTGCCTCCCAAGTGCTAGGATTAAAGGTGTGCACCACCACGCCCAGCTATTACTGAAAATCTTAAAAGAACACCTTCAGTTCAAGATGAGATCATTATATAGCAATTAAACATGCAAAAAAACCCAGCTAAGCTTTTCATAGCAGAAGAGGTAACCCTTAAAGAATGCCTCTAAAGGTTACATCAAAATGGGTTAGGCTGCTCTGCAAATGAGACTGTTCAGAAACTATATAGAACTATATATTGTTTAAGAAATCAAATGGTTAATATGTTAACTGGCTGCATGCTTCCACTGGAAAATTTTTGCTGAAAATATAATCTCTTCTCTGTTAATCAAACAACAACAACAACAACAACAACAACAACAACAACAACAGGATAGGAAGGGAGACTTTTTTTCATAGATATTATCATAGAAAGGCTGCTGAGGTAGTTTCCCCCCTCCCCCCAGACAGGGTTTCTCTGTGTAGCTTTGGCTGTCCTAGACTCACTTTGTAGACCAGGCTGGCCTTGAACTCACGGCGATCCGCTTGCCTCTGCCTCCCAAGTGCTGGGATTAAAGGTGTGCACCACCACACCCAGCTGCTGAGGTAGTTTTACACTCTAAAAAAGAAAGTAAGGAGCCAGAAGATGGCTCAGCAGTTAAGATACTGGTTGTTCTTCCAAAGACCCAGGTTCAATTCCTAGCACCCATATGGCAACTAACAACCATTTGTAACTCCAGTTGCAAGGGAGAAAGCGCACTCTTCTGGTCTCCGTGGGCCCCACTCATGCACATGGAGCACAGACGTACATGAGGACGAAACACCTACATACATATAGTACAAAACTACAAATCACTTTAAAAAGAAAGTAAAAGAAGGCCACTTAAGCTAAATGGCACACACTGAAATCACATCATTGCCTGTAACATCGAGTCACTTAGTCTCCTCGCAAAGTCAGTTTCCTTTCGTGCCCGAGCGAGTGGCTTCTGTTAGATAGGTTTGCTGATATCTACACGTCACAAAAAGGCTCTTTCTTCTTAGTAAACAAGAGCGTTGTAAAAAGCAGCCAGGATTATGAAGCACGAATCGTTACCCCAAAGGACCTAAGGGCACGATGCTTATGATGGATCTTTTACAGTCTCAGGAGTTGTTAACTTCTGGTTAATAAAGTAGAAAAATAAATCACGCAATAGGCATATTTTCATACAAAAATAACTACTGGCTTGTTTTTCTTACTCTCTTTCCCTTTGAAACAAGGGTCTCCCTAGGATACTGAGACTGGCTTTGAACTTGTAATCTACTTCAACTTCCCAAATAGCTACAGATGTGTACTTCCATACCTGGTTTGCCCATCTTCTTCTTCTTCTTCTTCTTTTTTTTTTAAAGATTTATTTATTATTTATACAGTATCCTGCCCGCATGTGTGCCTGCACACCACAAGAGGGTCCAGGTCGCATTATAGATGGTTGTGAGCCACCGTGTGGTAGCTGGGAATTGAACTCAGGACCTTTGGAACAACAGGCAGTGCTCTTAACCTCTGAGCCATCTCTCCAGCCCCCGGCTATGTTCTTTTATAAGTAGGGCCTTTGTATTGTATTTTCATCTAGTATATAACTTTTTACCTTCTGAAACTTGTGTTGCTAGAAAGAGTGTTCCTATTTCTTTAAATATAAATAAATGTAAGACTGGTGACGACGACCAATGAAGGTCATTCTACTGTCTCTCGTAGCACTAGCCAAGTCTACCTTACTATTTTTAGACAAGATATGCTCACCCTATTAAAGATAGACGGCGACTCAGTCCCAGGCTTAGCTCACAGCAGTGGGCTTGGTAATTGTGTCATGGCAAAGACACCAACAGCAAAACTATCAATGCAGCATTCCTTGACAGCCACAGAACAACTACCGCTCAACTGTATCCCACCCTGCACAGAGGCATAACCTGCCGCACACAGCAGCCTATCACACATACCTCTGGCACAGTCACGCTTGAAGCATCACCACGAATACCTTCCATGTCATTCACTTGCCAGCACTGCCTGCCACACCTCAGGCAGACACAAAGAGCTGCCCAGGTTAACAGGGTAAAATGTTCAGCAGTTTTGTCTCCTGGGCACTAGAACAAACAGGTTTTCAGCTTGGGAGTCGCTAATCTTTGGAAGCAGCAGGAACTAAGAGTGGAGAGGTATCCAGCAGTGTTCTGCTTGACAGCTTCCTCCATCATGTAGCAAAGAACCCACTGGGGGCAAAGCTGACACTTCCTCTTCACCTGTTCTGCGCTCAGTCCAATGAGCTTGTAGAACTTGGATCGATTCATTGATGAATTGAGTGATTTCTTTCTTAAGTGGCTAGGGGAAACCTCATATTTCTTTTTATTTCCTTTCTCCCTTTCATTTTGGTTTTTCAAGGCAGGGTTTCTCTGTGTAGCTCTAGCTGTCCTGGACTCACTCTGTAGACCAGGCTGGTCTTGAACTCACAGAGATCCGCTTGCCTCTGCCTCCCGAGTGCTGGGATTAAAGGTGTGCGCCACCACAGCGAAACCTTGTATTTCTTAAATGGTCCCTAAATCTGGAGTCCAAAGACTTTAAAGAAAATATTTGAAAAATAAAACTACCTTAAAATAAAGCTAAGAAAACCCTGATAATATGCAGACATTTCGGGAACCTTCCTAACTACACTGGAGGGAGATGCGTATTTGGGGGATGTCTCCCCAGGTCCCCTCATGTCACCAAAGAGGCTCGTGACATCTGCTCTGCATGGTGTTAGAGCTGAATAAAAAAAAGGGGGCAATATTTTCCACACATCTTAAAATGTTTATATCATCACATTGAAACAATAGTTAGATCATAATTTTGTTTCCCCCTGCATTTAAAAACTTAATGCGAAGGGCTGGGGTGAGGCTTGGTGGGAGAGCCCTTGCTTAGCCATCTTGCTAGCCCCAAACATTCTAAGAAAATAAAACTGGTCTAGGTTTTTTCCAGGGCCGTATTTATAAAACTCCCATTTTTTTTTAAAAAAGGAAGGTTATTTTGGCTTATGATAGAATATTCCTTCTAACTTTTTTTCTTTTAAAATTTTATTTAAGCTTATAGCACCTAGTATTCCCAAATAATCTCCCATCTAAGTACTGATCAGGCCCAACCTTCCTTAGCTTCTGAGATCAGCGAAGATTGGAAATTCTCAAGGCAGAAGGACAGACTTCATTTTTTAAAAAATGGTTCGAATAATTAAACTCAGAGCTGCTAGGCAAGCACTCTATCACTAGTCTATATCCTTAGACTCTTTTTAAAGCAAACAACGGGGTCTTACTTTGTAGTCCTAACAGGCTGTCCTGGAACTCATCTGGAGCAGGCTGGCTTCAAACTCAGAGCTCTGTCTGCACCCGTCTCCAGAGTGTGGGGTTAAAGGTGTGCACTACTACGCCCGGCTTCTATTCCAGATTCTTAATAGTGTGTGTCACACAGTGTGAGGGGTGTCACTGGATTTTTTTGAGAACTGATGAAAACCATGGTTTTTGCTTTTTCTAGAACAATTCTGCAACCTTCTTATATAGATCCTCTTGTGCATATTTTTTCAGTATATTTGTGAATTTCTTGCCCTTTGGTGCTGTGATGCTGGTGAAACCTACACATCTGCTGGGCTGCGATCACACACACTGTGTTGCATGACAGACATGCTTTGAACTGAATGAACCTGGCCATACTTTTAAAGGCGCCACACTCGACCTGGAACTGACATTCTTCCCACGTCCACCTTTTTATCAGGTGACATCTCAGCTTCAATGAGGCAATCCCTTAGTGATTTGTTTGGATTTAACTTTGAGAGATAAGGCTTTGGAGTTTCTAGCGGGTGTTTATTAATTGTAGAATATTCTGAAACAGCTATCTGCAGACAACGGTGACAGAGACAACACATCTCTCATCCTGCTCCCTTCTGTCCCCAGTTCTGGAAATCCTGCTCTAATAAACAGTTTTACATCGTAACCACTTCTAAAAACTAAAAAGTTCATTTTCTGAACTTCTGGGCCTGTAGCACTGCATACAGCAGGAGTTCAGCACTCTAAAGTGTTATAGAAAATATTTTGAAATCAGTTTAACTACACCTGACAAACAAGTAAGGGTTTCTGTCTCTTGCATTTATTGACTACTCTAGAGAAGGTCAACACTAACAGAGCCCGGCACTGAGAGGGCTATAAGAACACGATGCAGCAGCTGGCCGTGCTGCGATGCAGCGCAGAAGGAAACGACTGCACTCACAGCTTTGCTGACTGAGGATCTTAGAATCAGCGCTCCCGGGGCAGGAGGTCAAACGTGAGGCGCAGCAGTTAAAGCCAAGGCTAACGCACTTAACAGTTAGACACGCTGCAGTTGGCTATGGTGGTGCAAACCTGGAATCCTACCACTCTGGAGTTTGAGCCAGAAGAGCCTTAGGTGTGAGGTCTACAAGCTGAGGTCCACAAATGGGAAGCTTGTCTGGACTATACAGAAAAACTCTGTCTCAAAGACACAAGAATCAATAAACCAACAAACACCCCCCCCCAAAAAAACCTTCAAACTAAACAAAATAAGGTAATTAGGCCTTCAAAGTCTTATACTCAGGAAAGTGAAGGAAGACATCAACCTAGTTCTTACTGTGGTCTACCATTAAAAATGGTATTTCTTTTTTTTTAAATTAATTTATTCAGATTACAACTCAATTGTTATCCCATCACTTGTATCCTCCCATTCTTCCCTCCCTCCCGCTTTCACCCTATTCCCCTCCCCTAGGTCTATGACTGAGGGGGACCTCCTCCCCCACTATATGGTCATAGGCTATCAAGTCTCATCTTAGTAGCCTGCTTATTCTTTCTTTGAGTGCCATCAGGCCTCCTCACCAAGGGGAGGTGGTCAAATACGGGGCACCAGAGTTCATGTCTTAGTCAGTTAGTGCTCTCCACATAACTGTGGAGAATGCCCTGTCCTGATTGGCTAGATCAGAGTAGGGGTTCGATGTTTACTATTTGTATTGTCCTTGGATAGTGCAATAGCTTGAGCAGACCCCCCTGGGCCCCGATCCACCCATCATGATGTTCTTCTTGTAGGTTTCTAGGACCCTCTGGATCCTTCTATTTCCCTATCTCCTATATTTGTCTTACCTAGAGTCCCAGTGGGATGTCCTCATCTCCTGGTAAGTGAAGACTTTCAGGGACATGCCTTTTGAGCTAGTGCCCAATTATAAGTGAGTATATACCATGTGCATCTCTCTGCTTCTGGGTTAACTCACTCAGTATGATCATTTCTACTTCCATCCATAAAAATGGTATTTCAATTAAAGCAAACAACAAAAACTTCTATCAATGTCTATGATGCAGAAAAGTAAGACTGTTGATCATCTATGCCTACAATTCATTTATATATTTACATGAAATGTCTACACTTCAATTTGTGACTCAAATTACAGCTTGTTAGCTTTTGCTTTATTTTCTCTAACTCGGCACTGTCTTCCCAGCTTGCTTTCCTTTTTTTTTTTTTTTTTTTTTGTGGTGTGTTTCGTTGTTTTCTTTAAAGCATCATCATCACCTGATGATTTATAGTACTTTGTTTACACTTAGAACTTAAGCTCTTTTTTGTTGAGACAGTATCTCATATAGCCCTGGCTTGCCTGGAACTCACTATGTAACTGAGGCTGGGCTTGAGTGGCTCCCAGCCAGTGAGCTGGAATATAAGTTCTGAGAGCTGATTTAGTGTCCTCTGTGCCTAGATCAGTGTTGGTGGTCAATAGATGGACTTTCATTTAGTAGACATATGAAACTAATTAGAGGCAATAAACCTTACAAAATAAGCAAGTGGTAAATATTAGAAGACCTGGCTTTTAGTCCTTGCTCTTTCATTCATTAATTAAATAACCTTGAATAAGCCAATTAATCTTTTTGAACTTCAAAAGTTGGGGAGATGCTTAGTGGATAACATGCTTGCTATGCAAGAATAAGCACCTAAGTTCAGATTCCAAATATTCATACAAAACCCAGGCATAAATCTGGTGGCAGAGGCAGAGGCAGGCGTTTCTCTATGAGTTCAAGGCCAGCCTGGAACAAAGCAAGTTCCAGGACAGCCAGAGCTATACAGAGAAATCCTGTTTCAAAAAACAAAACAAAAAGACAAAAGAAAAAAAAAAAAAAGAATTCCAAATATTAATTGTTCCACCAACCAAAGAGAAGGGAATATTCCACAAGTTACACATGGCCAACACAAGAGTACACATTTCTTCTACTATGGGTAAGTTCCAGGTCTTGTCCAGAGGTGCCCCAACACGGGCAAGGATGGATCAGAGGAGAAAGATTACGAACAAAAGGAAGAAAAGCCAGCCCCGGTGGTGCACACATGCCATCTAAACACTTGGGAGGCTGAGAAAAGAGAATCTCTAATTCAAGCTACTTGTGAGTTCAAAACCAGCCTCTATCTAAAAGCTACTATGGTACCAGTGGGACGGCTCAGTGGATTAAAGTCACTTTTCATACAAGCCTGGCAATCTGAGTTCGATTCCTAGAATCCTCAAAAAGGTGAACAAAGAAAGCCGGCTCCACAGGTAGTCCCCTGACCTTTACACACATACTGCGGCATGTGTGTTTACCGCTCCATCACAGTAATAAACAAACCAAACAAAACCCAGCATACACGGGGTGGGGGGTGGCGTGGGGGGGAGGATGGGGGGTGGGGGGGGTGGTAAGTGCCAGAGCTTTCATTAGCTCTCTGAATTTAAAGTCAGGGCAATTTCATGGGTTTGTACAGTCACAGAAGGCCTGGGGTTTAGATGGCTCACACTTGGCTTTATCCTCCCTTGGAGTTATCTTAGAATTCTGAGAGACTTAAGAACAAGGGTCCTGTGTATTTAATTTGTATGAGGTCTCACAATTATTTAGCTGTCCTGCTTACAATCTTTTTGATAAGTTAGAGGACAAGGACAACAGCTTACCATTTCAAGGCCAATATGCAAGGGCCACTGCTAACTAAAAAAGGAGACTGACTTTATTTTGAGGCACTTACTGTGTAACCACAGTTGTCTTTAATGCATTTCTCCTGCCCCACTATCTCCAGTGCGGGAATTACAGCTGTATGCCACCATGCCTGACTTGAAAAGAGACTTTTAAATAGGCTGAAGATCATGTATTTGTAGTATCTGAATTCTCAATTCTAAACTTTGCAAAAGTTGCTTAGTAAAAATGCCCACTTTAATAGCTGTAGTAAGAAATGGAAATATTTGCCTTTTCCAAGTTTTGGCTCATTTCAAAAGACGATACTAGAGGGCTAGAAGGATGGCTCAGCAGGCAGAGCACTGGCTGCTCTTCCAGAGGACCTGGGTTCAATTCTCAGCACCCGCATCTGTAACCACAGCTCTAGGAGATCCTTCTGACTTCGGCCAGCACCAGGCATACAACTGATACACACAGACAAACACTCAGGCAAAACACCCATACACATAACGTTACAATTTAAATAATAAAAAAGACACGTTAAGCCGTGCCTGGTCGCCCAAGCCTTTAATCCCAGCACTCAGGAGGCAGAGGCAGGCGGATCCCTGTGAGTTCAAGGCTAGCCTGGTCTACAAAGCGAGTCCAGGACAGCCAAGGCTACACAGAGAGACCCTATCTCGAAAAACAAAACAAAACAAACAAAAAAGACATGTTAATAAATGAACTACAGGAATCTCACCTAACGGATGACAACTCTGGTTGTTTTCACTTGCTGCCTGTTACCACAGTAACATTTTACGTAAACAATCTCCGGAGTCTAAGCTCTCTAGTACCCACCCCCCCCCACCCCAACTTAATTAAAGAACACTCTTTTAGGAGAAAGATTTACATATCTTTATTTTATATGTACGACTGCTTTGTCTGCATGTACCACTCTTAAAGGCTGAGCCATCTTCTTTAGCCCCAAGAAACACTCTAAAGACATTTTATTTCTTTTCTGTCTCTGCTGACTGTAGAAATAGCTAGTACTTTTTCTCTGGAGCTGAAATGCTGAAGCTGATGAAATTAGCATTTCTTGGGCTACAGTTCAAATTCCCGTTCAAACAGGTCAAAAGCTGGTCCCCTTAAAGCAGAAGTGACTGCACATTACTCACTTTGACCTTTCGACTCTTTTATCAGGGACTTCTGATTTCTGACAGTGGTTGGACAGGCCAATCACAGAAGCCCGCTCTCACAAACAAAGGCTCGCTGCGTACAGGAGATGAGCCGTGGGCAGAGAAGGGATGGACAAGGTGCTGCGCCCGCCCTCTGTGCCGAGTGTGCAGGACTGCTGCCACAGGTGGGGCTTTACCCAAAGGGACTTCCTGCCCACAAACACGCTCGTAGGAAGCAGGCTGATTTAAAAGAGAGCTGAGCACCCAACACTAATGGACTGGTGTGTAACTGTGACTTCCTTTTTTGTCTTTTAGTTATCACGCCCCACACTCGTGTACACTTCCCACAGAGGCGTCCTTGGGATACTTAAATCTGCTGGTGACCTTCAGACACATCTTTAAGGAACAAACGCTTGTCACTTCTCACTGAGACTAAATACTCATTTAGTCTCGAATATGAAAACTGTTGGTTCAAGCATTTAAGTGACATTCTCTCAAAAGTTAGTGACATGCATTCATTGCTTACAATAATAGGGCCAGGGATTCTAATTTCATAGGATCACTAGAATAAAACTAGTATCATTTGAGAATTTCAGTGTCATTAGTAACACAGTGCCATGGGAAACCTCAGGGATACTTAACATTCCCTAAGAAGAGCATCATGGGCTTGAGCTAATTTCATACAAGACTCCAGGCAAGCTTATTTGCTTATCTTTTCATCCTAAAGTCCTCTAAGTTTAAATGGTGATGCCTTTAGAATAAAATGAAAAAGTGAGTTGGAAACTTTAATAAATTACATATATGCTCAAAAATAAATTATAATTAGTTTCATCTTAACACTGCACTATTCTTTCTACATCAATGCATTTTTAAAAAATTAGTGCATAAGTCTGAAAGGAGGTCTTGATAGTATAGCCAAGTAAAGGCCAAGTTTTCTGGGTCCCAAGTAGCTCAGATAAACTGAGTCTAAAATTGGCTTTCTTTGACTTTATTTTGCTTCAGGAATACAAACGAGTTCCTAGAATACAGGTGGGACTAGCGTCACCTCTGGTGACAAAGCCTAACCATGCTATATACCCGTTAGCTTAGGGACCACATAATTGAGCGTGGTGTTTTTGTTTGTTTGTTTGGGTTTTTTTTGGAACTTGTACAAAGATTTAGGAACAAGGATGCTCACTGAATCTGTTTATAACTGCAGGGGAAAAAAAGGATACAAAATGTTTAACAGTGGAGCGAATATAAAACAGTTCAATGAAACAGGGGCACGCCTTCAATCCCAGCACTTGGGAGGCAGAGGCAGGAGGATCTCTGTGAGTTCGAAGCCAGCCTGGTCTACAAAGTGAGTCCAGGACAGCCAAGGCTGCACAGAGAAACCCTGTCTTTAAAACAGAACAAAGCTAATAAATGAAAGAGCGAAAAAAGGAGGAAGGAGGGAATGAAGGAAGGAAGGAAGGACCCACTGAAAGGGCTATGGAAGGAATGCTTTCTAAGACAAGGGCAGAATCTCCTCAATGTGCCAAACTAAACAAACAAACAACCCTAAAACTACAAAACAGTAGATGTAGGGCAACTGTGTCTTTGTCTTTTGAATTCCAACTGTGAAGAATTGAGTCTTAGCTTTGAGAACTGCATACACATATACAATTGTCTCCACCTTTCAATCCTCCCTTCACGCCCTCCCAGATCCATAGCTTACGTTTTTAATAACGCACCAAGTCTAGTTTGTCTACACACGTGCTTAGGGGTGTGGGCTAGAGGCGGGGCTTGAGAGTGCGTTTCCCCTCCCTCCACGCTGGCCGCAGTGGTTTGCTCGCTCTTGTGCAGGTCTTACGTAGGCAGACAGCAGCTCTGAGTTCCTAACAGGGGACTTTCACTAAGGTCCTTCCCAAACTCTGGCTCTCAGGCTCTCTTTCTGCCAATGCCCCCCCACCCCACTTCTGCAATGGTCCCCGAGAACAACTGCATTAAAGACATTTTGTGGTTGTTTTGAGACAAGAGTCTCCTTACGTTATCTGTCTCAGCTGAGTTCCTATTGCTGTGATCAAACACCATGACCAAAAAGCAAGTTGGGGGATGGTGGTGGTTGGAGAAATGGCTCAGTGGTTAAGGATACTGAAGACTCTTCCAGAGGACCTGGGTTCAATTCCCGGCACCCAAATAGCAGCTCACAACTGTCTGTAACTCCAGTTCCAGGGGATGTGTACCCTCACTCAGACATACATGAAGGCAAAACACCAATGCACATGAAATAAAAGTAAATAAAATTAACAACAACAACAACAAAAGCAAGTTGAAGAAGAAAGGGTTAAGTCTGCTGACCCTTTCATATCACTGTTCATAATCCAAGGAAGTCAGGGTAAGAACCTGGAGGCAGGAGCTGATGCAGAGGCCATGGAGGAGCGCTGCTGACTGGCCTGGTCTCCTTGGCTTGCTCAGGCTGCTCTCTTATAAAACCCAGAACCACCAGTCCAGGGATGGCTCCACCCCCAATGGGTTGGGCCCTCCCACATTCATCACTAATTCAAAAAATGCCCTACAGGCTTGACTACATACAGCCAGATTTTTATGGAGGCATTTTCTCAATTAAGGTTCTTTCTTTTCAGATAATTCTGGCTTGTGTCAAGCTGACATAAAACTAGCCAGGAGAGCAAACCTTGTCTGATTGGCCCAGAACTCATTAAGTAGACCAGGCTGGACTTGAATTCACAGAGATCTGCCTGCTTCTGACTCCACAGTGCTAGGATTAAAGGCGTGCACCTAGTGAAAATGTCTTAGAAATTTTTCTTAGGTTTATTTTATTATATGAGTGTTTTACCTATATGTGTACTGTATGTGTGCCTGGTGTCCATGGAAGTCAGAAGAGGGTGTCAGAGCCCCCGGAACTGGAGTCATAGATGGGTGTGAGCCACCATGTAGGTGCTGGGACTCAAACCTGGGTCCTCTGCAAGAGCTCTTTACCACTGCGCCATCTCTCAAGCCCCAATAACACATTTTTAAAGGCACACGCACACATGAGCACGTGCATGCACACACACACACACACACACACACACACACACACACACACGGTTAAGGAGATGGCTCAGTGGGAATGCTTTCCGCACATGTGGTAGTCCCTGAGTTCAAATCCCCAGTGAAAGTGGAGTGTGGCAACACATACATCCTTAATTTTTTTCTGGAGGAAGAGAGACAGGCAGTAGTGGGGGTTTCTTTTCAGATCCAGTGAGAGAGTCTGTCTCATAAAATAAGGGAGAAAGGTTATGAATTTAGCTCAGTGGTAGAAAGGCTTACCTAGCAAGTGCAAGGCCCTGGGTTTAGTCCTAAGTACAAAAAAATTTACTGAAATAAAAGTTATAGAGAAAGGAAGACATGCAACATTGACCTTTGGTCTCTACACACCAACACACAAGTGAATATACATGTACACACAGGTGTACACACAGACATACAACACATTCCCATAGAGAGAACATACATACATACATATATACATACACACATACATACATACATAGAAAAAGTGTTAACAGGAAATATCTTTGGAAGATAAGAGTAACAATAAATGCTTTTTTGTTGTTTTGTTTTATTTTTTAAGACAAGACCTTTCTATATAGCTCTTGGCTGTCCTGGAACTCACTGTGCAGACCAGGCTAGCCTTGAACTCACGAAGATCCACCTGCCTCAGCCTTCTGAGTGCTGATAGTAGGCATGTACCACCGCACCTGGCAAAGGGAATATATATGTATATGTGTATATATATGTGTGTGTGTGTGTGTGTGTATGTATTGTTGTTTGTTTGTTTTTCTTGAGACAGGGTCTCCCTGTATTAGCCTTGGCTATCCTGGACTCGATTTGTAGACCAGGCTGGCCTTGAACTCATAGTGATCCACCTGCTTCTGCCTCCAGAGTGCTGGGATTAAAGGCGTGCGCCACCACTGCCCGGTGAGAAATATATTTTGAATGGAGGAGAAACAATGTTTTCTGGCTTTTGTGTAACAAAAATATATATTAGTCAGTAATTTATGTACTAAGAAGGCCACTTCAATGTAATTACCCAGGCAAGCTCACTTTTAGCTAAGTGATGAAGAATGAAAGAGAAACAAAGTTTTACGTACATAAAGTTTTCGGTTTTTAGCAATGGTGTGTGGACGCATGCGCAGGGAGCACCCTGTGGACATCAGAGCCCTACTCTATCACACTCTTCATCTTCTTCCCTCGAGACAAGGTCCCACTGAACCTGCAGGGCAGAGGGAGAAAGTTGCAGTTGTGTGGGTGCAGCAGACTAACCCCCCTACTCGAGGCTGAGAGCCACAGGGGTGAGGGAGCCAGCTCCAGCGGGTATGTGCAAGCACTTCAAAGACACGAGCAATACAGAAACACTAAACAATTCTTCGTAATCTTTAAAGATAAGTCAACTAACAAGTTTAAAATTTTCATTTTTCTTAAGTCTGAAAAATAAACTGCACTGTTTAAATTCATTTGGTCAGAACCCATTGAATCAAAATAAATATGTAGTTTATCTTACATAGTCTCCGTTTGCCGTTTCTCTTGGTGTTGATAAGGCACAATCACTAGCTTGGGAATACAGAAAAGTAATTTTTCCTCAGACTCAGTGTGAGTCCAACTACCACTTGGGCTTGGAGTAACATGGCCTCTGTGCAGTTCTGACACAATCAGAGGGCTATTATTTGTGAAAAGGATCGCCATATCCACTAGGATGGTTTTCATGTGTACTTAACTTAGAAACTATAAGAACCGCATACTGCTTACGCACAATGGTAAGATGGAGAGATATTAATGGGTGTTAGGCCAGGAAGCTGGTAATCAAGCCAGGAAGAAGAAGGAGGAGGAGGAGAAGGGGAGGAGGAGGAGGAGGAGGAGAAGGGGAGGAGACAGGGAGGAGGAGGAGCAGCAGCAGCACACATGGTCCTTTCATGGCTCACTCTGTTAAATAGTATAACGCCTGGGTCATGTGGTATGCTCTGCCTAGACTATGGTGCCGGTCAATGAGAAGTGCAGAGCTCAGCACCCGGCTGACGCACACGGGGCTTACTTCGCACTACTTGAATATCACTTCTGTATTCTTAAGTATAAGGTCACTAGTAGAGAGTTTAATGACTTCTGTTCTTGTATAGCCTGTGGGGGGGTTTACGTTGTTATCCTAGCCTCTTGGACTGATTAACAACAGATTTTCAGAAACATCAGCCTTCTGAAAGCATCTGTGTAAAGTCTACCTGGGCCTGCAGCACAGTAACAACCATCTGGAGACTTTACAACCTTGCCATTTAATAGACTCAGCTATCCTGAAAAACAAAACAAAAACAAAAACAACCTCTATGCAAAAGCCTTTCTAGAGTTTTCTTATAACAAATCATTAGTAAGTCATTAACTAAAAATTAACTATTTGTAATATGGCCATAACATCTGCCACAGTTATTTTGTAACTTTTGCCATTGCTTACATAGCCTAAGACATTCAAGGGGGCCTGACATAAATGGCAGCGTCCAGCTCCATCCTGCTACCTGTTCTCCCTACCTGCACGGCCCACAGCACCTTCCTGCCCTGTGTTCCTAACAGCACTTACTGGCACCCAGTTTGTCCAGGGTGCACTCTTGGTCATCCTTTCATTTACATGTCTTATCTTCTCAACATACGGATCCATCCTTACATGCATTCCTTCTTACCTCCTACATCACATGAAATATGTGCAATTATGATAATAATACAACTTACAGGAGTTTTACTATCAGCACTCAGGAGGCAGAGGCAGGTGGACTCTGTGAGTTTCAGGCCAGCCTGGATGCCATAATAAAACCTTGTCTTGAAACAAAACGAAACATTAGTTAACAGCTACTGAATTCTTATTATTGCCTGTAATTCACAAATACTATACTTAATCCTTGTATTACAAATTTCATTTTACACACACAAAATGAAGGCTTAGAGAGGCTATATAATCTGTCACGCAGCTAATGGGGAAATACTTACTGGGCCTGATCAGAGTTGTTTTTATTAAAATACTATAGTATTAAAATATTAGGAACAAGGGAATATGGTAAGCAGTTATTCTGAATATGTGAGTCAAGAGTCATTCAAAAGAGTGTTTAGAGAATGGGGCACTTTAAGAGAACGTGTGCTAACTGGGCATGGTGGCACACTCACGCCCAGAGTCCCAGCACGGAGAACTGGAGGACGGGAGTGCAGGAGTCAAGGACGTCACTGAGCAGCTACGGAGTTTAAAGTCAACCTGGGCTACACCAAAACTACAAACAAATAAAAAACCACAAGGGTTGGCAGGTAAGAATTAAGCTTGGGATTTTACTGCGATTGAACGGACAGTATGATATATATTTAAACATGACCAAAGGGGTTTCAAAGTGATTTAGTTTCACTCATTGTTTGAATTAATTTCATTCATCTCTTAGAAAATAGAAAGAGCTGAGTGGTTAAGACGGCTTACTTTCAAAGGACATGAGTTTGGTTTCCAGCACTCACACTGGGTGGCTTACAATTGCCTGTAACTCCAGGTTCCAGGGGCATCCGAATACTTCCTCCAGCCTCCTCAGTTCCTGCACTCACATGTGTGTATGTGTACACACACACACACACACACACACACACACACACACACACTTTAAGAAATCTTTCTAAAAGGGGCTGGAAAAATGGCCCAGTAGTTAAAAAGTACTTTTTGCTTTTGCAGGGGACTTGGGTTCTGTTCCCAGCACCACATGGTGGCTCATATGCACCTGTAACCCCAGCTCCTAGAATCCCTCTGGCTTCCTAAAACACCTACAATATGTGGTGCATATAAACTCATGCAGGTGTGCGCATATATATATAAAATAAATTTAAGAGAAATTTGTGCTGGGCATGGTGGCACCTACCTTTAATACAGCTCTTGGGAGGTAGATCTCTATGATTTTGAGGCCACCCAGAGCCACATAATGAGCTCAGGGGTTAAAAGCATTGACTGCTCTTTCAAAGAACCGGAATTCAATTCCTAGCACTCTCATAGTGGCTTAGAACCTTCTATAACTCCAGTTCTGGAGAATTTAGTGTCTTCTTCTGCCCTCCATGGGTACCAGGCATGCACAAAGTGCACAGACAGGCATGCGTGTAAAATACTCAGATCCACAACCATAAAATGAGGCAACTTTTTATTTTGTTTTTCGAGACACGGTTTTTCTGTGTAGCCTTTGCTGTCCCGGAACTTGCCCTGTGGAACAGGCTGGCCTCGAACTGAGAGATCAGCCTGTCTCTGCCTCTCAAGTTCTGGGATTAAAGGCCAGTAGTATGCCACCACTGCAAATAAAAATTTGTTTTAATGAAAATTACATTGAGAATGTACATCACCCCTGGGGGGAGGGGGACAGACCAGCCAGGGCCTGGTGTGGGCTTGTTTTCCCCAACTAAGGGCACACCTGCTAATACTTTAAGCCTTTCAAGCACTTCACTTCCTGGTGACTAAGCAGTCAAGCCTGTGGGGCCATTCTCATTCAAATCACCATAGCTCCACTAACAAGTTCCTTAAGAAAAAAAAAATAGATGATACACAGCCAGGCAGAGGCAGGCGGAGCTCTGTGAGTTCGAGGCCAGCCTGGTCTACAAAGCAAGTCCAGGACAGCCAGGGCTGTTACACAGAGAAACCCTGTCTCGAAAAACCAAAACCAAAACAAAACAACTACAAAACAAAACAACAACAAAACAGTAACAGGAAATTTTACCTTACCAGCATATATTAACACTTAAACTATAATTTAAGAAGCATGAGCTGGAAGAAGGTTTGAAGAAGTTGTCTCACTCTTTCTGTTATAAGTAATACTTCAAATCAGGAAGGTCAGAAATAGTCTCACGAGACATCAACTGACTTTTAGAACACAAAATTCAAAATATAACAGAAATAAGATGCAAGAGGCAATTCTGAGCTCATAAGCCCCAACAGCCTTTTCCTGGGGGATAAAGGATGCTTAAAGATGCAAAAAGATAATGGCTTTTTTTACATAGTCATTACAAAAGATAGTCAATATAATTATAGCCCAAAAGTAAAACATTAAGGTATTAAAAGTATCCTATATGGATTGTAGGTATACATATGAACCTTGGATCAATCAATACTAAATGTAGAGAATAAACGCAATATTCATATCTGAAAAGGTTTGATGTTTCTTGTGAATCATCTCATTTGAACTCTATAGTCTTATAAAATGAAGCAGCTATTAAATCTAACATCTGCAACAATTTGAACCATTTAGCTCATATTAAAAAAAAAATAATTCTAGTCAGGCGGTGGTGGCGCACGCCTTTAATCCCAGCACTCGGGAGGCAGAGGCAGGTGGATCGCTGTGAGTTTGAGGCCAGCCTGGTCTACAAAGTGAGTCCAAGACAGTCAAGGCTACACAGAGAGACCCTGTCTCAAAATAAATAAATAAATAAATAAATAAATAAAAATTTAAAAATTTAAAAAATTACTCTACTTCTATGCACTGAGAGCTAAACTGTTAGAACTGGTTAGCACCGAGGTTTCTCTTTACTGGAGAATGATTCAAGACTCTAGGTTTTGTTTTTTTATCAGCTGTAACTAATGTAAAATCCTTTTGGTTATTGAAAAAAGGGTCACACCCCTCTAAAACCATATTAACATAGAAAGCCAACTTGCTAAGTTTATACGACATTTGAAAAGGAGACGGACCAAATTTGATGTCTAGTATGTAACACTGACAATCTATTTATAAATCATTAGTTATATTTATTCCAAATCACAGCAAAGTCTAAAAGGTCCTTAATGTCTTGAGCACATTTCTTCAAGTTAATCACAACTGAGTGACAGGTGGCCACATCCTGCTTTACTCAACAAAGAAAAGCTAACTAATTCTATCTGCAGTTAGGATTTGTTTTTCTTCTGTTTTCCCTTTGGAAATCCAGAAACTATATGATGAATCACAAATTGTACGATAGTACCTTTATCACTTCCTTTAGCCTCAAGGCAGCTTCCCCCCCCCCCCTCTCTCTCTCTCTCTCACACACACACACACACACACACACACACACACACACACACACTATTCACTTTTACTAGAGAGATCCAAGGGAAGGGTACAGGCGGTTTGTGAAAGGCAGAGCATCTTTGTTATTCCTAAGTCCAACAGCTCTTGGACACAGAGGCTGACATCTCTAATCATTTTGGCTTTGGGAAGTGGTTTCTTAGTTTAAGTCCAGAAAAACAGACCAATTTCGGGAGTGAGGACAGATGTTAAGTAGCAATAATTCAGAAAAAATACCCACTCTTTATCCAGCAGAAATCCTCTTTGCTGTGCAAATCTACAGTTCAGTTAACTTGGTCTAGTGTAATTCCAAGGCCAAAGTTCAGAGTTCATGCCTGCCAGACACCCTACCTTCTAGACTAATTATTGCTCCACAGACTACAAACAAAACCAAGTATAGATAAAGCCATACACACTCACTATCAATAATGAAAACAAAAATGTAACGTTGAAAGCTCCCAACAGCTCTCTGGGAACCTGTCTTTCACACTGTAGGCCACAACACTCAACAGACTTACGGAATGTAAACTAATTGATAACTTCAAGACTATTTAAGGATCAGAAATAATCATAAAACATATTAACTTATTAGCTTTAGCCACTCAATGTCACTTTATTACTAATAAAGGGAATATATATTTTATCATTTCAGTAAGTATCAAAAGTATTCAACAAAGCCGGGGTGGAGTCAGGGGTGGGGCTGGGGTGCTGGCTCACACCTTTAATCTCAGCATTTGGGAGATAGAGGCAGGTGGATCTCTGTGAGTTCCAGGATGGCCAGAGCTACATAGTGAGACTTTATTTCAAAAAGACAAACAACAACAACATCAACAACAACAACAACAACAACAACAACAAAAACACAAAAACCTAAATGTCTTGACATCCAATACCTCTTCAAAAACAGACTTGGAAAATTGAATAACAATAAAAAAAAAAAAAAAGACCAATGAGGTAGGCCTCACCAAAGCAGATATTAAAACATCAACCACATCTTTAAGCAAATGCTGTGGTGTTGGTGTATGAATATAAAAACAGGTCAAAAGACTTAAGATAAGAAAAGTAGGCCTTAAATATAGCTGGAAAATGGCGTGGCAGTTAGGAGTCCATATTGCCTTTAGGAACTGAACCTGAGTTCAGACTCCCAGCTCCTTTTCATGTTAGGTGGCTCACAGCCATCGGTAACTCCAACTTCAGGGGCATCTGACACTTCTGGTATCTGAGGGCATTTATGTGCACATGTACGTGTACACACACACACACACACACACACACACACACACACACACACCACACAATTAAAACTAAGAATACATCTGAAAAGGGTAGACTTTTATACTTATGTCCAGCAGTTTAAATTAGTATAACCAATGTATCAAGGTACTAAGAGTATCAGTTTGGTGGTCAAATGCCTGGTAGAGATGTGTAAACTTTGGGATTTAATCTCCAGCACAGCACTAAAAAGTCTGGAGAGGGGCTGGAGAGATGGCTAGGGGTTAAGAGCACTGACTGCTCTTCCGGAGGTCATGAGTTCAATTCCCAGCAACCACATGGTGGCTCACAGCCATCTATAATGTGATCTAATGCCCCTTTCTGGCCTGCAGGCCTACATGCAGGCAGAGCACTGTATACACAATAAATGAATAACTAATTAAAAAAAGAAAGTCTGGAGTAAGGTTTTTAAGGAGAATGAGATAATATACATAGTACTCAAAACTGTGTCATTAGGGTAAGAGTACCGTAAAAAGAAGACACCCAAACCCAGCTACTTAGTTACTATTAACACGGTACTAATGTTATTCTCAATGTGGTCAGCCACAGTGAGTAGGCTGGGGGCTGCTGAGCTGTCATTGGACAGAACAGTGCTGTACAAGCCCAAACAACCTGACGTCAAGCTTTGGACTCCACGTAAAAAAGACAGACGTGGCGGCACACGTCTGTAATTCCTGAAACTACTGATGGGAGCTAAGGGGCGGGGGCCTCCCTGGAAGTTCAAAGTCAGCCAGCCTGGAGTATGTAGCGAGACAGAAACAAGACAGGCTCTGCCTCAATAGGATGGAAGGACAGAAACAATTCACAAAATTTATCATGTGACCTCTGTATCTATGCTGTGGCACATGTACACACATGCACACTTATAAGCAGACACAAGCACACATGATCACACATATGCACTCACATATGCACACACACAAGTGCACACACACACACACACACACACACACGTACGCACGCACGCACGCACATCAAAGCAAGTACATGTAACTTCATAAGAGCTTGGATCAGGGATAGGAAGTGCTGTTCTAGGCTTGCATTCTACCAGAAACAAGCCATGTATTTCTGTCCAAATGACTTTACAACATTTTTTCCCTAATTACGTACAACATAAAGTTTGAGTGATGTTTTTCCTAATCTGCCTTTAAAAATATAAAGTAGTGGCTGCCAAGCGTAAAACACAGCAGCATCATGAGCATCACTTAGGAACTTGTTAGATGTGCGAACTCTAGCCTACAGGTTCAGAAACTAGCAATTTGTGTTTAACAAGCCCTCAAGGTGTTTATGACGAAACTTAAGTCTGGAAAAGAGCACATGAAATCAACTGGTCGACCAGAAAGAGGAACTGAAAAGTGAAAATAAACAAAAAACCCCAACATCATGAAATGACAAGAGACTAAGGCAGGAGGACCATGAATTCAGTCAGGTTGGGCTACACAGGAAACTCTGTCTCAAAATCCAAAACCACACCTGAACACAGACCCCTCCAAACCAAACAAAACCCAAAACAAAAGCAAGGTCTCAAAAGGTTATATTTTGGGTAATTTCAATATGCTTCGTTATTGTTGAGCTTGAACTTTCGGAGAGCACAATCAAATAAACAAATACACGAATTTTAGCTCAAGGATAAAAAGCTTTTAAAAAAAAAACCCTCATTAGCAAATCAAGAAATGTCATAAATACCTAAGTTCCCAGACTTTTGAGTAGAGGTTTTCATAATGGGGCCACTTTTAAAAGGACCCTTGGGCTGGAGCGATGGCTCAATGGTTAAGCACTCCTCCTGCTCCCAAAGAGAACCCTGAGTTCAGTTTCCAGCACCCACATTACTGGCTACCAGACACTTGGAATTTCAGCTCCACAGGATCCAACACTCTCTTCTGGCTTCTCCAGGCACCCGAGCTTAGGAGCACATATCCACCCACATACACATAATCAAAACCCAAACAAACAAAAAGGTTGCTGGAGATGGCTCAGCTGTTAAGAGCACTAGCTGCTCTTCCAGAGGACCTAGGTTCAATTCCCACCACGCACATGGCAGCTCACAACTGTCTGTAACTACTGTTTCAGGAGTCTGACACCATTACTAGACATACATGCAGTCAAAACGCCAACATATATAAAATGAAGTATTTTTAAAAATGTTATTTGCCAGTACTTTTATTTATTTGTTTGTGTTTGTTTATTTAGTTTGGCTCTTCGAGATAGGGTTTCTCTGTGTTAGCCTTGGCTGTCCTGGACTCTTTGTAGGCAAGGCTGGCCTCAAACTCACAGAGATCTGCCTGCCTCTGCCTCCCCAAGTGCTGGGATTACAAGCGTGTGCCCCTTCACCTGCTCTTTGCCGGTATTTTATCTAGATCTTTCTCTAAACACTTTAGGACACACACATGACCATTTATTTTTCTGTAAGCCACTGGTTTGGATGTAATTACAGTATAGAGTTCACTTCCCAGGGACTGATGAGGGTGTAACGGTGTTGGAAAGATGACTCCACTGTTAAAGGCTTTTATTCTTACAGAGGACCAGAGTTCAGCTGCAGTACCCATGTTGGGTGTGCACACTGCCACACCTGACATTTGTATGTGGAGTCTGAGGAGTCAAGTAACTCATGCTTGCAAGCAAACACTTTACTGGCTGAGCTGTCTCCTTAGCCTTGTCCTGTGACTCTCTCTTGAAGTTTGATCAGATGACTCTCTGGGTCGCTCACCCTCTCTCCTCCAGTAGAATTAACTCTTATGATACTAACCCCGGCATGACCACCACCCCACCACCCCGGTCCCAGATAGACTCTTACGTAGCCCAGGCTGTGTAACTCACTATATAGTACAGGGAGGGTAGCCTTAAACTCATCTTCCGGCCCCTACTTCTTAAGTGCTAAGGTAGCAGATATGAACTACCACACCCAGCTTAACTTGATTTCTTAACATTCTTCCATTGATAGGTTGAAAATAACACATTTGGTGAGCTTTATGCAGTGGGAAGTGGAGACTTTAATGCAATAATAATGGCATAATTATCAGTAAAATCAATATACAAACTATTTGTATATTTCAAACATGTATATTACAACTTAAAAATTACAGAGTCTATGAAATCATCAAAACAGGAGTCCAAAAGCCACACCATAAAGACCATCAGTTTCCTCTGATAGGAATCCTTTATAATCTCACTGTGGCCTATTTATTCATTGACTCAAATCTCTTAAGATTTGTTACTTGGTTTCTAAATACACAGCAATCCAAGCCAGCAAGCAGAAGGGGAAAACAGAAATCCTCTAAAGGGCAAGTCCTATCCTGACAACTGCTTGGTAAGTGTTCATGAATCCTTTTCCTCAAACTCAAATTATGTTTGTATCAGTCTTCACTTGGGGCTCTTGAACCTGACTCCCACCCTTTGTGAGGCCAGGGTCTCAGTGCATGGTCTAAGCTGGCCTTGAATTCAAGATTCTCCTGCCTCAGCCTCCAGAGTAGCTAGGGTCTACAGGCACAGCCATTGACCTGGGCTCCCAGTTATAAATCTGAACCTTTTAATTACTCCATCCGTCTTCGCTGTTTTCACATCTGCTACTGCATGAAATGCTCCTATCGGGTCTTATAAATAACACTCTCCTTTAGAAAGTTTAGCACTGCTCTTCTAAGATCACAGACTGAGAATGTGATTCCAAAGTCTATGTTTACCTACTCCACATTTTCACATTTCCTTTCAGGGAGTTCATTAATCTCCTGAAGCCAAGCCACAGGCCTCCAGTTGACCATAGTCTCCAAACTGAGAATGTTTGCATTAAGTAGCAACAATAGATATATTATGCCCATGGACTTTTTTTAAATGATGATGAGCTAGGCAGCATGGTAATGTCTAATAAACATATCCAAAGCTATGCCAGTGAGTCTAGTTTAGAAGTCAACACTACAGCAAGCTTCTCTGAAGAGCGAAGTGAGCTGGGTATGATATAACTCAGAGGAAGTGTGCTTACCTAGCATGTGTTTAACCTCCAGGCTTTTGAGGAAGAGTCAGAGGGACGAGAGACAAGGGACAGGGAGAAAGGGAAAATGATCCTAAGAATTAGGTGCCTTCATTCCCGGCACTCAGGCGGGAGAGGCAGGCGCATATGTGAGATTGAGCCAGCCTGGTCCAACAGCAGTTCTAGGACAGACAAGACTAGATAGTGAGACACTGTCTCAAAACAAGACAAACACACAAACTCCAGCATGTGCCAACTAGTGGCACTACCTGTCACCTACTCCAGTGCCTCGGGAACCTGAGGCAGGGAGGTCTGGGTGTGGGCTCACATGGGATCTGGAGCTCGACTCTTTCCCTTTAAAGAAAGCGAACGGAAAGAGATGACCATCTACCTGCCACCACTCAGCGAAGGTCTTTACGGTCAGTCTC
The DNA here is from genome assembly GCF_964271855.1 of Acomys minous. Classification (NCBI taxonomy): domain Eukaryota; kingdom Metazoa; phylum Chordata; class Mammalia; order Rodentia; family Muridae; genus Acomys; species Acomys minous. Next base: position 70,187,645 of record NC_140493.1, on the reverse strand, counting down.
AAAAGTGATCCTGCAGTTACTAAGAGTGATTAAAAACTGGATTTTAAGAACTCTTGTCACTTCTGCATGGCCTTGAGCTTCACCTTCATCTGTGCAAACAGAACACGTGAGTTCAGAGCACTCCTGTGACCACTAATGAGATGACACACACTAGACTTCTAACACCTCGACAAGTGGTCCATAAACAGCAGCTATTATTAAATTCAGCTTACTCATTTTTATTGATGGGACTTACAGTTTTGCAAAGTGTTAGCTAAATATCTGATCTCTCCTGATCAACCAATACAATACCATCTACCATTATGGCATTGTATTCCCATTTTATAGTGGAAGAAAACAAAGTCAAATGATTTACCCAAGGGCGTAAGTTAGTATGAAAAGAGACCTATGCCTTTTGGTCACATAGGAAGTACAGTTTAAAACCTAGTGGAGCTGGGGCTGTGCACTTATTTCAGTGAGCGCAGTGTCTTCACAGTTCGTCATGCTTGACATGTGTCAGAATTCCCTTTTTAAAAAAGTACTTTTTACGATTTATTTTCATTTATTATTTTAAATGATCTCTGTGTGTGGATGTGCAGGTGGTGGAGGCCTTGGATCTCCTGGAGCTGTAGTTCCAGGTGGTTGTAAGCAGCCTAAAGTGAGCGTGGGAACTTGTCACCCGTCTTCCCCAAGCAGCACTGCTCACTGAGCCTGCTGAGCCATTGCTCCAACTCCAGGATATTCTTTTCTTATAAAAAAAGACTTATTTATTGTGTATAGAGCACATCAGATCTCATTATAGATGGTTGTGAGGCACCATGTGGTTGCTGGGAACTGAACTCAGGACCTCTGGAGGAGCAGTGAGTGCTCTTAACTGCTGATCTATCTCTCCAGCCCCCAGGATCATCTTCTTTTAAAAAGTGGAATAATGTTGCAGTGTATGTATATAAAGTATTTTGCTCATCCATTTTCTATCCATGGATGGATCTTATACTGCCCCCTTTCCTTAAGTACTGTTACCACTACTCATTTACATTTGGTTATTAAATTTCACATTATGCACTCTTTTCCTCCTCTTTCACTCCACCCCCTCTCACTTTTTTGAAGTGAAAATTATGAGTAAGTTAGTTTAGTGTGCAGACATTAGCGTATGTCATTTCCCCCCATGCTATCTTTCTCAGGAGCTCCACAACGAATCAACATAAAGGAAAACGATGGGCCTTTAGTCAGTTTAATCCACTTGGGAGGACAGGACAGTTTATCAGTAACTAAAATAGTAAATTAGGTGTGAATGTATCTACAAATCACTTTATATATTTTCTGTGCTTTTAATAAGAGATAATGAAAAGTTTTTGCTGGGTATTAAATGAAGTTCTTGAGGAAGGACTGTAGCAGCCTTGTTTGGGGGTTGGCCATGGGAAATCTCAGCAGGTGGTTGCTCTGAAGACAATTTGGAAGGAGCGCAAACACACTCATTTAAAACTGCTACCATCTTAAGGAACCTTGAAACTCTCCACTGGATTAAAGATGGAGTGTGAATTGGTGGAGTTCCTCTGCTTTCAACTGTGTAACTGCGAGGTGAGACTAACCACAAGCTTCAGCACACAGCCCTCCGAGGCAGGCAAGCCACAGCGGAAAGGAGCAACAGCCCGGCTTCAAAAACAACGGCCGTGGAAAGATGCGCGTGAATCCTGCACTTCAGGGATTCAAGGAGTACATGTACTAATCAGGGGCCATAAAAGAAAACTACTGAAATCTAATTTGCGGAAATAACGCCAGACTACAACAGCGCGAACAGAGTGGATTGTCTTTCTTTGTGTGAATCATAACAGAAACTTATGGTCATCTGCAAACTTAAATAAGACCCACTACCACAGGAAGTTGGCAGCCAACAGGACCTCTGCGTTTCTGGCGGCTATGCTGATTCTATCAACCACTCCTCAGTCTGGCGTGCTACAGAGCTCGGCTGTCACACGGTCACCATAGACATCTAAGAGGCTAATCCAGATTTAGATTCCCTCAAGGTTCGCCGACATTCTTCCAAAAGATCCATCTGCCCACCAGGCTCCCGCACACTCACAGCCTTCACGAATCGCCCAACACCACCACCCCACCATCCCACCAAGCTGCACCCAAGACCTCGCCCCGCGCGCGCGCGCGGCGCTTTCGCCCTTGCTCGCTAGTTCTCGCCCCAGGATATAGGGAAAAGCCGCTTGGAAAAGCAAACTTTCTGAACATTTGCAGGGGTGCACTCACAGCTGGTTGATGGCGTTCTGCGAGATGACCGCATTGGCAGAGAAGTAGGGGATCATGTCGGGGCCACCGAGGCTGCAGGTGCTGGCAGGGGGCGCTTTCCTTTGGCCGGCCAAAGTACTCAGGGTCATGGAGCCCACTCAGGGTGAACAGCTCCGCATCCTGGACCGGCGTTGGAATAACGCGGGCCAAAGGCGCGGCTGGTTCCAGGCGGCTGAGCTGAGTCCGCCCGGGAGCTCCGAGGCAGCTGCCGAAGCCCCGGGGCTCCGCTGTGGAGTCTGGGCTGCCGGGAGCCGCCAGCAGCCCTCCCCTACCCGCGTCCGGGGCGGGGCGGTTTGGAGCGTCCGGAGGGTGGGCCCCGCCGGCGCCCCGCCCCGGAGCTCGCAGCGCCCACGCGGCTCCCGCAACGCGTACGGGCCTGCTGGGTAAAAGGCTGCGGGAGACTGCAGCCTGGGTGATGGAGTGTAATTGGCAGAGGGTATTTCTTTACTCTGACCGCTCAACTGAAAAGTACAGTCTCTTAAGCAGCTCTGCGCACTGTACCTCAAACGAACCAAGTTTATGAATGATCTTCAAAGTTTTTAAAGGCCTCACACACGCATAAGTTAAATATTTATCAATGGCTTTCTTAGGTTCTCAGGGTGGAATTCAAGAGATTATAGTGTGTGAGCGGGCTACAGTGGACAAAATCTGCGAATCCTTGTAAATAAATACATAGAGGGTTCACAGCCTTAGTGACACTTTATGACTCTTTGTGAAGATTAGAATATCCCAATGCCCAATTTACACTTTAAATCAATTAAACTGTAGTGTCTTTGGAAGGAGATCTAGATGTCGGTAGTTTTCGAAGATAGCCTGTGTTTTCACGGCTTTCCCCCCAAACGGCATTCTCTGAAGCCCTTACAAGGTTTCCGCCCTTCCCATGCTCCTTCCAGCAGGCTGAACGTGCATTTCACCTGACCAGGAACCGGCCCTGTAAAAGGAGCCGCTTTCTGTTTCAGGTTTTGGTTTACAGAAGCGGCCAGCGCACAGAGGCTTTCTGCAAGCCCCATCCTCTTGCCCTTCCAGCCTGACACCAGAGCAAATATGTTAGGAGTAGCATTTTTGAGTACCTGACTAAAATATATTAGTGGAGCTTCTATAGGAATCCAAAAGTCAGAAATTAATAAACTTAAAAACAATATCGTTAAACTAATTAGAAAAGACTAGTCACTTTCAATGTATTAGAGTCAAAAAACCAAATCTTTGTTTTGTATGAAACTACAGGGAAGTTTGCCAATTTTCAATATGCTGACAATGAAATTAATCTAAACATAAAATTCTCTGTCTAAAACCAGAATTACTTTTTTATTAGTTGTCCATAAAACTTCAAGCCATTACCAGGGTAATGAGGGGCTCAGACTGCTGTGAAACTTGCAGAAGGCGGCATATATGGTTCCCAGAGATGTGGCAATAGGATGGCCCCCGGTGGCAAGGGAAGAGTTAAGGGAAAGTCTGGGTGTTAGAGTGTCCTCGTCTTCCTCGGCTCTAGGAAGGAAGTGTTTTAAAGATTTGTTCAAGCTGTGTCAGCAGGCACCCAAATGGCAGTGTAAGAAAAAAAAATCTGCTGATACACCCCAAAATAAATTGCTTAAAATATCTGGCAAACTTGCCAGTTTGAAACATCTTCCAGGCTGCAATTTATTACAGTCTCCTGCTGCGATTAAAAAAAAAAAAAGAAAGAAAGAAAAAGAAAAAAAGAAAGGCAGGAGGCTCTTTAGAACAGCATTAAGGTGAGCCCAGTTTCTTTCATGACACAGCAAGAGATGAGTTTTTTTTTTTTTATTTAAGTCACTATTAAATGATGTCATTTAGGAACGATGATGGCATGGTAGTCATCTTTATCTGAAAAAGAATTCAGCAGAAAATGTGACTTACTTGATTTGATCAAATTCAATGCATTTTTAAAAAATGCTAGGGATAAAGATTTCACAGATAAAGATTTTGTAAATGTGTATACTTATGTCACATGAAAAGGTTCCTACAGTGATGCCCCAGAAATGCACAGGCCTTTGGTTTTCCCTTAAAAGCCCTCTGCCAGCCCCTCACGTAAGCAGATGAGTAATACTGCTACCCAGTCCCTTTAAATCCTCCCTTGAGCGGTAACATGGGACATTTGGAAAGTTGTAGGATACATTTCTTGATTTAAAAAAATAAAAATAAAAAGTCAAGTTATCATTTTTGTTTTGTTTTTTCTTTGTGTAGCCCTGGCTGTCCTGGAACTCACTCTGTAGACCGGGATGGCCTCAAATTTGCAGAGATCCACCTGCCTCTGCCTCCCAAGCGCTGGGATTAAAGGAATGCCCCACTACCACCACTGCCGCCCCCTGGCCAAGTTACCATTTTAAGCTGGGAAACCTTTAAGGAATAGTTCTGCTATTGTCTGTTTTGTTTTTGTTTTTGTTTGTTTGGTTTTTCTCTGTGTAGCCTTGGCTGTCCTGGACTGGCTTTGTAGATCAGGCTGGCCTGGAACTCACAAAGATCCACCTGCCTCTGCCTCCCAATTGCTGGGATTAAAGTCGTGTGCCACCACCTCCTGGCTTGCTATTGTCTGTTTTAAAAAAATGAACAACTTTTTCTTTGAAGTCTGTAGTGCCAAAATGTCAGTTAAGTTTCAGTTCAATTTAGTCCTCCTTTCTCCACAGTCAGGAAACAGCTCTGGGGAGCAAGCTATCCAAACCTAAGAAAATTAAAGGAATTAAAAAATTATTCCAATCCTGGCTTGGTGGTGCATGCCTGTAATGCCAGTACTCAGGGTGGCAGAGGCAGGAGGGTTTCTGTGAGTTCAAGGACAGCCTGGTCTACAAAATGAGTCCATGATAATCAAGGCTACACAGAGAATCCCTGTCTCAGAGAAAACAAACAAACAAAATGTTTCCAAATGAGAGTGAAAAGCATGAAATATTTTAAGCTATTTTCTTTTCTTTTTTTTTTTTTGCTTAAAGAAGTTATTCTTTTTTAATTAAAAATATTTTATTTTTTACACATACATTTATATTATTACACTATATACAATAAACTACCTATAGCCAGAAGAACCATGACACAATCAGGAATTATATAAATGTTCCATTCTTAGTGTTTTGGCTGTTTGTATTTGACAGCCTTGAAGAAAACATCTTTCATATCTTGGTGTGTCTAAAATTCTGAATGTACCAGTACCATGCTGTTTTAATTACTGTTGCTTTATAATACAGCTTGAGATCAGGTATGGAGATTCCTCCGGATGATCTTTTATTGTACAAGATTGTTTTAACTATTCTGGGTTTTTTGTTTTTCCATATGAAGTTCAGAATTGAACTTTAAATATCTTTAAAAAATTGTGTAGGTATTTTGATAGGGATTGCAATGAATCTGTAGATTGCTTTTGGTAAGATGGCCATTTTTACTATGTTAATTCTCCTGATCCATGAGCAAGGAAGATCATTCCATCTTCTCATGTCATCTTCAATCTCTTTCTTCAGAGTTTTGAAAAAATTTTCAAACAAGTCCTTCACTTTCTTGGTTAGAGTAACTCCTAAATATTTTATATTGCTTGTGGCTAATGTGAAGGGTGTGGTTTTCCTAATTTCTTCCTCTGCAAGCTTGTCATTTGTGTATAGGAAGGCTACAGACTTTTTGGAGTTAATTTTGTATCCAGCCAATTTGCTGAAGGTGTTTATCAGCTGTAGGAGTTCTCTGGTGGAATTTTGGGAGTCACTTATGTAGACTATCAGTGGAATCGAATCGAAGACCCAGATATGAACCCACACACATAAGGTCACTTGATTTTTGACAAAGAAGCCAAATCCATTCAATGGAAAAAGGATAGCATCCTCAACAAATGGTGCTGGTCTAACTGGATGTCTATGTGTAAAAAAATGCAACTGGACCCGTATTTGTTACCTTGCACAAAACTTAAATCCAAGTGGATCAAAGACCTCAACCTAAAACCAGAGACACTAAGTCAGATAGAAGAAAAAGTGAGGAAGAGCCTGGAACATATTGTCACAGGAGACAACTTCCTGAACAGAACACCAACAGCCCAGGCCTTAAGGTCAACAATTAGTAAATGGGACTGCATGAGGCTGAGAAGCTTCTTTAAGGCAGGAGACACTGTCAAGAGAACAAAACGACAGCCTACAGACTGGGAAAAGATCTTCACCAACCCTACATCTGACAAAGGTCTAATATCCAAAATATATAAAGAACTCAAGAAATTAAACACCACCAAACCAAATAACCTAATTGAGAAATGGGGCTTGGAGAATTCTCAGAGAATTCTCAACAGAGGAATATCAAATGGCTGAGAAACACTTAAAGAAGTGCTCAACCTCCTTAGACATCAGGGAAATGCAAATCAAAACTACTCTGAGATTCCATCTTACACCCATCAGAATGGCTAAGATAAAAAATTCAAGTGACACCACATGCTGGCGAGGATGTGGGGAGAGAGGAACACTCCTTCATTGCTGGTGGGAATGCAAACTAGTACAGCCACTTTGGAAATCTATCTGGTGCTATCTCAGAAAACTGGGAATAGGGCTTTCGCAAGATCCAGCTATTCCACTCCTTGGAATATACCCAGAAGATGCTACAGCACACAACAAGAAAATTTGGTCAACCATGTTCATAACAGCCTTCATAATAGCCAGAACATGGAAACAGCCTAAGTGTCCCTCAGTAGAAGAATGGATTAAAAAAAACTGTGGTACATTTACACTATGGAATACTACTCAGCTATTAAAAACAAGGAATTCCCAAAATTTGTGGACAAATGGATTGAACTAGAAATGATCATAATGAGTGAGTTAACCCAGAAGCAGAAAGAGTTAAATGGTATATACTCACTTATATCTGCATACTAGCCCAAGGGGCATGTCCCATGAAAGTCTTCACTAACCAGGAAACTGGGACAGAGGGGAGGACATCCTATTGGGACTCTAGATGAGAGAAGCATGGGAGAATGGCAAAGTTGAAGGATCCAGAGGATCCTAGAAACCTACAAGAAGAAAATTATAATAGGCAGATTTGGGCCCAGGGGTACTGCTCAAACTATGGCACCAGCCAAGGACAATATGTGCAGTAAACCTCAAACCCCTACCCAGACCGAGCAAATTGACAGGACATTCTCCACAGTTGAGTGGAGAGTGGGGTCTGACTTTCTCACGTACTCTGGTGCCCCATATTTGACCACATCCCCTGGAGGGGGAGGCCTGGTGGCACTCAGAGGAAGGATAGCAGGCTACCAAGAAGAGACTTGATACCCTATGAGCATATACAGGGGGAGGAGGTCCCCCTCAGTCACAGTCATAGGGGAGGGAGAAGGGGAAAATGGGAGGGAGGGAGGAATGGGAGAATACAATGGAGGGGATAACCATTGAGATGTAATATGAATGAATTAATAAAATAAAATTAAAAAATTCTGAATGTAAATCAATATCTATCATATCTCAACTCTATCAACTTAAAACATTTATCTAGATCTAAAAACATCTTAACCCCTAAACAACTAAGCTTAATTGTAAAACTAAACTATCTGCTCTTCAACCCCATCAGAGACTTGAGAAGGAATAAAATTGATTGCCTGAGTAACTGGAAGTGCAGGTTAGTAGCTGTCCTGAGAAGGTGACAGAGACAGTTGGCTACCTAAATAGTCACCCAAAACTCTCTATAATGTTGGAGCATCATCCTCAGCCTTTTGGCCCAATGTATCTGACAGACATATTTGTGAGGCAGGAACTATTGAGGACTTGCTTGTCTTGTCTTGGCAGAATTTGGCTGTTGACTCTGCTTGGATCCAAGCTTGCCCATTTTTAGGCTGAATTCTGTCTGTGGTAGAAATGAGGACATTTTGGCCAGCGGCTTGTTTGCCACATTTGAAGCCATCTCCATAAGGAGGTTCTTTGATGCTTATCATCCTCTTTGAGGTCGGCTGGGTGTTGCCAGGATTTAGCCTGTATCATTGCCAGTGAATCTTTAAAATAATAAAAATATTTTAATGCAATAAAAATAATAAAAATATTTTAATGCAATATTCTGTATGTCTCTGAGATTTTTGATGACCGTGTCTAACCATTTTACCTTATCTTTCTATACAATCATATCTATCTGTTGCCCCTAAGATGTATATTCTTATGATAAAAATAGACTAGTAATTGATATGACCATGATTTGATCAACTAACAATTAACTTGCATAACTTACTTATCCTAAACAGCCTGCAATATCACTTTCAAAGTATTAGAAGTTAAACCTTGTATTATAATTGAGTTATATGGGTACAATACTTCATATTAGATTAGAAATATATCTAACATGTGTGAAGAATAATCTTACATTTGAATTCTATATCTCTGTATTTAAAATTAAGCTTATTAGCTGGACAGTGGTAGCACATGCCTTTAATCCCAGCACTTGGGAGGCAGAGGCAGGTGGATCGCTGTGAGTTCAAGGCCAGCCTGGTCTACAAAGTGAGTCCAGGACAGCCAAGGCTACAACAGAGAAATCCTGTCTCAAAAAAAAAAAAAAAATTAAACTTATTTTGCATATATATACAAAATTCTACACCAGTGAACTAAAAATAACCTTGTGACAATTGAGGCATTAAGTTGAGGAGTAGATCCACTAATCTACTTTTTTGTTCTATCTTCCCTATATATTTCTGTATTCCCCCTTCTTTCTTTTCAACCCCTATCTCCAAACCTAAGAATGGGAGATAAAGGAAAAGAGAAACATTGCTGAGTCTAACCTTGTTTTCTCTCTAAATAAGACCAATAATAATGTATAACTGACTCCCATTGAAAATAACCCTTTATAGCTCAAGAAGGCAACCAAAAACCTACCTGACCCCCTTAAAAGAAATGGGGTGTCATTCTCTTAAGGTTTCTTCTGGCTGATTTGGGATGAATAATGCCTTTGATGAAGTCCCTTGATGTCATTTGTAAAATGATATAATAAGACCTTTAAAAAAAAATCCCCAGATGGGGGTGGAGGTGGCTGCACACGCCTTTCTTCCCAGAACTCAGGAGGCAGAGGCAAGTGGATCTCTGAGTTCTAGGCCAGCCTAGTCCAAACGTGAGTTCTAGGACAAGGTGCTTGCTGCTAAACATGACAACCTGAATTGAACCCCTGGGACTCACACGGCAGAAGAGGAGAACTATCTCCCCCAGGTTATCCTCTAGCTGACACTGGCACTGTGGTGCTGTGGCACGCACACACCTCATGCACACGCACACACACAATAGGTATAATTTAAAGCAAGCAAGCAAGCAAACAAATAGATTAAAAAAACCACACAACTCCAAAACATGAAATATATTTAGTTCACTTAAGACAGTCTCCTAGTTCAAATCAACAGTGACCAGCAGTTAAGGACTCTGGTTTTGGAACTAATAAACCGAGTTGATGGGACTTAGTATTAGCATTTAATTTATGAAGTTGTTTTGAAGGTTAATTAAAGTTAACTCTTAAGCACAAAGATCTACTCCATGGCTTTATGTTCGGCATATTAAGGTAAGGCCCACTATGTACCTTACTTTTTTTTTTTCCACTGAGAAAATATTTTAGATGATTTTCCTTGTTCTTTTCCATAATCATTAAAAAGTGGTAAGGACTCTGATATAAGAAGTTCCAGGGCTGGGCATGGTGGCATAGCTGTTTAATCCCATCACTCAGGAGGTTGAGGCAGGAGAATCTCTGTGAGTGTGAAGCCAGCCTGGTCTACATAGCAAATTCTAGGCTAGCCAGGGCTACATAGTGAGATCCTGTCTAAAATAAAGAGAGGAAGTTATAGGACCAGGGAAATGGCTCAGCAGTTAAGAGCTACAGCTTATGACCAGAGTTCAGCCCCAAACGGTAGAAGGAGAGAACTGATTCCTCCAAGTTTCCACACAGAAAAAAAGTAATGTTTTTTTTCTTTTCGAGATATGTGGACAAAAGTCCTGTGTGGACAAGATGACACGTTTTTATTATCATAAGCTGATCAGTCAGTGTCCAGTAATAGAAAGTGTTTGTTTTATTATCCAGAAGCTGATGAAATGAATGAAAACGGAAATACAAAGGACATCGTTAAGTATCACCATTTCATGTAGGAAGTTTTACTGTTACTGTTTACAGTTGGTTACATTAACTCACTATTATAGCCTGTAATCATCTCATTTCTGCAATGTTTACTTGATTTTTCTATTTTTTAAGCTGTCAAATAATAACATTAACTTATGCAACTGTATTCTTTAAGTACCTGATTATAAGAAAAAATAATTATACTAAGCTGAGGACCTACTTGTGTTTCTTTCTTTTCTCTCAGGGCTTGAGCTAGAGAAATAAATAGTAAATTAATCCCTTGAGTGTCAAAGGGAAGAAAACCAACACTTTAAATGTTACAAAACAAAAATCTTGTTACCTGGAGTAACACAACCTGCTGTCTTTGGCTAATTTGCAAAACGCCAGGACAAAACTGGGAAGATAATCCCTCCCACCCCCACCCCGTTTCAGGTGTGTTGTCCAGACAGGACTCAGAGCTACCTTACTGTACTTAGTCAAAGGCTCTCTTCAGACAACACACCAACAGGTTAACAATAGCTCTTGACAGCAATCGTGCTTTGCGCGCGTTCTGTTTTAAATACCCAACAATAGTTTTAAACACTTGAGTTGACCGTTGTCACTGAGCCTTTCTAGTCATTTGCAGAGAACTTCCCACACTAGAGCGCCGTGGGACACTGAGAAGACCTGCATATCAACACCGGAGAAAAGATCGCTAAAGCATTCACTGCTGGTCTTAGCCACCATATGCTCCTGTGCAAGGATACGCTGCAATACACTTTCTTCAGGTTACAAAAGCCTGACACTTCTATTGTTTAGTAAAAATAATAGGCATTTATGGATCACTTTTCACATTCAACGCACTTCACAAAACATTAACTATTTAGTCCCTGCTCATGTCTTCATTCTGTTCTTTAAGCTACTTAAAGACACAGTAACATGGTGTCACTCCCTGCCCCAAGACTTCAGCAAGGTAAAAGAAGTCACTTTTCTCATCTCTAGGATGTCACTCTCTGGTAACTAGAATTATTTTCAGAAAAATTTCTCACATATTTAAATATGAATGTAGCTGCTCTTTAGGAAGTTCACATGATAAATGTACACACACAATGGTATGATGTGTTTTATTTTGTTTCTTACCACGATTTATCATTGTCTTCCCATGGTTATAGACATCTACCTAATGCTTTTTTTTTTTTTATTATAGAGACAGGTTCTCTCTACAAAGCCCTGGCCGTCCTGGAACTCACTATGTAGACTAGGCTGGCCTCTAACTCAAGCCTCCTGCACTAGGATTAAAGGCATGCGCCACCACACCTGGCCTATATTGTATTAGATATAATTTGTTTTAGAGATTCTCTGCTGATAGGCATTTGCTTCCAGTTTTAATCAATGAGCATGCTTTTACACTCTGAGGGAGAGGAGTCAGTTGCTACTGGGGATTAAACCCAGGGCTTTACAAATGTAGGCTTTGTACTTTTTCAAAATTTTGTGCATACTTGTGAACATAACTGTTGCATGTATATTTAAGAGGTGGAATTGCAATTAGTTAAACATGTTTTAAATATCTTAAGATGTGATAGGGCTGGAGAGATGGCTCGGAGGTTAAGAGCACTGACTGCTCTTCCAGAGGTCCTGAATTCAATTCCCAGCAACCACACGGTAGCTCACAACCATCTATAATGTGATTTAATGCATACTGTATACATAAAAAATATGTGGTAGATATTCATTAACTGCCCTCAGTAGATGGTTTTCTCTTTGCAATCTTTAGTCTCACGTATTCCATGATCTATTAAATTAGCTGAGGGCCCAAAGATGGTCTTCTGTGTCATAGTCTGTCTATTACATTAAAAGAGAAATATAATCAATTTAGACTACCTTAAAGAGCCGGGTGGTGGTGGCACACACTTTTTTAATCCCAGCACTTGGGAAGCAGAGTTTGAGGCTGACCTGGTTTATAAAGTGAGTTCCAGACAGCCAGGGCTACACAGAGGAAATCCTGTCTCAGAAAAAAATAACCCACAAAAATCCAACTCCCCTGTAAGATAGTATAAATTCATAATATATTTTGAAATGGGGCTGAAAAGATGGCGCAGCAGGTAAGAGCACTTGCTACTCTTGTAGAAAACCCAGGTTCAATTCTAAACATCCACATGGTGGGTTATGACCATCTTTAACTCAGGTCTAGGGGCTCTGACAACACCTTCTTGCTTCCTTGGGCACCAGGCACACGTAAACGCAGCCAAACACTCGTATACATAAAATAAAAATAAATATATTAAAAAAAAAAGATACTTTAAAAGCCAGGTGTGGTGGCACATGAGGCAGAGGCAGGCAGATCTCTGTTGAGTTTAAGGCCAGCCTTGTCTACAAAGTGAGTCCAGGACAGCCACCACTACACAGAGAAACCATGTCTCAAAAAAGAAAAAAATAACCCCAAAACTTTATAATATAATTAATGGTAACCACCATACTATATAATATAGATGAAGGAGCCAATTATAACCTAATACTAAGAGTACAGTAGAATAGAGTGAGACAGGAAAACTAGAAGTGAATTTGGGAGTTAAAAAAAAAAAAAGTAGAAGAGCTAATAAGACCTTGAAAAAGGAAAATAAGTGGTGGGCTGACACTCAGCTGGCAGTCAGTGCTTTGTTAAACATGCACATGCACTGGAGCTGGAGAGATGGCTCAACAGTTTAAGTCACCTGCTGCTCTGCAGAAGCCCCTGGTTCTCAGCATTCACATGGCGGTTCCTAACCATCTTAACGCTTGTTCCAGGGGTCCTGTGCCTCTTGGGCTCTGTAAGCACCAGGCATACTTGGAGCTCTTCCAGTTAGGTCTAGTGATTGATCTGAGGTTTATAGGGCGGCATTAGACCTTTCTAACGCCTTTAGAATTTAAAACTGTGTTATTCCAGGTGAGCATGGTGGTTCCCACCTGCTGTCTCAGCACTCTAGCATCTGAGTGGGAGGAACACACAGCGGACAGAGCAGAAGACCAGTCTAGAGGGGCTGGAGGTACGTGTCAGGTGAAGAGCGTGCTTGGCTCTTGCACAGGACCCAAGTTCAGTTCCTAGCCCCTGCACTGTGGCTCACAACCATTTATAACTTTAGTTCTTGGAGACCCAGCACCTTCCTCTGGCCTCCTCTGGTGCCAGGCATGCACACGGTGCACAGACATACATGCAGGCAAACACCTGTATGCACAAAATAATAAGCCAGGTGTGGTGGTGCAGGCTTTTAAAACTAGCACTCAGGAGGCAGAGGCAGGCAGATATTTTTGAGTTAGAGGTCAGACTGGTCTAATTATATTGAGTTCCAGACCAGTCAGAGCTATGTAGAGAGGCCTTGTCTTTAAAAAAAAAAAAAAAAGCAAAGACAAAAACAAATAAAACCCACCCTGTCTGCTCAAGGTCTCATTCTTTACCTTATTCCATGTAATATAAATGCACAGTTACATATGATCAGATAGGAATGTATATGAATCTTCTAATTGTTGCCTCTCCCTCACTACAGAAGCAGACGAAATGTGATCACTTTCTAGAGCACTGCATACAGAGAGGCCAGTGCGCATTCTGATTGGATGACAGCCTTTATACCACAGCCCACTGCATCCTTCTTGAGACTGTCTGTTTTACATTGACTCACACTTTAGGCTCTAGAGACAAACATTTCCCAAGGAGCCCATACATTAATTACTGAAGTTCTTGTCCTTGGGAGTTCAATTCTCATACCTGGTACAAGAAATAGTACCAGAGATCCCCTTTCCCCTTTCCCTGCCCCTCTCTCCCCTGCTGCCTCTGGCTCCTTAGCTGGATGCCTTTCATACAGATATTCCCAGAGACAGCCTGGAGTACAGCCCAATAGGCAAGGGCTTCATTTTTATTTTCAGGCCTGCCCTAGACTTTCAGGAGCCAAAAGTTCATATTGCAGCAGGACTGATTCAGCCTTTTCACAGGCAGTTTAGTGCTGTGCAGTGTGCTGGAATGGTCAGGTTTCCAGGCCCTGGCACAGCAGCAGCATTATCTCTGAGCCTTCACGTATCAGCTTCCCCGGCAGCATTTCACTTGCTATGTCTTTTACTCTGAAATCACGTGGACACGCAAAAATCACACACATACACTTATGCACTTTAAAACAGCCATGTGCCATATGTTCAAAGAATTTAAGAACAGGCTGGAGAGATGGCTCAGAGGTTAAGGGCACCGATTGCTCCTCCAGAGGTCCTGAGTTCAATTCCCAGCAACCACATGGTGGCTCACAACCATCTATATAATGTGATCTGACGCCCTCTTCTGGCCTGCAGGTGTACATGCAGGCAGAGCCCTGTATACATGATAATAAATAAATAATAAATCTTTAAAAAAATAATTTAAGAACAATGCTAATCACCATATTACTCTTGAGTTAGGAAAAAACCAAGGAGTATTCGTGCTAGGTTCCTTAATCCGTGCTAGGAAGTGCTCACTCTTCAGCTGGACCTTTGGTCACAGTCCACCCATCAACTTCAGCTGGAAGGCCAACGGGACCATGGATCTTAAGCGAAGTAAAAAAGACTTTGCAAGGGAGATGAGGACTAAGTAGCAAATCCTTCTATTCATTTTTAATTGTGAAATATTTCATACACGTATCTGTTTTATTCTTTAGAGTTTAAAAATGAAACATTGGTTAAAAGGCCCTGGTAAGCTTTCCCGAGCTCACTGCCTCCTCCCTGTATCAGTAATCACACTCCTGAGTTTGCTGCTTCTCTTTCTCTTCATATTTTATATTATGTATGTGGTAATCTTTAATGTAAAACTCATTAATAAAGTTATTGCTTATAAAGCATCTAAATGATTTTTTAGTTTTCTTTAGATTGACATCTAAAATACACATGGAAATGAAAACTAAAGCATTTTTTTTTAAAAAAAAAAGTCTAATCTAGAAGGGGCCAACAAGATGGCTCATGGTAAAGGTGCTTGTTGCCCACCTTAGGGTCCAAGCCTGGTTCTTAGGACCCCATGGTTGAAGGAGAAAACTGACTGCTGTAAACTGTCCCCTCATCTCTACATGCCTGATGTGGCACTAATGCCCCTTTCATGCTGCATGCACACAATAAAGAAATAAATACATTAAGCAAACCCCGGATAGTTCAGGAATGAACAGATGAGTGGATGTGTAACCAATCCAATATAGCAAAATGCCAATGATAGAGTCTAGAACCTAGAGGCTGTGTGTGGGTGTTTACGGTATAATTCATCGAATTTTTTGCATGATTTAAATTTCTGAAACAATATGCTGGAGAAACAAGCTAGACTAAGGCTAGACAGCTACAGTGTCACCACTGGGGCAGGGCTGAGTGCAGGGCTACAGGCATGCGCCACCGCACCCAGCACAGGCCATCTCTCAAAACAAACAAAAATAGTAGGGGGAAAACCACCTCTGTTTCCTATATTGTCTAAAAGTCGTAAAGGGTGCTAGCTGGTTTCAGATATTGAAGGAACTAGTGTGCTACTGGAAAACAGTAATTAGGTTTGATAGTTTAATTACTGTTTGAGTTCTTGCCTTATGTTATTTAATAAAAAAAGGAGAAGCCTAGTTCCTCCAAGATTCATCTTCACAGCCATTCCTTGGAAAGAGTTATTCTATCTTTTATTTTACTAGCCTTTAAAAAAAAAATCATGATAATGATAAAACCCAATGGTGGAAAATGGTTTATGGCTCATGAGCATCCCTAATAAGTATTTTATTAATTGCTTGTGTAATACACAGTGTTTTTTTTTAATTAATAAAGAATGTCTTTGACTTCGTGGTGGTTTGAATGGGTATGGCCCCCACAGACTCATGGCCCATGGGGGTGGCACTATTAGGAGGTGTGACCTTGTTGGAGGAAGTGTGTCACTGTGGGGTGGGCTTTGAGTCTCCTATGCTCTAGGTAAGTTCTCTGACAGAGTTCCCCTCTGCTGCCTGAGGATCCAGACGTAGAGCTCTCAGCTCCTTCTCCAGCACCGTGTCTGCCTGCACGCCGCCATGCTGCCCCCCATGATGATAATGGACTATGCCTCGGAAACTGTGAGCCAGCCGCAATGAAATGTTTTCCTTTATAAGAGCTGTTGTGGCCATGGTGTCTCTTCACAGCAGTGAAACCCTAAGTAAGTCATTCTTGTTCTGTTTGTCAGTTTGCAGCTCAGCATTCAACTGCAATTAACTTAGAAGGATTTACAGGGGAAGATAAAACTGAGACGATGGCCAATCAAAGCTATATAGTAGGACCTTGTAATCAAACTAACCGTCTCCCCCAAATAACAACCCAACACAGTGAGATGGGAATTATAGATAAATCATGTGTACAATATTACTTTACTATTTTAAATATTTTCATATTTGTTTACTATTTATACCTTAAGTAGAATCCAAAGGAGCACTTTTGTTTTAGTGGCATCTTAAAGCGACCACATTACTGGGGATTACATTTGTTATTATTTGTTTATAAAGTACTTTACACTTCAGCAATCTAATTTAATAGTAATTACATTTTGCAATTGGAATTCTCATAGGTAAACTAATACATTTAGAGAAAACCAAGGTCGAATGCTGATACAACACTTGGGCTTTCGAACAGTAGTTGCAGGGTATAGTGGCACATGCTTGTAATCCCAGAACTGTGAATTTGAGGTCAGCCTGGTTTACAAGGAGTGCTCCAGGCCAGTCAGAGCTACACAGCCAAGAAACAAAACCAAAAATATCCTCCAAAACAAAACAAACAAAAAAGGATGCTTTCAAAGGAAGAGATTGTGTTGGGTTAAAAATAGTAACTTCACGTTGGGAAACTAGAGCTATTATTGTCAACACAATTTTCATAAGATTTATTTTTATTATTTTAAAATATGCATAGGTGTGTGCCTGCATGCGGGTATATGCACATAAAGTGAAGTGTCTGCAGAAGCCAGAGGCCCTGGGTCCTCTGGAGCTGGAGTTGTGGACATTGTGAGCCTTCTGTTGAGGGTACTGGGAACCAAACTCTGGCTCACTGGGAAAGCAGCAAGTGCTCTTAACTGCTGAGCCATTTCTCCTCATCACAGTTCTTTTTTTTTTTTTTTTTTAACTCTTTAAAAACGATTCCTTCATTTTTATTTCCTGTGCATTGGTGTGTTGCCTGAAAGTATGTTGAATAAGGGCGTAGGACCCCTGGAACTTGAGCTACAGACAGTGTGCACTGCCATGTGGTTGATGGAACTGAACCCAGGCCCTCTGCCTGACCCGGCTCTCCAGCCCCATGCAGTGCTTAACAACGACACTGTGTTGAACGAGGGTCTCCCTGTGCTGCTCAGGCTGCCTCAGCCGTTAGCCCCAGGCACCCTCGTGCCTACTGTCTTGAGTGATTGCAACTGTGGCTGTGTGCCAGTGTGCTTACCCTTCACAAAAACTTTTAGAGGTTTTGTTATTCATTTTTATTTACCCGTTAAAATTAGTGTAACTGTGTTCAAACTCATTTTTAAAAAAACTGAACAAGGATGAAGACATGATGGAATAACTCAAAAATCAAGCCCGTGGTGGAATGTATTGGGTACTGCAAGCCGTATAGCTCTTTCCACATCACGGAAAATAGATTTTAGGCCTCGAGTGAGAACTTAGTGAACTATTTAGCTGGAAATGAATGAATAACAATTAAATAAAGTTGTTTTCTGCTTACATGTATTCTAGATATCACCAGGACACAGGTAGATGGTTAAATAGTCAATTAAATTGTAATAAAAACACAGTTCCCTACAACCTTTGTGCAGAAACTCTTTATAGTTTAATTTAATACAAAGTGACACTTAGGCACACATTTAGCATTTAGCTGTTTTTTTTTTTTTTTTGAAACAGGGTCTTACTATGCAACCCTGGCTGGCCTGCAGCTCGGTGTGTAAATCAGGCTGGTCTCAAACTCACAGAGATCCACCTGTCTCTGCCTCCTGAATGCTGGGGTCAACGGAATACACCTGGCAAAAGTTAGTTCTTTGAAAAAGAAACTCCATCTCTTAAGGGAGGGAAGCAAAAGCACACAGGTATTTTATATTTGGGCTGGAAAATAAGCTTTCTTTGTAAACATACAGTCTCTGCCTAAAGGAACCTTATGGTCTGGAGAGAAGATGGCTCAAGAGTTAGGAGAATGTGCTGCTCTTGCAGAGGACCCAAGTATGGTTTCCAGCTCACACGAGGTCCCCTAAAACTCACACACACACATACACACACACACACACACACACACACACACACACACACACACACACGCCACTTTACTCTGGTTTCTCTTCAGATTATATAATGGAACCTGTTTTTTTCTGTGGCTCCTACATCACCACAGTTTGTATTGATAATGGGTAATCTTGAGTGTATTACTCTCCTATTTCCGTGAGAAAACAACATGACCAACTTGGAGAAGGAAGGGTTTATTTGGCGTAATAGTTCCCAAGGGACAGGTGTCTGTGATGGCAGCAGTGGTGGCAGCAAGCAGCAGGCACTAGGGCGGGAGCAGGAGCGGAAGTGGCAGTCTGGAAGGAGAAAGAATGCTGTGGGGATGGCGGAGGCTTTTAACCCGCAAAGCTGGCCTCCAGGGAAAGGCTTATGATAATCTTTGAAGCAGGGCTTTAAGGATTCTTTCAAACATAAAGCATATCCAAACATAGTGAGACACAGCAAGGCCACACCTCCTAAACCCACCCAAACAGTGCCCCTAACTGAGGACTGGTATTCAAACCTCTGAGTGCTCAGAGGACATTGTGATGCAAAGCACTGCACTGGGCAGCATCGCAGAGCGATGGCATATACAAACAGCAAGTCCTAACTCCACAAGAAGTCAAACCTTAAAAACAGACAAGCGGAAACAAAGAGTACTCATATTTTCCCTAAAGATATTCTCTCCCCTTTATTCTAAAGGAAGGACAGCTTTTTATAATATATATTATATGTGTATATAATATATATGTAGTAAATATTATACATATATAATATAGTGCTGTATGTATTGTCTTACAGACATGAAAGAATTTACAAAGCAATAAAAAGAGACATCTAGAACATAGAATATTGAATTTCTTATATTGAACCTTTAAAACTGGGCTTTCAAAGAGCCTTTCAAACATGAATTTGTATTTGGATATATATTTTTTCTTTCAGGCCTTATAGATAGGTAAACAAAATCGTATCAGATGAAAGCCATCTCTGCTATGTATTGTGTTACGGTAGAGAGAGAATATATGATGAAACACAGCTCATAGTGATGAGACAGATGAAGAAACAGCCCGCCAAATACTCTATGTTCTCATAAACAGCAACTTTGTACTTGCAGGATGTTGCTCGCTTTCTTAGCGTTACCCAAGGTGCCTGGGTAAAGCCCTGTCAAGGGGTGGCACATGCCTGTGATTCCAGCACTGAGGAGATGGAGGCAGAGGGTTACGAGGCATGGAGCAGACATGGCCTATCCTCGTTTTGGGAGAATTTCTTTTATAATTGCAAAAGTAAATAACACCGGGCCAGTGAGATAGCTTAGCAGGTAAAGCACTTGTCACTCAAGGCTGACAACCTGAGTTCCATCCCTGGAGCCCACATAAGGGGTGGAGGGGAAGATGGTGTCCACAAGGTTTCCCTCTAATGTGCACACTCACACCCACATTATATACACAGTGATAAACATCCTTATTTATTCACTTATTTGTGTGTGTGTGCGCGTGCACACGCGTGTGTGTACGTCAATGCCACATGTGGGGACCTGTAGAGTTTAGGTGGTTGTTGGCTGGGCGTGGGTGCTGGGAACTGAACCTGGGTCCTCTGAAATAGTACATATTATAACTGTTCAGCCATCTCTCCAGTCCCCATAATATGATTAAAAAAAAAAAAAAAGGAATGGCTGGGCATGGTGGCACATGCCTTTAATTCCAGCAGTAGGCAGAAGCAGGCGGATCTCTGTGAATTCCAGTCTAGATAGCCAGGGCTACATAGAGAGACCCTGCCTCAAAATACACACACACAAAAAAACTCCAAATAAATACAAGTAAAAGAATAGGTAGTTTGACTTCATGTCTCACCTGATAAAATATTTTTATTCTGTTGTGAGGCAAGGTGCTCAAAGAAGCTTAAAACCTATTTTCCAAAGTCTGAAAACAGATGAGAGCTATGGATTTTTGTTTTAGGGGCCCAAATTCAAGGACATAGTCAAGAACCGGACAGAGAGTGTCCTTGCTCTCACAGAATTTTAATGACAAAACCAACAAGGATGTCTAACAGCCGTGTTGGGAGTGCTGAGAAAGGGGAGGCAGGGGCCTGGGAGAGTGGGAGCACAAGTAGGTTACAAACAAGTATGCGCTTCAAAGAGCTTCTGGATTGTCTGCCCTTTGTTTGGCATCTCAACAGAACAGCTGTTTTAGGGCTGGGCTAGGTAATGGGTAACAGTCCTTTTTTTCCTCTCTCCATATGGCTGCTTAGCTGAAGGAAATTCTCAGTGAAAACTTAACTCTAGAACAGTCTGGCAGTTACGTTTATTAATATGTTTCTCTGCCTCAGAGAAACTACTTTGTGGAATAGTAGTAACAGATCAAGTGCATGAATGTTTTCATAGTAAATATCCTCTGAATGAATGAGTCACGATCAGTTCTTTTAAACAAACCTTTCCAAATGGCATCAAGTGACTGTCATTTTCACAGTAATAACCCAGGTTAAGACAGATTTTGACTCAGAAATATGAAGTTTTCATTTTTAGTTTAATGCAATATTTTTACTAAATATTTAATAATTTAGGATCTGAAGTGTCACAATTTGTTTTCTTGCTTTTCCTTAGTAAATGGTCTTAGCATCTTATGAAATAAGAGGTTCAGCCACAGCTCAAAGCTACAGAGCCTGGGATGCTAGCTAACAAAATGGAAAACAATTCAGACACATAGTAAAAGTAGCACCACCTTACTTCCAACTTGATATTTGATGCTTATTATTTATTAAAGTTTCCTTTATTTATTTTTTCCTTTTAAAATTTTTAAAAATTTTCATACTTTATTCACATTACATTCTGATTGTTACCCTCCTATGTTTATGTTAACCTCGCAGAAATCCTATAAGGATAGATGTGCAGATGGTATTGTCATTTACAAATGAGGACTATGTGCCTTACACAGTTGAGGTCAGATAGAACTGTAATCTGGTATTTGTCCATTGGTCTTTCATCTACACTGCCTATGACTGTGTAATGATGACACAGCTGGGCATGCAGATTTTCTGTGATGACTTCTTTGTATGCATAAAAACCAACAACACTTGTAGGTTTGGACTCTTACCTAATTAGATAGTGTGCTGGCTAATTTTATGTCACAGGCCACAAGTCATCTGAGAAGAGCTAACTCCAATGGAGAAACGCCTCCATAAGATTGGGCTGTACACAAACCTGTAGAACATTTTCTTAAGTGATTGATGTGGGAGGGCCCAGCCCACCATGGGTGGGGTCATCCCGGGGCTGCTGGGCCTGGGTTCTGTAAGAACTGAGCACAGCATGGAGAGAGAGCAAGCCACCAATCAGCACCCATCTATGGCCTCTGCATCACCTGTTTCCAGGTTCTCTCATTGTTTGAGTTCCTGTCCTGACTTCCTTTAGTGATGGACGATGGACATGGAAGTGTAAGCCAAACAAGCCTTTTCCTCCCTAACCTTTTTAAGTCGCGGTGCTTCCTCCCAGCAATGGTAACCTGAACTAAATAGACAGGAAGGGCAAGAGGACTGAATTTTCATCCTGCAAATACTACTACAATAACAATTTTAAATGAGGTCCTATAAAAGAAAATACCCATAATTTATATATATTTTCTTTTTAATCCTAATTTAAAGAGCAGATGCTGGTTTTTGCCTGGTAAATCTTTTGATTTTCAGAAATCCTGTTTTCTACAGACATGATGGAAATATGGTAAATATTTTGACTTAAAAACAAAACAAAACAAAACAACAGTCTGGGGCTGGAGAGATGGCTCAGAGGTTAAGAGCACTGGCTGCTCTTCCAAAGGTCCTGAGTTCAATTCCCAGCAACCACATGGTGGCTCACAACCATCTATAATGAGAGCTGATGCCCTCTTCTGGCCTGCAGGCATACATGAAAGCAAAACACTGGATACTTAATAAATAAATAAATCTTAAAAATAAAACAATATTCTACAATGTATACTAATATCCCACAGCTTAATTTTATTAAATGTTATTTATTTAATTTCATATCTCATTCCATCAGATGGTTCACTCATTGTTTTAAAACAGTTAAATCTGAATGTTAATAGGATGTGAAAATGCTGGCATGCTGGTAATTTATAGAATTTTTTTCTGGAATGGCTAATTCCTTGGAACATTTTAAACCCACACATAAAAAGGGCATATATACATAATAAGCACATATCCTTTTTCTTACACTGAAGTACATGCTTATCTGTGCGTTTTTATTTTGTGGGGGTAAGAAAGATCATGAATATTAGGTGTTTATAACCTACAAACCGAAGGCTGCTGGAAGAGAGCAAACACCTGACCTTTCACTGAACTTAGCAGTGCTGAGTTAAGTGTTCACAGCAAACCTTCCCTAAGAGCCTCCCACTCCTTCATCCAAAGCAAATAACTTAAAGAGAACAACAGGAAAAATGTATTAACTTTTAAAAGAGCCCTGAGGCTTCTTGCTGGAAGGTGAGATTTTTATTCAGAGTTGTGATAAGAGGACAGAGAAGTCATTACAAAGGCTGGATAAATCCTTGGTTCTTACTGTATGCAGCTTCTGCAAGTTACCTTTTAATCAAGTGAGGGACTCCTCCTGAGAGAGGGTGACACAACTATGGAAAGGTAACCACCTGTCTAGGCATGATGGCATGAACCTTGTCCCCTGGAGGCTGGGACTAGAATCACTTGACCTAGAGTTCAAGACTAGCCAGGGCAACAGTGGGCCTCATGTACAAACAAACCTAAAACAAAGTACAAAAGTTAATCAGATTGCAGTGAATTGCCATCTTAAAATGTTTTTTTTTCTCATTTTTCATAGTTTTAATCGTGTGTATGTGTTTGCACACGAGTGTAGATGCCCACTGGGGCTAGAGGTAATAGCTCTGCCCAGGGCTGGAGGTGGCTGTGAACCACCTGATACGATGCTGAGAACTGAGCTCTTAACCTCTGAGCCATCTCTCCAACCCTTGATGAGTTACCTTTAAAGTTATAAGGTACTTTAAAAAACAAACAAACAAATAAACAAACCCGGCCCAAAACCTCTCTAGTTTCTGTACTGGCTAGTTTTTGTAGTTTATTTTATTTTGTTTTGACTTTTGTTTTTTGTCAACTTGACACAAATGAGTCATCTGAAAGGAGGGAGCCTCAGTTGAGAAAACCCCTCTATAAGACTGACCTATATCCCAGCAGAGGCAGGCGGATCGCTGTGAGTTCGAGGCCAGCCTGGTCTACAAAGTGAGTCCAGGACAGCCAAGGCTACACAGAGAAACC
Organism: Acomys minous; assembly: GCF_964271855.1. Lineage (NCBI taxonomy): Eukaryota > Metazoa > Chordata > Mammalia > Rodentia > Muridae > Acomys > Acomys minous. The sequence continues at coordinate 70,163,880 of NC_140493.1, read as the reverse complement.
CTGTCTCAAAAAACAAAACAAAACAAGACTGGCCTATAGGCAAGGCTACGCGCATTTTCTCCACGTGTGCTGTGTGGGAGGGCGTGTGGTACTGGGCGTCTGAGAAAACCAACCGAGCAGCGGTCCTCCGTGACCCGCAGCAGTTCCTTCCTTGAGAGTTGCAGCTCTGACTTCCCTGCATGGTGGACTACAAGCCGTAGGGTGAAGTAAACCCTTTCCTCTCCAAGTTGATTCTGGTTATGGTATTTTATCACAGCAACAGAAACCCTAAGACAGTTTCAATCCATAAGTTCATTCACTTTAACAATTCATAATATATGCCTATTCTATTAATTTCTAGGGGTTAGTCTGGACTTTGGGGGGGAGGAAAGGTAGGTAGATGCTAGCATCCTAAAATGAAAATGGGGAAGTCTTTGCTGAATGAGAGATGTGAATTATTTGAACTTTTCACTGCTTGCTTTCTCTTTTTTTCCCTTTTCTTTTTAAAAGATAACGTCTTGCTATCCTAGGCTGGCCTCCAACTTGCAATCCTTTTGCCTCAACCTACTGAGTACTACTTTCATTGCTATATTTTCACCAAATTAATATTCAATGGTCTATAAGAAGCAGTAGTTTTAGAAAAACATTAATGGCAAATACACCAAAACCTTTTCATCAGTGAGTAGGACTACCCTGTGACTGTCTTTTTTGGTAACATACAACTGTACACATTTTGTTTGTTTATACATACATATACATATATATATGTATGTATGTATGTATATATCGGTAGAAGAGAAACTCCTCTCCTTCTCTGGTTCATGCACTCAAATTCAGTTCCTGGGCTTCCTTGGCTCACTTGTCTTGTCTGCAGGGCAGGGCCTTACCCCAGGGTAATGATCTGGCTCATTGGTAAAGTCTTAGCACCACAAGTCAGTATCAAAACCTTAAAATGCTACAGAAGCCCTGTTAAGGGAATGACAGAGGGCGGGACCTCACATCCCCACCAGTTTTCAGAAGCCACCCACTCTCCGGATGCCTCCCAGCTCAGCGTGGCAGAGTTCCGCAGGCTCTCCTCAAGCACTGCAGCCCCTGGCCCTGAGGCTTAATTCAGCCCTGAGGGGGGTGCTGCTGGACTCGGCAAACACTGCCCCACAAAGCTCAGCGACCTCCCAGGTAGAATGTGCATAAGGATGTTGTTGAGGATTCTCCTTGAGGGTGCCATAGTTTGGTTATCTATCTAAAGTGAGACACCCCTGGAATACGTCTTTCCTAGGAGAGTAGATGGTCTCTCAAGATGTTTTTATAAACAGGATCTGGCAGCCGTTCATCCAGCGTGGGAAGCAGAGGCAAAGAATCTGAGTTTGAGGCCGTCTTACTCTACATAGTGAGTTCCAGCATAGCCAGGACTATCAGTGAGACCTGCTCCCACCCAACCCTACAAACAAGTAACAACAAAAACATTCCCCAAACACATGGGGAAGAGATTTAACTTTTAAATTACATTTTCATTTTGTGTGATGTATTGGGGGAGGGCATAAGACACGGTACACAGGTGGAAGCCAGAGAACAATGTGGGAGCCGGTTTCCTTTTCCATCATGTGGGTCCCAGGGATTGAACTCGGGTTGTTATGCTTGGCAGCAGCACCTTTCCTTACTGAGCCATCTCATTGGCCCCAAGAAAAATATTTTCACCACTGCTATGAGGCTTGCTCCATTGTGTAGTCTTCGCTCAAAAGATTTATCATTAATCCCAAATGCTTCAACAAAGGCTGTGGCCATAAACAGTCACACAAAAAGGCTTTCCATGCCCACTACTGTGATAACACTACAGCTGTGCTGTGCAGACCCACCACGAAATGAAACACTTAGTTATTGATGATGCTACCTACTACCTGGTTGGTTTATCTACTACCTGTATGAAGCTGGCTTCAAAAACTCTGAGGCCCAGATTGTGGTCTTCCAATCTGGGTAGGGTAGGAAGATACTAAAATAAGAAACTGTAGCCTAGAGAGCTGAAACGCGCCTGCATTGTTAGCTGGATGTCTCAGAGAAGTGGGTAGGTGACCAGTCTTTTTTATACCTAGTCTTTTTTTTAGAGGATTAACTCAGAGTGTTGCTCAGTGGCAGAATATTTACCTAGTATGTACAAGGCCCTGGATATAATCCCCAATATCACAAAACAAGCAAACACACACACACACACACACACACACACACACACACACACACACACACGAGTGTGTTGTCTGCACACTAGAGAAGGGTATCGGATCCCATGGGACTATAGTTATAAATGCTGTGAGCTGCCATGTACCTAACATGGCTGGGAATTGAACTCAGGACCTCTGGAAAAGCTGGGCCATCCTTCCAGCCCCAGCTATTAGAGCTTGCAACCTCGTAGCATCAAGCTCCCTCTTTCTTACAGGGAAATGCCTTCTACACTTCTGACCACTGGACTTTCCTATTCAAAGACAGACTTTTGATCCAGGCATGCTGGCTCAAGTCTTTAATCCCAACACTTGGGTGGCAGAGGCAGGCAGATCTCTGAATTCAAGAGCAGCATATAGAAGTGAGTTCCGGGACAGCCAGAGCTATGTAGAGAGACCAGCCGTGTTTCAAAACAAAACAGCAGCAGAGAGAGCGGGGTGGGGTGGGGGTGGGAGGGGTGGGGAGTTTGGGGGGATGGGGGAGAAGAGACAAAGACAGAGACAGACAGACAGACAGAGACAGAGACACAGAAAACACTTAATAAGGAAGGCCATTAAATGTCTCAGCAAGTAAAGGTGCCTGCTACCAAGCTTGACAACCTGAGTTTGATCCCTGGGACTCACGTAATGGAAGGAGAGAACCAAGTCTCTGATCTCCATATGCACACTGTGGGATTCCCTTTCCCCATTTAAGTAAATTTAGAGGCAAACAAGTGAAAACTTACTAATAATGTGACGTGGGTCAAAATAACGAGATGCTGCCTAGACCATTCTACACAGAGTAAGGCTAGAAAGAGAATCATCCAACCATCAACCTTTATCCATAGAAGATTTGAATTTTGTAGAAAACTTCGATTTCATTATGAACAGTCCTCTCCACAGTCAGTTACCGGCTGATTTTACTACTCAACCAGGAGCGTGTTGCAGAGGCCAGAGCCTCCCCTGTCGGTTATCCCTCTTGCAAGGAGTGAGGGGACAAGTAGTAACCATATTATGCCAATTGTTTGAGAATTCTGTTGATCCCCTTGAGGCAGATAGGCTCTTACAGCCGCTGTATGCTACGCATGTTGGCGGTAAACCTCAGGGCTCAGGCCCCTGCCTGCGTTAGCCTCTCAAGTGGGCATGAGCCATGGCACGGAGCGTCCTTGGTTGTCAGCCACTCTTCTCTCGTCCTGAAAGCAACTCTTTCGTCTATTATGACTGGTGAGACTGGTGCCTTTGCCCACCGTCCCTGGCATTAACATTGAGATCATTTGTTCTACTGCCCTACTGTTCCTCACTGAGACCTGAGTGGTGGGGTGTTCAGACGGTCTGCATTGTGAAAAAGGGCCAAGGCCCCAATTCTGCTCCTGACCTTTTTACTTTGGAGTATATGATTCCTACCAACAATGGTAACAAGACAGTCCACTACATGTAGAACATGCCAGGTGATAAGGAGTAGCAAATCCTCCTGAAACAAAATTCCTTCATCAAAAATTCCTTCTGCTCTTAAGCAGCTAAGAAAAGAGTCTTCAAAAATGCACTTACCGCCTCAGCAGCACCCCAGGTGCTTGAGAGGATGAGGGAGGCAGCTCAAGATACCCCCTGGTGGCCATACCCAAGCATTGCTAAAGAGGACAGGAGTGGCCTCAGCAAGACAGACCACCTTCAGAAGGCCAGCAGCCACTTGAGTGTCCTCAGTCTCTTATCCGTGCGTTTCACTTCTCATAGGAGATATATCTACCCACCCATCCGCCCCACCATCTTCCTACCACCCTGCTAGAGGAAGCCCAGGAAGCATGTGGCTTCCCAACGAAAAGCTAACAGCACTGTTGTTTCCTTTACAAAGCAGACGAGAGGTGGACAAAGCACCTCAAACGGTCAGGAATATAAACTCCCTGCACTACATTTGTAACTTTTTTCTAATTAAGAGATTATTTCAAAATAAAACAGTTAAAAGTTAGGATAAAAACGCCAGTTCATATTTACACTGGGGTTTTCCTTTGTCCTATTTCTCTCTCTTTTTAAATTTAAATATAATAGTCACTCTTTAGGTTAATATGTTTTTAACTGGAGCTGTATGCAGACAAAATGCATCTGTAGTCTCTACAGATGACAGATGGGCATTTAGTGTCACCATACTTAAATCCACAGAAAAGTCATCTCGGCAAATGGGCTGCTATTAACTGAAGTTGCATCTTAAACTAAGAAGAAAATAAGGAGCAAATCCGAGAGAAGGAAAGCATGGTGAGCGACACAGTAGAGCTCTTAAGGAATTGAAAGAATTAGTAGCTCAGCCTCACTGTGAAACGGTCTGTGTACAGGACGCGAGGAGGGCCTGGCTGAAACAAGACCTTGTGGGTATTAGGCAGGTCTACTGCCAGCCACACCCACAGGCCCTACACGTTCTAGCCCTCGTCAAGCTCTTTCTACTTACACGTTTCCCTGCCCAAAGGTGAGCTTTCTGTTGTATCTTCTCATAAAAGTCACTCTCATGTTTACTATTATAGAAAAGATGCGGACATTCTTACTCAGCGGTCATTTACTGAGCGCCGACTGCTGATCGCTGTGGCACGCAAACAGTCCCTGTCCTCGCGCTGCTCTCTGACGAGGATTTACTTGAAGTGTTGCGATAGATTCCTGAATAGCTTTTCTCTCATCCCTTCATACCTACGGCAGTGCCAGCCTCCCCCCTGGCCTTATTTAGACCGCTTTATGCACTGAGTTCAGATAGGAGAGTGACTGCCTCGCGAGCGTGAACTCTGACTGCTAGCCCCAGCACTGTGTGTTCAAGGCGCGGCGTGCATGACCATACCCTCAGCGTTTGGGAGGTGGAGGTGGAGGACCACAGGACAAGGTCTCCTCTGCTACCTAGCTTGGTTGAAAATAGGATGGTCTACATGAAGCCCTGTCATAAAAACAACAACACAAAGTCCAAAGAGATAAGAGGGAAAACCTAATAACTGCATGACATAAACATTCATCTGTCTTTCCTCTCTCTCTCACTGTATGCTGTGCAGCTCTTACCACCATCTGTTCCACAGTTCCTTTCATTTTCAAGCTCTAACTCTATCACACACTCAATAGTAACTTCCTACGGTATCCCCCACCTCCAGCTTCTCCTAATCATGGCTCTCCCTTCTGACATTATGAATTTGATTACTTTAAGGACGCTAAGTGAGTGGAGTAACCCAGACTTTCTCTTGTGGTCACTATTATACTTAGCAAAACGTCTTCAAGGCTTACTCACATTGAGGCACGCCACATTTCCTTCTCTTTCCACACCACTATGGAAAAAGGAGGATATTATGCTAAGAGAATAGGACAGGCACCAAAAGACGAACACTCTATTTTCTCATATATGTGGAAGCTAAAAAAAGCTCACCTCATAGAAATAAAGAATAGAATAACTGACATTAGAAGTTAGCTAGAATAGCAGGAAGGGAATGCATAAAAAAGAGACTATTTCCACTCCAGAGACTATACAAATACATTCTGAGCAGAAAATTAGCAGAGGTGTGGATGGAAAAGACTATTCTGATAGGGCCCTAGATTGAATAAGGGCCATTAATAATAGTTTTTAAAAAAAGATGGCATTTATTATCACTTGGCAAAGAACCTGGCTCAAAGAATAATGGTAAACAACTCTGTTCTAGTGTTCTTTGGAAGGTAGAACTTTTAAAGGATGAAATTGGATATTAGCTAATTTCTGTGGGGAGTGGAGAAGCCCTGGGTGTGTAACGAGCAGAGGAAGTCCTGCATTAATGAGTGTTGCTGATGCGGACACAGGGACTCTAATAAAGACAAAGTCTTCCCTAGGTGAGGCTCAAATGGATGGCAAAACCTTCCTCTGGTGGCCTGAGTGCACATGGTGACAGTGTTTGCAGAATCTATGAATTGCTGTTTATTCCTAAAGGATGACTGCTCCTCTACAGAGACCTCCTCCTGAGATCGATAAGCCTGCCCACTTGTTCAGCTGTATACAATAGACCCAGTCCCTTGATTCAGATGCGTGAAATAAACATTCTGAGCTTCCAGATTGCTGCTGCAGTTGCTACCTTCCATCAGAGAAAGCACAGCTCACTTGATCCCCTCCAGCTTTTTTGTATGTGTGTCTGTTCTTCATCACTCCAGTTAGGTCAATCCCTGAAGCTGTGAAGAATGCAGCAAATTTCCAAGCAAACTATTGAAAGTGTGGTTTGGGTCCTCTTGACTGCTTATAGTAAAATGCAAAAAAGGAAATGTAACTTAAAGATTAACTCTTTTTAAAAAGGATATATTTTTAGAAGGATCCAGAGGGTCCTAGAAACCTACAAGAAGAACATTATGATGGGCAGATCTGGGCCCAAGGGTCCTGCTCAAATTATGGCACCAGCCAAGGACAATACGTGCAGTAAACATCGAACCCCTACCCAGATCTAGCCAATAGACAGGACATTCTCCACAGTTGAGTGGAGAGTGGGGTCTGACTTTCACACAAACTCTGGTGCCCCATATGTGACCACATCCCCTTGAGGGGGAGGCCCGGTGGCACTCTGTGGAAGGATAGCAGGCTACCAAGAAGAGACTTTATACTCTATGATCATATACAGAGGGAAAGAGGTCCCCCTCAGTCACAGTCATAGGGGAAGGGAGTAAGGGGAAAATGGGAGGGAGGGAGGAATGGGGGGATAGAAGGGATGGGATAACAATTGAGATGCAATATGAATGAATTAATTAATAAAAAATCATTCATATCAAGCTTAAAAAATGATATATTTTTAATTATGTATATATGTGTATATACATGTGTTGGTATGTGCTGTGTGCAGGTGCCCATGTAGTCCAGACAAGGGGACTGAATGGAGCTGGAGTTATGGGCAGGTATATGTATACACACACACACACACACACACACACACACACACACACACACGCAGGATAAGAACTAATCTCAGCTGCCTGACGTAGTTGCTGGGATCTGAACTTGGATCCTCTGGAAGACCAGTATAAACTATTTTTTCCAGTACAAATTATTCTTCTCCTTCTTCTTTTTTTCTGAGACAGGGTTTCTCTCTGTTATCTTAGAGGTCCTGGACTTGCTTTGTAGACTAGGCTGGCCTTGAACTCACAGTGATCTGCTTGCTTCTGCCTCCCAAGTGTTGGGATTAAAGGTGTGTGCCATCACGCCTGGCTCAGTATAAATGCTTAACCTCTGAGCCATTCCATTATTTCCAGACCCTAAAGATTACTTTTCATCCTGCATATATACATATATATATGTATATATATATACATGCACACACATATACATTATACCATGTATATATACATATATATAAATAAAATATGTTTGGAAGACACTACCTGGGGTGTGGCTGAATACTGATTTAGGGTTAATATATTTGTGTACTTCAACAGAAGCCACGATAGAGAAGGGATTTATTTGCAAGCAGAAATACTTACATCTGGGATTAAAGACACCAGAAAATGGAATGCAACGAATGAAGTATGTAGTTTAAATGAAGTTATGTCAAAGACTATCTAACAAAATCCCCAGTATCAGGCATGAGAAACTTCCTTTCTAGTTGCTGGTTAGGTGAGTCAAGAGACCCCCAAAACAATGCAGGCTATTGCTGTTGCTCTTGGCTCCCTCCCAAAGTTGGAGGTAAGTCCCACACACATGACTTGAGCTAGACATCACACAAAATCCTCCTCCCGAGGACAGGCTTTCATGGTGCTGGAGGTGCTGTGTGAGAGGCCAAGGAAGGAAAGCAATCAGGAGCCCACCCAGCTATGACACATGAACCATACAATGACTAGCACAGTAAGAGAGCCCAGAAAGTGTAACAGTAGATCTGGGTGGTAGCCAACTGCCCATGGCTACTGAGGTCCAGGATCTTGGAGGAGGACTTACTATTGGCACGTTCTTAAACCAGTACAACTCTTAACTGCACTCTAAATATCCTTATGCCCACAGATAAATGCACCTCCCACCCTTCATCAAGGAAGCTTTGTGAAGCACACAGAGGCTATTAAAGAAAGCTACAGCTGGTCAAAATGTAGAGAACAAGACGATGGGTACCCAGCTTCAACTGATGTGTCTATAACACAGTCCCTATACCTAAGGCTCAGGGACCATCTAAGAAGGGGAAGTATAAAGGCTATAAGAGCCAGAGGACCAGAAAGTCTCCTGTGAGATTGCATCTTCTGTAATATGACAGGGAAGCTACCCATGAAATATCAGAAATATGGCTGCCTAAACAAGACTTGAACAATGATAACATCAGTTGACATGCCAGTGTGGTTGGATGAAGCCTTGTTGGGCCTCACCAGGAGATGAAGAGCTCCAGGCAACCATTGACTGCTGAGGAAGTGATAATTAGTCTCCCCTAGAGATGAGCCTCCTGACTGAGATTCAATATTAAGTGGTTAGCTCCTAAAACATATACATATAAACAACACTAAATTGATTCAACACACACACACACACACACACACACATGCATACACACATAAAAATAATAATGAAAAAGAGGCCATGAATTTCAGAGAGAAAATGAGGGTGTAGGGGAAGGGGAAATGATGTTAGCACAGTTATATGAAGTTAAAAAAATAAATGTAAAGCACGTTGGAAAGCAGATGTAGGCAGATCTCTGCCAGCTTGGTCTATAAAGGGAATTCCAGGTCATCTAGGGCTACACAGTGAAACCGTCTATAAAAAAGAGCAAGAAAGACTTAGCCAGGCCTGGTGGTGCACACCTTTAGTCACAGGTCCCAGGAGGCAGAGGCAGGTAGATCTATTAGTTCTAGGCCTGCCAGAGCTACACAGTAAGACCTATGAAAGAAAGACAGACAGACAGGCAGGCAGGCAGAGAGACAGAGAGAGAGAGAGAGAGAGAGAGGGAGAGATAGATATCTAATGGAACTTGTCTTGCTGTTCTGGATATTCCTGGGTCTAGTTACTCCTGACTTCCTTCTCATTGTCCTTTTAGAAATGTGTCTATCTATATACTGTCTGCTCCCTTTGTATTTTTGAAGTTTACAGCTTATCTTGTTCTAGAAAAATCACAGTTTGCGTTCAATATGAATCACACTTTTTCTTACATCTGACTTTGATGTTATTTGGATGTTCTTTTAATTTTAAATTGTGGTGTGTGTGTGTGTGTGTGTGTGTGTGTGTGTGTGTGTGTGTGTGTATGCGCACGTGTGCACGCACGCTGAGAGCCAAACTTGGGTCTTCTAGAAGAGCATCAAGAACTGAGCTCCAGGACGCCAGGTCTACACATAAGACCTTGTCCAAAAAAAGAAAAAAAAAAAAGAAAAAAAAAAGAGTGGGCGAGTTCCCATGCTGGAAACACAGGTGTGTGCCACCACATGCAGTTTATGCAGTGTTGGTGACCAAACCCAAAGTATACTAGGCAAGTACTGTACAAGTAAGCCACATTCCTGGCCTGACCACAGTGTTTTATAGGCATCTAGTTTTGTAAAATCACATTGGAAGATTAAGTTTAACTCATGGCTTCCTTAACACATGCATTTAATTAATAGGTTATTAAGGCATTAAAACACTTTGGAGCTGCAGAAACAAAGCCATGGTGAAGAGCACTTGTTGCTCTTGCAAAGGCCCCAGGCCCAGCTCCCAGCACCACAGGGTGCCTTACAACGACCTGTAACTCTGGTTCCCGTGCTTCAGCGCCCTCTTCTGACCCCCATGGGGCACCAGCCGCACACTTGGTACACCTACACACATGCAGGAAAAGTGTTTTAAACAGCTAAAATAAAATAATTTGTTTTAGTTTTTGTTTTTATGAGACAGGGTTTCTCTGTGTAGCTTTGGCTGTCTTGGAACTTTCTCTGTAGACCAGGTTGGCCTCACACTCACAGAGCTCCACCTACCTCTGCCACCCGAGTGTTGGGATTAAAGGCGTATGCCATCAACACCACCTGGTCTAAAAAAAAAAAAAAAAAAAAAAAAAAACAAATAGTTTGGGACTACCTTTATTCTACTAGCTAGGGTATTTGAGCATACAGACTGATGAGTTGAGTCCTGTCAAATGAAAAGATTCAGTGTTGGTTTATTTTATGGTAATTGATGCAGAGTGCCAGAAATGATCTTCAGTAGCCAAAGACACAGAACTTAACCTTTACAAGGAACATTTAATTATAAGGAAGACAGTTTCTTTGCTTTGAGTCAGAGGAAGGCTATTAAACTTAAAAACAGCTTGGAAAGGACTGCGGATAGGAAATTAGACTGGTAAATTATGATACTTTTAAATGGGTACCACTAGGTTTTTCTTTAATTTCATATTTGTGCAAGTGATATTTTTCATGTAAACTGAATTGTTACTAGTAACTTTAAAGCAGGTTTTTATGGCTTTTCATGACTTGAAAGTTGTGATGTAAACAAAATATTAGAGTTTTACTGTATCACAACCATGTAATTATTTTGGAGGGAAAACCATTCCAGTGAACACCAAGACAATCTGTAAAGCCTGAGACTGGATCTACAAGGGACTGTAAGGATGCTTTGGATGCTTTCCTAATTCTAATGGCAGTAATGTTTACATATGCATTTGGAAAAATGTCTACTGAGTTTCTGTCTCTTAGCTGTATGCAAAATGAGATTTTACTGCCAGCTATTCTGTAAGAAAATGAGAAATTGAGCTTTAAACCAAAATGTACATGGTAGTCCCAATAAGAAAATTGCTGCTAATAACCTCAGTTACTAAAAAAAAGGAACTACACTTTTATAGGCAGTAACAAATACTTATTACTTTTTCTTTCCTTTTCTTTACTTTAGCATACATTAATTGTACAAGGCAATTGGTCTCTCTCCCCCCACCCCTCTCTCTCCAGGGTTTCTCTGTGTAGCCTTGGCTGTCCTGGACTCACTCTGTAGACCAGGTTGGCCTCAAACTCACAGAGATCCGCCTGCCTCTGCCTCCCGAGTGCTGGGATTAAAGGTGTGCGCCACCATCCTCGGCTCCCTCAGTTTTTATAGTTAATACATGTAAATTACTTTCTTTGATCACACTCCTTCCTCTTGTCCCTGGCTCTACCCTACTTCCCTTCTTCAGACACTCTTCCTTCTACTTTAATGTTTTGCTTTTTAAATCTAGATTTTATATATACACAACGTGAGACAGTCTTTTGGCATCTAGCTTATTTGAAGATTTCCAGTTCGTGGATTTTTTCTATAAGTGACATAATTTTATTCTTTTTAAAAATTTTATTCATTTACTCATTTTTTTAAAAAAGTATGAGTACTCTGTCTGCATGTACACTTGCATGCCAGAAGAGGGCATCAGATTCCTTTATAGATGGTTGTGAGCCACCATGTGGTTGCCGGGAATCCAACCCAGCTCCTCTGGAAGAGCCTCTAGTACTCTTAACCACTGAGCCATCTCTCCAGTCCCTTATTCTTTATGGCTGAATAAAACTCCTTAATCTGGCTAATGTCTCTATAATAAACATGCTTATTATATCCACGGTATCACTCATAATGGCTCATTCATTGACTTCAGAAGATATAAATTTGGTTAACACTTAAACGACTAAGACTTTCCAGGCAGGGGTTCTCTCAGTGGCATAAGACAACCTCAAACTAGCTATTTACCCAAGAATGACACTGAAGCTCTCATCATCCTGTGTCTACTTCCTAAATGCTTTGATTACAGGTGTAGACCCCCAATGCCAGCTTATGCAGCGCCAGGGATCAAACCCAGGACTGTGAGCATGCTAGGCAAGGACTCCATCAACTGGGCGACATCTCCAGCCCCCAAGACACTTGGTAAAAACTGAGCCCACACCAGCCTTCCATAACACTGAAAAACAACCTACCATTTGAAATCTTTCTGAATTAGTAACTGGTCTACTGGGTTCCATTTATTCATTAAAAAATAATATTTATCTAGTTTAAAAAATTTGTGTATGGGTTTTTGTCTGTATGTATGTCTGTACACCCTGTAAGTGACAGGTGCCCTCAGAGGCCAGAAGAGGGTGTTGGATCGCGTGGGACTGGAGTTAGAGCCAACTGTGAGCTGCTGTGTGGGTGCTGGGAATTGAATCCAGGTCCTCTGCAAGAGCAGTCAATGATCTTAACCACTGAGTCATTGTTCATGCCCCTATCTAAATGCTGATGATGGCGAACATGATGATGATTGATTGATTTTTTTTCTCTGTGTAGTCTTGGCTGTCCTGGAACTTGCTCTAAAGACCAGGCTGGATTGGAACCCAGAGATCTGCTTGCCTCTGCCTCCCAAGTGCTGGGATTAAAGGCGTGTGTGTGTGTGTGCATAGAAGATAGAAAAAGGCCTTAGATGCCGAGAGCTGAAATTCTGATAGGTGGTTGTGAGCTGCCCTGTGTGGGTGCTGGGAACTGAACTTGGAGGCTCTGAAAGAGCAACAAGCTCTTGAACTGCTGAGTCAGCTCTCCATGCCTGTTTGTTTGTTTTTGAGACAGGGTCTGTTGTCCTGAGTGCACAGACTTACAGGTGGGAGTCACTACACAGAGCAACAGGTTTTGTTTTTTTGTTCTTGTTTTTTTTTTTGGTAAGTATCAGTGGAGCATCTTGTAAAACAGAAACAAACGAATCCAGCAAGACTGAAAAAGATTTTTAAAAAGATATAACTATATACATTCCATAAGATGAAATAACAAACATACCTTCTGGGCTGTGACCGGCATTCCTCCTCCCCACTGTCGGCCTCCTGTATAAACAGAAATTGGAAAAAATTAAAATGGTATCATAACCAATGGAAGTTTACTAAGCTTTATTTAAACTAAAATTTCCTCATAAAAGATGATTTGTACTAAGTGAGACTGGTAACACTAAAATTTGTTTCTGGAAGAAATATCAGCAACAGTTCACAAACAAATTCCACTGAAAATAAAATGTTACTCATTAAAACAATTACCTCTGAAAACCAACCAAATATGTTCCGTATTGTTACGGTACTTTCAGCATCATCAAGATGACCTACTATTCTGATCCACAGAGAACAAAGTACACAGGAGCAACCCTTCCGAATGCTCATGGCCCGCCAGTGCCATCCACATAGTGGCTGTGGATGACCCATTAAGTACATTTCTTGTTTGGAGACAGGGTTTTTCTGGCTGTCCTGGAACTCACATAGGCCTGCCTGCCTCTGCCTCCCAAGTGCTGGGATTAAAGGTGTGCTCCATCACGCCTTCATGACTTCTTAAAGGGGATGGAGAACAGCAAGGAATGCGACAAGGCTGGTGCACAGATGAACTCACTGAGAGAGGCAGCCTGCACAGCCTGCGAGGCTCTGCACCACATGGGGTCCTAAAGCACAAAGGAAAAGCAGACACATGCCTCCATCCCTAACACAGAAACTATCTCCAACCGATAGCCACTTGGAAATAAAGAAAGAATTTTCTCCAAAGGAGTCTCACTGGGAAAACAAATTACTCTTACTAGGAGGCCTGTGCCTGGCAGTGTATGGCCAACAGGAAACAAACTCAACTGCATCTTGGGAGGTTCTACAGCTCATAATGTTAAGTCAAGGCTTCCCCGCCCCAGGCCCTTTGTGTATATATTATGCCTTCTCATTTTGGGTATTTATGGGATTCCTATGTGTGTGAATGCGTGTACCTCTGCATTTATATGCATTTCTTATGCTTTTTCTTTGCCTCTTTTTGACCTATTTTGTTTTCATATTGTTCCTTAGATGCCTGTGAGAGAGAAAGGGTGTGGATACAAACGGGAGGGGAAGCGGGGAGGAATTAGGAGGCATAGGGAGGAGAGACTGTGGTCAGAATATTACATTGTATGAAAAAAAAATCTATTTTCAGCGCTGGAGAGATGGCTCAGCGGTTGAGAGCACTGGCTACTCCTCCAGAGGTCCTGAGTTCAACTCCCAGCACCTACATGGCAGCTCATAAGTATCTATAGCTCCTGCTCCAGGGTATCTGATAACCTCACATGGACATACATGTAGGCAAAAATACCGATGTACATAAAATACAAATAAATAATTTTAAAAAAATCTATTTTCAATAAAAGTAAAAATTCAGAGGGTTGGTGAGAGTATATTCATTGCAGATTAGAACATGGAACAGGATAAGTGAGTAAAATAAGAAACAAGGGATCAGGACCAGTGAGACGCTTTAGTGTCAAAGGGCCTTGTCCCTAAGACTGATGGCATGAGATGACGACAGAAGGAAAGGACTGACTCTTGAAAGTTGTCATCTGATTTCCACATGTCTGCTGTGGCATGCGTACACACACACACACATACACACACACACTCTATAAATAAATACACTGTGTAACAGTAAAGCTGTAGTTTAGTGGCGCATTAAATTAATAGGGTCCTATGGAAAATTAAACTCAATAAATGCTTTATCAATTAAGAAAGCAAAACTCACAAAAGGGAAATAGTTGTCCAAGGAAACTCATAGGGTGATGCTTTAATTAAAACCACAGTATACTCCCTTCTGCCTAGTTGAACACTATGATTTACCTAGTCCTGGCCTACACTGAGAATTAGTTATGTTACTATAATATACAGGCTTTCACAGAGATAAGAATGTTGATGGTGGAAAAGTGCGAAAAGATGATAGAATTAATGACATCATGAGGATTTTTCCCTTTACATTTGCTTCTAAATTTTAATATTTGTTCTGTCATCACTTTTGCCCAATTTGGGAAACACGGAAGCAGTAAGAGAAAAATAATCTCAGGTGATGTGTGCCCTGTTTCCAGTGAGCCACCTGCATGTGTAGTTTATGCGGCCGCCCCATTCATCCTTTCCCCATTCCACCTCCACTGCGGAGACGCCATTCCTAGAGGAGGCCACAGGGGTCCTAGTGCACGGCAGCCTTTGCTGAAGGGTCAGAATATATGATCTTTAGGAACTCAAAAGGAAAGGTGTTAAAATGGGAAAAAAAAAAACCAGTATCTTTTGAATTAATACACCGAACCTGGAAAGCTTACAAAATAAAAAAAGGTCCAGTGTGGTGGCACACATCCTTTATCCCAGCATTCAGAGGCACGTGGATCCTTAGCACTTGCTGGCCAGTCTCGGAAACCAGCAAGCCTCAGGTTCAGAGAGGGACCCAGCCTCAAAATAAGGTGGAGAAATGATAGGGCAGTATTCCTAGGTCAAACTATGGCCACCACACACACACAGACACACACACACACACAGACACACACACACAGACACACACACAGACACACACACACAGACACACACACACACACAGAGACACACACACAGACACACAGACACACACACACAGAGACACACACACAGAGACACACACACAGAGACACACACACACAGAGACACACACACAGACACACACACAGAGACACACACACACAGAGACACACACACACAGAGACACACACACACACACACAGACACACACACACAGATACACACACACAGACACACACACACAGACACACACACACACACAGAGACACACACACAGACACACACACACAGACACACACACAGACACACACACAGAGACACACACACAGAGACACACAGAGACACACACACAGAGACACACACACAGAGACACACACACACAGACACACACACACAGAGACACACACACAGACACACACACAGAGACACACACACACAGAGACACATACACACAGAGACACACACACAGAGACACACAGAGACACACACACACACAGACACACACACACACAGACACACACACACAGACAGACACAGACAGGCAGTATGCCCAATGAACTTAATCAATAGAAATAATTTCTTGGGATATAATTTAATAAACATTGTTCCATTATTATTATTACTGATCTCTTTCAAATTCTGATACATTCCTCTCCTATTTTTTAAGTAATGAGGTAAAGTGGTAAACTGAACACTATCCTACTTAAGAGCTGGAATAGTCTTATAGTCTTGTGTTTATTTATTTCCCATTCCTGTCTTACTTCACAATGCAGCTATCATGATAAAGCTTGTAATTTTCTTATTTTCCACTCAATTTTATTGTAAGACTATTTCAAATACATAGAAGAGTTGCTATGCCTTAAAGTAAACCTGTATATCCCCTATTTAGATTTTATCATTAACATTTGTACTTACTGTTTCATCATCTGTTCATTCCGCCCATCTATCAACCCAGTCTTTCTTTCACTTTTATTGAGAGATACAGCCTTGTTCTGTGCTCGTGCTGGCCTCTAAGTCACGGAAATCCTCCTACTTCAGCTAATCCCAAGTGCTGAGGTTGCAGGCGTGAGCCACCACATCCAGCCATCAGGCAACCGTCTTGGAGGTAAACCCCTCCATCCCTAGCCATCTTGCCAGCTCATCCCTATATTCTTTCTGTTGTTGTCAATTTGTTTTTTGTTTTTGTTTTTGTGCGACAGGGTTTCTCTGTGTAGTCTTAGCTGTCCTGGAACTTACTCTGTAGACCAGCCTGGCCTCAAACTCACAGAGATCCACCTGCCTTCTAAGTGCTGGGATTAAAGGCGTGCACCACCATCTCCATCCAGGCTTTATAGTCTTCTTTCTTTCTTTCTTTCTTTTTTTTTTTTTTTTTTAACAATTTGTTTATTATTATATATTCCGTGCTCTGCCTGCATGTACATCTGCAGGCCAGAAGAGGGTATTAGATCCCAGTACAGATGGTTGTGAGCCACCATGTGGTTGCAGGGAATTGAACTCAGGACCACATTTAACTTCTGAGCCATCTGTCCAACCCTGGCTTTATATTCTTAATGTATCATTTACTTTGTCTGTTTAATGGCTTCAAATTGTATTACAATGTAGGTATTGCTGCAGGGTATTTAATCACACTGTGAACCCCAAGACTGTGTTGTTTACTGGAAAGACCTGTTTCTAGTTGTGGTATGGCTCAGCCCTAGCACACACCTTTAATCCAAGAGTTTTCTGCATGAGTATTGTACACAGGATTAAATAAAGTTAACCCTAGGTCAAAAGGTGGAGCAAGCAGCCAGTTGACAGGGAGTGGACATAAGGAAAAAACCATAGAGAGTAAGAGGAAGTTAGGAGGATAGGAGAGAGAGATTTACAGGAAGTAGAAGGAAGAGGCATTGAGTTTGAGGGGTTTTTGAGACAGTGTGGAGAAGGATGTCAGCTAAGGAAGAAGGCCATCTGGGTGCTTTCTCGGCCTCTCGAAGCTAGCAGCCTTCCATCACGACATCTGGATCCCAAATTGGTAAAACTGAATGATTGAGAATTTGTTAAAAACAGCAATGTGCTGGGCGTGGTGGCGCACACCTTTAATCCCAGCACTCGGGAGGCAGAGGCAGGCAGGCTGCTGTGAGTTCGAGGCCAGCCTGGTCTACAAAGAGAGTCCAGTGTACCAAGGCCTACACAGAGAAACCCTGTTTCAAAACAAACAAACAAACAAACAATTTTTTGACAATATAACATTGCTATCCATACCCTTCCACTCAACAGAATATATACCAACATGTGAAACTATACAATTATAAGAATTCAACTTTACAAAAGAGCATCAGGTCATTTTTTTTTCAAAGTGACTGTGCTGATTATATTCCTACCAGGAAGGAACAGGATTTCCATGAGTTGCACTAAGTCCAAGAATCACCAATTTTTGCTGATGTTCAGTTTTTGCCAGTCTGTTAGATCTTATTCTGGCCTCAATTTGCTTGGTTTTAGTATTAAGTAAAAAGGTTACCCTCTCATATATATTTATGGGCTGTTACTGTCTCCATATGTTTGCCCTCATTTCTAAAATGAGTGTCCCTAAAGAGAAATAACTCAAGTTATTTTCAGCTCATTGGAGGAATTTTTTTATTCATGAGAATTGTACAAAGAATATTCGAAGAATACACAAAGCAAAAATATCCTTACAAAACACAAACAGCTCAGATCGTCTGTCTCTACAGAGGCTAACTACCATGTACAGAGTTCCTGTATGGACCAGGTACTTCACATGCCCTGTCACTTACTAGATAACGCCACCTCACAGGACCTGTACAAAGCCAATCAGTAGTAAAGGCATCATGTGAATTCAGGTTTTGGGGTTTTTGTTTGTTTTGATTTTATGAGACATGATTTTTCTGTGTGGCCTTGGCTTTCCTGGACTCACTCTATAGACCATGTTGGCTTTGAACTCACAGAGATGCATCTGCTTCTCCTCCCCAAGTGCTGGGATTACAGGCGTGTCACTGAGCCCATCCATTCTAATTAGCTGTCGGTAACCTAAGAATCTGACTTATATCCCATGATGGGTGGGGAAGAGTTAGAAAAGGAAGCTTATACTTTTCATGCTTACAATAAAATGATACCCTTTGCATCTTTATTTATGACTTCTACACTTTAAGGTAGCACGGAAAGAGTGGAAAATACTTGTGATAGAAAAAGAGAAGGCAAAGAAGTATTTCAAGTGTGATATCTACAAACACAGTAACCTTCTCCCTTAACAGGAGCCAGGCAAGGGAATTAATTGCTTCTTCTTTAGAGTAGTTGGGGAGAAAAAGCAACCATTAAACAACTTTGTATACTAAACCATTGAAGGCCTTAGGGCAAAATGGATTTTTTAAAAATGGAGAAAGTGTGCAATTAGGTTTATTTCTGCAAAATTCAATGCAACAATGCTTATTCGATAAGATAATTATCAGGTAATATAGTTTCTAATAGTAGAATCTGAACAGTAGATGACACCATTCTATTCTATCAAGCATCAAATTTAACCACCTACTTTGTCACATAGCATCACACCTTGCTACTGAAAAAAAATGACAAATAACCTACTTGTTCTGAACATTAAAAATGGCCAGAAGGCTGGAGGGATGACTAACCAGTTACGACTACTCATTACTTTGGCGCTGGACCAGGGTTCGGCTCACAGCCGTCTGTAAACTCCAGCTCCAGAGCACCTGGAACCCTCTTTTGACCAGGCACACACGGAATGTACATATATACACATACGCAGGCAAAGCACTCATACTCAAAGTAAGAAGTAAATAAATCTCAAAATATTTTTTTAAATACCAGGAGAAAAGTGTAGAATAACTTTTAGTTCTGCAGTGGGTAAAATGATTTGTTACAGAAGAGACCTAATTAATTAAATGATCATTACACACACACACACACACACACACACACACACACACACACACACACACCATTTTATTTTCAAATTTTATTTAAAATCTGTTAAACAGATTTTATTTAAAATGTGTGATTATTTGTTGATAGAAAACAACAACAACAACTGACCACGAAACAATATGGTAGGCAATCCTAAAATGTACATTTAACTTCAAGATATTCTGGAACTATTAACTGTTGATTGAAAGACTGATGCATTCTGACTAACCTGTTTAATACCTACACATAAAAATAGGTCATGGTAAGGTTAATCTCCATTATTTACTTGATTGGATTTAAAATAATCCAGGACATACATTTTTGGGCTTTCCTGTGGTAGTATTTCTAGAGATACTTAGTAAGGAAGGACTCAAGCTGAATGGGGTAGCATCCTCCCATGGGGTGGGATCCAAGACTGAATAAGAGGAAACAGAAGAAATCCTGATGAGCATCAGCATTTGTCCCTCTTGACCTCCTGACTACAGGCAATACAAGCTCCTGTCACGCCCTCCCCACCACAATGGATGGTATCCCCTTTAAATATGTGAGTTGCTTTCTGTCAGGTATCTGATGACAGCAATGAGAAAAGTAACTGACACAGTCTGGAAAAAGTATAACAAAAGCCTTATTTGCAGCGACACAGGCTGTGAAAAACAATGGGTTGGTCAGAGCGGAAGCAGCAGCCCCCAATTCCTTACTCTTGGTACATGCTTCCGTGGTGTGCATTCATTTGTCATTCCCCTGCCTTGCCTGTGCTCTTACATCGCCGTGGGCGGTCGGTCCTTCTCTCTTGCTGTATATTCTTCACCGGTCTTCAAAGCTGGTTTCAAATGTCAGACATAATATTTCTTTTTTTTTTTTTAAGATTTATTTATTATGTATACAGTATGTACCAGATCTCATTATAGATGGTTGTGAGCCACCATGTGGCTGCTGAGAATTGAACTCAGGACCTCTGGAAGAGCAGTCAGTGCTCCTAACTGCTGAGCCACCTCTCCAGCCCATACATAATATTTCTTATATCACCTGGCCATATCTGTTTCCCTCCGATTCTAACAACTAATTGTGGCGTCACCAAGTTCTTGTTCTGTGTTATGAACGGGTTCTTCATTTATCTCTCACCATTATAAGCTGTAAGGTTTTTTAAGGTCAGGAGCCATGCCTAGTCACACCTGTTTAGCACAATGCCCTCTGTTCAGGATGGGGCTGGGTGACGAGGCAAATCAAGTGACTGGAGAGGCTGGCTAGTTAGACTTGTTAATGGTGAACACTTGAAACCAACTGGCTATACATTTCCAGCAACTGAGGACTATATGTTAGTAACATTTTAGCTTTAAGAAGCTGAAATAATTGTTGTTTTTTTCAGAAGCTGCACCCTAAAATCTGGAAGACATACTTATGCCTCCCTTTTAACTAAGTGGACAATCCACTTGTTCTCATTTGTGTATTCATACCTTCAACAACAGCTGACTAATGTCTTATGTGTAGCCAAAACCAAACAAACAAAAAAACTGGTCCCTTATCCTTGGATATTTCACATTGTAACTCAGGTCGTAAGTTCCATTAAAAATGTAAATTGCCTCACTTGGGCTAGAACAAAATTATAAACAGTATAGCATAGAAGCATCATGGGAAGAAATAACTATAGAATTGAGAAATGCTTTACCTAAGTTAACTTTTACACTGGACTGAAACTGGTTGGTTTTTGTCAAGCGGTTAAGAGCAAATTTACCTCAGGCAGAGGCACAGAGAACAGAAAAAGTCAAAACTATTTAGTAGGTTTGGGGAGCACCAAGTAGCTGTGGACTGCTGGGACAAAGGTAGATATCTGGGGTTAAGGCTTTCAAGCAGTATTGCAATTATGGTCTAAAATGCTAGGTACCCTAACATGACAGCTCTGTAGCCACGAAACTGGATTATCCATTAACTAGATAGACAGATGTTATCTATCAGTTGTCTCTGCCCTTGGCAATAAACTCTCTCTCCCTCCTTCCCTTCGCCCCCTTCTCCCTGCCGTGAAATTTCTGTTGGTTCTGTATCTCTGAAAAACTCTGCCTAATACAGGTACCATTCCTAGCACTTGGCTTACTTGTTAGAGAAAGCTTAGCCTATTTCCTAGAAACAAAGAAAATGAGGATGAGGGCTGGAGTGGTGGCTCAGAGGTTAAGAGCACCAACTGCTCTTCCAGAGGTCCTGAGTTCAATTCCCAGCAACCACATGGTGGCTCACAACCATCTATAATGTGACCTGATGCCCTCTTCTGGCCTGCAGGTGTACATGGAGGCAGAGCACTGTATGCATAATAAATAAAATAAAATCTTAAAAAAACAAAAAGAAAAGGAGGATGAAACCAGTTGTGTTATTAACTACTTTGTAACAAATGGATTCAAGGAGTACTTAGCTGGGTGTTCACTCAGTACTAGTCCCTCAGTGCTGCTGTACAGCAGATGGGCTGCAAATGAAGATCCAAGCAGCTCCACTCTCACAACTGTTGTCTTAACCTGGATGGCTGTAAAGCTGGGATTCTCTGACCATGTCCATTGGAGTGCCTAAGGGATCTCTGATATGACTTGGGCCTCCTCAAAGAGTAGTTTCAGGGTTGGCTTCTTGCATAGCAGCCAAGGCTCTAAAAGGAGGCTAGGCTTGGAGCTGGCAGTAGTGTCATTTATGCTACACTTTCTTGATGCATTAAAGGACAGCCCAGATTCCAGGAGACGAACTGGAGTCCTCTTCTTGAAGAAGAAGAAGCAGCGGCAAAGAATCTACAGTTATCTTTATGCACCACTTCCAATTCTGGTGACTAGCTAGCTGAACATGTAGGCAAAAGAAAGTCTCCTCAGTGTAAAAGACATTAAAAAACAAAAACAAACAAGCAAACAAACAAACAACTCTACCCCATCCTCCTACAGCCTCAACAACAACCTGGGGCATGACTCTACCAAAGTGCATGTGGGGAACCAATGGTTTATTAAGCTTACTTACAGAGCAATGGATGAGGGGTGACCTTAAAGTAGCCACACTGGAAGGGCTGCCCTCAGCATGGATGATGACCCTCCATGGCTGTGTAGATAGAAAGCACTTCCCTGGTCCTTTTCCACCTGACCATTCCTGAGACCTTGAGGCTCTGTGCATTTAGGGCAGAATTGGATGCAACAGGTTGGGAGGGGTGGCTGAATACTCAGGAGATCCCACGACCCTCCACATTCCTCCTATCAGGGAATGTCAGCAGTCTGCAGACACGGCTGTGGCCTTTGTGCGCTGGCCCAGCAGAGCACCCAAGGATGACAGCAAGCATGGCTCAGAGGACAGCCCTGGGCAACACCGCGGCTCCCACAGGTCTAACCCACTTGGTTAGGCTTGTGTAGCAAAAGCTTTAACCCGATGAGCCATTTCCACAGCTCGGTGCCTTGGCTTTAAATGCAACAAGTCAGCCAAGTGCTGGTGGCAGAGCCTTTAATCCAAGCACTGGGGAGGTAGAGGCAGAAGGATCTCTGAGTTTGAGGACAGCCTGGTCTACAGAGTGAGCTCCAGAAAAGCCGGGGCTGCACAGTGAAACTCTGCCTCAAAAAAGCAAAAAGAAAGAATAAAGTCAAGACTGGCAAGGTGGCTCAGCAAATAAAGGCGACCCGAAACCCCAGTTTGATCCCCAAGGCCCTCATAAAGGTGCAAAGAGACATTTAACAGTTGTCCTCTGACTGCCACAGAGCTGCTCTGTCCACGTTTATCATAGCATATACATGGACGGTAATTAGCTAATTACTTATAGGTTGAAATCAATTAAGTCAGGCCAGTGAGATGGTTCAACAGATTACAAAGGTGCTCGATGCCAGGCTTCACAAGCTGAGTTCTATCTCCAGGACCTGTGTGGCAGTCGCCGGGGTCTATGCAGTGAAGGAGAGGGCTCATCCCTGGAAGCTGTCCTCTGCCTCTTGCAAACATACACAACAAACAAGTGCAATAAAAATTAAATAAAAAGGAAAGACCCAACAAGTCTATCATCTTCACAGACCTGGCACATCTAAGGCATGACACAGAAACGTAATGAGTTACTGTTTGTTCCTTCTGGTTTCCTTTTAGAACAGCAGCAGCAGCAGCAACACAGTCACCATATCCAGTGCCTTTTTATTCTTTAGCTCTAGGGTAGAACCAGAGTGTGTCAGAGCTGATTTGTTAGATTTACCAGTTATAAATTTTTTAGGAACTCTGTGGGACTCACCCTGGCCGGCCACCTGGACTTGGCCACAGCGGGAATGTTTATCAGGGAAATCAGCAAATGCTATATAATCAGCTCCTGCTCTGAGTGAGCACAGGCTTTAAAAAACCTGACCAGCATCTTACAAATATGGGGCCAGGGAGTCTGTACTTTAAAAAATCTTCATAAAGAGTTATGGTAGCATATGCCTGCAATCCCAGTGCTCAGGAGGCTGAGGCAGGAGGATAATGCCTGGTCTGTAAAGAGAAGACTAAGAAGCTGAGAAACAATTAGTCTGGAAGACTTCATATTAACAGCTCGGAAAAGCTATTAAAAAGTACAAGGTACTCCATCAAGGTGATGGTGCTAGGTATACGGGGGATCAGCGTGTTCAGGGAAATGCAGCCTTCTAAAAAGATGCACTATTTCCCTTTGCAGACTGTAAGCCCTGAAAGGGCAGGAATATGTCAGCAAAGTGCCTGGGAGTAAATTACGGAGTAAACAAATTAGCGAGTAACCAAATGCAATTAATGGCTCTGGCCAGAAAGAAGATTGTTCAGACAATACCGGAGGAAGTAAATACAGTCCAAAGCATTATAACTAGGAAATGGTAAAATGAGGAATAAACCTGAGACTTATTTGACTGTATCCTGTACTTTATCCCTAGTAAATTACTAGTCATCTTCTTGGCTTATCAACTCACGAGGGGTGTTTAAGTGAGGGCCAGAGAGCAAGCAGCCCAGTTTATAAGAGAGAACTCAGCTTCTGTGCCACTGTCTGGGTCTCTAAAGTGCAATGTCCTTTCATGACTCTTATTTCATTAGAACTGCCCTGGGGCGAATAAACGCCTTGCAGGTCTGACCAGAACCTCATTTTCAGATGCTGAAACAGTCTCGTGGAAGTGAGATACTTTGCTCAAAGTAACCGAAGAGTAAGCGGGGCAGCGGTTAGTTGTCTGTCTGGAAGGCGTTGTTCCTTCTGCATTAAGAGCACATCCAGGCCCTCCGCTAGGGGTGCCCCTAAGGCTGTCCAGATTCTGCTTCCTTTTTCTCAGGTGAAATCCCAGATCTCATTCCTTGAACACTCCACGCTTGTCGCCCAAGCTCTCAATATGGTCATATGATTTGCTTTCCAGCCATGACACACTAGTACACATGAACTAATTGCAAATGCTCAAATAGTTCTTTGTGGTGAGTATTGGCTTGCTAGAGCCCCTCTCCATGTTCAAAACCCAACAGGCAGGTTAACGGTTGGCACAGCAGGGACTTTCAGGTCCTGCTCTTGCCTAGTCAGAATGGTTGACTGTGTCATATGTTATCTTTTCTGTACCGACAGCCACATTTCCCCTGCTCTCTAAACGGTGTTTATTTGGGTTTGGGTATGAGAGATTTAGCCCAGGGCCTCACACTACCATTGAGCCAAATCCCCACCTGTTCTCTAAACTTTGATTTAACACTTACTTCTGACCTTACGTTCACCCCTGGACAGAGCCTGTGCCCCTGCTGTCTCTGTCATCTGGTCTTTACCTGTAGCTAGTTCTTTCCTGACAGCCACACTCCAGTCGCTGACTCTGACTCTGGCATGAGTGCGGCTACTCCTTTTCTACATGATATATGGTGCCTCCATAAAGACTTAAATTATACAAAGAACTGAAAACAGACTGTTCTTTTATTATTAAGCATGCTAATATTTATGGATATGAAGAATTAGGATTAAACAGGATTATAAACATATTGAAACATTTAAAAGAAGAGGAACACATGCATAGAAGTGTAACAAATAGGTTTTTGTTTTGCTTTTTTTTTTTAAAAACAATTATTTCTAAACTAACAGCATGACTTTTTCAAACTTTCTGTAGTTGTTTTCAAATTAGGGAGTAAAACAAACGCAGTTAATGGCTCTGGCCCAAAAGAAATTCAAATATTTAAGATGTAGGCATTTTGCTGTAATAGGTTTTATTAGTAGAAATGAATTGCTATCAAAATATACTTAAACTGTTCTCAACCTCACCGTGTAGCAGAGGATGAATGACCTTTAACCTCTGACCCTCTGTCTCCACCTCCAGAGTACTGAGATTACAACTGTGAGCTACCATGCCTGATTTTAAGAGGTGCTAGGGCCCGGACACTTAGTGCATGCTAGACAATCCCTACCAACAGAGCTACATTTATCGATCTTTAAATAGGAAATACTATATTTATTGAGAGCTGCTGGAGTCTATAGGGGACACAGGAGAATGTGAGGCAATACCATATCCACAAAGTTGATCTGCTTGAAGAGGTAAGGTTATTACATTTGAAAAGTTGATCCAATTAAAAAAAAACTTTTTAGTGATTCTTGGTGAGTTTCATAGCATGCACCCCAATACCATCATCTTCCTGTCCCTCCATATCTGTCCTCTGCTCTTGCAACTTTCTTCCCCAAAACAAAACTAAAAATTAAAAAAAAATAATAAAAAAAACTATTTTGCCATGGACTCTGTGGTGTGTCACAGTGTGTCTGTAACATAGTATACCCTTTTGCCCAAAAAGCTTTACTTGCAAACATTCATCACAATGAGTCATTGGTCTGGCTTGCGGCATCTGGCTTCTGCTATGTTATCAATACAGGACCCACTGGGGCTATTCTCAGATGTCCTGTTGTTGCCCTGTGTCATGGAGATCCTGCAGGACCAGCCCCTCCATGCACTCCAGCAGTTCATAGAAGGGTAGATGTTGAAGTGGGCCAACTCAAAGCCCTGCATCTGGGCCTGGGTCAGCCCACCAGCTCTCCTAAACCTGCACCACCAGGACCAGCTTTCCCGCTTTGCCTAGGTGAGGGCAGGGCCAGCTTTCCTACCTGCCAAAGGTGGCATGGGGTGGGCACATCTCTCTCACCCATGCCAACAGGGCCAGCTCTACTATGCTGCCCAGGCATGGCACGCAGGGGGTGGGGCACACTCTTGAGTGCTGCAGCTGGCAAGGGGATCCAAATTTATAAAGATTAAATATTTTATTGAAACTTAAATTTTTTCTTTTTTTTTCCAAGATAGAGTTTCCTTGTGTCAGAGTCCTTGTTCTAGAACTCAGTCTGTAGACCAGGCTGGCTTTGAACTCAGAGAGATTCACCTGCCTCTGCATCCCCAGGGCTGGGATTAAAGGTGTGCACTGCTACCACCCAGCCAAATGTTAAATTTTATTATCATCATTATTATTATTTTGTTGGGGGGGGCATGGCATGTGTGTGAAGATCAGAAAACAATTTTGTCAAGTTGATTCTCTCCATCCATCTTTCCCTGGATTCTGCGGAACCAAACTTATGTCACCACACTTGTGGCAATCACTTGAGGCAAACTGTCACTGTATGTCCTTGTGGAGCTGGAAAACTCTATGTACATCAGGCTAGCCTTGAACTCTTCCGTAGCAACCTGCCTACCTCGGCCTCTTGACTACACTGCACCATCACACCAGGCTGATCCCAAACGTGTAAGGGTAGGTCACAGGAACTCAGAGCCACGGCGGAACGCTGGTCACAGGACAAGTGGGCTTTGCCCCTAGTCGTAAAGGTCTTGAAGGGACATAGACTGACACTGGCATTTAAGATATGAGAAAAAGGGAAGACTATCAGAAATAGGGCTGGGGACGGTAACGAGCTGGGGAATGACCGAAACCAGTGCTTGCTTTGGGTAGACTCCAAGTGATAAACTGCGGGGACATGGGCTCTGCACAGGACCCACAGATGGGGAGCCCGGGGAGGTATTTATCATCATTTTGAAAAGCTGAGTGAAATTATAACTATATTGATTCAGTAGCAATATGTTTTTTCTTAAAGCCAGAAGACACTGGTCATGTTAACATAGCTGTCCAGTAGAGGGCAGACAAGTCAAAGCTTTTCCTGCTGCTGTGCTGAAGAAAGCAACAGCAATGCTAAGAGACAGTACTAGCTGTCCTTACTTAAAGGCCATTATAGAGCCTTGCATTTCAGGATGAGCCCAAATTAGTGGACGAACCTTTCACAAAAATCTGTGGCACAGAATGCTTCTAAAGTTGCAAAATGAACGTGCTCGCACAGTGCAGGCGGGCGGGCCAGGCGAGGGTTGTCACGGGCTGTCTTGCCTCCATCTCCCCTACCCATGCCAGGCAGGTCCTGAAGCCACGCAAATAAAGGCCTAGCTACATATATCTGGGCCAGGATTCCAACCTGTGCTCTCTATTTCTTTTTGGTCAACTATGGAAGTGCTTGTTGCTATGTTCTTTAAAGTCAGAGGTGAGGTCAGGCTGCCAGAGAGAAATTGCCTCAGCAGCTGAAGAGCTGTCATATGGGAAATTTGGATGGGGAGTCTTAGTCTTACTAACTTAACATTCATACATGAACCTTAACACCTACATAAAATGATTGGGAGTTTCAACAGACCTTTTAAAGGCTAAAGCTAGAGTTTTCAAAGTACCATAAAGTCCTTTTCTTTGATTCCTAAACATGTGTCTTTAAGATAAAAGAGCAGTCCTATTTAGTAGGTTGACTTTCTGCCATTTGGTGGAAGTAGTCTTCCTTCTTGCTTTTGTGGGTTTTTTTCCCTTTTGCTTCTTTCTTTCTTTTTCTTTTTTTAATTGAAAAATAAAATCATTTATATTACATCTCATTTGCTATCCCATCCCGTGCATCCTCCCATTCCTCCCTTCCTCCTGCTTTCACCCCATTCCCCTTTCCTATGACTGTGACTGAGGGGGACCTCCTCCCCCTCAATATGATCCTAGGTATCAAGTCTCTTCTTGTTAGTCTGCTATCCTTCCTCCTAGTGCCATTGGGATTCCCCATCAAGGGGACATGGCCAAATATGGGGTACCAGAGTTCGTGTGAAAGTCAGTCCCCAGTCTCCACTTAACTGTGGAGAATGTCCTGTCCCTTGGCTAGATCTGGGTAGGGGTTTGATGATGATTGCACGTATTGTCCTTGGTTGGTGCCTTAGATCAAGCAGAACCCCTGGGCCCAGATCCGCCCATTGTAGTAGTGTTCTTGTAGGTTTCCAGGACCCTCTGGTTCCATCTATTTCCCTATCTCCTATATTTCTCTCACCTAGAGTCCCAAAGGATGTCCTCTCCTCTGTCCCACTTTCCTGGTAAGTGAAGACTTTCATGGGACATGCCCCTTGGGCTAGTGGCCAGTTCTAAGTGAGTATATACCATTTGACTCTGCTTCTGGGTTAGCTCACTCATTATGATCATTTCTAGTTCAACCCATTTGTCCACAAATTTCAGGAATTCCTTGTTTTTGATAGCTGAGTAGTATTCCATAGTGTAAATGTACCACAGTTTATTTATCCATCCTTCTACTGAGGGACACTTAGGCTGTTTCCATGTTCTGGCTATTATGAATAAGGCAGCTATGAACATGCTTGAGCATATGTCCCTGTTGTATGCTGTAGCATCTTCTGGGTATATTCCAAGGAGTGGAATAGCTGGGTCTTGAGGAAGCCCTATTTCCAGTTTTCTGAGATAGTGCCAGACAGATTTCCAAAGTGGCTGTACTAGTTTGCATTCCCACTAGCAATGAAGAAGTGTTCCTTTCTCTCCACATCCTCACCAGCATGTGGTGTCACTTGAGTTTTTGATCTTCACCATTCTAATGGATGTAAGATGGAATCTCAGAGTTGTTTTGATTTGCATTTCTCTGATGACTAAAGACGTTGAGCATTTCTTTAAGTGTTTCTCAGCCATTTGATATTCTTCTGTTGAGAATTCTCTGTTGAGTTCTGAGCCCCATTTCTCAATTGGATTATTTGGTTTGGTGGTGTTTAATTTCTTGAGTTCTTTATATATTTTGGATATTAGACCTTTGTCAGATGCAGGGTTGGTGAAGATCTTTCCCAGTCTGTAGGCTGTCGCTTTTTTTTTTTTTTTTTTTTGAGGCAGGGTTTCTCTGTGTAGCCTTGGCTGTCCTGGACTCACTTTGTAGAGCAGGCTGGCCTCGAACTCACAGTGATCCCCTTGCCTCTGCCTCCTCAGTGTTGGGATTATAGGCATGCGCCACCACACCCGGCTTCTTATTTATTTCTTTTTCTCTCCCCGCCCCCATTTTTGAGAAAAAGTCTTGCTATGTTGTGCAAGTTTCAAACATGCTATTCTCTTGCCTCTAAAAATATTAGTGACTCCCTCCACCTCCAAATGCCAACTAAAAGCTTTTAAGAATTGAGAAGCATTATCTTTTTTTCATAAAATCCTTTTCTTTTGCCATCTTCACATGGTAATTAGAATTCTAATAAATGAAATAAGTATAGGAAGTCTATAAGGACATAATCAGATTATTCCAATTATGTTAATTTGCAAGATATTCTTTATCTTGAGTTCCCCGCCAAATTGAACAGAACTAAATGGAAAAAGGGGAGGCAAACAAAAAATATGGAACATGGGTACACTTGATGGGATGTCTCCTCCCCTATGCAGATTCTAATAAAGATGAGAATCACTTTAAAACATCCATCTACCCATCCCTGTCACTAAAGGTACTAGCAGCTCCAACAGGCAGATATAAGCATAAATGCAAAGAACCAGCAACTCCATAATGCTGTGCTTCCTGCAAACAGGAAAATGTCAAAAGGGATTCCCCAGATGGTGTCCTCATCAGCAAACACCTCTTCAAGAAACCATTTGGAGTAATAAGCAACAGGGAAGTACTTAGCACTGGCTTACTTTCCAAAAACCCTAACTCTCCAGACACACCTCCACAACTTATGAAAGAATAACCAAGCCCCCTGAGTGTTAGGGACATAAAGCATTACACCACGCTAGGGACAATGGAAACACGTGAGCCACAAGATAGACTAGTAAGTATGCAGCACTGAAAAACTAAGCCAACTGAACACACACACACACACACACACGCGCGCGCGCGCGCGCGCGCGAGCGCGCACACACATGCACACACAGGTTATTAGCCACCCAGTGTGGGTGCTGGGAATTGATCTCAGGTCTGAAAGTACAGAACACATTCTTGACTGCTGAGCCATCTTTCTAGACCCTGGGTTTTAAATTACAAAGAAGTGTATTGAAAAGCTAGTTAGGAAAAAAATTTAAAAGGCACAGATTGGGTTGGATTTAGCTCCTTTCTGGTTCTCTTCCTTGGACTGTGCAGCAGTCTCTGCCCCTGGCTCCCAGGAGAGCCACCACGATGAGACCCTCCACTGCCCTTATTTGGGTTCTAATGTACTGTCTGTACACACCCAGAATTCCAAACACTTCAAGTTGTTCTCAGAACTGCATCCTAGGGAAGCAACTCAGTGAAAAACACTGTGCATGTCCTTTTCATCAAGGTATTGCCTGCCTGTCAGTAAGAAAAATTGTACCAAATCTCTTGCTGTTCTCAATTGGATATAAGCTTTCTTTTCTGAAAGTCATATTCTTTCTTCTTCCATATATTTTCTTGTGTTATGTGTGATCACATCTCACTCTGAACAGTTATACTACAAATAATTATTGAATGAGTAAATTCAAATAAATAAATAAATTATGACAGAAGTTCTAAAATTAGGGCTTACTATAATGAAAAATGCTGCCAATGAATGGAAACTTCTGGAAAATTATGTAATAGGAGACACCACATAGTTCTTAAGGATTTAAATGCCTATGAAGGATTGAGAATGTAGCTCAGTAAAGTGCTTGTCTAGCATGCCTGAGGCCCTGGGTGTGATTTTCAGAGCCAAAAAAACAAAACAAAGTTGAAACCTAAAAAACTAGCTGTGCATGGTGGTGTGCTCGGCAGGCAGAGGCCAGCAGATCTCTGTTGAGTGCAAGGCCCGTCTGGTCTACACAGAGAGCTCTAGGCCAGCCAGAGTTACATTGCAAAATCCTGTCTCAGAACATACCCAATTAACCAAACCAAGTCAAACAAAAATGAAACAAAAGAACAAAACCCAACAAAGCCAAGAATGACGAACAAAAGAATAACTAATGTGTTTTATATGTCTGGACTTCAGGTAATTCCAAGAGCTATGTACTGTCCAGTAGGGAGATTTTGTACAAATAAGGACTACAGAAAAACTAGGCCCAGAAGAAAGGAAGATGAAATAGTACTTGCCTCATATGAAGTTTTAAAAAAATATAATTTGATATTACTTTTAAAAAGTGTTCGGTATCCAGAAAAATACAGCACTGTTTGTTAAGGATGAAAGCCATGCCTAATATACCAGGTCACAGATAAATCACATACAATGAATATTTATCATTTTTACTTGGCCTGTGAATGCCATTTTCTTTGATGATACCCTGAACTCCTTGCAGGGAGCCATCCTTTTCTATCATCTTGCAAGAACTACTGAAAAAAAAAAAGGGCATTTTTCATTTGGGTGGCCAAACTGATTTTCTTCAAAAAAGTATAGGTATCATTGTCAACAGCTGTTTTCACTGCTTCATAGATAGCGTTGCTACAAGAAGGAAGCCACCATAGGGGACAAAAGTAGAGGTGAAGGGAGATAGCCTGAAGGAAAACTCTGAGGCTTTGAATCTAATTATACCTTAAATTCATTCCTTATACTTCCAAAATAATCTTTATTTTCCTACTTGGCCAGTTTTTGTTACTCTCAACCAAGATTCACATCACACTTGCTCACGTACGCAAACAGTCAAGGAGCGGTAAGAGATGACGAAAAATGTTTCTTTTCATCTTATAGGTATAAAAAACAAAGTTCTCAAAGGTTAAATAAAAGATTACTGCTGTTCTATCCATAAGAATATATCTCAAACAGACTGGGAGAAGTCAACACAGACAAAGACCCTCATAAGCATAACGGATGACTTGGTTGTTTTTAAAGGTCTATTTTAATATGTATCGATTCTCCGCCTGCGTGCATGCCTGTGCACCATGGGCATGAAGTCAGTGCCTACCAACAGGCAGAGCTGGGTCCCTGGTACTGGAGCTACAGGATGTTACAAGCCATATGCAATGACTATGGTCTGTGAGCACAGGGATGTGAACCAGAGCCCCCTACAAGGGAGGCTAGTGCTTTAATTTAATCACTGTTATCTCTATATATTTTAAATGTTTTCTAAATTCCAGTGGAAAAATTGTGCATTAATTTTGCAATCAAGGATTGAGTAGATATGAAGATGGGGGGGAGTTGTATGGTGCTATTGATTGAACCTGGGTCCTTGTACATGCGTGAGGAGCACTGTACTCCCTAATCACATCCCAAGACTACAATGATGTCTCGTATGTGACGTAGGTGATTGGCATTGCTTCTAATGCTCGTGGCCACAAAGTTTAAGGCTGCTTATACCACAGACCAACATTGCAGGCTCCATGCATGTTTCTTGGTAGTTACCCACCAAGGGCTCTGTTAATTTTCAGGATTCTACAGGGATACTATATGACTGCAAATCAGGCTTTTGCTCAACCTGTCCCCGGACCACTTTCTCCTATGTGTTTAGTGTCGTTGTTTTCAGACAGGACACCTGCATAAAAAGACATCGTCATTGCCTTGGCCACGTAAGAGAGACTGTCATGGTCAGGGTCAGAGTGCTGACATACTAACTGAATTCAAAGTGCTTGTCATTACAGACTTTGTCCTGCCTCACAATAGAAAACTAACAAACTAAAATTTGATCAGAGGTCATAGTCCCATGCAGGTCAGTGTGTGTATGGTAAACCATGAAATACTACTGTTTACCTCTAGTCTATAGCTTATGACTAAATCGGAACAATATAAAGTAAATATTTTTATAATCTCTTTCTATAGATGTTAATGTATTTAGATGCTATAAAATTTTTCACCTAAAATATTCAGAAAATTTTAATTTAGAAAAATATAAGTATGTGTCAAAGATGGGCTCTAATATACACCTTCAAAATCTCATTGGCTTAAAATAGTATTTTGTTATTTATGTTCTATGTTTATTAGTACCTTTCTCATCATTTGTGACAAAATACCTGACAGAAACGACACAGGAGAGGAAAAGTTCACTTTGACTCATGGTACCAGAGAGATTTCACTGCAGCCCCGCAGGGCAGGCCGGGCAGGCAGAGGAGCCCTGGCTATGGCGGTGAGATCACGAGGTAGAGGCTTAGCTACTTCCGTGGTAGTAGACAGGAAGCACAAAGCTCTGGACCACAACCTAGCAGCAAGTGTAACCGTTCTAAGCCTCCCCCTAGTCATCTGCGGCTGCAGACAGGCCACTTCCTAAGGCCTCCTCCTGACGCCTTCCGAACGGTGTTTTAAGTGTAGAGCTGTCATCCAAAACATGAGGAACATTTCAGATGCAAACCACAGCACCGGTCCACCCACGGCTGGTGCAGTTGGTGTCATGTTGTCCTCTCTCCTAGGATTGGTCACATGGCAGGAGGGACGGAATCTAATCAGTCCTGCATCAGCTCATAAGGCTTAAATGCTTCTACCTAGAGCTGACAAAAACTGCCCAGGCCTGGTGGCACAGACCTATAATAATCCCAGCTGCTTTGAGGCAAGATCTCAGACTCCAGGCCTGCACAGGTTATGTACAGAACAAGTTCAAAGCCAGCCTCAAGAATTTAGTGGGACTCTATCAAAATTAAACAAACAAACACTCTCCATGGGGTATGGTGGCGCTGTGCACATCTCTAATCCTAGCACTAAGGTGGCAGGACACCTTAGTTGCTGAACACCTTTGTTGTTGAAAAAACAACAAAAAAAGAGACTAAGGATTGAGTGAGAGCAAGCAGAGGATACATGGGAGAAGTTGGAGGGAGTAAAGGGAAGGGGGAAAGATGTAATTATAATTTCAAAAATTAAATTAAAGGAGAATTTTATTTATTTTATTTTCCAATGAATTAAAAAATTACATTTTATACTAAAATTATTATTTTTAAAAAAGAAGAAAGAGAGAGATGGAAAAGAAGGGAGGAGAAAGGAGAGGAAGAAAGAAGAAAGAAAAATAATAAAATGTTGTTAGGTTGGGCTGACCAACCCAGCTACGGCCCAGGCCCAGATGCAGGGCTTTGAGTTGGCCCACCCCAATATCTACCCATCTGTGAACTGCTGGAGTGCGTGGAGGGGCCGGTCCTGCAGATCCAAAGCTGCAGGATCTTCATGCCCAGGATATCAGAGAGTAGTCCCGTGAAGACCCGGTATTTCCAGTGTAGTAGGAGCCGGAGATCGCGAACCAGACCAATGACTCATTGCAGTGAACACTTGTAAGAAAAAAATGTATGGACCATCGGGCACACTGTGTGGCACACAGACCCACTGCAGCTTCCATGGCATAATGGTTTGGTTTGTTTTTTAATTTTTGTTTTATTTTGGGAGAGAAGGTTGTAAGGGCAGAGGGAGGATACAGAGGGGCAGGGAGATGAGTGGGATCGGGGTACATGACGTGGAATTCACTAAGGATCACTAAAAAGGTTTTTTTATTAATGCTGCCAGGTATGTGGTGGCTCACACCTTCTCACTTAAGGGACTGCGGTAGGTGAATTCTGAATTCAGGGCTAGCCTGGTCTACATAGGGCATTCAGTGACAGCCTGGCCTACATGCAATAAAGTCTTCAGGGCTCTATTTCCTACTCTGTTTCGATCTTACATTTGTCTTACTACCAGTACTAACTGTGCTAATGATCGTAATCAGAGAGCTTCACAGCCTTTCCACCCCTGAAATATGTATAAGTTTCTCATAACGACACTGATTAGGCCTGCTCAAGTCACTTTACTATCAGAGGATTTGCTCTAGCCTGTTCCTGTGGCTGTGATAAACACCATGCCCAACAGCCGGCTGAGGAGGGGAGGGCTACTTCAGCTTACAGGTTACAGCCTATTGTCGAGGGCAGTCAGGGCAGGAGCACAGAACAGACACCATGCAGGGACACTGCTTACTGCTCGGTCTCCGCCTCAGCCACCAGGCCTCCACAGCGCAGGCCCACCTGTCTAGGGATGGCACAGCCAACAGGAAGCTTGGCCTTCTACGTCATTAGCAGTTAGGAGAGTGACCCCACAGACATGCTCACAGGCCACACGATAGGAGCAGCTCTTCAACTGAGGCTCTCTCTTCCCGGGATGTGTCTAGTTGGAACCAAGAGTAGTTATCAGAGTTTCCACAGAAGTGGCAGGCCAGCTTGACATGAGCCTGTGATAATATGACCATCCAGTGGTAGGAAGGCAAAACCCTACAGAGTGAGGTAAACCCAGCATCCCAAGGGAAAAGCTATAGAAGATACCCCAAAATAGCAACTATCTTCCCAAAGACTAGTTTAAAATTTTTTCAGTATTATCCCTTTACCCCTCTAACTACAAATATGAGATAAATTCTTATACAAATGAACAATGTGAGTGTTCACACTACAAACTGCTACTGACATTAAGTCAGATCAGTTGTAAAAAACAAATGCTTATAGGGTACCTATGGGTGAATCCCGGATAAACATTATTAAGTTGTTTTACATAAGGCAGTCTGGGATACAAAACCAAGCACCTTATGAGGAAATTTCCTCTTATAGCAAATCCAGTGAATCATTTTTTGAGACGCCTATGTGATAACATGATTACAAAGTAGAAGTAGTAACTTCTGAAAATCACAGACAGCGGAGAGCACTAGGACCCGAATACAGGTGTGACCTGGGGTGAGACAGAGAGTAACTGGCACCAGGCATCCACTTATGAGCCTACAGTGGCAGTGGCTTTTCCTTTTGTTCATATCTTAAGTGGCAAGAATACTACTTGGCACATACTACTTGATGACGGAAGACATCTAAGGATTAAGTTCCTCTTCATATTACAAGTAATAATCAAAAGCTATAAAATAAGTTTGGTTTTCCTATTGTTGTTGCCCCCAAATTTAGATAAACTTATTTCTATAGGAATAAAAAGCTTCCAAAAAGTCACAGGTAATACTCATTGTGAGTTGACACAATCCTTTGTATAACTTTTTGAAGATGGCTAAGACTGACACAAAACAATGAAATAAAGAATATAGGTTTTGGGTTGGAGAGATGGCTCAGAGATAAAGAAGACCGTGTGTTCTTCCAAAGGTCCTGAGTTCAAATCCCATCAACCACCTATAATAAGATTTAGTATCCTCTTCTGGCCTACAGCATACGTGTGGGCAGAATATTGTATAAATAATAAATAAATAAATCTTAAAAAAAAAACCAGAATATAGGTTTTGGGAAAGCTGCCCACAGGGTCATGAGAGCTAGCCCTGCCCCTTACCAGCTGCAGCAATCAGGAGAGCAAGTCCTGCCCCTCACCTAGGCAGCACAGCAGAGCTGAGCCTGGTGGTGGGGGCACAGGTGAGCTGGCTGCACATCAGCCGTGAGGTGTCATGGTGCAGGAATGATGCCCCCTCTGCCCCTCAGCGCCTGCAGCAGTCAGGAGAGCTGGCCCAAGGGTCATGAGAACAGGAGAGCTGTCCTGTCCCTCACTGGCTGTAGCAGTGAGGCCCTGTCCCTCATCTGAGCAGCACAGGAGAGTTGGCCCTGGTGGCGGGAGGGCTGTGTATGTGCAGGTGAGCTGGCTCACCACTTGTTTGCTATGAGGCAGTGTGGGTGCATGGGTGATGCCCTCCCCCTACCCCCTTGCCACCCGTAGTAGTTGGGAGATCTGGCCTGCAGGGCGTGAGAGTGGGAGATCTGGCCCTGAACCTCCCCAGGGCAACACAGTGGACCTGGCCCTGACGGGGAAGGCACAGGTTAGCCAGCCCTGAAGGCATGAGAACAGGAGCGCTGACCCTGCCTCCTGCCTCCTGCTGGACGTAGCATTGGGTGGCCTAGCCAGAGCGGTGCTGGAGAGCTTGCCTTGGTGGTGTGGAGAAGGGAGAGCCAGCCCGCTGACCAGCTGAGCTACCATCCAGGCCCAGATCCAGGGCTCTGAGTGGGCCCACCTCAAATCTATACCATCTGCTAATGGTTATGATGCACGAAGGGGCCAGTCCTGCTGACCTAAAGCTGCAGGACCTCCATGACACAGGGCAACAGCACAATAGCTGGGCGAAGGCCTGGTGAGGATCAATATTGATGGTGGGACAGAGCCAGAGATCTCAAAGCAGACTAATGTCTCATTGCAGTGAACATTTGCAAGTGAGGATGTGTGGACAGAGGGGTATTATGGCCGACACACTGTGACATACTATGCTTTGTGTGTGTGTGTGTGTGTGTGTGTGTGTGTGTGTGTTCAACACCACGTGGAAGCCAGAGGTCTTTACAATGTCACTGTCAATCATGTTCCGCCCTTTCTTTGCTCCGGCCTCGTTAGCCTTCCTTCTGTTCCCTGCTCTGCCAGCTTCCCGGCTCCTAAGGCCTCCTTTCCCATTCTTTCCAGCCAGTGCTGCTGTGGTGGTTTAAACTAGCAACTCAAGAGCACAACGTAAAACACCAGGCTCCCCATTAAAGCTTTCCCTCCTTCAGTAACCTTCATATCTCATCCTGCTCCAAACTAATTTAGATGCTTTGTACATTCTCATAGGGTGGATACTTTCTAATGTGAAGGAATTTAATTTTTTTGCATAACTATCTGATAATGGCATTTTCTCCAGTAAAGGGAAGCACCATTTTTGTCATATACGCCACTATATCCCTAGCAACCCCATAGTGTCTGGCACACAGGAAGCACAGTGTACACATTTGTTAAAAGAAACAAATGAGTGAGAGGTAACCAGATACACAAGAAATGGAGGCTAAGGCCATGCCCTTAAGACATAGAGGCCAGGCAAGAAACCGTGAATTCAGCCACTAAAGGAAGTGCCCAGGCCAGTTTTGCCTCTGCGTTTGGTATTGTGCAGCTGCAGCTGCTGCAGATTAAACCAGTTTAATTAGTTCAAGGTAGAGCTGCAGAACCAGACCAGTGGCAAACACGGCTGGGGAAGGAAATGAAGCGGTGGTGCCTTAGAGTGTGACGTAATGAGAGACGGTGGCCCGGCGGTCACTTTGAACATAACTTTGCACGGTAGAATTTAAGTTATTACTACATGGCAACACTGCACTTGATTAACGCTCTAGTGAACTTTAATTGACATTTACTTGTTATATAAAGTTCACAACAGGAAGGACAATAAATTCCCTGAATACCAGGACTGCTTAATATAGTCTGGGCTAAGTTAGGCATGCTGGTGCACACCTGTAAGGCCAGCTACTTGGGAAGCTCAGACAGGAGGGCAGCAGGCACGGAGGGGAGTGAGTGCTGGAGACGCAGCTCAGTTGCAGGGCTACCTAGCATGTGGAAACTGCTGCGCTCCGTCCCGTGCTGAGGGAAACCGAGAGATAAGGTGTGCCTACTCTGTGGCTCATTCTTTTGTTTCTTTTTTAAAAAAAGGTTTGTTTTTTATTTACATACATGTATACATGTATTTGCAAATGCATGCAGTTTCATGTGTGTGTGTGTGTGTGTGTGTGTGTGTGTGTGTGTGCAGGCTAGGAAGGGATGTTGGATCCCCTGGAGCTGGACTTACACAGGCAGCTGTGAGCAGCCCAGGTTAGGCGTTAGGAACTGCACTTGGGCCCCTCTGCAAGAGCAGTAAGCACTCTCAACCCTGGGCCGTCTCCAGCCCCGTACAGCTCAGTCTTAAGGTACCTAAACATCAGCCAGAGAAGGGACTGCTAGTGCCAAAGCTGAGAACACCCCTAACACACACACAAACACCTCCAAAGGGAAGTACTTACACACACCAAGTTCACAGCGATGCCTCCTATAATGCAAACTGGGCCCTTGCACAAACAAGGCCTGTCAGGTAATCGGTGCCCAGGCTTCAGAGTAGCTGGCAGGGAGTCAGGTTAAACGGCAGGGAAAGGTAGAGGAGTGGGCGCAGTAAGAGCTTACATCTCACCTGCATTAACTGTGGATAAAATGCAGACCTTCCTGTCCTCCCACTTTTAGGACTGTTCCAGTGTGGAGCTATCGCAATGTTGAACCTGGACTGATTTAGTATTAGAAACCTAAAGTGAGAGTTCCTGAGCAGCCTAAGCTCATAATGAGACACTGCATTAAAAAACAACAAGATCTTGTTAAAAAAACAAACAAACAAACCAACAACCCATCGTCTATATCATTTCAGACACGTCAATGAGTTCATCTTCCATGGTTTTAGCTACTCATATTCAGCCATAATCTAAAAATGTTAAGTGGAAAATTCCATAAATAAATAAATAAATCATAAGTAAAAAAACTCCCAACAAAATATGAAGTAAAATGTAAAAAGTGACCACATAAAGAAGACTATGGGCATAAAGCGCAGTGCTAGATAGCACATGTGGAGGGTTAGTGTGTCGTCAGGCATATGGTTAGTATTCTCAAGTGTTAGTATTACTTCAGGTATGAACAGTCCTCAGCAAGTCACTGCCTTGTAAAACTCAGCTTCCCCAATTATTCAGCCAGATGAAGGATTCCTCCTGCTTCCCCACTGCGGAAGCACGCGTGAAGGAAGTACACCGAAGACACGGGGATGACTCAGAGCTCACGTAGGGTTAAATTCACAGCTGTCTCCCCGCAGTGGCTTCATCAGGGCAGCTACTGTTTTCTCCAGCCCTGCCTAACGGCTGAAATAGCAGCTTCACCAGGAATTCACCCGAAAAGTTGTGCTTGAGTGCATGGTGGCCACACTCGAGAAATTCATAGGCTAAGTAGAGATTAAGCTAGCTACAAATACCCCACTGACCGTCTAATTACCAGGGAGAGATCCCATCTTATCTCTGGACATGTGAAGTGGAACATTTTGCTACCCTGATCTCCCTAAGCGTTGCTATCAGTCTTTACAATATTCCAAATTCAGCCTTCAAGATATTTCTAAATCTATAATCTTATAATCCTTTCCTAGTGAATCTTTGATTATGATCCTCAACAGTGGCTGCACCATCACTTACAAACCCAACATCCACTTAATAAAAAAAAAAAAAAAACCTCTTAGGTAAGCCTTAAGTTTTTCCATTAAAAAAAAAAATCAGAGTTAAGCGCAGCATGCTGTGTGCAGGCATGTGGCTAGATGCTGGAGACCGTGCAGAACGGCAGCCTACACACTGGGAAAAGATTTTTCACCAACCCTACATCCGACAGAGGGCATCAGTTTTTGGTTTTGCTAGATATGGTATTAATTTGTCTAATTTACAAATTCTTGTCCCGAGAGCTACGGGGAATAAAAAGATATATGAGAACATTTCTGGCCTTGTTTTATTTTGACACTTTTTGAGATAGTATCTTATTATGGAACCCTGGCTGGTTCACAATCTTCCCTCCTCAGCCCTCCAGGTGCCACCACACATGGCTCATTTCTGCCCCTTCAATAGTCATTTTGTTAATCTAAAAAATATATTTTGGAACTTGCCATGTATTTAATTGTGACACTGTAGTGGATGGTGAAGAAAAGGAAAAATGGCCAAGGTGCTTACTGCTTGCTTTATTTATTTATTTATTTATTTATTTATTTATTTATTTATTTATTGTTTTTCGAGACAGGGTTTCTCTGTGTAGCCTTGACTGCCCTGGACTCACTTTTGTAGACCAGGCTGGCCTCAAACTCACAGTGATCTGCCTGCCTCTGCCTCCCAAGTGCTGGGATTAAAGGCGGGCACCACCACTGGCCAGCTTACTGTTTTATTCTTTCAGAGAATAAGTATAAACTAAACTGAAGAGCTGGTGCCACAAGAGCAGCCTGTATTTGCCCTGCTCACCACTCGGTGCAGATCAGGCACTAGGCCTTCTAGTTCTGTTTAACATCTTAATTACACTTTTGTTTACTTGTTTTTTGTACACACACACACACACACACACACACACACACACACACAGGGTGTGGTGGTGGGTGGGCAATGTGCATATGCCTCAGCACACATGTGGAAGTCGTAGGGCAAGCTGTCCACTCTTTCCCTCAACCATGTGGCTCCCAAGTATTGAAGTCTGGTCATTGAGCTTGGTGGCTGGGACTTTTACCTACTGAGCCATTTTGCTAGCCTTGGCTGTCTGGTTCTTAACTAAAAATTACCTCACTTTTTTTTTTTTTTTTAACAATTCCATGGACAATTATCTATCCTCATCTTAAGGATGGGCGACGGGAGACTCAGAGTAGTGGAGTCACACAGCCAGGGAGCAGCAAAGCTTACACTCTGACCCAAGCTGGATCTTGAGCCTGAGTTCTTTAACTATTTTCATGATTCTTTTTAAAGTGTGTGTGTGTGTGTGTGTGTGTGTGCGTGTGCCTGCCTACTTGTCTGTATGTACACCATGTACCTGTAAAGCCCAGAGGAGTGTGCTGAATCCCCAGGAACTGGAATTCCATGATCACACCCAGGTCCTCTGTAAGAGCAGCAAGTGTTCTTAACTGCTGAGGCACCTCTCCATCCTCTCCACATTAACATAAATTTTAGTCCTGATTTTGAAAACAGAGATGGTCTTCTAAAAAATATAACCTAATACATATATCAAAATCATAGAGTCAAGAGACATTGCACGCGCATGCACACACACATTTTAAATAAAACTTTTAAGAAATCATCTGGTCAATAAGTCAGGACAATGGCTACTCTGGAGGATGACGGCTGGTGACGCAGGCAGAAGAGAGTGAGTGAGCGATGGATGGCAGAGGGTGGTGATGAGATCCCACTGCCTGGTGCAGGCATCTGTTCTCCAGCTGGTGCTGCTCTATGGGAAGGTGGAGAACCTCCAGGGAACGGAGCCTTGCTGGAAGAAGATGCCTCTGGCAGCAGCAGACTGTGGCTGCACTGGGACCTGCTGGCGTCCTGCTCCTGCCACTACGCCTTCTCCGCCGTGACTGACGGTGAGCCAAACCCTTACTCCTTTGCTTCTTGTCAGCCGTTTGTCACAACAATGAGAAAAGTAGCTCTAATATAATCAGTTTGTATAACTCAATATACATAAAAGTGAAAATAATTGTAGTTTTTCCTCTGTGTACATTTTAGTTCAATAAAAGTGAAAAATATTATATACCTGTATGGAAATGCCACATTGAAAACTGTAATTGCATATAATTAACATATGCCAATAAAAGCATTTTAAAAGTGCAAAAAGCAGCCAACCAAAAAACAAAACAAAACAGAACAAAAAAAACTGACCTCTAATTTTTCCTGTAACTCCAGAAGTGTTGATACAGAACTTAAATCTTTATAGTTTTCCATGAGGTTTGGAAATTTCGTCTGTCATTAAGGTAGATTTGGGTCACATAACTCTTCTTTTAGAGAAGCCTAGCCAAGGCATCCATGAGTAGGAGTTCAAAGTGTGGTGGTTACATCATCCTATGTTTACAGTCAACTCTTAAGATTCAAGTCCATCTCAAACACCATCTGCTCTTCAAGCAAGCAGATGTCATAAATGCTGCAGACCAAGTCTCTGGGTTGGGGATGCAAAACTTAGCATGGAGTTAAACAAAACAAAACAAATCAAAACTGGTAGTTCTGACCTCCTGTCTGATGTTAGAATAATGCTGGGAACATTTCAAAAGTACAAATTCTTGGGTTTTACTGACAGATTCCAATTTCTGTTTGGGAAAGTTCTATTATTAAACTATTTTAAAAGGTCATTAAGCTATTCTAATGTGACTGTACAATTGATCTTATTAAGCTAAGTAATTCCAATTTCATAAATACACTCTGTATTTAAAATTATTACAAATCCTAGTTTCTCAAACATGTCACTCAAGTAATTATAAAAAGAAAAAAATTATTTCACAGAATTATTTTTCTGGGTTAAAATAGCTGAGCTACTCCATCTTATAACTTGTCCTGAAATAAATCTAAGCACTTGCAACAGCAGAAGCAGCTTTCTACCAGAATGGTCATCTGGATCATAACCCTCCAAAGGGGAAATCAGAATGTAGCTCATAACCAAACTCTTTTTTTTAAATAACCAAACACTTTCTGCTGCAACACTTTTTATTCCTAGTCTGACTGTATGTCCTAATGAGTGAACTCCTGTGCCCTAGAAGTGATGCAGAAACAATCCAGATAACCCTGAAAAGTGATGGGACAGAGCTTCCATTTGAAACTCATAATAAAATCTTTTCCTTATGAATTAAATTTTCCTTTCCCTCTTTTCATATATTTGTGTTGGCTAGTAAAATTGTTTCTGCAAAAAAGTCTGCAAAAGAAATATAAACACACATATGCCTTAGTCAGTGTCCTATTACAGTGAAAAGATGTTTAGGTATAATTTAGAAACGGACTAGTGTATGCTGTGATAGGTCTGACTGTGCTTTTTGTTTGGAGGAATGTGGACACTGGGACTTTGGTTAGGAAGGCAGTTGAATGCTTTAGGAAGGGTTTAATGAGCCATGCTAGCAGGGGCATGGAAGACGGTGGTGCTGAGGATGATAGGAACTGTGGGGTCTGGCTCAAGAGGTTTCAGAGAGAATATTAGTATGTGGCTTACTGTGATATTTTGGTGAAGATTGTGGCTGCTTTCTGCCTTTGTCCAACAAATCTGCCTGAGGCTAAATTGAGGAGTTATGGATTATCAGCTTTGGCAGAGGAGATTTCCAGACAGCCTAGTATTGATTGCATTGCTTAGATATTAGTAGCCGTACTTTTGCAGACCTATAATGAAAAGGAACAAGCTGAGCCAGGAAAACACAAATGTACAGTGTGAGCAGAAAAGAACCGCCAGGAAGTATAATGGAGTCAAGTCCAGTGCTCAAAGAGATATCAAGTTAAAGAAAAATTTGATGCTAAATGGAGTCAAGGGAATGGTGACCCCAGGGCAAGACCCCACCAGGCTAAGCTTCCAACTTGTGAGAAGGAATTAAAGAAAAGTTTAGGGCCAGGTGTGGTGATGCACGCCTTTAAATCCAGCACTTGGAAGGCAGAGGCTGGCAGATCTCTGAGGCCAGCCTGGTCTACAGATCTCAGGACAGTAAAGCTTAGGCAGGTAAGGAAGCCATTAAAAGCAGAAAGCTGGTGAAAATGTACTTGAACAAGGGGGCCATGTTCCGGCCTCAGAAAGCAGAAGAATTTGTCAGCTTTGGCCATGTGGTTCTGGCTTTAGAGTCAAGGATACAAAAAAGACTTATAGAATCTCCCTCCATGACTAAGGAAAGCCACTGAGGCCAGACATGTGGCAGAGGGCCATAGAGGCCACTGAGTGAAGCTATGAAAGTTGAAGCCTCCATTGCCTTGGAGACCCCGAGATGTTGGAGATGCTAGAGTTGTGGGATATCTGCTGAGGAAAGATGCTAACAGAGTGGAACCAGCCCCAAAGAAGGAAGTATGTTACAGTCAACAAAGG
This sequence comes from Acomys minous, assembly GCF_964271855.1. Lineage (NCBI taxonomy): Eukaryota > Metazoa > Chordata > Mammalia > Rodentia > Muridae > Acomys > Acomys minous. The sequence continues at coordinate 70,119,284 of NC_140493.1, read as the reverse complement.
TGAAAAGAGTTGGCGATCTGAAGAGCATGTTGACATCAGACATGGAGATACAGGGTTTCCTCCATTTTGGAATGACAATGTATATTCTGTGCCATTGTATGTTGGAAGTATGTGATTTGCTTTTCCATTTTGATTTACAGGGGGTTAGAGTTAAGAGATTTCCATGAGTATCAGAGATTTTGAACTGTGGACTACGGTAAGACGATGGGGACTTCTGAAATGGATTAAATGCATGTTGCATTATGATATGGCTACAAGCCTGTGGGGGCCAGTGAGCGCAGTGCGGTGGTTTGAATGAAAATGGCCCCAGAGAGGACATCCCTATTGGGACTCTAGATGAGAAAAGCATGGGAGAATAGCAAAGTAGAAGGATCCAGAGGGTCCTAGAAGCCTACAAATAGAACATTATGATAGGCAGAGTTGGGCACAGGGGTCCTGCTCAAACTAAGGCACCAGCCAAGGACAATACAGGCTGTAAACTTTAAACCCCTACCCAGATCTAGCCAATGGACAGAACACTCTCCACAGTAGAGTGGAGAGTGGGATATTACTTTCTCACATACTCTGGTGCCTCACCTTTGACCATGTCCCCTGGACGGGGAGACCTGGTGGCACTCAGAGGAAGGACAGCAGGTTACCAAGAAGAAGATACCCTATGAACATATACAGGGGGAGGTAATCCCCCTCAGGAAGTCATAGGGGAGAGAATAAGGGGAAAATGGGAGGGAGGGAAAAATGGGAGGATACAAGGGATGGGATGACCATTGAGATGTAACAAGAATAAATTAATAAAAAATTAATTAATTAATTAATTAAAAAAAAAAGAAAAAGAAAATGGCCCCAGAGGCTCACAGACAGAGGCACTATGAGGAGGTGTGGCTTTGCTGATTATGCATTCTCTAAGCACAGGTTCTGTACTTTATGTCCAATCCACATAGCTCTTTACCCAGTGATTTATCCATAAGAATCAATCAGTGCTTGCTGAATGAGTGAGTAACCTAACCAAAGTGCATCCTACTGTTACTCCAAGATTACAAATTTTCAGTGATTGGCTTTATCGCCTATTCTTCCTTTTTCCCTTTTGCATTTCCACTTCAAATACTTATCAAGATCCCATATCACTTCCTTGGAAGAAAGTTAAATAATGGGGATTTCTGTGTTTGCTCTGCAAATAACACCACCCCCATGTTAAATCTTCATATCACTGTTATTATGTGTGCTTGAATGTGCAGTACTTGGAACTGAACCAGAACTCTGTACATACTAGGCAAGCATCCTGCCATTGAGCCAAATCTCCAGCCTAAGCCTTTGAGTTAGGAAGGACCTAAGTTTCCATTGGTATACGAGTAGGAATAAAGGCAGAAAGGAGTGGAAGGTGGGAAACACTCCCTTTGTGAGCAAAACAAGACCTTCCCCAGCCAGTCCGTGTGTGGGGTTGTGACTTAGTGGAGGAGTGCTTGCCTAGCATGCACAAAGCCCACAATTGGACCTCCAGCAGTGCACAGAGCAAGTATGGTGGTGCATGCTTGTGATCTGAGCCCCCTGGAGATAGAGGCAAAAGGATCAGAAGTGTGTGTGCATGTGCGTGTGCGCGTGCGTGTGTGCGCGTGCGCATGTATGTGTGTATTGAGACAGGGTCTTGATATATAGTCAAGGCTGGCTTGGAACTCAAGATCCTTCTGTTCCAACCTTCTCAAGACTGGAATTATAGATATGTACACTTCACTTAGCTCACAGCCTTGCTTCTTTTGTTTGGTTTTGAAACAGGGTTTCTTTGTATAGGTTTTTTTTTTTAGCTGTCCTAGCACTTGCTTTGTGGACCAGTCTGGCCTTGAACTCAGAAATCTACCTGTCTCTGCCTCTGCTGGGATTAAAGGTGTACACTGCTGCCTGCTTAGCCTTCTTTCTTTATGAGGGAAACCAAACTTATGTTCAGTGTGTGTGTTTGTGTCTGTCTGTCTGTCTGTCTCTGTGTCTCTGTCTCTCTGTCTCTCTGTGTCTCTGTCTCTGTCTCTGTCTCTCTGTCTCTCTGTCTCTCTGTCTCTCTCTCTCTCTCTCTCTGTGTGTGTGTGTGTGTGTGTGTGTGTGTGTGTGTGTGTGTGTTTACCAGCCTGTGTATGGAGTTCAGAGGATGACTTCCAGTAGTTGGTTCTCTCCTTCCACTGTGGAACAAGGGGATCAAACTCAGGTCGTCAGGCCTACACAGCATTGCTAAAACCTGACATTTAAAATGAATACAAATTGTGACTATAAAATAATTGTCAGTATTTTCAGGACTGAGGAGGTAAAAGCAGGAAGATTACAAACTTGAGGCCATCTTAGGCTACATGGAAAGTTCTAGTACAGCCTGAGTGACCTAGAGAGATACTACTGGGAGGGGGTGCAGACGGGAGGAAAGAAAAAAATGAAATCCAGAGTTGCCTGTGAATAATAAAAACACCTACAAAATTGTTTGCAAGGATGAAAAACTATTGAAAATAATGTCACCCTTTCCCAACATGCCTGAATATTTTTTGTATGGATTTCCATGTACTAGTCTCCTTGAGAGAAACTCAGCCCAAGCAATAAACCAGGACAAGTCCAGTGGATTTCATCACGCATGGAACAAAATCATGTCAAGTACTATTGGAGCCTGGTCCATGATCTGTTAATGATTCTGCTCTCTGGTAACGAGCTCACTGATAGCTGTCAGCTGAGATGTGGTGTCAGCGCTGTCCCTGCTCATCGGAAAACACAGAACAATCATATAACCTCTCCACACTCAGTCTGTTGTCTGTGTTTGTGTAGATTCACCAGTTACTGTTTGTAAGCATTAGGGAAATGAGCACCACTCCAGCTATTTACGAGTCACAATAATTGAATTCACGCCATTCCAGACTCTTCATCAGATGGAATGAAGTTCAACCAGGTGAGTCACTGTAATTAGTGAATAAGGCCCTAAAACTGTACCGAGGAGACAAAGGGTGGGGAGTGCCGTAATGTATACCTGAGAAGCAAATACAAGACACGTGTCCATGAGTGCTGTGACCCACAATAAACATGACACACAGAAAGCTGTATGGCCTAGTTTCAGCCACAGACATGTGTTGGAAGAAATCAAGTCTACTGAAGGGGAGATACCAGGCAAAATCAATTCAGAGAATGTTGTAATTTAGCATGTTATACTAACTATAAAGTTTAGAATTTACTGCAGAGGCTAGACACTGAACAAATCTCTAAGTAGAAAAATTCTTTCTAAGTTTCCATTTGATACCATGTTATCTTGGGTCACCCATAAACTGGTAGTTGGACCTGGTTTGACAAGAGCAGCCCAGTCTGCTATAAGATGACAATCATCAAATATGCCTATATAAAATCTCCCAGTAAGGATAGCAGGCTACCAAGAAGAGTCTTGATACCCTATGAGCACATACAGAGGGAGGATGTCCCCCTCAGTCACAGTCATAGGGGAGGGGAGTAGGGGGAAGGTGGGAGGGAGAGAGGAACGGGAAGATACAAGGGATGGGATAACAATTTAGATGTAATATGAATTATATAATATATATATGTATGTGTGTGTATATATATATATATATATATATATATATATATATAATAAAATCTCCCAGTGCCATTCCAAATCTGCACAAGCTTCATGACAGAAAAAAAAAAAAGCATAACTAAACCCACTAAGGCATCTGTGATTACAGGATGACCAGAGAGCAGACCAAGGACTGCTTGTCTTTTTAAGACAGATATTCAACAGACAGTTCATTCATCTTCTCTAGTCACAGCTCTTGTATTCATTTCCTTCCCTTCAAGGTATTTCCAGAGTCCATTCAAGGTGCAACAACATATGTAAGCCCCAGGCCATACAGCATTCAGGAGAAATTTACTTGTATCTGAGACTCTCCAGATTCATGTTATTGCCCAATGCTATGCACAAAAATAATCCATTCTCCAGTTCCAGACTCACTCCTTAGTAACTGTACTGAGCATCAGCTGGAATAAATAAAATACCTACCGTTTCATGAAATAGATTTAATGCTCTACTCACCAGCAGCTGTAACCTTATTTGGCTTAGGATCGTCAACAGTCAGGACAGTGTGTCGGGAAGAAACAAAGGCCCGTGCAGCCCCAATGCAGGGGTGACATTGGGAAAGGGAAACAGCTGACCATTAAAACTACAGGCAGGTGGCCTGAAGAAATGGCTGCAGAGCAGCTCTGGGCTCAGTTCCCAGCACCCACATGGTAACTCACAACTGGCTGTAGCTCTGGCTTCAGAGATCTGACTGACACCCTTCTGGTCTCTGCAGGCGCCAGGCATACCTATAGTGCAAATACATATATGTAGGCAAAATACTCATATACATAAAATAAAATGGTTGTTTTGTTTTTACAAGACAAGGTTTCTCTGTGTAGCCCTGGCTGTCTTGGAACTCACTCTGTAGACCAGGCTGGCCTCAAACTCACAGAGATCCGCCTGCCTCTGCCTCCTGAGTGTTGGGATTAAAAGTGTGCACCACCACTGCCCCGAAAAAGCATGTGTTTTTGTAAAAAAGAAAAAAAAAACCCTTATGAATGAATATAGTATCAAACTTCTTCCTAAATTCCTATTTCTCTACTGGTAGACTACTGCAGTTCTCGGGCCTTACAGAGAAGTTTCTCCATCATAGTTGTTGGCACAGAAACTCACAACTCATCAGCGTTTACAGAATAAGTGACTATGGGGTGGTTACCCATAAATGGGCATCTGTATCACATGCCCTCTCCAAATCTAGGGGTATTTTGAAAGAGAGGGGTGTAAGAGCCAGAGGTGAAGGAGACCCAGAGCAAAACCATCTTCTGAACATCACAGGGCCACCACACTCATGAACGCACAGACAGTGGTTGCCTCCTCACGATCTGCACAAGCCAAGCCAGTCAGCACCCTGGCAATGATGTGGGAAGGGGTTCAGAAGCCCCTATGCCTAACTGAGGAGCTATGGACAGTTGATGACTTCTGGGGGAGGGAGAATTTTCTTTAGTTTGTGGCTCCTGGTAGCTTCAGTGGATGGCCCCACATCCAGAAGTATATGGGCAGCACAAATTTGAGTTCACATGTTATTAAACTAAAAAAGAAAAAAGTGTGTGGGACCCACTATTCCCGATAACAGTGTGATAAAGCTCCCTAGAAACAACAACCACCACCACAACAATATGTATCCATAAGGTGGAAAAACAAGCATTATAGTCGTATAGACAAGAGAGAAGGCGATGCGTTCAAAGTTCCAGGATGCAACACTTTGATATATCTAATATATTTACTATATTATATAATATATACATAATCTCATTCTGAGGCACCTGTTTGTCTTCCTATACTATTTGGCTGAGTAAGGCCAAATAGATAAGATAATAGACACTATATTAGTTGCATCAAGAGCCAATTTCACCACCCCCCAAAAGGCTTTAATTACCAAAGGCTGTATGCTATTTGTATATGTATAAAACATATACCTACGTACATTGAAATCATTAAAGATTTCTGATTCTCCACATTCACAGCAAAGCAATGCTGCTGATTCACTGTCTTCCAAATAAGAGCTCTGTAATGCAAACAAGACCATCATTTCAGAGAACCAGACAGATGAGCGCATAAGCACATGAAAATACGCCAACCAAAATGACTAAATTAATGTTAGTTCAGATGAGGTCAAATTCTGATTAGTGGTAGCTGCTTTAAGTAGAACAAAGCTAGCGCCCATTGAGTGACTAGACTGGTTAAGTGACTAGAAAATTGATTAAGGAATGTGTGGTTAGCTCAAGCATTTTCTGTGGCTTCCCAATTTGGACAATGGATGCCCCCCTTTTCCCTGTAAGAACAGTGCTGTTAACCTTTCACATTCAGAACGCTTCCCACACTGAGGGTAGACCTCTAATTCACTTATCCTCCCATACAGAGACAGACACTTGATGCTACTGTTTACAGCTAGGATTCAGAAAGTAAGATAGAGTCTGATTAGAGGCTAAGAACACCAGCCTAGCCTCATTAGACGTCTGTTTACAAGTGTCTATCAGAGCCAAACGGCGTGCTCTACTCAAGTCCTTTACCAGATGCCAGAAAACAATTTAAAACCCTTTCTTCCACCCGCCAAGCTCCTTTTCAGAATCTGTCTGGAAGATAAGCACAAAGAGACAAAGGAATGAAACAACCAGCGGTAACACAGGAATGGTTTCTCTCTGACTAATGACATAAAAAGAGGACAGAGAAGCTCAAGTTCTGACCCATTCGATGCCACGTGAATATTTGCTGTTAGGGTAACTGGGATGGAAACCGAGGTATACTCACACAGAGCACTGATGCATATCTACCCTTACATCATCAAGACTTCTATGAGCAGTGGTTGAAACCCAGTCATATGTGCTGTCTACTTTATAGCTGTCTTAGCTGACACTTTGATCTTTCCAAGCAAGGACATGTTTTGACCTGCAGAATACCTGAGAGATTAAGAGTTTTAAAATACACACTTGGATAAGAGAATGTAAAGCCAAGAGATGCTATTTCTATTAACTACTTTGTTCCTGGTTTTTTTTTTTTTCTTTTTCACTTTTTTCCTACTCTGATATTTTGTCTACATTTGGTTTTATGATCAAATCTTAGCAGTCATTATCCCTCTCTCTACTTTTAGAAAATAATCAGAAATAATTAGTTAAAAATTTATACCTGGCAACTATAGTCTCCTTTTGTAAGGAGAAAAAAAGAATACTTGTTCTCCAGACTTCTTTCTTTTTTATATTAATGTATAAAATACTCAAAGATTTCTTAAGTATACTGCAAAAGCTAAAGACTTAATAAAATGATTAAAGAAATTTAGTAAGGTGGAGATTGGAGCTGCTTTCAATTCTTCCAAATGCTCATGCTACAACAAATCTGAGTAATACTAAGCATACCAAACAGTGACCTGTCACTGCCACAACTGAGAAGAAAACATACACATCAATTAATCCAAATCATACTCATTAAGAACCTTCAGTTTTCATCTTAAACTTTTTGGATATTTACACTAACACTCTCAAGTGCTCCTGTAACCACATCTGCATTGCTAAGTTATTTCAGGAATTAACTACATCCTTACAATTAAAACAATTCGTTAAGATACCTATCCGTTTAGATGTGCTGATAGAATTACAACATAATTGGCTCCTGGAACATGTATTTACTTGTGACCAACATATTTAGCTCTAAATTATAGTCTAAGAACCCTAAGGGAGGCAAAAGACATTTCAAGTTTTTTCCCCTGCCTTCTGAGGTAATGTGACAAATCTGATTATTGAGCTGTTACTGGGTACTATGTGACTTATTTCCAAGAATACAAGAATGAATGAACGAATTTAAATATAGCTAAAAGGCATTTATTTCTGATTTCAAATATTTTCAGCAAACTGGGAACAAAATGCACTTCCTTAATTTACTTCATTCATGGGGTTTATATATACTATAATACTAGCTCAAAATGGTAGGCTCCTAGCTTAACCGATCTCATCTAAGATTCATAGTATAGAAATTCTCCTGTTTTCTGGGCCATTCCCTGGCACATATCCTACCATAGAGCTACATGCCCAGTCCTCAAATGGCTTTTCTACCATAAGGTAGTGATAAAACCCTTTTTCTTTCTCTCTCTCCACTTTTCTTCCCTCCTCTCCCCACCTTTCCCTTCTTCCTTCCCTCCACTGTGGAAGTGGGAACAAGCATAGGACCTTAAAAGCAGAGCACCAGAAGCTCCCTCCTCCTCCTCCTCAATAGAAATTGAAAAAAAAAAAAGCCATCAAAGATAGGGCTATAACTCTATAGGGAATATGCCCCTTTAACCAAGTATTGTTTAGAGAAAAACAGGTTAAGGTCACTGGGAAGCAAAACACATCCATACTCAGCAGCACTTTGACTCAGAACAGTTTCTAAGCAACAATTATAGCTATAAAATGTTGTAATCTTTATATGGGCTACATGGTGCAAGAACGCTTATACTTGTATAATTAGCTAATAATTGGCAAGCAGAAGTCTTAAGAAATGAATCCCTTGTTACTGTTCAGTCTCTTTTATTCTATCCCTGATCCTTGTCATAAGTTATATGGTTTTAAAACATTTGACTTTTTCTTTTCTCTATCCATCCACCTTTCTTTCCTTCTTCCTTTTTTCTGGTTGTTGTTTGTAGTGAGAATTTAGGTTTCTTTTTTAAAATGTTATGTGTATATGTTTTTGTTTTAATCCTAGATGTGGGATATGGGGCTATTTTAGATTGTCCACACAGCTGACTATGATTTGCCTTGTGCTCTGACAGGGGCATGATTTTGCCAGCTGAAGATAGTTACGTTTGGAATTCTGGGGACTCTTCAGAGGGTTTATAATGCTAGAGCCCCAAGAGAGGCGGCTGCTGGTCCCTCTGCTGCTGCTTTGTCTCCCACTCCTGCTGTTCTCGCTGCTTGTTGCATCGCTGGTTGCTGGCTGGAGATATCCTGATGATGAATGTCAAACTTGACCCAAGGACCTCCACATCCTCAATCAGCAGGGAGTAGTCTATCAATACTGATGGCCCCTTTCCTCTCTAACTTTCTTTTTCTCCTATCTAGTGTTGAGGAGTGGAAGGGATAAGGGTGGAGTAGGTAGGTCGGGGAAAAAAAAATCCAATAGAGTAGCCAAAGTCTGGATTAAAATGGCATCCAACATAGAGCTAGGCAGAATGGAAAATCTAATTTCAAATGGTTTAGAGGAAATAGGGGCAAAGGGATGAATATTTTGTTTCAAGACAGCAGCAAAAGGTTTCCTGTGGCTGCTGTCACTAGACTTTCCCTCCCAGCGGGCATTTTCTGTTTGTTTGGGCTTTCTTCCCCTCTTCTTCCTATATTCCATTTCAAACAAGGTTGGGAGAATGGCTGAGCAGTTTGAAAAATTGTGGGTGGAATCTGAGGAACAACAAAAAAAGTATCAAATGGAAAAACCAAAAGGGTCACTCTATTCTATCATATTTGAAAGGGTTTCAGAGTTGGTTGTGCAACTAGAAAAATTGTGGGCAAAGGTGGAACCGCTTGGAAAGTGAGTAGCACTGGAAAAGGTTGAACAAAAGGGCTCAGACCTGGTGACTGAGTGAGAGAATGGGAGCTTCCTGCAGGACGCAAGAGGGAAGCAAACTGAGGTAGAAGGCAGGTTCTGGTCCTGCCTGGCACTTCTCACTTTCAGTTTCAAGTCCCTGTAGCCCCTGGGTGGGGGAGGGGAGCAGGGTGTGTGGACAGGAGGAGGTCATGCAGGGTGACAGGGTTGAAGAAAAACAGCCTGATTTAAAACAAAGGCTTAATCTTGAGCCAACTGTGCTGCCAGAAGAAGAGCTGCCTGGGGTTACAAAATCACCATCAGTTCCCCCAGTATGTACAGCACATGCCCACTAATGGTGCAGAGTGTGATTATGATAAGATAGTGTGGTGTCCTATAGGACTGATAGATCTGAGGCGGTTTAAAGAGGCTATGATTTCCTACAGAACGCATTCACCTTATATAAAAATATATATATTAAGTAACTGGGCTACCCAACATAGAATTATTCCAAGATTGGAAGGGGCTGTTAACAAGCTGTGCTAGAAGCTAATCAACAGTTACAATGGTTAATGTGGTGGAGGGAGAAAGCCACAAATATTGAATAGTGAAACAGAGCAAAGGAAATGAACATTGTCAAACATCAGTTGCTTGGTGAAGGGAGGTACTCTGACCTACAAGAACAGATTAGATTTGCTGCTGCTGCCATAGAACAATGTTGCTTATCGGCTTTAAGAGCTTTGGATAAAGTTGAAGGGCCTGGGAAATGGTCCACCTTATTTACTAAGATTGTGCAAAGCTTTGGGTAAGCCTTCAGATTTCTTGCAAAGATTGGTTTCACCTGTGAACAAAGCCATCTCAGACCCTGATGTGAGACAGGTGTTGATAGAGACCCTTGCATTTGAGAATTGGAATACTGAGTGTAAGAAAGTTATGAGACAATTAAAGAAGTGAGCAGTGCCAGCGTACAAATGGATAAGGGACACGACTGATATTGGTTCTCACCAGCATCACACTAATATCATAGGACAAACTAATGCTAACGGTCTCCAATATCAAAATGCCCAGTGCTTCAACTGTGGAAAAATCAGTCATTTACGACAACATTGTGACCAAACTGCTAAAAGCTTCAGATCTCAAAATGCCAGTGCATTTAACTGTGAGAAATACGGTATTTCCGTCAGAGAAGCAAACAATCCATTTATTAGAGCAATGGGTTTTCCAGAAGAATGTGTAGGTGCCCTGGGATTCGCAGACATTGTGGAAAGGAGTACCACTGACCACTGAGTGCAGGCCCAAGAGGGCATCCAAGGCACTTCTTTCCATTAGGAAAGGAATTGGGGGTGGGGGTGGCAGCCCGACGCCCCAAAGCAAAAAGTGTGAGCCGTTTTAGACAAAAGTCACCAGGTTATAAAAACAAAACAAAAAGACCTTGCCTGCTGAACTAAAAAACAGTTTAGTTCATCAAAAATGTCTGTTTATAATTTCTCACTAAATACAGTACAATTAATGGTTTAAAACAGAAAGGGAAAATACAGTGAGAATTTTTGTTCCTTTAAAAAATAGAAATATCATGCTTTTGTTTTAATCCCAGGTGTGGGATATGGGGCTGCTTCAGATGAACTACAGTGGCTAACTGTGATTTGTCTCGGGCTCTGGCAGGAGCGTGATCTTGTCAGCTGAAGACGGCTTACAAACATTTGGAATTCTGGGCCCTAAGAGGCTGCTGGCTGCTAGTCGAACTTGCCCCAGGGAACTGACACCCCTAACCAGCAGGAAGTAGTACTCCACAGATATTGGTGTCCTCCCTCCCCTCTAACCTTCTTTCTCTCCTACCCAGTGTTGGGGGTTTGGAGAGGATGGGGAGGTGTAGGGAGGTAGGAAAAAGAACCCAATAAAGTAGCCAAAAATCCAGCTACAGTTGTTCTAAATGAATGTATTGCTGCTGTACTCAAAGAAAAATAAGATTTTTATTTGTTTGTGTTTTTAGAGACAGGATCTTAGTACTGACTGGCCTGGACTCAGTCTGTAAAACAGGCTAGCCTTGAACTTGGGGTTTCTGCCTCCCAAGTGCTGGGATTACAGCTATGTCCCTTGAAACTTAAATGGAAACTAGGATTTTAAAAATATACTATTTGTGATGGCAATTCTTGTTTGTCACCTTGATTACATCTAGAATTAACTAAAACTCCCAAATGAAGGGCACACCTGTAAATTATTTCTGCTTAATTTGAAGTGGGAAGCTCTACTTCTGATCTGGATCTTTTGTTTTTGCTTTGTTTTTTGAGACAGGGTTTCTCTGTCTTGCCTGTCCTGGGCGCACTTCGTAGAGCAGTCTGGCCTCGAACTCAGAGACCATTACAGAAAACTGCAACCAATAAAACTGCAGAGTTGTGGAGCCCAGTCCCAGCTGACACATCTACAACACAACTCCTATACCTCAGGCATATGCATGACATTGCAAAAGAGGGGCCAGGAGGGTTCTAAGAGACAGGGAGGAGGGAGCTTGCTGTGAATTAGTGTCTCCTAGAAGTGTCAGAGGTTACACTTGTGAAGTTTCACCAACATAGCTACTTAAACATGACCTGAACAAGGATGATACCAAATACATGTTCGTGTGTAAAGGAGAATGCTCAGGAGGCTTCAGTCCTGGATAAAATACCAGAGGCAACTAAAGAATGTCGAGAGTGGGAGAAATAGTCTTCCCTAGGGAAAAGAACAACAACTGCCCCTGCACTACCTAAAGGTCAGCACTGAAAACACACAAGCAACACCAGCTGAGCAGGTTGTTTATACACACACACACACACACACACACACACACACACACACACACAAATATGCATATACATGTGATAACAATTAAGGTGCATTACAAATAACATTCAGGTGCATGTGTGCATGGGTAGACTAAAGAGCAACTGCAGGTATCGTCAGGAACTCTGTCCACCTCCTTTGAGCTAGGATCTCTCATTAGCATGGAGATCATCAATTAAATTAGACTTACTGGCCAATGAGCCCTAGGGATTCCCCTGTCTCCATCCCCTCAGCAGGATTACAAGTATAAACCATTAAATCTGGTATTTCTACATGGGTTCTGGGGATTATGAAAAAATGTCCACATAATGGTCCAAGCTCCACCCCCAGCCCCCTTCCCCCACCCCTATGCCAGATGCTGTCTCAACCACCTTAAAGTTACAGTAGATTTACATTGTTGGGTGACCAATTTCAACAAAATTTCACTTTATAAAACTGAAACTATATGCATTGTAAATAATAACACTTCTTTCTGTCCTGAGCCTGGCAACCATCATTCACTTTTGTTTCAAAGAATTTGACTATGCTAGATAGCTTATATAAATGCAATAATAGCTATACTTGGGGCAAAACCTGTAACTCCAGCTCCTGGAAAGTCTAAGACAAAAGACCCCGAGCCCAAGGCCTGACGAGGCTTACAGAGTAAGCTCAAGGACAACTCAGTCAACTTTAGTAAGAGCATAACTCAAAAATTAAAAGTTTTTTTAAAAGGGAAAATTCCTAGGCTCAATCTAGAAGAAAAAGAGGAATAAGAGGAGAGGCTCTTTAGGACATAAACATACAATGAGAAGACCATGTGAAGACAGAAGACAGATATCTACAAGCCACAAAGACACTGGAGAAGAAATCTGACTCTGCCAACATTTGCACTTAACAGCAGCCAGGACACCGCTAGAAGAGTAAATGCATTTCTGCTGTCAACATCTGTTTCTTGCTATGGAAGCCTCAAAACTATTACAGAGAGGAACTGCTCTCATGCCCTAGTCTAGGACTTATAAGAGGCTAATTCTTCAAACTCAGCAAAGCTGGGTTAACTTCTATATTACATTAGGTTGAATCAAAGACAGGACCTATTTTTCTTTCTTTCTATTTTTTGTTGTTTTGCTTTTTTGAGACAGGGTTTCTCTGGCTGTCTTGAAACTTACTTTGTAGCCCAGGTTGGCTCAAAGTCAGAGATCCACCTGCCTCTGCCTCCCACATGCTGGGATTAAAGGTGTGCACCACCACCCAGCTGACAGAATCTTTCTATGTAATCCAAATTAGGCTGTGTTGCCATGGCTTCAAATTCAACTCACACTCTCCCTGCCTCAGGCTGCAAAGCACTGGGATTTATACACATCTACACCACACTTGGGCCCTCTTCTACTTTTAGCAATACTCGTGATTGATTATATTGCTTTCCACTCTAATAATCCAGGATAATCTCCCTATTTTAAGGCTACATTATTAATTCCCTTTATGCCAACTGCAAATTTAATTCCTCCTTTATCATATAGCATAAAACAGGGATAAGGATGAAATTCTGTTTTGGAGGGAATTATTCCACCCACCATAGTAATGTTTTCTGAAAGTTTACTGAGGAAAAACAATTATGCTTTAGGACCTAATTTTTACACTAATACAATATAAGTACAAACTCAAGTGCATACAATGAGAAACACTGTATTTTTTAATAGGTAGAGATCTATTTAAACATTCAGTAGTAGCAGTAGAATGCTTGAAATCATCTTTTGTAGAGAGACAATGTTTGCCTTATGATGCAAGTAAAGTATTTACAGACCTCTTTGTGATCAATAGCACAGATCTGCTATTGATAACTATCTGACATTAAGGACATATATGGCTACTGAAGGGCATTAATAATTAGTCTGTGCAAACAAGAGAAACATTGAAAGTTTAAGGAAGGATTGGGTGGTTCTTCTATATATCTGTAGTTCCTTGCAAATATATGTGCTAACTCGCACCTCACTCTACCATGGTCACGTCTACGGAGATTCTCTCTCCACGTCTAGATCACTAGCTTCTCATATGCTATCTCTGTGCTTGGCACAAAGCAGGCATTCGGTAACAGTTCAGCGAGTAAGGAGTTTAGCATGTGAGTTAATGTAATTGTTCCTTACTGTCTAAAACATCAATGGGAGATGAGACATAATTCTGTATCTAGGTGTGGTTAAGAGACCAACAATCTCCACTCAATGTGCGGCTTTTATCTCTCCACCACATGAAATGCTGCCTCTTGGGCTTCACGTCAGCATGGAGGTTAAAGCCCAAGGAGCATCTTCATTTCTCAGAGCTGCTTATCATGGCTGGCTTCCTGTCAGGGAAGCAGTCAAAGTGCTATGCCAAAGGACTCTAGGGCTAGCCTGCAATTTGTCCATTTCATTTGTGACCACATTGCTGCCCAGTGCTCTACGTGCAATAAAGATGTGCGTCATGGTGACTTCACTTGCCACACCGTTCAATCTAAAGCACAGCTATCCTCCAAAGGACCACTTAATATCCCAGAACCTCGGGTCACTTCAAAAATGATAACTTTACTTTCGTTAAAGTGGGATCTCCCCTCTGAGTCTTCACTGTTATGAGGGTGGGCCAAATATGGCCTGGTTTTATTCTACCAGCAAGCCAAGAAGGGTTCTCACACAATTAAAAGGTTATTTTTCTTTTTCAAGGCAAAGTAGAACGTGAGAGGGATGTTCACTATCTGTTTCCCAACATAGAGAAGGCTGGTGAGCTAGGGTCTAAAGCACGTGAGTCACCGTGAGTACCCTGTCTGACTGTCAGCCAGTGCCTCCCGGCTCTACCCGCCTCTGCGGCAGAGCCTCTTCCTTACCTCAGAGTCATCTCTCAACTACCCAGGATCAGTTATCAGCACCCAATCGGCTCACAATTGTAACTATAGTTCCTGATGCCCCATCTTGTCTCTGAGGGCATGAGGCATACATGTGGTGCAGAGACATATACACAGGCAAAACATCCATACTCAATAAATAGTAAAATAACAGAACCTTTTAAAAAAGAAAATATCTTTATTATCTGGGTGTGGTGGTACAGGTCTGTAATCCCAGCACTCAGAAAAGCTGGGGCAGGGGGATTAGAAGTTCAAGGGTATGTAAGTGAGCCCTGTCTCAAAGATAAAATTGTTTCATCAGGCAGTTACCAGAGCAGAGCATTTCACATTCAATGCCTCATTTAATATTCCAAATTACACACTCCAAATTCATTAAGTGACAGAAAATAGATTTTTATTAGGCTTTTTAAAACAAAGGACTTTAGTTTCATTTTGGAGAGCTACGCCATCCATACTCTTTCTTTTATAAGTCTTTTTTTGTAATTAACACTGGTAAGATTTAGACGGAGGGTGGCAAGATGGCTCACTGGCATAGGTGCTTGCTGTGCAAGCTTGGAAACCTGGGCTCAATTTCTGCAAGGATTCAACAAAAAGGAAGGAGAGAAATGATTCCACAAAGTTGTCTTCTGACCTTCCATGCGCATCATAGCACATACACACCTCTGTATTGCACGCACACGTGCACACACTTTATAATTGAAATGTCGATGTTTTGCACTTAATTGTTTAATGTTCACTGTAATAATACCTCATCCCATGCTGATAAATGTCTTATTACTATAGTAACTCTTCCTACTATCACATGACCTTTTTTTTTAAAGTCTACTAAACCTTGGAATGTTTTTGTTGTCTTTTCCCTCTTCCTTTTTTTTTTAATATAGCCGCTGGACCTGAAAGGGATGGTTACGAAATATGGAAGAAAGTGACTCTTGGTGTGGTTCTCAAATCCCACCAGTGGCAGAAACCACAGCAGTATTTAAGAATTTGTCAGAAATGCAAGTTCTTATCCTACCCCATCCACAAAAATAAAGTGAAATCTGGCTGTAAGGCCTGGAAGTACATCTTTTTATATATATATGAGTTATCTATTTATTACATATACAGTGTTCTGCCTGCATGTACCCCTGCAGGCCAGAAGAGGGCATCAGATCACATTATAGATGGTTGTGAGCCACCATGTGGGTGCTGGGAATTGAACTCAGGACCTTTGGAAGAGCAGACAGTGTTCTTAACCTCTGAGCCATCTCTCCAGCCCCTGGGAGTACATCTTTAACAAGCCTTCCAGGTGATTTACACACACACTGGCTTTAGAGCCTCTGGTACAAAGTATTTGCCTCTGCAGACAGCAATTAAATCCCTGAATTAAAGCTAGGCTGGGAGAAAGGCATCACTCTCTGGGAAACAGCTAAGCAGCAGGATTCTATATCCCAATGGCCTTTCCAGACACTGGGGAAAAAATCTGTACACTAAAATGCAGCAAGAGATAAATGTCTGTTCTGTATTGAGAATACACATTTGACTCAGATATAGAAAGACTTAAAATTTATAAGTCTATAATTAAAAGAAGCATAGAATATTTCATGCAACTTAAGAGTGATACCAATACCACAACTAAATCATTGCTGCTGTGCCAAGAGATAACCACATTTTGTCCTCTAAGCATGAAAGGAAGGAAGTAATCAGCAATTTAACCTGAGCCTGGAAATTCAGAAACCAAAGTAGAAATGCTTTCCCTACTTCCATAGCCCTAGCTCTATAAGATGATAAAGCACTGGGTCAGACACTGCTAGGATTCAGCGTCTCACAGGTACATGCTTTTCTGTGGATGTTAAAGTATTTGGTGCTATTTGAGCTCTTCAGAGTGTTCAACCCTAATTTAAGAAATCAGAATTACTTAAAAAGATCATTTCCTGAAGGGAAATATCAGTTCCTATCAGATATATTTTTACTGCACTCAAATAAAACTTGTTTTGCATTTCAGTTCAAAGCACAAAAGACAGAAACAGTTGAAGCTGAAAAAACAAACAAACAGAAAACAGATCTGGAACAAAATCTATTTGTCACTAATTAAAAATTAGTGTCTTTGGGCTGAGGAGATGGCTCAGTAGGTAAAGCTTGACTGACTGAGTTTGACATGGAACTTACATGGCTGAAAGACAGAACTGACCTTCTCAGACTCTCCTTTGACCTCCACATGTGTGCTGTAGCATGCACATCTACACACACACTAAAAAATGCTGACCTCCACGTGTGTGCTGTGGCATGCACATCTACACACACACTAAAAAATGATGACCTCCACGTGTGTGCTGCGGCATGCACATCTACACACACACTAAAAAATGATGACCTCCACGTGTGTGCTGCGGCATGCACATCTACACGCACACTAAAAAATGATGACCTCCACGTGTGTGCTGTGGCATGCACATCTACACGCACACTAAAAAATGATGACCTCCACGTGTGTGCTGCGGCATGCACATCTACACGCACACTAAAAAATGCTGACCTCCACGTGTGTGCTGCGGCATGCACATCTACACGCACACTAAAAAATGATGACCTCCACATGTGTGCTGTGGCATGCACATCTACACACACACTAAAAAATAAAATGCAAAAAAATATCAAGGACATTGAAGTTCAAGACTCACGTGGTATATACTCCTCACCTATAACTGGACACTAGCCCAAAAGGGATGTCCAGTGAAAGTCTTCACTCACCAGGAGATCAGGACAGATGCGAGAACTTCCTATTGGGATTCTAGGTGAGGGAAATATGGGAGAATGGGGAAATAGAAGGATCCAGAGGGTCCTAGAAACTCACAAGGAAAACAGCATGACATCGGAACCCGGGGGGGGGGGGTCTGCTCAACCTACTGTACCAACCTAGGAAAATACATGCAGTAAACACTGAACCCCTACTCAGATCTAGCCAAAAGACAGGACATTCTCCACAGTTGTGGGAGATCAGGGACTGACTCTGACATGAACTCTGGTGCCCCATATTTGACCACCTCCCTTGGTGGGGAGGCCTGGTGGCACTCAGAGAAAGAATAGGCAGGCTACCAGGATGAGACTTGATAGGCTGTGACCTTATGGTAGGGAAAAAGGCCTCCTTCTGTCACAGACCTAGGGGAGGGGGAAAGGATGAAAGAGGGAGGGAGGGAGGAACGGGAAGAAAAAATTGAGGGGATAACAATTGAGATGTAATCTGAATAAATTAATAAAATAAAATTTAAAAAATCAGTGCCTCCATGCATAAAAAATAAAAGAGAATAATGGAAAATACATTTATAAAAGTCAGATGTAAGGAAGAAACCAAAACTATACTGGAAGATTTTGAGATCAGTGCAGGAAAAAAAAAACCAGCTAATTGTAAATAAGCAATTTGTAGTTTACATAAAGATTATTCAGAAACGTATGTGTATCCTCACAGAAACATTGCTAGAATATGCTTAGATTCCTAAAATTGTAATTATAGCAAAGTCATAAAAAGAAAAATAAAATAGGGTATATTTAGTGGGATGCAAAGGCAGCTGTTCATACCACAGGTTCATCAATTGAAGCAAAGACTTCACGAGCATACATACATACACACACACACACACACACACACACACACACACACACACAGAGAGAGAGAGAGAGAGAGAGAGAGAGAGAGAGAGAGAGAGAATGCGAGAGCTTACATTTAGTCTATCATTACATCATTCTATCATTCACAAAAGCAGTAATGCGTAATAAACAAATTCATAAAAGCATGGGAGAGCAAAGACAATGCTAGATATTTAATCCAGACAGAAAAGAAAGTCTGCAAAAAACAACAACAACAACAACAAAAACAACAACAAAAACAATGAGGCAAAATTAGCAGCAACATTTCACAATTTATGCACCTAGACCCTTAATATACAAACAAGAAACATGTTGGGAATGATAAAACACACCTTTAATCTCATTACTTGGAAGGCAGAGGCAGCCCAATCTCTGAAGAGACCAGCCTAGACTACCTAGCAAGTTCTATTGTGTAGCCATAGCTACAAAGTGAAACTCTATCTCAATAAATAGAAAAGTAAATAAATGAATGGGGCATGGGTTTGGATTCAAGTCTTGAGTTGCTAATTATGTGGCTCACAAATTAAGTTTAATCTGTGCAAAGAATGGTTTGTCTCCTAAATGTACCAAAATTCTCTACTATTTTCCATTTTTCAAATTAGGCTTCTGCTATTAACAAGTTAGCAGCTTAGTTCCCTCTTGCTTTTTTGAGAGTTATAAAACAAAAACAAAAACAAAACAAAACAAACCAAAAAACAGCTTAGTTTTGTCAACTTCATGGGAACACATGGCCAGCACAAGGCACTACAAACAACCTTATGTTTTGTGTATGTTTACAACTTATACATTCTTGGTAATTTATTTGGTAAATCACTTAAATGTTATCATTATGGTCTAAAAACCTTAGAATTCTAGTTTTTTATTTCCCAACTCAACCAGTACATGGGACTCATTTGTGGTTTTAAACACACCCATCAACTACCCTGATTTCTGTCATATAAACAGACAGAAAAACATACATAGCCTGATTTGGAGTCTGGATTGTGGAAGCCAATGGGGTTTTAGAAGCTAAGGCGTGTGCACATAATCTGATCATTATGCTTTTACAGTGTGAAAGAGCTGGAGCTCGGTTATTTCTTTGGGATAATGGTGTTTAGAACAGAAAAAAAAAAAAGGTGGCTATTTTATAGAAACCAGGAGACTTCAGAAAGCAATAAGATACTGAGTAAGAAGAGCAAGACAAAGCTCTTTGGACATTTGTCCAGGGATGTGTGCCAGGAAAGAAAGACAAGTGCAGGAAGATCAGTGTTACTGAGATACACGCTACCCAGTCAGGTTTCAGATGCTTGTGAAAACAATAGTGTTTACTTAGAACCCAGGGTTAGGCCCATTTCACTGCAAGCAAAGACCTTGATTCATCAACAAATGAGAAAACTGAAAAATTTATAGTACTAGAGGAGAAATCTGGGTTGGTTAGCAAGGAAGGCTATATATACCTAAAATTAAAAACCAACAGGTTGAAATGGGCTTAAGTGAGTGATGATTTTTATTCATAATTTTTTACATTGCTTTCTGACTATGATATCCTATCCTGTAGCAAAATTATTTCTGTATTATAGCTAGTTAACTAGACTAAATAAAAGGGTGTGAACTTCTGGTACTCATTTTCAAAGGAACTGATCCAGAGACTGAATAGTTACCCAGCCATCAAAATCACTGAAATGCCAGGCCCTAACCCTGTGATCCTTTTTAGCACCAGGTGAATCCTGGAGAGAAGCTCACTTATAGTTCTGCCTTACCCTGCCACTTTCTTCCGAGTTATACATATTTCAGGGGCTCATACCATGGCTGCCAAGGGGGAAATCCTCATGCAGACAGGCGACAAGGATGACATCGTGAAATTAATTTCCCACCAGAGAATTTTGAGAAGGGTCTCCACCAAATATTGGTCATAGGCCTGTGGGATCCTTCATCATCCTCTGAATTGGAAGAAAAACTTTCCAATCACTTTCATCCCGTACTGTAGGAGATAATCTGGGAAAGTGAGTCCTTGGATGGATGGTTAGCAGAAGCAGAGACCAGAGCCAGCCACCTGAGCAATGCCAAGAAATAACCCAAGGGATGAGAGAACATTTAAAACAAAATTTAGCCATTAAACAGCAATGCCCTATAACTAGAAATGAGGGGAACAACAGGGTCTAGAGAGGAGGAGCTCACAAAAGACGAAGCGTTTCTTGCCAGGCATGGTGGCACATGCTTTCATCTCAGCACTGGGAGGAAGCAGAAGGATCCTGTCTCAAAACCAAGGATCCACTCCTGCAGCCCCAGATCTTCAGAGCTGGGATCAGGAGGATCAAGAGTTCAAGGCCAGTCTTGGGTACATAGCAAGTTAGAGGACAGTATGGGCTCAAGACCCTGTCTCAAGAAAAAAATAAAGAATTAAAAACATAAGATAAAGCATTTTCCTAGTTTTCACTCGAGGAAAAAGATTTTAGAGACAAATTTAGGGAATACTCCAAAGGCCATCAATTCTAAGGAGAAAGTCAACAGCAAGGGATCTTATTTCCTAAATCATAATTGGGGTATAGCAAGACTGCCACTGTGGTGAGAAACGCAAAGCAGGATGTAAGTTTAGGGGCTCCAGTGATCAAGGAGTGTCTCCTATCTTTTGGCTGTGAGCCTATCCTTTAACAGCTGAGCCATCAAACGACCAAGACTACTGGATGCCCCATAGCTAAGACAGGCAAGCCTTAAAGAGTGAGCAGCTTAAAGAGTAAATAAAGCTTAGATATGAGGCAGGACTTCAGAGATTGCCACAAAGCTGTCCCCTTGACAGCTGGCCTCTCAGAGTCTCCAGGGGGACCATGGCAGATTTCAAAGTACTTTGTATCCTTACAGAAGCCACAAGGGAAACACCCTGGATCCCTAAGCCTTTGTCCAAGGCAAGACTTTAACTCCAACCAATGAGTGCAAGGAGACTAGAGACCAAAACAGGAGAGTACCAAGGAGAGGCTGAAGGGCCGGGGAAACACGGGCCGTAGGTCAACCATTTCTCACAGGCCAGAGGATTAGCATGGATCCTTTTGAGGAACTATCTGATTACTGCCACAGAAAGAAATTCCTCTGGAAAGAGATCTTCAGAAAAAGATGAGCTGCCTTTGTCAGTGGGTTTTTCTCAGGGACAGTGCAAACACAGGAAGGCCCTGGGTCTGTGCTAACCTCTGTATAGAGTTCAGGCCCAACTGAAATAGAGACCACACAGGTAGTAGAAATAGATACTGACCACATGAGTCTATGCTGCTTATTGTCCCAATTCTGAGAAACTCCAGAAGCTTAGTCATAGACTTCTTGTATAGGACATTAGTCTGCTCAGGAAAGAAGCAAGGTCTAGGCAGAACCAGGCCTGAACAAAGCAAGGCAACAGGTGTTACATCTGAGAACCAGACACCTGTTATTAAGGTTCTAAGGTCCAGAGTTGTCTGACCTGGACAGGGCTGTTAGAAACCAGGATGTTCAAGGAGAAGTTGCCTTCCTTAGAGATTACCCTGAAAGAAAATGCTACTTTACTCCAAAACCTACTAGTTGTCATGTTAGCATGCATCTACAGAGAATGGGCTCCGTTTCTCACAAGTAAGAAAATTATTTCAAAATATACTGGTTTCACCCAGGGGGCCCTGCACAAACTGTTGCTCCAACCAAGGACAATGCATGCAGTAAACCTAGCCCCCCTGTTAAGATCTAGGCACGGTTGTGAGGAGAGCGGGGACCGCCTCTGACATGAGCTCTGGTGGCCCTGATTTGATCACTTCCCCTTGGTGAGGAGGCCCAGAAAGATGGCTCAACTGGCAAAGGCACTTGTCACCAACCTTGGTGACATGAGTTTGACCACCAGAACCCCTATGGTATAAGGAGAGGATGCACTTCTACAGGCTGTCCTCTGCCCCCACATGTGTCCTATGCACATGTGTGCACACATATATACATAATGTAAACAAGTAAATAAATAAAGATTGCAATCCGATTAGTAATTTAAACAACATTTCCACTTCTGATCTCTAGGTTTAATTGTAGTAGTGTGACGGCTGTTCTCAGTTGTCAACTTGACCACCTCTGGAATCAACTAACTAAATGTCTTGGCACACCTGTAAGGGTTTTTTTCCTAAATCAATCCTTTGAAGTTGGGGACCCACTTCTAATCTACATCTTTGAGGAAGGAAAATACATTTTTAATTCAAATCTTTTGAGGTGGAAAGATCCACCTTTGATTTATGTCATACACACACACACACACACACACACACACACACTGACGTTCTTGAAAACTTAATTGAATATATTATTTCTATAAATTCTGTTCCTCTAGAGAACCCTGACTAATACAAGTAAAAAACAGAAGAACTAAAAAGTATCTAATTTCAAATTTCTGAAACAGCATCCTTTGTTTTCAAACAAGCACACACTGAGAGAAGTGCCTAGTCCTGCCTTGCATTTTACAGCTTTACAGACTAACAACACTTTGTCATGAATATATGCTTGAAGTAGGACTCATAAACCCGCCTTCAGTGGCTACCCAGGATGTGTGTCTGAGCAGCACCAGTGCACAGGGTTTTTAATTCCAGTCAATCAAGTGAAAAGAGGGCTTCTGAGCATCTCACTTGTTCCTTGGGTTTTCTGTGTATGTTTTACTATTACAGAAATGGATGACACATCTTTATTAGTTACTTCCTACTTATCCTCAAGTCTTTTAGGGGACAGGAAATTTTGAGAAGAAAAATTTCAAGGGCTTACAATTCAGAAGTTAGCAACTTTCTTGAGAATTTAAACATACTGGTGTAGCTGGGGGAATGCAGAACTGTTCTGTGTCTCACTAGGTAATATTCTGCTTGTCAGTAAGCAGCTGGAATGTACAGAGGCAAGCACCACACTCACATTTCCTATGAGTCTCCATGGAAACTGCCCATAGCCTTGGAAAGTTCTCTCAAAATGCATTAAGAACAAAAGTCTATGCAATTAAGTGCTTTTTCCAAACCATAGGTTGTGACTCATTAACAGCTCATAGAATCAATTCAGTTTTCACAAGTCATTCCCCCTCCCCCCCTCTCTCTCTCTCTCTGTGTGTGTGTGTGTGTGTGTGTGTGTGTGTGTGTGTCACAGGGATTGAACCCAAGGCCTTGCACATACTAAGTACATACTCTACCACTGAACTATACTCCGAATTGTCTCCACTCCAAACTGAACAAATTAGAAAATACAGTGCATATAGCAAAGCTTGTTTCTATAAAACTTGTGCTGCAGGTGTGTGTGTGTGTGTGTGTGTGTGTGTGTGTGTGTGTGTGTGTGTTTATTTTACCAATAAGGATTCAGGAGCCAGACAGATATTGAGGTGAAAGCCTACTAACTCAGAGAGGCAGAGAAAGCACTCATCTGACCTTCCTACTCAGCCGAAGTCCCAGAAGGGAAAAGCCAAAAGCTCTTTCTTCTCCATGTTGTCTTAAACACCCGTCTGTTTAGTCCTTGTCAGCTGGTTGCTTACTCAACCTCTTGACCTAGGGTTGACTTTATTAAACACTGTGTACAGAAAGCTCTTGGGTTACAGGTGTGTGCTAGTGTTGAGACACACCATATCCACCTGTTTGCAACAAACAGGAAGTTTTTGGATTAAAGGTGTGTGTTAGGGCTAAACCACACCAAACAAGAAACAGGTTTTTACAGATCGCAATCTTGGGGCTCACAATGGTATCAAATATCCTGCAAGTGTGTGTGTGTGTGTGTGTGTGTGTGTGTGTGTGTGTGTGTGTGTCTATATTGTAAAGTTAATGCATTAAAAATCAGGTCTACCTAACTCATTTATTATTGTGTATAGTAACTAGCATTTAAATTGGCACATGTGTGATGTCGCTCAGTTGACAGAGTGTTCACCTATCATGCACAAAGCCCCTAAGTTTGATTTTTAGCACCACATAAACTGAGCATAATAGTATATACTTGTAATCCCAGCACTGAGGAGGTGGAGGCAAAAGGATCAGAAGTTCAAGGCCAGCCAGGGATATAGAGTCCCTGCATCAAAAACTAAAGTGGCAGTCATTACAAATATCCGTTGGATGACTAGTCAATATATTTCATAATATTTGTCATTCATAAATTACCTTTTTATTAATATAAAGTAATTAGGCATATATTTTATGAGGGCACTAAAAATAATTAGTAAACTTAACAGTTCTTTCACTGGTTGGCTGACTGCTGTGTTAACAAATACCAGATCCTGGTAAGAAATGAGAAAAGTAAAGACCTTGAGAACTGACAAACTAAGTGTGATCACCCAAAAATACACATAAAAGTATTATGGCTGGTTTTAATGGGCTCTTACCACAAGTTAGAATCACTTGAGTTGGGAACCTCTCCTGAAGAATTGTCCAGATTGCTTTAATTGATGTAGGAAGACCCACCCCGTTGTGGGTGGCACCTTCTGGTGGCAGTCTAGATGTCAAGGGGGCGGGGCGAATGGGAGAAGGAAGGTTGCTGGCTTGGCCTGTCCCTCTGCCCAGGCTGGGTGGGCCTGTCCATCTGCCCAGGCTGGGTGGGCCTGCTGCTTCTGCTGCTGACCCTTTCCAGGCTTCCATCATGGACTAAGGACCAACAGCCTGAGAAACTTCCCAGGTTTTCAGCACCAGGCTGGGACTGTGAGGCCTCCAGCCTTGTGGACTGAGCCCCACAGGGTTGGTGGTCTCCCCAGTGAGTGACAGCACCTGTGGAACTACTCAGACCACTGAAGCACTACCCAGCTCTTATAAAATAATAAAAGTTCTTTTTTAAACCCAGATATAACTTCTAGAAAAAGATCTTGGTGACACTGTATTATATGCAAAGGGTTCTTAAAAATATAAAAAGAACAAAATGTTAAATAAAAAATTATAAAATGAACTTTAACAATGAAAAACTCTTGGTCTTTGACAGACACATTTAAGAAAATAAGGTGGGATGTGATGGAGCCTGTCTACAATCAAGCCTGCCAGCACTAGGAGACTGGAGCACGGGCATTGTGACTTCATGGCCTGCACGTAAAGTTGGGGCTTAAGAGATGGACCAGTGCTTAGGACCACACACTGCTCTGGTGGAGGACCAGAGTTTATTTCCCAGCACCCATCTCAGGCGTCTCACAACAGCCTGTAACTCCAGCTCCAGGGCCTCTCATGCCTTCTTCTGGCCTCCAAGAACACAAGCACACACATAGCACATGTACACACAGCCACGCACACACACATGCATATACATATAAATAAAAATAAGTATTTTAAATAAAGTATATTTAATATTGAGGAAAATTTGCAAAGTATATCTGGTAAAATACTTATATGTGGAATACATAGATTTTTTTGTAACTAGATATTAAAATAGGCATCTTGTTTTTTTAGATTTATTTTTATTTTATGTGCATGAGTGTTTGGCATGCAAGTATGTCAGTTACCACATGTGTGACTTGTGCCTGCTCAGGCCAGAAGAGAGTATCATGTCCTTGAAACAGATATTTTCAGAAAATTATTATATGTTAGTAGGAGCTGGGAACTAATTTGGGTCCTCTTTAGGAACAGCAAGTTAACTGCTGAGCTCTCCAGCGCAAGCATATCAACTAAATAAACAGAAAAAAAGGAAAAAGAAAAAAAAAAAGAAAAAAGAAAAGGATTTGAACAAAGCTCTCACCAAGAAAAGAGACAAAAAATAAACAGAAGGAAACAAATGTCAAGCAAGCACTCCACTTTCTGAAGAGAAAATATGTGAAAAAAATAAAGTGTAGATCACAATATACTATTAAAGGGTGTTCTCAGGGAATCTTCTACTCAAACTGTTTTTACTTTGCTCCCTCCTGGCAAAGATAATGTTGTCATGAAATAGGAACTCTCAAATGTTTACACTTAGTGCACTGCTAATGAATTTAAACTCATCTTGTTAGCCAGAGGCAGTCTGACAGCTGACAGGAGGAATGCCTGAATCTGAGGCGAAATAGCTCTGTTTAAAAAAAAAAAAAAAAAAGGAGCAGGGTGTGGTGGTACATGCCTTTGATTCCAGCACTTGGAAGGAAGAGACAGGTGGATCTCCCTGTGTTCAAGGACAGCCAGGGCTGTTACACAGAGAAGCCCTGTCTCAAAAACAAAACCAAAGGGAATGGGAAAAGAGAAAAACAATAAAAAACCATGTTACTAGTTAAAGGTCTTCAAAAACTGCTTAGCAGTATTTATGGTTAGTAAGAGTTGAATAAATCAGGGTGAGGGAGATGGCTCTGTGATTAAGAACACTTGCTGTCTTCAAGAGGCCCTGGGTCTGATTCCCAGCGCCCACGTGGTATCTCACAACCGTCTGTCATTCTGGCTCCAGGACCTCTTTTGGCCTCCCAAGACAACATGCATGTACGTGGTACACAGACATGCATGCAGGCAAAACACGCAAACATGAAATTTTAAGTTGAATAAGTAGACTTGTTTAGAATTATATAGTATTCTTGAACTATTCGTGTCAATACAGAAACAATTTAAAATGTTAAAGTTGATTTATTGAACTGAAAGGAATTATTTTAGCATTTTTGCTTATTTGAAAAAAAATTATTTTAAAGTCATTGAATTTAATGATACAGATCAGAATTTCTACTGGCTAACTATGATTTTTATTTCTTTGCTGGTGTGGCTAAGATTGAATCCTTGGGCCACATCTTAGCTTTCTGCCTATTAAAAACAAACTTATACATTCCCTTTGGCCCAGCAACTCCATTTCTGGAAATTCATCATAATTGTGTGAAATGGCATTTTCCCAATGTTATTCACTGCAGCATTTATTATAATAGCAAAGGCTCAGAGCCTAGTTAAATACACTGCACTACATCTATACAAATGGAATTGCATTTGAGAAAAAAACAGCAGCAAGGAAAGTATGTGCTAATAAGGAAATATTTCTAAGCTGAGCCCGGTCTATAGCTGCAGTTCTCATCCTATGGGTTGCCACCCCTTTGTGGGGTCAAACAGCTTTTTCCGAGTGGTCGCCTAAGACCATTGGGAAACACAGATATTTACATTATCATTCACAACGGTAGCAAATTACATTATGAAGTAGCACAAAAATAATTTTATGGTTGGGGATCACAACATGAGGAACTGTATTAAAGGGTCACAGCATTGAGAAAGTTTGAGATCCACTATTCTATAGCATGCTGTCGCTAGTGTAACATACAGAAACATTGTATGCCTGTGCACACAGAATTCTAGGAGACAGAAAACTAGTCTTCATTGTAAAAGTTGTGTGACCAGGGGACAAAAGTCAGAAGAAGCTGTACGATTTACCTTTATAACTTCTTAACTTTGTGAATGTATATTCTTGTTTTAAAAATAAATTTAAAAATCAAGTTACAAAATAATTTACCTTTTCAGCAATAAGCAAGTTCCATAAAAAAGCAGAGTTGTTGGACTGATGTGAGAGAGGATGCTGACTAGGTTCTAGAAGGCTCTATTTGTGTAAGGTCTTAAGATTTCTGTAACACAGATCTCCTAGTCTAAAATCTGTATATGGCATTACTGAGACACTGTTTCAGCCAATTCCTACTGGTATAACTATGCATTTATCTTTATTATCTGTAGCTTTTTAAAAATTTATTCTTCTTGAAAAAGTGGGGAGCCGGGCATGGTGGCGCATGCCTTTAATCCCAGCACTCGGGAGGCAGAGGCCGGTGGATCACTGTGAGTTCGAGGCCAGCCTGGTCTACAAAGTGAGTCCAGGACAGCTAAGAATACACAGAGAAACCGTGTCTCGAAAAAC